>NC_138779.1:143799712-144499712 GCF_965119305.1 Pelophylax lessonae | reverse complement strand
AACTTCAAAGTAGTTCATGCACTACTTTGGTCTGACTTTCATGCAATTTGAGGGCCATAGACTTCAATGTTAACCTTCATAAGTTGCATGAAAGTCATACCTGAATGTTATAAAATGCAACTTGTGTTCAACAGTTGTCCATTAAAATTGGTCAAAGCCAAAGTCGTATCCAAGTTGCACCCATCCAAAGTTGTGTCAAAGTTTCATCAAAGTTGCACCAAAGTTGCACTCCAAAGTCGGCGCAGCTTTGGAGTTGTACAAGTGTGAAATGGGGCCTTAAACAGCAAAGTGACAGAGTCTCTTTAAATATGTATCATCATTTTTGGAAATCAGTTTGCTGCATTTAAGCCTAACAAACTGTTATTAAGTAATTACTGAATTCTATATAATTAGTGTCATAATGTTTTATTAACTACAGTTTTCTTTGCCACTTTTCATGACATTTTATGTTACCATGGATTCAACTATTACATCTTCTCTATGTGATCTATAGAATTGTGGAGAACAAGCCCTTCAGTATATACCTTTTTCTTGTCAGTGTCTGCAAAGTGGATAAAACAGATCAGAATGAAACTTACCTGAACTATTGAGTGTAGCTAGTTAACTACAGCATGTGGACTTATCAGTTCTAATGGAAATACAAGTATGTGGTATGTAGATTATAGCTGTCATCCATTAGGTTTGTTCTCTCTATCTTTATCCACTTCAGCTCCGGAAGATTTTACCCCCTCAATGACCAGGCCATTTTTGCGATTCAGCACTGCGTTGCCTTAACGAAAAATTGCGTGGTCGTACTGATGTCCTTTTTTTCCCACAAACAGAGCTTTCTTTTAGTGGTATTTGATCACCTCTGCAGTTTTTAGATTTTGCACAAACAAAAAAAGAGCGACAATTTTGAAAAAAAAAACGCCATTTTTTTTACTTATATTTATTTTTTAATTATTTTTTATCAGTTTAAAAAGCGTATTTTAATTGTTTTGTGCAAAAGTTATAGCGTTTACAAACTACGGGATAGACTTTTGGAATTTTTATTTATTTATTTTTAGTATTGGCGGCGATCAGCGTTTTTTAGCGGGACTGAGACATTGTGGCAGACAGATTGGGCCCCTAACTGACATTTTTGGCACTTTTTGGGGACCAGTGACATTAATACAGTAATCACTGTTAAATATTATGCACTGTTACTGTAGAAATGACACTGGCAGGGAAGGGGTTAACACTGGGGGTGTTCAAAGGGGCTAATGTGTACCTAAATGTGCTTACTAACTGTGTATGGCAGGGATCCTCAAACTACGGCCCTGCAGCTGTTGCGGCACTACACATCCCATGAGGCATTGTAAAACTCTGACATTCACAGACATGATTAGGCATGATGGGAATTGTAGTTCCTGAACAACTGGAGGGCCATAGTTTAAAGACCCTTGGTGTATGGGAATGGTTCCATGACAGGCACAGAGAGATCAAAGTGCCAGCTTAGCTGAAACTCCTCATCTCTCCCTGCCTGTCTCACAGTAGACTCGCCTGCTTTGTTTACATAAGCAGGTGGGTCTTCTGTCAGTTTATCTGACGATCGCGACCCCGCAGCCAGCCTCCCACTGTGTCTAAACACAGTGGGAGCGCGGCTCCGGCACCTCGTGCACAAAATCACGTAGTAGCCGGCAAGAGGTTATTTACCAGTATAAAACATAGAGATCCCATTCTAAACTAGTCTGAAGACTTCCTTGATGGTGGACAGTGTAAAGCTGACCTCTGGTTTTGTCCCCCCTGGTCAACTACATCTAGGCTTAACAAAGGAAAGAGTCATTATACCCCTTCCTGTAAGCCCTGTCTGCCACAGACACTTCTTCTAGGGGTGACAATGCCCTGTGCAATCACATGTAATTAGCATTTAATTTGCCGCACAAAGAATTGCCAGCCAATTCTACCAGAAAAGAAGAGAATGGACTCAAGACACCACCAGCCCAGCCAAAAAACAGGTAAAAATTCATGTTTGTAATAAACCCAAAAACAAGTTTACCAATTCCTGCATCTTACCAATTCTCTAATGGCTGCATTCGTTTTCTTTTAAGGCGTGTTTTCTTTCTTCTATTTTCATCTGGAGATCCAGCCAATAAGTCTGTTGTTGTTTTAAAAGAGCGCTCTTCCAGATGATCGGTTTACAATGATCAGCTTTTATTTATTCATGTAAAACATTTATCTTAAAAAAAGTTTGCTGTAAACGATTATAAAGTGTGAGTTGAAGTTTGACTTCCATTTTTATATTTAAATCTGTTAGCACATTTAACACTACCCTCCCTCCAGACTGACAATACCACGGTCTGCTGTGCCCCCTGTTTATTCACCCAGAGTGGAGTAACTTTAACCACTTTACCACCGGAGGATTTTGCTGTCTTACGTCCAGGCCACTTTTTGCGATTCGGCACTGTGCGAATTTAACTGACAATTGCGCGGTCGTGCGACTCTGTACCCAAACAAAATTTACGTCCTTTTTTTCCCATAAACAGAGCTTTCTTTTGGTGGTATTTGATCACCTGTGCAATTTTTACTTTTTGCGCTATAAACAAAAAAAGAGCGTAAATTTTGAAAAAATAACAATATTTTTCACATTTTTTTATATGAAATTCCCCCCAAAAAAATGTAAAAATCAAAATTTTTTTACATTTTTGGCCAATTTGTTTTCTGCTACCTATGTTTGGTAAAAAAAGTTATTGCGTTTACTAACCAAGGGAAAAATTTCTGTCATTTTTGGTGTTTTTTTTTTTAACGATTAATGGCGGTGATCTGCGATTTTTTTGCGGGACTGCAACATTGCAGCGGACAGATCGGACCCTTGACTGACATTTTTGACACTTTTGGGGTTACTAGTGACATTACTGCAGTAATCAGTGCTATACATATGCACTGTTACTGTAAAAATGACACTGGCAGGGAAGGGGTTAATTTTATTGGAGAGGGAGGGGTTAATGTATGCCTGGTGCTTACTAACGTGTGTGGGGGGAGGTGACTGAGTGACACAGTGACAGATCGCAGGTTCAGCTATGCTGAACCCTGCAATCTGTCACTGTCTGTCACTTAGGAGATCCGCCCGCTTTGTTTACACAAGCGGGCGGATCTCCAAACTTGATTCCCCGACGATCGGGGTGATCACCGCCGCTCCTCCCCTGGCCCGACTCCCGCTGTGACTGAATACGCCCACAAGGGGAGGAGTCCAGCGACATAGGTCTACGTCGCTGGACGGGAACGAGCCACTTTGCCGCAGTACAGTCAACGTGACTGGTCGGCAAGTGGTTAATACAGTAGGTGTGTTACAGGCCAGTTCACCAGGTGAAAGCAGGCGGAAAAAAGACTAAAAAAAGAAAACAAATGCAACCGCCACATTTAATGAATGATAATATACAATAAATTACATTTTTGGTTCTGGGTTTAATACCACTTTGCAGTTTTTATTTTATAAAAATATTGCAATGACCGCCATTTTATTCTCTATGGTTTTATTCTCTAATGTCAGAAAAAGGCCTGGTCTTCAAGTGGTTAAAAAAAGGTGAGGGTGGGTTCAGATGAGTGGGATAGAAGGTCTTGAGGGCAGGGAGTTAAAGACTGGAGCTATGCGGTAAATTGAACCTTTCCATTCCCCAAGCATGTAGGTAAAAGGGAACAAGCATGTAGATAACAGGAAATATACTGGAATATATAGTGGTATATACTGTATATAATCTACTCCATCAGTTGCTTCAGAAAGTACTCCTCCTTCACAAAACCACGTAGTCTATGCAGGTTAAACAGCATTGTTACTGATGTCATCCTCAACTCTAACTACTCCTCCCAGAGCTGATGTATGTATAGAACATGATGGTCAAATGAGTCTTTAGGGGGGTGGGCTATGCTTGACTTCACTCTTCACCATCTCTTTGTTCTGTGGTGCTTCCCAGTGGGGCAATACCTGGACTTTTAAAAACATTCTAAAAAAACAGAATTGTGAATATTGCGACAGATTGAAAATGGAGGGAGGGTCATGAAATGCACCCGCCCTCCATAAATGGGACCGTGGCAAGACAACTTTTTGTTTAAAGCTGTTAACCACTTAAGCCCCGGAGGATTTTCCTGCTAAACTACCAGGGGGTATTTTGCGATTCGGCACTGCGTGACTTTAACAGACAATTGCACGGTCGTGCGACGCTGTATCTAAACAAATTTGGCGTCCTTTTTTCCCACAAACAGAGCTTTCTTTTGGTGGTATTTGATCACCCGTGCGATTTTTACTTTTTGCGCTATAAACAAAAAAATAGCGTACATTTTGCAAAAATAACAATATTTTTCACATTTTTTTATATGAAATTCCCCCAAAAAAATGTAAAAATCAAAATTTTTTAAAATTTTCGGCCAATTTGTTTTATGCTACCTATGTTTGGTAAAAAAAAAAACGCAAAAAGCGTATTTTGATTGGTTTGCGCAAAAGTTATCGCGTTTACTAACAAAGGGAAAGATTTCTGTCATTTTTGGTGTTTTTTTTTTAACGTGTAATGGCGGCGATCTGCGATTTTTTTTGCGGTACTGCGACATTGGGGCGGACAGATCGGACCCTTGACTGACATTTTTGACACTTTTGGGGTTACCAGTGACATTTCTACAGTAATCAGTGCTATATATATGCACTGTTACTGTAATATACACTGGTAGTGAAGGGGTTAACTTTATTTGGGAGGGAGGGGCTGTGTGTGTCCCTAGGGGCGTGATTCTTACTGTGATTGGCTGTGGCTCTAGCTGTAAGGACACTGATCAACGGATCTACATACTAGATCCGAGTGATCAGTGTTTTTACAGCGAGGAGAATGACAGGTGGCTTGTTTACACAAGCTGCCTGACATTCTCCTTCTCCCCCGCCGATCGCCGAGTGACCGGCGGACATTGGGTCTGCTGGTCACACGCGCGGGGGGGTCCGTGACCGCGCGGGAGCGCGCCTCCGCGGGCGTGCGCTTGCTCCCCAGAGCCTCACAGGCGAGCGACGTAGACCTACGTCACTCTGCCTGTGAGGGGCCGACTGCCGCAGTAAATATACTGTGAGCAGTCGGCAAGCGGTTAAAATAAAAAAAAAAATAATAAAAAAAAAAAAAATATATATATATATATATATATATATAAATATAATTTTCAATGAAGTACTTACCTGTGAGTGGTCAGATTTGAAGTAAACCGTCAGGTTGGCACAAGTAGCTGCCTATAAAAAGAGAAAAATAATCGTTAAGCACAGTCTGTCAGCGGGGAGCAGAGGAAGAAGAAGCATCCCACCCTCCCGCCCTTTTGTCGAGGCTGTTCTTGCAAGGTTTTGTCCCTTTCATGGTGAAAGGGGGTTGTTCTTGTTGGTTGTAGTTCGAGCTTTTTTGGCTGAGCTACAGGTGTAGCTATTATATTACATTAGTTATTGGTTATGGTATTATTCCATAACTTCATGTTACTTTTAATAAAAGGCCGCGGCCTATTGCAACCACAAGTCCAATCTTTTTATTTACAATGTAATTATTCTATATCTTCAGCCTACGGTACCATAGCATATTATTACAGGTATGCATCAGGGATGATTTACTAAAGGCATATAGGCTGTAAACAGCAAAATGAAATTTCAATTTGCGAAGGAATTTTCTCTGAGCTTAGTGAATGAGGTAAAGTTCTACTGACATCCATCCTCCAATCATGTGCAGGTAAAGATACTGTTGTTTCGTGTTTTTTTTTTCCTTGCTTGTGATTGAATATTTGCAAAGTGAATTTTCCCCCGCATCAAAAATCCCCTTGAAAAGTAAAAATTAAGTTTGAAAAGTGAAAATGCTTCAATTTTGTAAATAAACCCCATTGTCTTTGCTTCCATCATTCTCAGTTTTATGTGCCAATCATTTCTCTCCCTTTATAACAAAATAGAGACTACCATAGTCTGTAGTTATGGAAAGTTTTCTTCTCTCCCCTCCTCTCAAACTTCTCCTTGTGCTGATATTTTAATAACTACATCTATATTTTCCTCTATCTCTTCCAGCTAGTAATTACCACAAAGAGATTTAATTTAATTCACAGTGCTATTTTCTTATTGAATTGTTTTCAGAGTGACGTAGCCCGGGCCACTCCAAGCCCCAGCGAGACCCTTGTGAGATTAGCAGGCGAGTTTTCAAGATGCGCTATCTCTTGCAATGCGTCTCGCAGAATACGAAACTGTTCTCACTGTTCAAGATGAACACATTTTATACGACGAGCAATTAAACTCCATTTCACACATGGGCGTCCCATGTTTATTTGCATGTGAAGGTTGGAAATCTAAATCTTTCCACTTACTGGGAACATGGTTGTCAAGGACACAGTCAGATTGTATCTCAACATTTTTCAAGTGGATCTATGGCCGTTGGTTGGGGAGCAGTGAAGTATTATATAAACTGCTTTCTGAATGCACAAGAATGGAAGCAGAGAACTTCTCATGCACATGTATAATTTTTCTATAGCCATAGAGTATAACTAGCATTGTTTGCTGTTAGAAATGAGAAAATTACCCTGCCCAGCTCAGTACTTGACCCTTATTATACCAGTTGACCTAAGGTGATCTGCAAAAACACTTGGTGGTCCCTGCCGTATTTTTCAAACAATGTTTGCATGCTGTTTTTACGACAGCCTGATATTTGTTGGGCTCCCCTTCAGCATTTGCAGGCTTGTTTTAGGACACAACTCCCCAAATAAAAGCACTGCAGAAGTAGAATAATATAGGTGCCTACCTGAGCACAAAGTCAGATCCTGTCATTGCACAGAAGCTTCTAATCAGCATCAGTTTGGTTTCTTCTTCTGTTTGCCAACATTATCAAAGTTGAGAACACCAGTACCAATTCCCCAAGACTTCCATGGGACTTGTAACCCTTTTTCTGCTGTATCCCTATAATTCACCTTCAGTCAATTGCTGCACACCTAAGCCAGATATTACAACATGAAAGTGAATGCATTCTTCCAGGGCCGTCTTTAACACAGGGCAAAAGGGGCAGCTGCCCCGGGCCCAGCCATTGTTGTGGAGCCCAAAGCAGCAGCCCCTTGTGCCCGCACTGCCCACAAATAGTTGATAAGTGCATTTGGTAGGGCCCAAGAAAATATTTGCCCAGGGTCCAATCAATACTAAAGACGGCCCTGCATTCTTTACATCACGAGCATTCTTGGCTCAATGTTGTCCTTCTTTAACCCTTTTTTATATACATTTACTGATAGCAGCATTTAATGTTGTCAACAGGTTGGCAGACCTTGTGCGCCACGCTGACACATACAGGTTTTAAATGCAACTTAAGTCAAAATGTTTTATTTTGTTTTAACCTTCCTAGCGGTATTCCCGAGTGTGGCTTGGGGTTAAATTTCAGTGACAAAAGCGGTAACCCCGAGCCACACTCGGGGTACCGCTAGGGAGATCGCTGGATCCTGGAAGAGAGGGTACTCACCTTGTCCCCGGGATCCAGCGATGTATCCCTGCGGTGTGCAGCGGCAGATCTTCCTCCTGAAGCTCTGTGTGCCCTGCTTCCGTCTCCTGTGACGTGACGCTTGCAGGGGGGGTGGAACTGGCGGCAAATTCAAAAAGTAAAACACACCAAACACACTGATACATTGCAAAATAAAATAAATTCACATTCGTTTGCCCCCCAGTGCCCTTTCCTGCAGTTTTACTGTACTTTATATATATATATATATATATATATATATATATATATATATATATATATATATATATATATATATATATATATATATATATATATATATATATATATATATATATATATATATATATTATATATACACATACATACATACTTTAACTTATTTAAAGTTATTTATTATATTATAATTTATGATTTTGTGTTTCAAACTTTATCATACCCGAGATGTTATAAAGAAGAATGCACAGGAAAAAAGAAAATTATATGTAAATAGCTGGTTTGGGCTGCTCATTCTTAAGAATTACATGCAAAATAATGGTACCGCTTTCAACACCTAAAATCGGAAAGAATCATACCGCCAGGGAGGTTAAGTAGAATGTGGAAGATTCGACTTTAGGATTAGATTTTTAATATAAAGCCCACGAGGTGGCAAGATGGCTGCTTAGAACAAAATAGCTTTCTTAAATGAGAATAAGAGAGAAAAAGCCATAAATAAATCTGATGACTGCGGAAACATTTGATCTGCAATTGGGGAACCTGTCTGAAAAGAGCCCAGATGGCATAAATATCTTTGATGGAGACCCCCTGGAAAAAAACTGCAATCACAAGACTATTAACTGTTAACTCTGAGCTTGCTGTAGTTTCTACTAACTTTTGATTGGTCAAACGATATTTTTGATACAACCTATTTTATATACGTCATGTTGTGTATTTAATCTAAAATGCGGAAAAATAAAATAGATTACTCTGATTAAAATGTCTTGATACTGATTGGTCTCCCTATGTAGCTATATATGTATTGTTTTTTTGAATTTTATCAAATGGGAAAGGGCTAGAATTTCTGAAATGTTTTTTATTGCTGTCCATAATTTCTTCTCACAGTGACAACTGTTTATCCCATTTATCATATCTCCCTAATCTCCTTAATAGAGAAGTAAAATCCTTTAACTATTCCTCACTGTATCTAAATATGTTTAAATGGCGGAAGACTATAAACAGGATCAGTTTCAGAAACTGCTGTGCAACAGGGAATAAAATTGGTATGGAAAATATATTAGGATTTTTAAATACAGAGGTTGATTTATTGACTTTTCATGTAATGTGGCTGCTGATCAGCCTCTAAATACAAATTTTTTCAACTTTCTTCGATTGTTCAACAAATATTCAAATGTTCAACCTAACTTCTTATTTATATATATATATATATATATATATATATATATATATATATATATATTTATATATATATATATATAATATTATATATAATATATGTATTTATATTATTGTACCTGTAAATGGAAGGATATTTATCTGCATATCTTCATCATGGGGCATTAGGCCCTGTTAACACCTGCGCATTTTTTAGCTCGTAAGACGCTCATCTCTGTGGCTCTATTCAAACCTGAGCGTATCATTTTCAGGTGTTTCTTTGGGCTTTTTTTCAGGCATTTTTTTTTTTGGGCTCTTTTCATGCGTTTTTCAGGCGTTTTTTTGCGGGTGTTTGGAGGCAGGCATTGACATCTAACAAAAACACTTGCAATCTGCCAAAAAATAAGCTCATGTACTTTTTTGTGCTTCAGGCGTTTTGCCTCAGGTGACAAAATGCTCATATGTGAACACAGGCCATTGAAATGAATGGGATTTTGCTTGTTGGGCGTTTTGAGACTTCAGAGATGAGCGTTTCACGAGCTTTAAAACGCTCAGGTGTGAACAGGGCCTGAAGTCTCAAAACGCCCAACAAGCAAAATCCCATTCATTTCAATGGCCTCCCTTCCAATATGAGCATTTTGTCACCTGAGGCAAAATGCCTGAAGCTCAAAAAGTATATGAGCTTCTTTTTTGTCAGAATACAAGCGTTTTTGTTAGATGTCAATGCCTGCCTTCAAACACCTGCAAAAAAACGCCTCAAAAAAGGCAAAATAATTGCCTAGAAAAAAAAAGCTCAAAGAAACGCCTGAAAATGATACGCTCAGGTTTGAATGGAGCCTTAGGGGTTGTTTGTTAGTTTTTTTGTCAAAACATTCCCTGTGCATTATACAATAGAAATATAACCAGATTAACCGCTTGCCGACCACCGCAAGTAGATATACTGCGGTGGTCAGCCCCGGCCAGGCAAAGTGACGTATATATACGTCACTAGCCTGTGACCGGTTTGTGAGCCAATAGCGGGCGCGCGCCCACTGCGGCTCGTTCACGGAGGAGTCCGCGCGTGTGACCGGCGGACCCGATGTCCGCCGGTCACACTACAATCATCGGTAGAGCGGGAGAAAGGTGGGAGGCTTATGTATACAAGCCGCCTGTCATTCTCCCCTCTGTAAAAATGGAGATCAGACGGTTCTACTATGTAGAACCTTTGATCTCTGTTTTTACAATAGGAGACATGTCCCACTACAGTTAGAAACACGCCCCTTAGGACACACTTAACCCCCCCCCCTCTCCAATACAGTTAACCCCCTCCCTGCCAGTGTCATTATTACAGTAACAGTGCATATTTTTAGCACTGATTACTGCAGTAATGTCACTGGTAACCCCAAAAATGTCAGTCAAGGGTCCGATCTGTCCGCCGAAATGTCGCAGTCCCGCAAAAAAAAATTGCAGATCGCCGCCATTACTCGTTAAAAAAAAAAGCACCAAAAATGTCAAAAATCTTTCCCTTTGTTAGTAAACGCAATAACTTTTGCGAAAACCAATCAAAATACACTTTTTGCGATTTTTTTTACCAAACATACGTAGCCTAAAACAAATTGGCCGAAAATGTTAAAAAAATTTGATTTTTACATTTTTTTTGGGAATTTCATATAAAAAAATGTGAAAAATATTGTTATTTTTGCAAAATTTATGCTCTTTTTTTTGTTTATAGCGCATGATCAAAAAATCGCACAGGTGATCAAATACCACCAAAAGAAAGCTCTGTTTGTGGGAAAAAAAGGACGTGAAATTTGTTTAGGTACAGCGTCGCACGACCGCGCAATTGTCCGTTAAAGTCACGCAGTAAAAAATCGCAAAAAACCCGCTGGTCGGAATGGGGGTAAAATCTTCCGGGGCTTAAGTGGTTAAAAAGTGAATCCAATCATGCATTCCTTAAATGTATTTTTGCACTTCAATGTAGCTTTAAATTTTGCCACCTGTAATCCCCTGTCGGACAGAGAAGGGGCAGTGTTATAAGCTAATCAGATTCCACCATATTGCAAAATAATGTCAATGTAAAAGAGAGGGCTTGGTGATAGGAAGGGAGAGTTCATGGATAACCTCATCAGTGAGATGCTTTGAAACTTTGTATTTTTCCTATCATGATTAAAACATTTTGTGCTTCCATATTATTTTCAACATGCTGCTTCCATGGTCACATCCTCTTACAATATTCAGTTGAATCAACAATTAAAGGTATATCCAACTAACTATGGTTAATATGCCTAGGCACTAATAAAGCTTTTACAAATAAAACAAGTATCTACATACCACTAACGCATTCTTGCGTTAGCTTTTGAGAAAAAAGTACGAAATGTTGAAATTTTTTTTTTGGATTAAGGGCAGAGGATAAATATATTAATAAATATAAACTAAAATAGAATATCATTTAGAAAGAAAATATGCATGTTCATGTTGATGTCAGTCTTGGTAATAACTGTTACTGCAGTAAACTGTTCCTTTTCTCCAATTAAATGGAATATTTTCTGCACTGAAACTTAAAACTACATCAAGTTTAAATGGGCATTTTAAACTTGTAAATGAATATTTTAAAATTCATAGTTTCCATTTGAGGCCAGGCAAGCTTTAGTATCACATAGGCATACTATTTTCAGGCCACTTTCTTTGGATTCATTCAGTAAGACCAACTGAGCAGCCTTTTGTGGTGGACACTTGAGTTACACTTCTGTACAGTGTTCAAACTTGAATATACAGTTTCCCTTGGCACCCAGGTCTTGGGAAAAGCACTGCAATAATATAGTGTGCATTCTTTTTTAAATGAAAAGTATAATGTTTTCTCAGTGGGATAGAGTTAGGATTGCGGCGTTCAAAACAACTATTTTTTTTTATTTGAATTTTCCATTTTTGCCAGCCTGCTCTTCAGCAAAGGAGCAAAAAGTAATGATTCTGCATTTCTTTGAAAATTGTTGAGATAATATACCATCAACATAGGAAGTTCAGTTTCTGCAGACTCCTTGACTAATGGTGAGAAGGAGCAGTAAAGCACAACCACTGTGGAGAACTGAAGAGTAGGAAGTCTGTTTATCACATGCATTATAATGACCACACTGATGGTATATATATATATTTATATACTGTATATATGTACAATTACAAATAATATGAATAATGCACAGCCACAAAGTTTTTAATTTGGCCAATTAAACAATGCACCGGGTTAATGCCTTTGTGTTAATGTAACACATAACCCTGCATTAAAGTATAAGTATAAATGCAAAACCTTTTCCTTTTCGATAGAATGGAGATGGAATAAAACATCTCTCAGTTTTTATTGCTGTCTGTGTTCCCATAAGGGAGATTCATCCTCTCTATTTGTCATGTTTACAGTTTTCATCAAAAGTTAATGGAAAAGAAAATCACTCATTTGGGGGTTTTCCCATAACAGCAATATAAGGGTAATGTTCCAATTTGGAAACTGGTTCTGGTGACTTGGGGGTCCCAAGGAATTTCCATATTTTCAGGGAACCTACTCTTCTGGGGTCCCCAGCTGGCACTGTCTGTTCATCCTCCTCTCTGAGTGCCCTCATAACAAGCCACTTGCTATTTGGGCACTCATGCGGGCACGGTCCCAAACAGGCTGTGTGCACCCTAGAAGAAACAAACCACTGGATGGTGCCAAGTCAATGTATAAGAAGAGCATTTGACCACAAATACATATGAAATGCATAGCAATCTATATGAAATATACTATATATGTCCACATGAGCTGGTGCTGCTAAAACATATACCAAGGAAACCTGGAAATGCAAACACGCAAAAGAGATCCTCAAATGTGTGGAGCATATAGCAACAGATAGCCACACAATGTGGTTGTGGATTTATGGTGTAAGTTAATTAAAATTGCATAGGTAAGATGAGATGTGGTTTATGGGATAATCCATCAATTGTATGTGTGGGCCCAAAACTGTTGAGAAGGGCCCAAGGAATCCATATATTGAACATTAAGCAGGGGCTAAACCACTATATCCTCTTTATGGAGAGTAAATGTGAAAACACGTATGATCTGCCACTTACATCCAGAAGATTTAACAAATCCATAGCCCCAAATGCAACCCAGTGCTTGTGAAGAGATGTACCATCTATACTTCCTGTGGCCACGAGATTAGCAAAGGATGGCCAGACTAGCTGGGAGAAAAAAAATGCCAATGGTGAGCAGTGTGAATTCCAAACCACGAAGAGCAGTCAATTGGACCAGAAATAATGTTACAGGAAATAAAATCACAGGAAGTGGCGTCTCACAAACAGAATCCCGGAAGCTGGGGACTGTGGTGCTGAAAGGAGCCAAACAATCTCAGTCTAGCAATGTTTTGAGGCTCCACATCTTTGTCTAGCCAGAAGACAGAGGAAACAGCCACCCATTCAGTACTGGTGTTTATGCAAATATAAGCCAATTAAAACCGGAGAAAGGAAAATAGGTGGCACAGATGGAACCTCCTTTCCGACTCCCCTAAAACAATTAACCCCTGAGTATCCTGCCAAAGTCATATAGGATAAAAGACACACATAGTGCAGCTCGGCGCAATCCCCCACACTCCTTCCATTACATGAGCCAATGGCTCCTTCTGGTCTCAGCTACCCTTGTTAGAGCATGGAGATGGGAGATAAGAAATTGGGAGGTACTGTTACTGGAAGGTTTGTTATCTTACTACTGTAGGGGGAAACCCCAAAACTCATAGGTTTCAGTAACATTTTGACTGTTGAAGCCGGATTGAAAAATATATTTATTTTACAAACATGTAGGTAGAAAGACATGTTTCGAGAGCAATACCAGTCACATTACATAGTGTTGGTTTCAAAATAATTGGCTAAGAACTTGTAATACTTTTTATATGTTTTACAAAGGGTGGACCTATCTATCTAAAGTTTCTTTGAAGTCACATCTTGATTGAAATGCGGAATAGTTGTTCACATAGTCTTGTTACTTCCAGTAGTTGTTTAGCTGAACAGGTCTTCAAAGGCCGAGATAGCAATCTTGCAAATGAAGAGGTGGGAAACTGATGTTCTCATTTTGACCATCTGTTTCACTTCCAATATATTTTTATATTAAAAATATATTTTATTTATATCTAAAATGGCTGTTTCATTTTCCCCTTCACTACAAAGAAGGCATTATGGTAAATAACATTTTGCCTTTACAACCACTTTCCTTTTCTTTCATTCAGAAAGGGCAGAGTGGGTGCTACCCTAGCTGAAAGGTTAAAACAATACTCATGATTCACAAAGCTAAGTCTCCAGAATAAGGATCCTTGGACAGAAATGACAGTGTTCCTGAAGCTGAAAGCTGACTTTCAGGCAGCTAAAAAAAATACAAATGTATTCATATATGTGTTTATTTAAAAAAACTATCAAGGCCCATTCACGTTGCAGTAACATTTTGTAAAATGTGCTGTTTTACAGTGAATTACTGTAGTGCATAGTAAAGCATTTACATTTACAATAGCATCCTATTGAACCTACAAATTGCACCACAATGCACCTACATTTTGCATACCCTAGTGCATAGGTGCATAGAGGTGAACAACCCATGTGTGTGGTTGGAATATTATGCCCTAAAAATGCACACATTACTGTGCATTGTTTTTTTTTAAATTTAACTCAGCCCTTTGGCATGACCAAAATAGGCCATGAGAGTACTTTTAAAAGAAACTAGTATAAGTACCTGAATTTGACTTGGTATTAATCTCTTGTGCTTGCCAGCAGAGCTCAGGCTGGTAGAAAGAGAAGCAGCACATAAGCACAAGGAGCCAATAAGTTGTGCTGCAGTGAACAATCAGCATGGTGAAAGAGAGCTCAGACACAGATATACATATGCTCATCACTGTGTCGGCAGGGCCAGAAGTATGGTACCCAGGTTAGGGAAACAGCACAACAATTTCTAGATAAGGTTGAAAAGTAATTGTATTTAAAAGTTGCAGATGTAAAGGATAACAAGGTGTCCGTCTGCAATCACTAGCACTAGGAATATAGTGGTAGCAACTGTGGCAGAATACATGACATAACAGTTCCAGTCAGACTTGTAGTAACAAACTTAATAACACCTATAGCAACAGATTAAGCAGTACTGGTAGTAACAGGCACAGTAACACTGGTAGTAACAGGCACAGTAACACTGGTAGTAACAGGCTCAGTAACCCAGCAGTTTATCTTTAGCACCACAAGGTATCACAAAGACACAGCCTACATTACCGGAGTGGAATTTGCAGAAGGGGTGGCTTACTGGCAGGGTGGCGGCACAAGCGGCACTTGAGAAGGCTGAACAAGTCCTATGAATTAGTTAGAGAGTGGTGAGACATACAACAATGTCCCTAATCTCAGCCTACTAGCACAGGAACCTTCCCCCAAGGCTATCTCTTTGGCCCTGAGCAGCCTGGATCCTCTCTCTACACTATCCCCTCATAATTGCATACAAAATACAGTGGAGCATAGAGAGTTTATTATTACTGCTCCAACCAAGATGGCCACATTAGGTCAATGGGGGGTGGCAGCATCCAGTTGGACAGCTGTTTTCCCTTCGTGACACCTATGGAAGCTGCAGGGGAACACCATTCTCCTTGGGATTCTGCTCCATCACTGAGGCAACAAGGTGCCACCTGCTGGCTGGGGTAGGAACTACACCTGCCAACAACTATGTTGTCTCTTCTTCACTTCACTTCATTATGAAAGATTGAACTTGAAGGACATGTCTTTTTGCTCAAACCTTTTAACTATGCTTACATGCAAAAATCAGTAAATCAAAAATACATGCATTCTAGTTGGTTTGTGCTCACCTTTAGAAGAAAAAAAAAGAAACGTTAATATCTGTTGCTGATTTTCAAAGGTTATGATTCTGCTATATGTATACCATGGGCAAAGCGGAAACTAGTATCTTGAATAGTACCTTTGTCATTTTAAATTCTAAATTCCCCTCTTGTCCCTACTGTAACTCCTTAGAACTACATAGTAAATCAGACCCTATTATAACCCAATGTATACTGTATGTGTGAGACAATGACCTGGAGGGTAAAAAATGTTAATGTATATAGCATCTTATTTACTCCTAGAACTGCTATATCAATTGGAATTAAACATGGGATAACACGCAGCATTATTTATTCTCCAACAATCTCCAGACATGCAAATAACACAATTAGACTTCTTACTGGCAAAACTTTTGGCCACGGCCTTTATTAATTGGTTTTCAAAATATTACACTTTTATTAAACTTCAACTTCACATGAATAACGACATCACTTATAACTTTTAACTTCCAAACCAAATTTCAACTCAGCTATTAAAGCTCGAGCTGAATAACCATATCACCATATTCTTACACTGTCCCCCTTTTCTTACGAAAAGGTGACCCACCACATTAACAAGGCCGCGACAAGGGGAGGGGGGGTGGGAGAGCTCTCCAGCTTCTCATATCCCGCGGCGTCTGGCGCCAGTTTTCAGTCAGCACCTCACATTTATAGACCCCAGTGGGCTTCCAGAAGCTTCTAGTAGCCTCCAAAGTTCCCACCTATCAGGTATCACCTTTATGTAACCACGCCCTCACCTGCAGGGGGAACCTAGAAACCTCCCGCTGCAGTAATCCCATGAGGAAAAGGGGGGTCCTTGAAACCCATTCCCCTTTTCCCAACATGGGATAACACTCAGCATTATTTATTCTCCAACAATCTCCAGACATGCAAATAACACAATTAGACTTCTTACTGGCAAAACTTTTGGCCACGGCCTTTATTAATTGGTTTTCAAAATATTACACTTTTATTAAACTTCAACTTCACATGAATAACGACATCACTTGTAACTTTTAACTTCCAAACAAATTTCAACTCAGCTATTAAAGCTCGAGCTGAATAACCATATCACCATATTCTTACACTGTCCCCAAACAGACAGAGGACGTGCACCTAGCACCTCCTCTGTCTACCCCCAAACCGCGGCCTTCTCAATGCATGCCTGGAGATTGTTATTGAATATATCCATCCCTATTTCGGACAAATGATTCCCATTGCCCCTATACAACCCTTTAATGTTGCCTTCTAATTCTAAATGGCGAAAGGAAAACCCATAACCCAAAAACATGAACTTCTCCATTATTCTATTGATTCTTTTACGAATCTTATCCCCATACCGGCCAACACTTAAACTTGTCCACTGCAACCTGGGAATGATTTCGGAAAAAAACACCACCGAACTAGGGTATATAGCTTTTATCGTTCGGACATAGTGTTTCATCTGAAAAACCAGATCCAACGTTCTCATATGCCCTATGTCATTTCCACCCAAATGTATTATCAATACTTCGGGGTGGGAACACATACCTGCCATAATTCCTAATTCTGTCAGAAGATCCGCCCACACCATACCCCTGATACCATGCCAACAAACGGTATATAAACTTGTATCCAAACCAAGGGATTCAGTATAGCTTCTAGTAGCTGCTCTTCTTTTCGCCCAAAAGATATATGAATGTTCGACTATCCACACTATCCGGTTAATACCTAGGTAATTCAAAAAATATAGTTAGGTCTCACATACAACTTAAATGCATTTGACTTCCATCTTCCAATTTGCTTAATTTTCTCAGTTTTTAAACCTAACCTTGCAGACTCAGTGGCCGCTCCTATTCGGAATGAATGTGACGATATTACTACATCATTTAACTTACAATATCTTACCACTTTTTTCAATACTGACTGGAATTGAAATCTAGTCATGGGTGAACCATCCTGATGGATAAATAAAAAACCTTCCTGCTTTGGTCTATCAAGTAAATATTTGTTTAGCAAACTCACTGGGCATACCAACCTTTTACCACACCTTGCTAAAGTAATCCAACAACCCTTACCTTCTTGATCCGTCTTTGACCGCTGCAAGAATAACTTAATGCCCTCCGAAGCAGCCCGAACATTATCAATCCTTAACCTCCCTGGCGGTATGATTCTTTTGGATTTTAGGTGCTGAAAGCGGTACCATTATTTTAGGTGCTGAAAGCATGTAATTCTTGTGAATGAGCAGCCCAAACCAACTGTATACATTTATTATACATATTATATATATATATATATATATATATATATATATGTATGTATACATATATTATGTATACATATATTATATATATATATATATATATATATATATATATATATATATATATATAATGTATACAGTTGGTTTGGGCTGCTCATTCACAAGAATTACGTGTGTATATATATATATATATATATATATATATATATATATATATATATATATATATATATACGTGTGTATGTATATATATATATATATATATATATATATATATATATATATATATATACATACATATATATGTATATATATATATAATATGTGTGTGTGTGTATATATATATATATGTATATGTGTATATATATATACGTATATATATATATATACTGTATATATATGTATATATATATATATACTGTATATATATGTATATATATATATATACATATATTTACATAAAAAGTACAGTAAAACTGCAGGAAAGGGCACTGGGGGGTAATGTAATGTGATTTTATTTTATTTTGAACGATATCAGTGTGTTTGGTGCATTTTACATTCGAATTTGCCGCCGGTTCCACCCCCCGGCGGACGTCACGTCGCCGGAGACGGAAGCCGGGGCTCGCAGACGATCGGGAGAGAGCTCCGCCGCCGCACACCGCTCGCAGACATCGCTGGATCCCGGAGAAAAGGTAAGTAAAACCTCCTCCAGCATCCAGCGATCTTCCTAGCGCTACCCCGAGTGTGACTCGGGGTTACCGCTTTTGGCACTAAAATCTTACCCCGAGTCACACTCGGGAATACCGCTAGGAAGGTTAAACCATCCTTACCTTTTCTATTTTTTGGAACTAATTCTGATATCCTCAGGGCCGCGAAAAAAACAAATTGAAAATGCTGCCCTGAACATATCAGCCTCAAACGGTGAATAACAAATTTTGTCCAAGCCTACACATAACTCGCTTAGCATCTGAACTGTAATAGGCTTCCTTTTATCTACTGCTAGGTTATTCTTTTTATACCCTTTCAACGCTTGTCTTATAGAGAAAAACTTTGCTAATGAAGGAAATGAGTGCAGCTGCAAGAAAAAAGATACTCCTGATACCACCCTTTTAATATGGGACCAGGAGTACCTCTTTTCAATTAAATTGTTCACAAATAACAAAGCTAAACTTTCGGACACTTCAAACTTTCTTATGCCAATCGAATTAAAAAAAGACAGCCATAATAACCACGCTGCCCTGTAACCCGACCAGGTCTTTATAATGTTATCCGCGATCACACTATATCCCATAGTTGCGGGGGGCAAGTAGATCCTTCCGCGTCTGCTTCTGGAAAAAGCTGGAAGAAATGATTCATGTGAAATCTCGATAAAGCATCAGCTACCACATTACTTTTTCCTCTTACATACTTCGCTTTCACCCACAAATTAAGGCACAAGCATTTATAAACTAAATATCTTAACAGACGAATTACCGGTTTGGACCTGGATGTTTGACAATATACTGCATATATCACTCCCTGGTTGTCAGTAGAGCATAGAATCCTTTTGTTCCTAAAATAAGGACCCCACAGCTCTATAGCAACAATTATCGGAAATAGTTCCAATAAAACTATATTTTTAACTAAACCGTTCTTAAACCATTCTAATGGCCATCTAGCTGCACACCAATGCGTTCTCCATATTGTACCAAAACCAACAGATCCTGCAGCATCAGAATATAAACTAAAATCCTGATCGATGATAAATTCATCCTGCCACGCTGATCTTCCATTGAATTCTCTCAAAAATTTTTGCCAAACTAAGAGGTCCTCTTTCAATTCTGCTGTAACCCTAATATGCGCGTATGGATTGACCTGCAATCGCTAAGTACATCCTGCGAGAGAAAATCCGCCCCATTGGGAGTACTCTCGTTGCAAATGCCAACAAACCCAACAGCTGCTGCATGTTCTTTACAGTAACCTTTTTAAGCCCAATTACCTTTGCAATTGCACTGCAAATGCTTTAAATTTTTTTTTGAGGTAATCTATATTCCATATTTACTGAATCTATTGTTATCCCTAGGAATTCAATGCAGGTGGTAGGATATACTGTTTTATCTTCTGCCAATGGGATGCCAAATTTCCTGCACACTTCAAAAAACTTTTCAAGCAAAAATACACACTCTTGAGAGTCTGGACTTCCTATAAATAGGTAATCGTCTAAATAATGCACTAGATTACTCGATCTTGCCTCCTTTGCCACTACCCACTCCACAAATGACGAAAAACTCTCAAAGTGTGTGCATGAAATAGTGCATCCCATTGGTAAACATTTGTCAAAAAAGTACATACCTTCAAATTGGAAACCCAATGAGTTAAAACTCTCTGGATTAATTGGCAGCAATCTAAATGCTGATTTTATGTCGGCCTTTGCCATCAAAGCCGCCTGACCTATTTTTTGCAATTTACTAATCGCTTCCTCAAAAGAAGTATATGTAACAGAACACAGGTCTTCACTAAATTGATCCTTCAGGGAACATTTTTTTGGGTAGGATAGATGATGTATTAATCTATAACTTCCTAACTCCTTCTTATGTATGATTCCAAGTGGTGACAAGCGAAAATTTGGAAAAGGAGGAAAACTGAATGGACCTGCTATTCTTTCTTCTTGTAATTCTTTAATTAATTTGTTTCTAACAATATCCGAAAATTCATTTACCGATTTTAAATTCTGCACCCAGCTACAGCCTAAACCTTCAAAAACTGGCAAGTTAAAACCAGACATAAATCCTTGTCTAATTAGCTGTGCTGTCACTTGGTCTGGGTAACTGCACAGCCATGGCTCCATGTTTTCCAATTTCACTGGCGTTTTGGCTTTTTTGAAAACTATCCCTTCCAGATTGCTGAGACAATTTTTTGAAGCATTTGCTTATTGGGTGAGGTCCTGTGCAAAAAGCACACTCATGCCGAAATTTACAAGAATTCGGCCACCTGCATTGCGCGTCATTAAATGCAAAGCAAATACCTTTCTTGTAGCCCCCGGCCTGGTTACTCACCACTGTACTGTTCAAGCGGGGCAAATTAGGTCTCTGGGGAACAAATAGGTTCAGCCAGAGCCCAACATCCTTACTACCCCAAGCCATACTTGCATGTACTGCCATTTTTTGCCTGAATGCCTCATCATAGAAAAACCAACCTAGTCCTCCAAAATTTCTATAGGCTTCCAGTATTATCTCTATGTGCTGGAATAAACTTGTACTAAGCTCAGGAAACTTTTCACATAGAATGCTGGACAATGTTACAAAGGCTTGAAGCCAATTATTGAAGGACCTAGGTACCGGCTTCTTTTTATCCTCCTAATTTTTTTCTTTTAAATAATATTCCTTTTGACTAGGAAGTAAGGAAAATAATTCTATATACTCTCTCCGCCAGATCTTTTCCTTTGTGCCCATGGGCACATGAAAACCAAGCGGCGACAGTATACAAGGCATCACCTCTCTATATGATTTTTCAATCTCTGGTGAAGGGTCTCTACCCGCCTTTTTACTCACACACCAATTCGCTGGTGCTTCCATTGGCAGCTTTAATTCATTACCATTCATAAGTGTTGCCCTATTCTCACCCCCCATACTGATGCAAAATCATCATTCCTATCAGTTGTGGGGGCTGCTGACAATTTATTCACAAGCTGCAACAAAGTTGCTGACAATGAGGACAACACACCTAGCTGCCCACACTTACCACTATTTAGCCTTTCTTGGTCTTCAATTACTTCAGCCTCATTAACTGAAGCCACCCCTCTTCTTCCAGGACCTGTGTTAACACCCACAGCGTCCCGCCTTGCATAATCTAGGTCTTCTCTTCTCCTTTGGTGTTCAGGTAGGTTTACTTCTGTCCCCTGCCTCCCAGCGGGACCTATATGTCTTCTGCTCTGCCCCTTTACTCTTCTCACAGCCTCTTTTCTTCTTGTCTTCCAACTCCTCCCTCCTTTCTTCCGCTTTGCTGCGCACTGGCCGTGGGCTATATGGCTTCTTCATTCCTCTTCCTCTGCGCTCCGTCCTTCTGCCTCGCCCAGCTCCACTCCTCCCTCCACTTTGCTGCTCCTTAGTCACCTCCTCAATATCTTCCCTCACAGACAGACTCTGCACCTCTGCCTGCTTCTTCAATACAGCCTTCCACCGCTTGAGGTGACATACCGCTCACTCCAGCTATCTCACCAGTCTCTTCATGCCGCGCAGGCAGGCTCAAACAATGCCGAATCCACGCCTCTCCACCTTCAGCTTCAGCCCTTTCTATCAGCTGTCTGAGCAGAGTCTTCATCCTGAGGTAAACCGCCGACCGCCACAGAAAATAACTCTTGTCTGAGCTCTGCAGCTTCTCATATCCCGCGGCGTCTGGCCAGTTTTCAGTCAGCACCTCATATTTATAGACCCCAGTGGGCTTCCAGAAGCTTCTAGTAGCCTCCAAAGTTCCCACCTATCAGGTATCACCTTTATGTAACCACGCCCTCACCTGCAGGGGGAACCTAGAAACCTCCCGCTGCGGTAATCCCATGAGGAAAAGGGTGGTCCTTGAAACCCATTCCCCTTTTCCCAACATTCTTCTATCTGTGACTGTATAGCAAAAATGTTGAAAAATAAAACTCTGCTGAAGTTCTAGTGTTTCAAGATGAGGATGACAAGGAGCAAACCATGTCAGCAGTAGTGCTATAGGATCTCTCAAGAGCTGCTGCAAGGGACAAAATTATGATGCTGATTATAACTAGGAAGAAATGATGTGGGCAAGCCACAAGAGGATGTGACTCTCAGCCACAGATATTGTGAACACTAAAGCCTCGTACACACGAGTCGAATGTCAGGTGGCATCGGGCCGTTCAATAGAAACTGGCTGACATTTGGCCCATGTGTATTGCGAACGGCCGGCATCTATCATTACCAAAAAAGGTCTGCTGACTGGCTTACAATCAGTGCTCTCAGCCAATGGCTGAGAGCGCTGACTGGAGTGTTCTAGCAGGGGGCCATCCCCCTAACAGAACACAATAGAACAGCAGGGGAGATTGATGTACTAACGTTGGATAGTTTGTACAGTGCCTCCTTCTGAGCTGTCAGTTTTCTTTTGTTCAGCCCTGCTGGGTTGAACGAAAAAAAAAAATACTAGTATTTACTAGGCATAGGCTTTAGAATGTTAATGCATATGCACATTAGATTCATGTAGTTGAGACAGTTCTGTGCATCTTAGGTATAGATAGCCAATCTATGTATAGATACCAAGCTGCCAAAGTATGTATGCATTTGCATTCAGCTGAAATTAGTCATTGGATGTAGGAAAGGCACAGGGAAAACTGGGAGAATTGCAAACCACCATGAAGGAGCCTACATAGTTTCACCCCTGTCAGGGAAACTGACAGACTTTCTATGTATGTAAGTATAGATTGTGCAATAATAGGAAGAAAGCTGCGCACAAAGAACAGTATGCTAAAAAGGCTGCTTGTACAAAGTATATCAAACCAAAAAATTATGTGAAGATGGTACAGCGCAACTAAATGGAACAACTAACTAACTAAAGAAAAAAGAGGTGAACCAAAGTCCATAAGTCCATGTAGAGGAAAGATTAAAATGCTGAAAGAGTGGCCACAAATCCAACAATAATCTTAAAATGGAGTTTCTGGCAGAGATCACACAATCAATAAAGGGTGTACCCTTACCGGACAGTTGGACCCCCTGTTACGGAAGGTCAAACAGGCGTGCAAAGTCAGTCACCAGAGACAAGTAAACATCCAAATTCCTCTCCGAACAGCCACAGAACATCCGGGTAGGACCATGGAACCGGCAGACCTCAATGGACCCCAGGTGTACATAAGGGATGACCTGGCATAATGTGGGGTTATCATCTGGTGACTGAGGATCAGATACTCGAAAAAGTGTGGCTGGGGTGGGACAACGCCTCCGAATCTTGTACGCTATCATGCAATTTGAAACTGAGATTCAATGCATTTCCCAACTTTGGTTCACCTCTTTTTTCTTTAGTTAGTTAGTTGTTCCATGTAGTGGCGCTATACCATCTTCACAAGTATAGATTGTGAACAAATTTTGGCACAAACAAATTTTGGTGCACCATGGTTTATTAGATATTATTGTAGGTTTTTTTCATTTTTAGCGTGGTGATTGATATCCCTGAGGAAGATACTCAAAACAGCGTTGGATTACCCTTCTTCCATGCAATACTGTTACCAAAATTAGTGAATGTATAGTTACTTATGGTATTGGGTATCACCAGTGTATATATAAATACACATATATATATATTACAATTTTTGTCTGTGTGATTCCTCTTGATTTTTGTATATATATATATATATATATATATATAATTTTTTTTTTTTTTCTGTGTAAAATTCCCATAATGAGGTTTACTGCAACATGTCTGATCTCACCCCAACATCGGTATGGCGTAGAAATTCTGCCCTGAAATTAAGCCCACATTAAGAAAAATGTATGTAAATATTTAGTGAACATGGACTGCTCTGGGATACATTTCAAACCTGGAAAATTGTTTCACTCATTCCTATTTGGAATCTTTTTTCCAATAAATGCCACTGCCAATTAAATCAAGTTCCTCTTCTCACTAGACTTAGACTGTCTACTATGGAAAAAAAATGTATTAGTGGACAGAGGAGAACATTGACAACTGCATCCTAGTTCTATTCAGGGTTCTTTTTCTTATCAGAATCACTCTTGTTCTGGTTTTACTATAGCAAAGAGAAATGGTTGGATATGTTAAAAGCATGCACAAATTAATTATTTAAGGGAATACATGATATTTATGTTCAGACTTAAAATAAAATACTTGAAACCTTTTTCCTTACTGTAGCCCATTGAAAATGTATTCATAAATGTGATTTACATATGTGATATGTGTTTATATATTTGATTTCTTCTCAAGGTGAAGCCCCTAGGCTTATACTACCTTATCATGGGTCACAGTCATGCATGTTTTAGTGACCCAAAGAGCTGTGCTGGCAAAACTGAATGCTTTTAAAAGCACTTCTAGTTATGTCAACCTAGCCAGACAGGGCAAAGGCTAAATTACATGATCTACTTGTACTCCGCGTTTACAGGCTTTGGTCAAAGCTAACAACAAAATGAATAGTAAAAAAACAATGTTTTGAACGCAGACCCACTACCTTCTAGGCCATGTGATGATAAATAATTATAAATAATTATATGTAATATTTTCATTGGAAGTCATGGTACTATAGACACAGTCATGAAGAATGTGCTCAATAAATTATTAACTCAACTCTCTAGGATTGACGCCTATTTTCCCAGTAATAGAAAGAACATGGACTAGTAAGGAAACAGGGCTCCACAAGTACTACTATTTCTGAGTGTTTTTTTTTAGCTTAAAACAGAATCACGTTTAATAATAAATAGCGCACGTGGATGTATTAGAATGAGTCAGTCACTAATCAATACATTGTGGTTGTACCGTCTCCTCTATGCTGAGTATCAGCTAATGATAGTTTTAAAGGCTAAACTAGTTTGAACTCATTTTTATTCCAGAGCTGAATTAAACATCAGATTCACAGTCACTGATGACTGTTCACATTTTTCACACATTATATTGTTACATTTTAACTGTCAGTGCCTTGCAGTTAGCCTTCAATATCACTTCAAACCTTATGCCCAGCAATTCTGTTTTCATAGCACTTGCAAACAGCTAAAGCTCAAATTGGGAAGTTTGGTGTTTTGCCACTACACCATACTACATATGGATGCTCCTGGAAGTGTCGGTACTTATTATAAATCCATTTATCTAAAGGGAAAACTGCCAAAAGATCGATGACCTGGTACCCTTTGGAAATGCAGTGTCAGTATGATGTCAAATTTAGGTTTATTCGATTTACTGACATTCCATTTCCTTTCTCTGAATATATTCAGTTCCTAAAGCATAATAAGAGACTTTAAACGAAACCAGTGTTCGTCTTAACTCCCCTAAACTATGATCAGCCACACACATAAAGGTGCATGAACGTATGGAAAGGTACTTTGTAGAGCTCAACAGGAGCACTTATATCCAGGGGGCTTTATTATTTCACTGTAGACCTCCGTTGATTAAATTGAACCTGGCCTTACATTCAATGGCTTACTACTGGTCTATCTCTGTAAGAAGTGGTGGGGTCAGGAATGAAAGCTCAAGATATTATTTTTATATTAAAGCTTTTCAACCATCAGGGCTCACGGGAGCTTTACAGTTTTTCTGAGCATGTGTGAAGACACCTGTAGGTGTCTGTTATGCATAGCTACCTACAATTTAGGAGAAAAAGGAAAACACAAATTGCTACAAATGTTCATTTATAGTTTTTACTACTTTTTCAATGTAGCCACCTGGGTTAAATAGATTGATCAATATTAAAAATATCCCAAGAATTGAAATGTTATACTTTATAAACTCAACTTACGAGACAATATTAAATTATAAATACTATTTGCTGGAGGTTGTTAAAAATATTTTATTTCAAATATTTTTATTTCACATTTTATTTCAATTGTTTCTAGCATACTCCAATTAATTTACTTTAAGATCCCCACATGCGTACTTCCTTAAATTCTGAAACAAGATTCACTATGCCCTGTGTGTAGGAACTGCTGTATCACAAATTTCACTTTGTGTGTTTAACACTGAATGTATTGCACCATTTCTGAATGGGACACTTTATGCATTTGGATTATAAAATGTGTACACTGATGGATGAATGTTATTGCACTGAATGAATTGGATGACATAGAACACTTCTAAAAAGTTTTATTTTTTAGCAGTTTGAGTTTTCATCGCATGACAATTGTTTTAATGTATTTATTCATGTGTTCATGTATTTATTTAGTGGTGTTTTTAGCCAAGTGCAGTTGTAATTTTACTTTACAAATCTCTTTGCCTTCTGAATTACAGAGAAGCTGATAGGAGAAATTTCAGGAGGTGGAGTCAATCCAGGCATTACTGCTTGCAGGCAGCGATGTACCATGGAATATGTAGTCCTTAGAAACTGAAAGTAAACAGCAGAGAAGAAGCTGCAACGTATGCAGGGAATTCAGCAGGTTATGGAAGAGAGATGGCTCAGCAGACAGGAAGAACTCAAAACATGAAAGGAGACTTTTCAAGTAAGCTTATATTGGATTGTTAAAATAACTTTTGTTTGTATTGTTATTACAATGCTGATGTTACAAAATGAAAAGTGACCAAAGAACATAAAAAAATAATAATGTGGTATGTGGGTGTGTTTCTGCTAAAAGATTTTTATTTCTGTCCAGCTAGTACCAATATTTACACAGTCCTACCAGAAAGACCAGCTATTTTTCTGACTTACATTTTCTCCACAGCAGTTACAGCAGTTGATCAAGTTTAGGAATAGGAATGTTGTCATATTCTTGTCTAATACAGGCTTCTAGTTGCTCAACTGTCTTAGGTCTTCTTTGTCGCATCTTCCTCTTTATGATTCGCCAAATGTTTTCTATGGGTGAAAGATCTGGACTGCAGGCTGGCCATTTCAGTACCCGGATCCTTCTTCTAAACAGCCATGATGTTGTAATTGATGCAGTATGTGGTCTGGCATTGTCATGTTGGAAAATGCAAGGTCTTCCCTGAAAGAGACGACGTCTGGATGGGAGCATATGTTGTTCTAGAACTTGGATATACCTTTCAGCATTGATGGTGCCTTTCCAGATGTGTAAACTGCCCATCCCACACGCACTTATGGGACCCCATACCATCAGAGATGCAGGCTTCTGAACTGAGTGCTGATAGCAACTTGGGTTGTCCTTGTCCTCTTTAGTCTGGATGATATGGCGTCCCAGTTTTCCAAAAAGAACTTCAAATTTTGATTCATCTGACCACAGAACAGTTATCCACTTTGCCACAGTCCATTTTAAATGAGCCTTGGCCCAGAGAAAATGCCTGCACTTCTGGATCATGCATTTCTGTATGTGATGAAGTGCCGTCTAAGGGCCCGAAGTTCACGGGCATCCAGTATGTTTTTCCAGCCTTGACCCTTACGCACAGAGAGTGTTCCAGATTCTCTGAATCTTTGGATGATATTATGCACTGTAGATGATGATAACTTCAAAATCTTTGCAATTTTTCTCTGAGAAAAACCCCTTTATGATATTACTTCACTATTTTTCGCTGCAGCATTGGGGGAATTGGTGATTCTCTGCCTATCTTGACTTCTGTGAGACACTGCCACTCTGAGAGGCTCTTTTTATACCCAATCATGTTGCCAATTGACCTAATAAGTTGTACATTGGTCCTCCAGCTTTTCCTTATATGTACATTTAACTTTTCTAGCCTCTTATTGCTACATGTCCCAACTTTTTTGGAATGTGTAGCTCTCATGAAATCCAAAATGAGCCAATATTTGGCATGACATTTCAAAATGTCTCACTTTCAATATTTGATATGTTTTCTATATTATATTGTGAATAAAATATAAGTTTATGAGATTTGTAAATGAGTACATTCCTTTTTTACTCACAATTTGTACAGTGTCCCAATTTTTTTGTAATTGGGTTTGTACTTTGAATGTGTGGATGAGAGAATTGGGTCAGTTTTTTTCCGTTAAACTCGCTGGTTGAATGAAAAAAACTGACTCCTCTATGGCCAGCTAACTGACAGTATAAACTGTCTTAAGCAGTGGTACAATGGCTAGCATATTAACCTGTTTCATAGTGAGAGAGGTCAGCTATTTAAATCACAATCAGCAAGGAAACCTGTCATATTCAAAAGCTAGTAGACTGTTAAAATAGACTGTTGATCAGATGAATCAATCAACAAAAACATTTTTGTCATGAAAACCATCAACTATTTTTTATCATGAAAAAAAACTGCCTCTAGGATCTGAAAACTGCCTCTAGGTCATTTTTACCTTTCATATGGCCAGTTACACACTTTGGGGTTGATTTACTAAAACTGGAGAGTGCAAAATCTGGCGCAGCTCTGCATAAAAAACAATCAGCTTCCAGGTTTTTTTTTTTTTGTCAAAGCTGAATTGAACAAGTTGATGTTAGAAGCTGATTGGCTACCGTGAACAGCTGCACTAGACTTTGCATACTTCAGTTTAAGTAAATCGGCCCCTTCCTGTCTTAGGTTGTCTCCACTTTGGATGGAGGAGTAATGCAACATTTTGAAAGTGAGGAGAGGGTAGTGTTAAATGTACTGGTTTAGTGGTGAATTGGCGCAAGAAGAGGTCTCAAAAAAGTCTGGTAGGGGGACCCCCGAACAGTTCAGGGGGTAGCTGTCCCAGGACCCACTAGTGCCAGCGTTCCACCAGCTGACAGGGAGCCCGCGGACACCACCGAGGCCATCCCTGTACACATGGAGGAACCCCCCCTGCCGCTCTCAATGGGATCCACTACCTCCACCACCAGGACCGGCTCCAGTGATGCTCCTGATGATCAACATTACTTGACTAACTGCATCTTATTCACCGACTAAATGTGAGTGTGATTCTGCTGCACATACTACAATAAATGTCTTGATGCACTTAGAAGGCGCTGCGCTGTCTTCCCTCTTAAATGTACTGACAGATTTACATGGACCTGACAAATTAAAGCAAAACTCCTGCTAACATTTTTCAAACAACTTAAGTAACAGTTTTTTTTTTTTCTTTTTTTTTTGTATAAGGTTTTTACATCTATGATTAAAAGCTGACCATTGTAAGGACCCTTGTCAATGTTAAATGGTTTGTCTCAATCTTCTAACTGTCACTTTTGCTGCACAGCTTGGTCTGTTGAAAAATAATGGAATAAAAGCCTAAATAAAAGACAAAAAGTCTAAAAAAGAAAACTAATGATAAAGCCAATAGCACTTATGCTGGGCTCCATGGGACAGTACAAAGGGCTGCTGTCCTCCCAGTTCTCTCGTCCCCTCCCTCTCTTATTATAGGTTGCTCTGGGAGACGGCCATTGGTAAAACTGCGTGACAACACTGTCCGATTGGTCAAATTGGGCAGGCTGGAGCCGCATACAGGTTATGAAGCCACCTGCTAAGGACAGAGCACCATGCTGCTGCGAGTGCCGCTGTAACTGGGTAATGGAGGAACCTCTGCGTTGTCTCATCCAGAGAGCCGAGGGCTTTGGAGGGGCGGAGTGACTGAGGTGGTGTTTGGAAGAAGAGCCGGTTCCGTCAGACTAATCCCCAGCTGACATGGAGTATGCCCAGTCTGTGCCTGTGGAAAATAGCTTGGAGGATGGCATTCTTCCAGTTCCCCCTACTGCCCAAAGGAGAAGCCACAGAGGTAAAAGGGGAAAGAGGTTGAGAAGAGAAGATTCTCCCCCTTCTCCTGTCAGAGATTAAATTAAAAAAGCAAGGTTACGCTCCTCAAACAGAGCCAGAAATGAATCACCTCAGCCATCTTCTGCATGCATTTCAAGTGAGGTGGCAGTGTCTGGGCAGCCTGCTAGCATGGTCCGTAGTTCTAGTGAGAAATATGATTTAAATTTTTCTGAATTGGGTAAAGTACTGTAGTTGGTTCTTTGGCCAACGTACATGAATCACATAATGTTGGTACTGTATGGAATGGCGGTGGCTCAGGTGGTCTATCTATGTCGCTTTTCACAAGCTAACCCCGCCATTCCGTTGTGTGTTACTCCTTTAAATGCTTCTAATATTGACAAGTTATCTGCTAAGGTTAGTAATACCAGTGCTATTTCTTCTATCCCTGTTTAAAATTCTTCACTTTTTGTACCAGTTAAAGCTCTGGTCGCTGCATCATGTCTTAAAGAGGCTCTCCCCTGTGAATTATCCCCTTTTGGTTATCACTTATCTACTGCTGTTAAAGAGAAGATATGGTGGGGAGAGTTTATAGACATACTATCTTTGCTCCCCTTATCAAAAGAATTCTTACTTAAACCTGAAAAGAGAATGGATGATAGGTCTGAGGAAAACAGGAGGAGGGCTATTCCTCTGACTTTTCCAAACTGGCTGCAGGCTTATTTTTTCTTTGCATCAGTGATAGGTGAGCGTTTTCCAGAGAAATGCTCAGGCTTGTTCCAGCACTTGGACATAGTAGCCGAGGCATACCATCACTTTGGAGGCATTTCTGGTTCAATTATGATGAGAGCTTCAGACAAAAGCTCTTGGTTCACACTTCTCTCCACTGGATGGGTGTTAAGGACATAGGCCTCTGGTTGATCCTGATGTTGCCACAAAGGCCCTAATATTCACAGAGAGTCCCTGCAAATACTCAGTCTACCTTTCCTAAGGGAGTATGTTTTGTATCCAATGATTCCCAGTGCAGATTCTTATCTAATTGCAGGTACAAGCATGAATGTTCGTTCTGTGCAGGTACCCACCGGGCATCCGGCTATTTGGAAAAAATCCTCTAACTCACTACAGCCAAGAGACACTAATGCAAAAGGCATGGACACCAGTGAAGTTGTCAAAAAGATTTAAAAAGAATTACAAGAAAGCAGAATAGCTGAGCCTTTTTTTCTTCCCCTTTATACATTTTTGTTTATGACCTTTAGGCCTGGTCCCAAAAAACAGGTTCTTTTTTGTTTGATTCATCATGTATCCTTTCCCTATGGCAATTCTTTGAATGATGAAATAGCAGATTTTGAATCATCTGTTTCTTATTCTTCTTCTGACGAAGCACTGGTTCTATTAAGGCAGTATGGAAATCATCTCTAATGACGATAGCTGATATAAAATCTGTGTTTCACCTATTACCTGTTCACCCCATGGGTTTTTCAAAGTCCTGTTAGTATTTTGAAGCTTTTTCGACCCTTTTTCAGGGTTTTGTCTCACAATTCTCCCCAGGGTGGCACAATTTATTATAAAATAAAATGCAGCGCTTAATAAATAAAGTCCAAAAGTATATCTGAACACTGAAACACAATAGGTCCACGTTCTTGACACCTGGATATGTGACAACAGGACGGCACTTGGGGTACAGATAAAACATGCACCTCCACCACATGGATCTGCAAGCCTCTTACTAAAAAATTAGATCACTGCTCTCACAATGATCTAAAAAAGCCTTTAAAATCCAAAAGGAAATTTAATGGGGGACATCCGGCTTCATATCTTCACATAAGGCACATAGGACTGAAAGGTGCAGTGTGTTTGGTCCTTACAAGAATCCCATGCAGTAGGTGGTACCAAAAGGATAAAATGGATTGGACCAATGGTGTAGTACATCTTAAAACATATGCTTTATTTAAATATATATATATTGCACTCACCATATGTATGCGCTAAATCAGCTTAGAATAGCTTCAAAACAATGTAACACAGCCGCCACAGCGGCAACGAACATCCTCCGGCTTGTGACGTCAGACGCAGGGCGGACTCCACCTACATGTTTCGTAGTAACCTACGTCATCAGGGGGCGTAGCCTGCATTTACTGAGCTTCACTTATGTATGAACAACACAGGAAGTGGGTGTGAGTTTCTACTCAGCCGTGTTGTAAACTCCACAGGAACTGGAAGAGAACTTCCTGGATTGCAAATATAAAGACTGAAACACAAACAGAACCAGGAAACCGGAACTATATGCCAAATAGAGAAAAGGGAAATATTACATAAAAACAATTATATATGAAAGAAAAACTAAATTTCTCCAAACAGTAATCTGCTTGATGTAAAACACAAAGTGAATCAAAACCAGGGGATTTTAATAGTATTATATTTATCCTCCACAATATATTACAACCATAAATCCCAAAAAGGCTATGAACTGTATTTCCCCCTTTATTACATGCCAACAGGTAAAATTGCCACATGCACAAATCTGATATAAATATATTATATAATGGCACTTATATACAAAAATTATATAAAAAAAATATTAATGGGATATACAACATACATCCTCATGAATTTACATGAGTGATCATCAAGATCCCTCTAAAACCTGCACTAGCTGTCACAAGCCGGAAGAAGCTTTACAATTACACAGATATATACAAAAATAAATAAGGAAAATGAAATGGGAAAAATAAATAAAATAAAAATAAAATCAAATAGTAAACTAAAAAGGTAAAAACAAATGCACCTGTATATGTTAGCTGTTATTTATAAATGAGTTGACATCTAGGTCTACATTCAAACCAGATGGCCTAAAACATTTTAATAGGTATATGCACTTGGTTTCCAATTGTGAAATATCCCTCCGCAAATGGCTACCTCTCCTATTGGGTTTGAATTGATCAATAACCATGAAAGATGTTCCAAGAGGATTTCTGTCATGGTATCGGTCATATTGTTTGGAGAGGTTGTGCTTTGGAAAACATAGAACATAGAAACATAGAATGTGTCGGCAGATAAGAACCATTTGGCCCATCTAGTCTGCCCAATATATCTGAATCCTATGAATAGTCCCTGGCCCTATCTTATATGAAGGATAGCCTTATGCCTATCCCATGCATGCTTAAACTCCTTCACTGTATTTGCAGCTACCACTTCTGCAGGAAGGTTATTCCATGCATCCACTACTCTCTCAGTAAAGTAATACTTCCTCATATTACTTTTAAACCTTTGCCCCTCTAATTTAAAAATGTGTCCTCTTGTGGTAGTTTTTCTTCTTTTAAATATGCTCTCCTCCTTTACCGAGTTGATTCCCTTTATGTATTTAAAAGTTTCTATCATATCCCCTCTGTCTCTTCTTTCTTCCAAGCTATACATGTTAAGGTCCTTCAACCTTTCCTGGTAAGTTTTTTCCTGCAATGCATGTACTAGTTTAGTAGCTCTTCCCTGAACTCTCTCTAGAGTATCTATATCCTTCTGGAGATATGGCCTCCAGTACTGCGCACAATACTCCAAGTGAGGTCTCACCAGTGTTCTGTACAGCGGCATAAGCACTTCTCTCTTTCTACTGCTTATACCTCTCCCTATACATCCAAGCATTCTGCTGGCATTTCGTGCTGCCCTATTACATTGTCTTCCCACCTTTAAGTCTTCTGAAATAATTACTCCTAAATCCCTTTCCTCAGATACTGAGGTCAGGACTGTGTCAAATATTCAATATTCTGCCCTTGGGTTTTTACGCCCCAGGTGCATTATCTTGCACTTATCCACATTAAATTTCAGTTGCCAGAGTTCTGACCATTCTTCTAGTTTTCCTAAATCCTTTTCCATTTGGCGTTTCCCTCCAGGAACATCAACCCTGTTACATATCTTTGTGTCATCAGCAAAAAGACAAACCTTACCATCGAGGCCTTTTGCAATATCACTTATGAAGATATTAAACAAAATTGGTCCCAGTACAGAACCCTGAGGTACCCCATTGGTAACATGACCTTGTTCTGAATGTTCTTCATTGACTACAACCCTCTGTTGTCTGTCACTCAGCCACTGCCTAATCCACTCAACAATATGGGAGTCCATGCTCAATGACTGCAGTTTATTGATAAGTCTTCTATGTGGGACAGTGTCAAAAGCCTTACTAAAATCTAGATATGCAATGTCTACTGCACCTCCACCGTCTATTATTTTAGTCACCCAGTCAAAAAAATCTATAAGATTTGTTTGACATGATCTCCCTGAAGTAAAACCTTTACGAATGTTGTTAATGTGTTCATTCATTCTAACTCTGAATTCCCTAATCGTATGACCAATATCATGAAGGCCACTTGGGCAGGTTATCAAATAAACAACATTCTTAGTGGAGCAGGTGGCAAAACAATTAATGTCATATAAGATGTTGGTAACATTTGAGGAAAAATTAGTATATTTGCTATTCTTAAGTGTGTTACGGAACATACCCCACACCTCCTGCAAGGGTAATACCCATTTCTATCAAAGAAGAAAGAAGGTTTTTTAGGGGGCTCAATCACATTACGGGCTATTTGTAATTTTATAGGGGGAGCACCCCTATAAATAATGGATGGAAACTCTGGAATCAAAGGGCCCAGGATCCTATCACTTCTCAGGATATCCCAATGTCTGGACAAAATCTTTTTAATGATAAAGTGCTGAGAGGAAAAGGATGTAAAAAAATGAAAAACGAGAAGAAAAACTCTCAGAAGAAACGTCTGGCTGGTTGTTCTGAGAAGTTATACTGGGAGGGTTCAATATGCTAATGGCACAATTTATTACCTTGACTATTTTTTTAATTATAGGTCCAACAGGAGCTCTAGTTTGTTTTGAAATGTTAAGCTGTTTTTTCAACATCTGTCCTTTGACATTCCCCTAGCCCACGAGAAAACTGTGGGTCCGGTGATGCTCATCGAACCGGCTTTAGATATACATGTTCAGGGTTTGCTCCCCCAATTTTTTGCTTGTTTATTATGTATTCGGTCTGACCAGACTTCTGAGGTTGAGCATCCCACCCCCCACACACACCTGTACTCTATCAGAGTCCACTATCAAGTAGATATAGGAGGAGTCCTTTGTAGTGCATTAGCACATCTATCCCAGCAAGGAGTGTTGTCTCCAAGGGTTAGAGAGGCTGGATTCACCCCTTTTTTATGGATAGTGTAGGACCCACTGATAATGGGGTACTTTGACGCAGTGGTGGGCTTGAGCACGATATGGCCATATGGTGGGACTAAATCCCCATTTTTATTTATGGATTGTCTCCATATTTGATAGTCATTTCTTTTGCATGTGTGCGCTATTCTTTTTTAATATACATGTTGCTTGGTCCATAGCTGCACCGGCTTTAGATATACATGTTCAGGGTTTGCTCCCCCAATTTTTTGCTCTTTTACATAATGTTCAGTCCTTGTTAGGACTCTTCGCTTTTGTGTCCAGAGTTATTCCGGTAGCCAGAATCTTCTTTCGCAGATTTGCGTTAGCCACTAGAGGGCTACAAAATCTTCTTTCTCATGTTTCAATCACCCGTCGAATTAAAGAGGATCTAACGGTCTGTGTGACTAATTTCTGATCAACTTCAATAGCAGTGCGCTACAGCAAAAGGATTTAATTGAAGACTCAGATATGCATTTATTTACCAATGAATCCAGATCGGTTGGTTTTGGTGCTTTCCTGGATGGGCATTGGTGTGCTGATAAGTGCCCCGAGTCATGGAGGTCACCAGATATTAACTGTAATTTGGTTTTATTAGAATTATTCTGATGGTTGTAGCTATTGTTATCTGGCACCAATTTTTTGAAAATAGACAAGTTATTCTTCTCTTCATACGGATAATAAGGGAGTATTTTTTGCAGTAAATTGTTTATCATCAAAATCTGAATTAGTGATAAAAATACTCAGTTTTTTTTGTTTTAGCAATGTATGACTTATAACATTTGGCTTAAATCAAAGCATGTTCCTGGTCTTACTAATGAGATTGCTGATTCATTATCTCGTTTGCTGTTCCAGAGGTTTCAAGAGCTCACTCCAGAGACAGATCAAGAGGGATTTCCATGCCCATAATTTCTTTGGAGCTTGATTTAGGACTGATTGAGGTGAATTTAAAGAATTCTGTTGCCCTTAATAGTTAGGAAGAATCCTTACAAGCCTTGTCTAGATAGTGTACCTTTTGTTCTATGTCTAATCATTCTTTCAAATCAGTCACCGCATGTACGGCTTTATGTTTTGTTTCCTCTCTAATCCAGGCTAAATTTAGTCCTGCTTCTGTTAACAAGATTTTAGCAGGTGCTTAATTTTTCCCTAAGTTTGCCAGCCTTCCTTCCTTATATTCCTTTTTTACAGTCAAACAGGTGCTGAGAGTCTTCCCCAACTATTGATAATAGACACCCAATTTCTTCTGAGTTACTGATGAATCTTATGTCAACACTGGAATCAGTTTTGTTTCTCCCCTTTTGAGGTTACCTTGTTTAGAACGGCCCTTGTTCTTGACTTTTTTGGTGCTTTTACAATTGTTATTGTTTTCAGATATCTCTGTAATAAAAGGTTTGGTTAAGATTTTTCTCTGCAGATCCAAGACGGATCCAGCAGGGAAAGGCCAACAAATTACTCTTCAATATCTTTTGGTCAGACACCCTTTTCAGGTTCCTTATTTACATTAATTTGTCTCCGTTTCCAGTTTTCTTCAGGACTGTCTTCCTGCCATAAGAAGCTCAATCTTTCCGGCTTTCATTTATCCTCACATTCCTTCAGGATAGGTGCGGCTACTGAAGCCAACCTTTCTTGGTTTCTATAATGATAGTCTGAAAAAATTAGGCTGCTGGGATAGTAATAGCTTTAAGTTATATGTTCGATCTTGTTATTGTTTGATCTTTTCTTAGGTTCTGCCAGGTGTGTCATTTGGATAGTTGGCCATTCCTTTATATTTTGAGCCAAAAGGAGAGCTTCAAACAGGAATTTCAGAACCAACCTCAGTTTGGATAAAATTATTTTTCAGGTTTTATGGTGGGGAATAAAGGGCCTGAGATGGAGAAACCTTTAGTACCATTTCATTTAACTGCTAAGATAAAGGCCTTCCCCAGATGTACTAATTATCCATGCCGGTGCTAATGAGTGACCTGGACAGGATTAAGACTTGGGATTTGATTTGTGAAGTGAAAAGGGATCTACCTTCCTTTAAGTTGTTATTTCCTTTCACTGTTAAAGTATTCTCAGAAATGGTACCAAGGCTCTTTTGGTTGGATTCAAGTAATCTTTACTATTTAGATAAGATTAGGAAACGTTTAAATGGGACCATATGCAATTCAGTCATTTTCCAAGGCAGTCTATCTTACTTCCACATAGACCTTGAGGGTTTCTTTCCTGGCCTTTATAGGGTTGATTTTGTGCACCTGTCAGATGTCGGGCTTGACATTTTTATTTTAGGTTTACAAAACATGATTGAGCAGGCCACAGCATTTGGTGGCATTTTTACCCACTCATTTTCTGAGTGGCTTTCAGCTGGTGGGGTTTGTCATCCAGCTCTGCTCTGGATGGACTAAGTGATAGTATTATTAAATAAATGATTAATGGTTATGTAACTTTAAGGTTAAAATATATTGCTGGTTATGGATTATCATTATTCAAGTTTGGGTTACCCCTTAATAAACGCTATGGCCATTATAGTCCATAAGGTAAGAAATTGTGTTTCTATCTTTATTTTAAATACTGTTAAATCCTTTGTGCTGTCCCATTCAGCCACCACATCTAAGAATTGGTAAACTACAATAAAAGAAATGCTAGTTTTTGGGTTCAACACCACTTCAAAGTCTTGGCAAAAGATCACACAGGTCTTTAACTAGCAGGAATGTTTGTGTGTCATTACAGAAGAAAGTCTTGTTTTAGTAAGACAGACCGTATCTTATCTGTTAGACTAAAGCTGGCCATTCACTGATCAAAATTCAGCCAGTCCAAATATCGAACAATGTGTGACCATTCCTGCTAAACAGAAGGTAATCATTTGATCAATTATTATCAAAGGAACAAGTTGGAAAGCTTTTCTCAATCAGCAGCTGCTGCCGCGGATGAGTGTATTCTGACAGCAGTCAGTGTAGCTGATGGAATACAATGTCCCGTGAGGGAGATTCCTCCGTTCACTCTGTTTTGCTAGCTGAAAGAAAAAAAAAAACTATGCATGTCCATCACTGTGGTCAATGGTTCTTCTCGCTGGCCTCCATGTTAATACAGCATGAGTAGTGACTTTAAAGCCAGCAGAAAAAAAAACAAACACCGAGCTCTGTGGGGGAAGACCATAGATCTGAATGTGCTGGTACAGAAGATTTCTGTTCAACAGAGTGGTTTTCAACATTTTAAACAGTGTAGATGTAAATACTTGTTTTATTCTTTATAAGTACAGCTCATTTTAGGAATGTTGGTAAAGTGATATTTGCTTATAAGCTGATCTCTGACATGGTTTTGCAGTCACTATCACCTAGTTGCACTAGTGAACTTGGTGTTGAGTTGTTCACTTTAAGGTCAACACAGAGGAAAAGGGGGCACTCTTTACGTCTAGAGGAAAACAGATTTCGTCTCCAAATACGGAAAGGTTTCTTCACCGTAAGAACTGTGAAAATGTGGAATAGACTCCCTCCAGAGGTGGTTCTGGCTAGCTCACTAGATTGCTTTAAAAAAAGGTCTGTTTTATTTCCTGGGTGGACTTAATATAAGTGGTACTAATTTTTATAAGTAAAGTTGATCCAGGGAATATCCGATTGCCTCTCAGGGGATCAGGAAGGAATTTTTTGCCCCTGCTGTAGCAAATTGGATCATGCTTTGCTGGGGTTTTTTTCACCTTCCTCTGGATCAACTGCGGGTATAGGATTGTGTATATGGGACTGTATGGTTGGGTTTTCATTATTGTTTTTTTTCTGTTTTGTTTTTTTATTGGTTGAGCCAGATGGACTTGTGTCTTTTTTCAACCTGACTAACTATGTAACGAAGTCAAGCTCAGATATCCATATTACAAGACTGGCAGAACAGAAATGAAGATCATTTGGCATATTAGACAGTTAATATACTGTATATTCATGTTTTCTGTTTATTTAGCAGCTTGCCTAAGGTTCAGTTTTAATTTTTCCTTAGTCTATATTTTTATTTTAGAAAATGTAATGCTAATTTTACACAATTCTAAGGAAATGCACAAGAGTAATAATTATTACTATGTTATAGAATAACATACATTATTTATAGCATCCCGAATTCTAAACGTTAATACCTAATATATTTTTTACAGATTTGCTCACTAATTGCCAGATATATCCAATGATATCAGTCCTTAGCAAATGTAAAAATATACATTTAATAGATATGAATTATTTTAGGAAAACCTACTCAATCCAGAACTCTGGTTTGAAATCCCCAGCTAGGTTCTTTCAGTGATGCATCACACATCAGCAGACATCGTTTTGCATCATACCTAAGTAAAAATAATGCTTCCTTCTTTAAAATGCAAGAAGCTCTTTACTAAATGAGATTACCATGCAGTGATTGAGAATTTAATCACTAATCGACAAAGCAAGCAGTCTTATGTCACCATCATGAGTGATGTTCCCAATGAGACAAGTTTCAGTGTCAGCAGCTATGGCCCTCACATATGGATGCAACTTAGGGGGCATGCGCCTTAACCTCAGATTCAATTCTGGAACAGTGTTGTTTCTGGTGATGGTATTGATTGCTTATTATTCAGAACAGACAGACAGATATATGGTGCTAATAATGACCTAATAAAAATGGTAAACATCTGATGGCTTCCCTTAGAGAATTAAATTAGGAATTAAATTATAAATCACTCCATTGGAAATTTGTGAGATGCAATCAAATTAGTTTATAGCTATATGGAACTATGTGAGTATGAAGCTCTAGTGATCCACTAATTATTATTATTAGTATTGTACAGGATTTATATAGTGCCAACTGTTTGTACAGCGCTTTACAAAATGAAGGCAGAGAGTACAAGAACAAAACAATTCAATAATGTGGTCAGAACTAAGATCTGCAGTATATGTGTCCCTAATTTATGTGCAGCACAATAAACAGCACCCATTCTTTCAGTTATTTAAAGTGGAACTTTACCCTCTCAATTAACTTTGACTATCTTTAATCCTTATGCTGCTAGCATTAGGGAAAAGATAGGAACGTATATCGTATTTACTTGGTTTAACCATTTTATTTCTTTAGTTACTTCCTGGTTTCCATGCCTAGGCAAATGATGTCATACATCCCGGGACTCTTCAGGATGGGAGGAGGGGCTTTGTAGCTAAGCACATCCTCCTGCTGTTATGCCTGAGCTAAGGGCAGATGGATTCCAGGAAACAAATGCTACATGAATCATCTACCCCTACTCAAGAGTCAAGATGACCAGGGCCAAAAATGTGTGTGTTTTTCAAAGTGATTTATCAGCAAAATAAAGCATTGAGACATGGATGGAAGTTTAAGTGTGGTTTGAATATTAAAAAGTAAATATAAAGCATTTTGCTGTGGGGATTAGTGTAGTTCCGCATTATTGATTCTTGTATCTTTATATATATATATATACATACACAATTTTTTTTAATAAATAATAATGAAAGTGCAAATCATTGCAATTTTGCATGAAACTCTATGGATTGAGAAGAGAAGAGGGGAGGAAATACTGACAGTGTGTAAGTTTCAGCTTTTTCTTTGAGCTATTGAGTTCTGTAAACAATAGTTGTTTCCCATGTTTTTTTCTTTATTTTGTTTAATCCAACAACATTTTTATTAGAAAACTAAAAGAGGTGTATAATGGTAGAAAATAATACATTTGTCTCAAGTACATAATGTTCCGATTAACATTTCCCATAATTTTTATACTACTAAAATGTTAAAAAATATATAATATTTTTCCTTAATAGAATAAAGTAAGTAAATACAGTATCCCACAAAAGTGAGTACACCCCTCACATTTTTGTAAATATTTTATTATATCTTTTCATGTGACAACACTAAAGAAATAATATTTTGCTACAATGTAAAGTAGTGAGTGTACAGCTTGTATAACAGGGTACATTTGCTGTCCCCTCAAAATAACTCAACACACACCTATTAATGTCTAAACTGCTGGCAACAAAAGTGAGTACACCCCTAAGTGAAATTGTCCAAATTGGACCCAGTTAGCCATTTTCACTCCCTGGTGTCATGTGATGCATTAGTGTTACAAGGTATCAGGTGTGAATAGGGAGCAGGTGCATTAAATTTGGTGTTATCGTTCTTACTCTTTCATACTGGTGGTCACTGGAAGTTCAAGATTGCAACTCATGGCAAAGAACTCTCTGAGTATTTGAAAAAAGAATTGTTGCTCTACATAAAGATGGCCTAGGCTATAAAAAGATTGCCAAGACCCTGAAACTGAGCTGCAGCATGGTCGCCAAGACAGGACACAGCAGTTTAACAGGACAGGTTCCACTCAGAACAGGCCTCACCACGGTCGACTGAAGAAGTTGAGTGCACGTGCTCAGCATCATATCAAGAGGTTGTCCTTGGGAAATAGGTGTATAAGTGCTGCCAGCATTGCTGCAGAGGTTGAAGGGGTGGGGGGGTCAGCCTGTCAGTGCTCAGACCATACGCCACGCACTGCATCATATTGGTCTGCATGGCTGTCGTCCCAGAAGGAAGCTTCTTCTAAAGATGATGCACAAGAAATCCCATAAAACAGTTTGCTGAAGACAAGCAGACTAAGGACATGGATTACTGGAACCATGTCCTGTGATCTGATGGGACCAAGATAAACTTATTTGGTTCAGATGGTGTAAAGCGTGTATGGTGGCAACCAGGTGAGAAGTACAAAGACAAGTGTGTCTTGCCTACAGTCAAGCATGGTGGTGGGAATTTGACGGCCTGGGGCTGCATGAGTGCTGATGGCACTTGGGAGCTACAGTTTTTGAGGGAACCATGAATGCCAACATGTACTGTGATATATTGAAGCAGAGCATGATCCCCTCCCTTCAGAGACTGGGCAGCAGGGCAGTATTCCAACATGATAACGACCCCAAACACACTTCCAAGACGACCACTGCCTTGCTAAAGAAGCTGAAGGCAAAGGTGATGGACTGGCCAAGCATGTCTCCAGACCTAAACCCTATTGAGCATCTGTGGGGCATCCTCAAGTGGAAGGTGGAGGAGCACAAGGTCTCTAACATCCACCAGCTCTGTGATGTCGTCATTGAGGTTGAGGTGAACTCAATGCCCAAGAGGGTTAGGCAGTGCTGGGAAATAATGGTGGCCACACAAAATACTGACACTCTTGGCTCAATTTGGACATTTTAACTTAGGGGTGTGCTCACTTTTGTTGCCAGCGGTTTAGACATTAATGGCTGTGTGTTGAGTTTTGAGGGGACAGCAAATTTACACTGTTATACAAGCTGTACACTCACTACTTTACATTGTATCAAAGTGTAATTTCTTCAGTGTTGTCACATGAAAAGATATAATAAAATATTTACAAAAATGTGAGGGGTGTACCCACTTTTGTGCAATACTGTATATATATATATATATATATATATATATATTTATTTTTTTTCAACATGATATTTTTATACAATATCACAATGCAGGCTCTTCTTTTAGTTCGTGTGTAAGACAAAGGGTTCGTTCTCCTTGTTATGCTCAACATTCTAACTGCAAATAGATAACAGTAAATACATAGCATAGCCAATAACTTAAAGTATACCTGTGCCAAGACTACGGACAATAAACATATCACATATTTTTAGCAAGCAATAAAGGAGCATAAATTCAAGCAATTACTGACCTCTCTGATAGTTTGTAATTTATTCTCAAATGCCACAACAAAGAATCATTAGTTATGTTTTAGTCTGCTTCTAACAGCTTAGATACACTTGCTGTGTGTTAACAGTAGAAGAATGTTGCTGATATTCTGCTCTTCACTGAAAATAAAAAGGAAAGGAACAATGATTTCAGTCCTTCTGAATTTTTAGATGAATTTCTCCTTAATGCCTATAGCTTCAGATGTGAATGAAAGCTTTTTTTTTAAGTGCTTCTACCCTTTGCTTAGAATATGTAAATACTTAAATGTGCAAAGTCTGGGCACAGGTTTACTTTAAAGTGTATTTCCACCTTTATAGCCAAATAAGGATAACACCTACTTCATATTTGTTACATGTTCTTATTCACATAGCACGATTTGAAAAACATGCTTAAATTGTAGCTAACCTTGTTTATATTATCTGTTGTAGAAATTCCAGCAGTGTAGAATTTTACTAGTTATCTTTGTTTGCATTGAGTGCTTGGCAGCTGTGTTTGCCATAATAAACCAAATATGTATTATACAGGAAGATCATAGTTATCAGTTGTAAATAGATTTGAACACATCTGTCCTAATAAAGGGTTAAGTCTACTTGCAATGTATGTTAAAGAGAGTCCTTGGGGCAGACTCACTCTGACATTGTTCAGCCTTGAAGCCTTCTCTTGAGAACCATCTAAAAGGTAAAGAATCTGTCTTATAAGTTTTGTAATGTTGGGTAAATAGAAACACATACCAAACTTTCAGTATATAGAGTTTTTTTTTCTTTTCTTTTGTTTTTTTTTTTTCAATTTAACTGAAAAAATGGAAATAGACTCTAAGGATAACAAATGAAGGACAATTATTGTTTCTCTGTCCCAGAGCCTTTCCATCTCCTTTGATATTATATAAGTAGTCATTTTTTTTAATAATCATTCAAAGAACACATTAATTCTAATTGGGTAAATTTCAGGTCATTTTTTTTAAATGGATCCTTTTCTCATTGCATGATTTACAAATGATCAGTTTTTAAAAGACTCACATCACAAAAGTAGCATGTTATCCTCCAGTGCTGATCTCCGTACAGTATGTAGATGCTGGTTGTCTGGCTGTCATAATGCCTTCCAAGCCCTCATTATTTTTTCTTGAAAGGTTTCCTTCAAGGGGATTTCTGAGTTAAAGTGCTATTAACCCAAAATCAAACATTTATGATATTGCAGCTTATCAATTCTAAGATGGGATGGCTGCATTTGTTTTCTTTTTTAGGCTTTCTTTCTTCTATTTTCATTTGGTGATCTGGCCAGTAAGTCTGTTGTTTTTCAAAAGAACAAGCTCTCTTGCAGATTGTATCAGTTAGATGAGACAAACCATTTACAATAAATATAGAAAGAGAAACTAAGCGGGGGATGTGAATATGTTGCAAATTGCTACCCCACAGTCATCAAACCACAATACATTAACAATCAAACTATATAACAGAAAAAAATAGGGAACTCAAGGATGACCTCTGGGTATGTAACAACATTATTTCATAAAAACATAATGTTTATCACAAAATTTCCAGGACGGCTTCTATAATTTGGATTCTATATATGTTTTCTATACTGTATATGATGTTGCATGATATACACTGATCAGCCATAACATTATGACCATTCACCTAATATATGGCCCCCTTTTGCTAAAACAGCTCTAACCCATTGAGGAATGGACACCAAAGTAACATCCACATGAATGGCAGGACCCAAGGTTTTCCAGCCGAACATTGCCCAAAGCATCACACTGCTTCTGCCAACTTGCTTGCTTATAACGCATCCTGGTGCCATCTCTTCCCCATGTAGGTGACGCACCCGGCGATCCACATGACGTTAAATAAAATGTGATTCATCAGACCAAGCCACCTTCTTCCACTGCTCCGTAGTCCAGTTCTGATGTTCATGTGACCATAATAGAAGCTTTTGGCTGTGGACATGGGTCACCATGGGCTTCACAGCCCCATACACAACAAACTGGGATGCCCATTTTTTTCTGCTTTGCCACATCAATTTCAGGAATAACATGTTCACTTGCTGCCTAATATATCCCACCAATTTTCAGATGCTATTGTAACGAGATATTCCCTTTACCTGTCAGTGGTCAAAATGTTATGGCTGATCTGTGTATGATTATATATATGTTTGTTAATTTTGGTTGCTTTTCTTTATCTTAGATGTATACTGTTTTTGAAATCTTTGTTGTCCATCCTAATTATCCATGAAAAATGTAAAAAACAAATATATGGAGACAGTATGGGCAATATGTATGTTAGGCCCCTTTCATACCTGTCCATTCTGTTTTCTGCTCAGCGGGGGATCGATCCGCTGATCCCTGCTGACCAGGCGGATGACAGCTCTGTCTCAGCTCTGTGTGTGGAGATGGAGCTATCAGATCCCCGCTGTGCTCTATGGGGGAATTGGATGAGAACGGTCTGCCTGTCCGTTCTCATCTTATCCGCCAGACGGATGGAAAATAGGGTTTCTATCCGTCCGGACTTGACGACAGGATTGGATAGCAGCGGACATGTCTCCGCTGACATCCCCTGCCCCATAGAGATGCATGGGGCATCCGTTCAGGTCTGCCTGAATGGTCCGCATTTGTGAAAGGGGTCTTATGTGATTCAATGACTTTTTGTAATAAACATTATGCTTTTATGAAATACTGTTGTTACATACCCAGTGGTTATCCTTGAGTTCCCTATTTGTTCTGTTATTTAGTGTGATTGTTAACGTCACATAGTTACACAGTAGTTGAGGTTGAATAAAGACAACAATCCATCCAGTTCAATGTATTGTGGGTTGATGACAAACCATTTGCCACTGACATGGGTGCCTACAAAAATCAGCTTTTATTTATTTATTTATGTAAAACTTTTGTCCCAAAAGTGAAAAAAAAACAGTTTGCTGTAACTGCTTGGCAAGTGTTAGCTGGAGTTTAGCTTCAATTTGTTATTGCATTTAAATCTGCTAGTATTGTACATGTCAAACTCCCCCCCCCCCCGCCCACCCCCCAGACTGAAAATGCTAAATTACATTTTTGGTTTTGGGTTTAACACTGCTTACTAAGTATGTATTAATTACGTGTATTTGTCAAAGCTTATACATGTTCTTGCTACTTGTCACCTGCATGTGAGTTAATTTATGTACTTTACATTAAGCACTGATATTAAACGCCAGTTGGAGCTAACCTTTGATAGCAGCCACACATGATCAGGTCTTAGCACAGGGCTGGAAGGCATTTTGTCATATATAGCCCTTCAAATCCTTTCACACTGCCATTCTTGTGAGGGCAGATATTTGAATTGATCTGACAGCTGTCTGCGTAAACAAGGAAAATAAGAACCAAATCTGCTTCCATCTACTCAGCAAAGCACATGCCAGTTCTACACAACAACACAACGGCAGAGAGGCTTTCCCTGTGCCATGTTTCTGTAGAGAATTAGTTCCTAGGTAAAGAAAAGCATTATTCTGACCAGTTTATTCAAAATTAATTTATTATAATATTTTTACACCTGTCCCAACTTACTTCTTCAGGAGATTTTTAAATTGAGATGTTAAGTCCTTTTTCAACATTCATTTTTTGAGTCCTGTTTCTGCCATATCTTTTCGAATTACAAATTAAAGGAGAACTAACCCCAATAACAAACATGTAGTATATTGCAGCTTACCAATTCTTAGATGTGGTGGCTTTATTTTTCATACAAAGAAAATTTTCAGCAAATACAAAAGTAATCACAATGTTGATCTTTCCAGAAACGTGCCATTGTTAGATCCTGTGAGCTAAACAAAACAGTATTTTTATCTTTCTCTTGCAAACTACTAAGCATTCTATCCCACATATTATAAAGGTGAACTAAGGCAGGCATGTTTGTAGTTCAGCCTGGATGGCATCCGTTTCTTCCTTCATAGATACACTGGAGACTTGAACGTAGCCACCAAAGAACAGGAAGTGTTGTATTTACAGGATTACCAGGCGGAAATCAAGGAAATACGCTTGAAAAGCCACCACATCTAAGGGATGATAAGCTGCAATAAATTACATTTTTGGTTATCGGTTTAAATATGCTTTAAGCAAATCCTCCCACATAGTTCTGACCCATCAATGTAAATGATTTTACTTCCAACTTCTCCTCACTGCATCTCTTTCATTAATGGCAGCCAAACATCATGAGACAATTCAATTTCTATGGCTTTGATGCAATAATAGATTTCACTAAGGAGGTATCAACTGCAGGTACAGACATTTATAGAATAGAGGGAGAGGTAGGAAATTATGGCTCTTTACTTGTTAGGATTGAGTTCACCTGCTGGTGGCACTGTGCTACTCTGGGCTGATTGCTGTAGTTCCAGTGTCCACCAGCAGGTGTCTCCCAGAAGCCAGAAGACTGTAATGATCAGTTACACCTATGTTCAGCTGCCAGGTGGCTATTTAAGGCTGCTCCTCTCTTTCCCAGTGTGTCATTATTCTGATTGCCTCCTTGGTGTCAGAGCCTTGTTCCTGTGATCCTTATACATAGTATTTCTATCCTGTACCTTTCTGCCTTGCTCCTGCTCTCTGCCCTGTGCCCTTGTGTTTCTCTCTTCCATGCATCCCTGTAATCCCTGTTACCCTTGTCCCTTATATTGTAAATATTTGTAGATAGTCAGTTCATAGGTTCATTATTTATTTTTGTCTTTGGGGTTGGTTCTTGTTGGCTGGATTGTCCTATGTTCACTGTTTGCTGTGTATGCTTGTCTGTGTGTTTCATCACTGTAAATAAATCTCACTTTAAGGATATCTACATTGTTTGGTCTCAGTTTCCATGTGTAGCTACATGTGTCTGGTCTCCCTAGCTGTTGCTAAATCCTGACAATACTATTTTTCCCCATTGTGCAAAACAGAGGTCATGCCTCAGTGCAGAACTTCTCAACTAGGGTTTCATTGAACCCAGGAGCTCTTCCAGATATTTCTGGGGTTCCTCGAGCTGTGGCTGATTGACCTCCTATTTAGTGGTTCCTGCATATTTCCAGGTCAACCATATGACAACAATGATCTTTTTGCTGTCTGTGAGGGGAGCATTCTTCCTACAGACCACCAATTTAAGGGACATTTTTCCAACTGACCCCTGATGAAGTGGTTTTAGCAGGAGTTCCCAAGACCCTATTAATTATTTCAAGGGTTCCTCTAGGGTAAATATGTTGAAAAAGACTGCCCTAATGTTATGTATACTTCATTCATTGCTCATTGGGTTGACATTTTGAATCTAGGTACCCAAAAATAGAGCTGATGTGTGGAAATAACAAAAAATGTTCCTAAATGATCAGACCACCAAAAACATTCAGCTGATGTCTTTGGCCAACTGTATTCTAAAATAAAATCCAGATGACAAGGTATAATATAGGATGTACTATATCTCTCAGAAGAATACAGTTTGCAAAAAATGAAAAAAATGCATGTATCTCATAGACACACACAACTGAAGTCTTTGAGCGTTACACATTCAAAAATATAATGTCACAGGCCATATTATAGTACCCTTAGGTCAAGATGAATCTTTATTTTTTATAAACTCTGGTTTCTCTTTCACAGACTTTGGATGGAAGTGACAGGTGGGGAAAAATTGGGCTTAAGTGTTGGTGTTGCCTTCACACTGTAAACCTATAGAGGTACTCTTAATGAAAGCAAGAATTGGCCTTGCTGTAAAAAAATTAAATTTGACATCCCTGTTAGGGATGATCGAACTTTTGAAAAGTTTGGTTCGACCAGAACACCCGAATTTCCTGAAAGTTTGGTTCGGATTTCAGAACCCCATTTAAACACAATTGGACCCGAAATTCTGGAATCAAAAAACACAATTTTTAAGCCCTAAAACCCAATAAATGCCTCTAAAAAGTGCCTAGGGTTCTGGGTCATGCCCCAGGGACTATTAATCACACAATAAAAAGTTCTTAAAAATTGTCATTTTTGATAGAGAGCCAATTATTGAAAAAAATATTGAAAAAAAAATGAGATTTCTTTGGATTTGGTGTCTGGGGGGTCTAAAAAGTGTACCTGTGAAGTTTCAGCTCTGTAGCATGTCCAGAACCAGAAAAGTATTAGAATGAATATAGAACAGGGATATGGCTCCGCTATTTTCACACCTTGCCGGTTTTGTAGCAAGCGTTTTTTGGGCATTTTTTGGGGGTTATTGGAGGCAGGCATAACATCAGAACTTCTGTGTATGGGTATATATATACACACACACATGTCTGTATATATACACATACACATATATAGGTGTGAAAGTAGCAGAACACTATACTTGCGCTAATGAAATAATTAACACCCATATGGCTTCTCTGCTATCACACCTATATGTATGTATGTGTATAAATACATATAAGTGTGTGTGTATATATACCCCTATACAGAAGTTCAGATGTTTTACCTGCCTCCAAAGACCCCAAAAAAATGCCCCAAAAAACGCCTGCGCCAAAAAAAAACGCCCAGGTGTGTTATTTCAGGCGTTTTTTTTTTTGGGGCATTTTTTTGGGGTCATTGGAGGCAGGCAAAACATCTGAACTTCTGTATAGGGGTATATATACACACACACTTATATGTATTTATACACATACACATATATAGGTGTTATAGGAGCGGAGACATATGCCTGTTAATTATTTCATTAACGCAAGCATAGTGTTCTGCTATTTTCACACCTATATGTGTGTATGTGTATAAATACATATAAGTGTGTGTGTATATATACCCCTATACAGAAGTTCAGATATTTTGCCTGCCTCCAAAGACCCCAAAAAAATGCCCCAAAAAAATGCCTGCTATAACACACCTGGGGGTTTTTTTTTTTGGCGCAGGCGTTTTTTTGGGTATTTTTTGTGGGTCTTTGGAGGCAGGCAAAACATCTGAACTTCTGTATAGGGGTATATATACACACACACTTATATGTATTTATACACATACACACATATAGGTGTGAAAATAGCAGAACACTATGCTTGCGCTAATGAAATAATTAACAGGTATATGTCTCCGCTTCTATCACACCTATATATGTGTATGTGTATAAATACATATACAAGTGTGTGTGTGTATATATACCCCTATACAGAAGTTCAGATGTTTTGCCGTTCGATCATCCCTAGTCCCTGTCACACAGTTGCATAAAAATTGGTCTTTCTGTGTTGTTGGTGCCTTCACCCTGAAAACTTCTAGAGGAATTGGCCTTTCTGTGAAAAAATGGAAATTTGACTTGAATATTTTCATTGGCACAATTAAAAAAAGGTGATGTCGCCAAAAAACAAAACACTTTTTGTCTTTGGAAAAACAGTACAGGAACAATAATACCATCTGCAATAACTTTTCATGCCTATAAGCAAATACAATGAAGTTTACTTGTAGCACATACAGAAAACATTCATAATATGATCAACTGTTGATGAAAGCCTTGCCATACAGTCGTCTTCCACATTCACAGCTGCATTGTTATCCGTAAACATTGTGTACATTTTATGCTGTCTTTCTTTCTCTACGCATTTATATGTGTTAATAAGTGAGAACGTATGTGAATAGCTCTGTGTGGGCACATTGTAACATCAGTTCACCTTTATGCCCAGAAGGATTTTCCCTGAATACCAACTTCACAATTGCTTGCTAAGCATCTTGCTGCATAGAAAACGTTTATCACAAGGAGGTCAATAAAAGTTCACAATTCATTCATCAGAATGTAAAATTACTTTTTTTTTTTTCAAACCGATATACAATTTCTTTCTGCAAACTTCTTTTCAAATATGTGTCTTACAAGATTGGGGAATTAAGGAGAAAATGTGAAAATATAAGACCTGTAAAATATTGTTCAGGAACGTACAGAAACAAAAGCTATTGAGTGTTTAGCATAACGGTGACTGCATATTTGATGGATGTCAGTTCTTTTCGTTAGACTGTACTATTTGAGACCATTATAAGGCACTAAAATTGCGGGCAGACAATAATATACATTTTTATGCACCATCATACCTATTCATGAGAGACGGTGCCTGTCCTGGAGTACAAGCACCTAAACAGGGAGAGTTCAAATATTTTCTTACCCAAACCTCCTATTATAACTAATAGGCTATATCTGAGGTACAATACCAGGTGAGAGTACTTTTTTTTTTGCTGGGATTCTGACAAATAAAGGTTCGTTCTATACTTGTAAGTAGCAAGAATTTTAAGAAATGTGCTTGTTTATTGGATGGTAGATATAAAGAAAGCAGGAAAATGAATTATGTGTGAAAAGGTGTGGTTGATGTTTGAGTGTGTTTAAGGGTTAGTTCACCCTTACTAAAAACTGCCTATGCAAAGAAAAGGCATCTGTAGATAAAAACAAACTGTACAGCTTTGACCAAAGCTGAATAATGCCCATGCATACATTTATGTATGCCCATGCGTTTAGAAAAACCTCTCTTAACGGCAGAACTGCTGGCAGGAAAATGTGTCAGAAAATAAGCTTTCAGTTTGCACATGTGTTAACCACTTGCCGACTGCCGCAAGTACACTGTAATACTGCGGCAGTCAGCCCCGGCCAGGCAAAGTGACGTACCGGTACGTCACTAGCCTGTCACTCACTTGTGAGCCAATAGCGGGCGAGCGCGCGCCCGCCCTGGCTCGTTCCCTAACAAGTCAGTGTGTGTGACCGGTGGACCCGATGTCCGCCGGTCACTCGCATGTCCGCTGGTCACTCGCGATCGTTTGCCGGGAAGGGAGAAAGGCAGGCGGCTAATGTAAACAAAGCCGCCTGTCATTCTCCCCTGTGTAAAAATGGAGATCAGACGGTTCTACTATGTAGGACCATTGATCTCTGTTCTTAAACCAGTAGCAATGTCCAATCACAGTTAGAAACACGCCCCTAGGACACACTTAACCCCTCCCTCTCCAATACAGTTAACTCCTTCCCTGCCAGTGTCATTTTTACAGTAACAGTGCATATGTATAGCACTGATTACTGCAGTAATGTCACTGGTAACCCCAAAAGTGTCAAAAATGTCAGTCAAGGGTCCGATCTGTCTGCCGCAATGTCGCAGTCCCGCAAAAAAATCGCAGATCGCCGACATTACTTGTTAAAAAAAACAACAAAAATGACAAAAATCTTTCCCTTTGTTAGTAAACACGATAACTTTTGCGCAAACCAATCAAAATACGCTTTTCGCGATTTCTTTTACCAAACATATGTAGCATAAAACAAATTGGCTGAAAATGTTAAAAAATTTTGATTTTTACATTTTTTTGGGGGGGAATTTCATATAAAAAAAAGTGAAAAATATTGTTATTTTTGCAAAAATTACGCTCTTTTTTTTTGTTTATAGCGCGTGATCAAAAAATCGCACAGGTGAACAAATACCAAAAAAAAGAAAGTTCTGTTTGTGGGAAAAAAAGGACGTCAAATTCGTTTAGGTACAGCGTTGCACGGCCACGCAATTGTCCGTTAAAGTCACGCAGTGCCGAATCGCAAAATACCCCCTGGTCAGGAAGGGGGTAAAATCTTCCGGGGGTTAAGTGGTTAATGTGCATTTATGCGAATTAGCGTTTACAAGCATTTTTTTCCAAAACACTTCCCTGTTAATTTTTCACTCCCAAATGCTCAGAATGCAACACCCTAGGTTTGGTTTGTGCCAGAACTCTTGAACATCGCAAACGTTCAGATCTGAACAACAAACCCCAATGAAGTCTATAGGACCCGAACAGGAAAAATCAAATGTTCCCATTTTGCAGGATTATATGCAAGTTATTAGCCATAAAAAGGAGCAGTGATTTTAACCACTTCAGTACAGTGCCCTTTCACCCCCTTCCTGCCCAGGCCAATTTTCAGCTTTCAGCGCTGTCACTCTTCGAATGAATGTCATGCTCCACTGTAAATTTTTATCATTTTTTCTCACACAAATAGAGCTTTCTTTTGGTGATATTTAATCACTGTTGGGTTTTTTTATTTCTTACTAAAAAAAAACAAAGATAAAAGACTGAACATTTTGAAAAAGAAAAAAAGTGTTTCTTATTTTCTGTCAGTAAATTTTGAAAATAAGTAATTTTTCTCCTTCACTGATGTGCGCTGATGCGGCACTGATGGGCACTAAATAGGTGGCACTAATGGGCACTGATGAGGTGGCAATTATGGGAACTGATGAAGTAGGTACTGATGAGGAGGTACTAATATGCCGCACTAATAGGTGGCACTGATGAGCACTGATAGGTGGCACTGATGGGCACTGAAATATGGCACTGATGGGCACTGAGACATGGCACTGGTGGTCGCTGAGAGGCAGCACTGACGAGCGGCACTGATGGGCACTGATGGGCAGCATTGATGGGCACTGATGGGTGGCACTGATGGCCACTAACAGGCAGCAATGATGAGCACTGAAGGGTGGCACTGATGGGCACTGATGGGCAGCACTGATGGACACTGATGGGCAGCACAGATGAGCAGGCACTGATGGTCACTAACTGGCAGCACTATGGGCACTGACTGTGGGCACTGATGGTGGGCACTGTAAGCACTGATGGGCACTGTTTTTTAACTTTCTGTAATCAGGGCACTGATTACCTGCCCTAGACTCCCCTTTGAGGATGAGCCACTGATCAGGTCTCCTCACCACACACTCTGACAATGTGAGGCGGGGAGAGCAGATAAAATGGGACTTCCTCATTTACATGTGACTGGCTGTAATTGGATACAGCTGATCACATGGGTAAAGAGCCACGTCATTGGCTCTTTACCAAGATCGGGGTCGTGCCGTGTCCTAACAACACGGCGTGGCTATGATCGCTGCACTGCATGCCCCCCACGGGTGGACGAGAGAGGCCGTTATGGGGCCGTTATGTCCCAGAACGAGAGCCGCAATGCTCCACCGTCATTTGACAGTGGCCGGGCGGTAAGTGGTTAATGATGCTTGAAATGAAACAATAAAAATGAAAAATTCCTTTAAATATAATGCCTTAGTCTTCCTGTAAAGTGGTGCATCTGTACTGTGTATAGAACCTGCTGCATCAAAACTGACATTTAAATTGATTTTCCCTGCAAGCTTCCTTTATTTAGTAAACAATGGCTTGGGGAGCCAGTCTGTATGATGAGGCCACATTTTAGTGCACTTGGAACAAGATTAGAGATTTTTTAGATAAATGGTGTCTCTTTGGCATACTTTGGCTGGAAATAACAACGTTTTGCACCACAGTGAGCAAGCTTTATGTGAAGAAGTCAAATTATAGTACACTCAGGCCAAGATTAACAATTTTTGTTTAGATAAAGTCTGGTGTCTCTTTCACAGACTTTGGATAGAAGTAACAGGTGTGGAAAAAATAGGGCTTTGGGTGTTGGTATTACAACCCTATAGAGGTACTCGTGATAAAATCAAGAATTGGCATTGCTGTTAAAAATTTAAATTTGACTCCTCTGTCACACAGTTGTGGAAAAATTGGTCTTTGGGTGTAATTGGTGCCTTCACCCTGTAACCTTCTAGAGGTACTTTTGATGAAAGCAAGAATTGGCCTTGCTGTAAAAAACTGAAATTGTATGCCCTTTTCAAACAGGTGGTTGAAAATTGGTCCTTGGGTGTTGGTGGTGCTTTCACCCTGTAACCTTCTAGAGGTATTCTTGATGAAAGCAAGAATTGGCCTTGCTGTAAAAAAAATGACATTTTTGAATAGACTTGGTCTATTCTCATGACCCAGAAACCCAGTGGATCTTCTACTGTAAAGCGCTCCATGCCTGTTTTCACCCCTAGATAATCTTCCACCATTTGATGTAGACGCTGCTGATAGGATATTGAAGCTGACAACCCTGGGCGCCGAGGACTAAAAAAATGTTAAAATGCCTCGATGAGGCAGCCCCCTTCTCTGCTGCTCCTTCTTGGATGAACAGAAGCCTCAAAACTAGCTCTTCCATGAGTTACCTACCAGAGTCTGGAAAGACGTTACATAAACTCATTTTAAAGGTTTCCTCAAGAAATTTCATCCTATGCTCCTTCTGCAAAGGGCAGTATGCGTTTTGAGACTTTCCCCTTGTAACGGAGGTCAAGGAGGGTTGCCAACCAATAATGATCCTTATCCTTGATGCCACTAATTTTTGCGTCTTTTGCAGGCTTTGAAGAATAAGGGAGCCCGTGCACTGCAAGTTTGCAGAATCCTTGGGATCACTGAGGATTACAGTATCTGGGACTGCCTGCTCCCAGCCACGTACTACTCCCAAGGTTTCTGGGGACTGAAAACCCACTCTTAGGCTTTGATGTATGTCTTCCTCTGGTTTAGTGCCTCTAAAACTGCCAGAATCCTCCTCCCTCTCCTCTTGTGTGTTCTGTGGCATCACATGAATGATGTCGGCATAAGTGGGCCTTGAGAGGAAAGAGCATACTCTGCATGTCTCCAGCAAAACACAAGAGAGATTGTGTCACTGATGCATGCATTGTCACGGCTCTCCATCCTTGTGGCCTCTTCAAATGGTGACAGTACAGTTCAAGAAAAGATAAGAGAGTCTTTTGGCCTGCTTGAGAAGATCTTGCAAACCTTGATACCTGTTTAGGAAACGTTGCACCACTAAACTGAGAACATGTTCCAGGCATTGCACACATGTCAACTTTCCCTGTTGGAACTTTTTTGTTTCTTGTCTTAATATTGTGTTCATGTCCATAAGCTTTGTCAGTGTTATGCCTGGTTACCAATTAAGCAATTTGTATTTTTAATTAGTGTAATTGTCTGATTACTTGTTGGGTAGGTAGAGTTTTTTGCACTATATATACTCTGTATCTCACTTCATTATTGTGCTGTGATCAAGGCCGTTTGCCAAAACATGTTAGCCTTGTTGTATGCTCTTTTCATGTACCAAAAACATTTTCTATACGGATTTGGAGTTGCCGACTCACTTATTGGATTTGTTTGCTCACTTGTTGTCTGGAGGACATTGGAGCCAGAGCGCCCATCTGTGGATTCCTTCCATGAACTTTATATAGAGGTTCCCCTGTTCAGGGCGCTGCATCTGTTGTCTATCTGTTGTTGATTTCTTCCTTGGCAAGTACGCTTTGGAGATGCCTGATAAGTTGGGGCTTTTTCTTGTCTTCAGAATCCACATATCCACATTGGATTTTAATGTAAGTTGCATGAAAGAGTATTTATGTAATTGAGATTTTACACTGAGTTTGCTATACAGAGTTGGGATGGACCGGCAATTGAAAATTTCCCAGGTTTATACCAAGGGCCCTATACCTCCATCTGAGGACTCTGTCTTTACTAAAATATTTGAAAATCTGAGGACTATTACCATCAAGAAGACTAAGATCTGGTGGGGCCTCACTGGTCTAAAACAGGGGAATCGATGATCCCCAGAGGACTACGATTTAAAAAATTCCCCCTCCACTCATTATTCAGATGAGTTTTGAATGGAATGGTATTCTCACAAAATGTTATTTAGACTTGAAGGGACTCATCATCAAGCAAGAGGAAAACTATACTACAAACCATTAATTCTGAGATTGAGTCTATCAAGGATTCTTTAAAACAGTGGAACTGTTGGTGTACACCAATTTGAATAGTGATCCTACTAGCTTCCTGAATAAGCTTAAACAAGAAATTAGGAATATAAAGAGAAACAAATATTTTCGGGATGTACAGGACTATGCACAAGGTGCCATTTATGTTTGCAATAGATCTGGTGGACTGCTATCCACATTAGGTAATACAAGGAAATATAGATGCAGAAGTCGCAAGCTTGTTACTTTAGCTCATCTGATTTAACAAATTCGCAATCTGAGTTGTCTGATACCACGGATGGAAGATCATCATCTAGGAGCTCAGTCTCCTCTGTTTTCACCAAGGATTGCACAGATGAAGATACTCCAAAAAAACAGTTGGCGACTTTGGGTATCAAAGCCAACAAAAAGAAAAAAGGTGGACAAGGAGGGGCAAACACTCTGCCAAGAAGACACAACTATCCTTGTCAGGCCCGCAACAAGAAGGACTGACAGAGGTGACTGATAATCACACTAATATGTGCAATGTGTAATGTAGTTAATCTCTTCAAAAGCCTCATTGACTGCTTCAGAAATTTCACTTTTGTCCAAGGGTCTTTCTTTTTCACCGTCGAGTCATTTTGATTTATTCAATACATTACTTGATGTTTATAGATTTGTACATAATCTCCTACTTAGGAAACGTTTTGCTATTTCTGGCGATTCCTTGGAGGTATATTTTGAGAAAGTCTTTGATTCCTATAACACCTATATATGTCTAAGTGTAAAATACATATAAGTATGTGTGTATATATACCACTATACACAAGTTCAGATGTTTTGCCTGCCTCCAAAGAACCCAAAAAAATGCCCAAAAACACACTAGCGCCAAAAAAAAATGCCCAGGTGTGTTGTTGCAGGCATTTTTTTGTGGTTTTTGGAGGCAGGCAAAACATCTGAACTTGTGTATAGTGGTATATATACACACATACTTACTGTATATGCATTTTACACTTAGATATATATAGGTGTTATAGGAGCGGAGCCATAAACCCCCAAAAAATGCCTGCAACAACACACCTGGGCGTTTTTTTTTGGCGCCAGCGTTTTTTTGGGCATTTTTTTGGGTTCTTTGGAGGCAGGCAAAACATCTGAACTTCTGTATACGGGTATATATACACACATACTTATATGTATATATACACCTAGACATATATAGGTGTGATAGTAGCAGAAATATATGCTTGCGCTAATGAAATCATTTACACTAATATGGCTCCGCTCCTATAACACCTATATATGTCTAAGTGTAAAATACATATAAGTATGTGTGTATATATACCACTATACACAAGTTCAGATGTTTTGCCTGCCTCCAAAACCCCCCCAAAAAATGCCTGCAACAACACACCTGAGCGTTTTTTTTTTTTGACTCTAGCGTTTTTTTGGGCATTTTCTTGGGTTCTTTGGAGGCAAGCAAAACATCTGAACTTCTGTATAGGGGTAGATATATATACACACACACTTATATGTATTTTACACATACACAGATATAGGTGTGATAGGATCGTAACTATATTGGTGTTAATTATTTCATTAGCGCAAGTAGTGTTTTCTGCTCCTTTCACACCTATATATGTGCAGGTGTATATATATATACATGGGTGTGTATATATACCCCCTATACACATGTTCAGATGTCATGCCTGACTCCAAACATGTGCTCAAAAAATCCCTATAGACGCCTGCAGCCAAAAAGCAAGCTGACAGGGGCGAAGCCATATTAGTGCAGCGAATGTGACTTCAGAGAAACTATCTTTTCTCTATAGCGGTCACCCTGATATGGAAGGGTTTCGTCACCCTGCCATAGCAGTCAGTGTCAGTTCACCCTACACTACACTACGGTCACCCTGGCACTTAACACTTTCCCTACAGAAACTAAATTTTTGCATCTAACTAAAGTGTAAAAGAGCACCCTAACTACACTAGATATCCCTTTCCTCACACTAATAAATGCTAAATGACACTTTGTAGCAGAAGTCACAGAACTGCTTCCACTCTCTTCCATGTCCCTGTATAACAATGCTAGGAATTTGGCGGGGGTTATCTGGGGGGCGTATTCACTAATGATTGGCCTAGGGACCCCCTAGTCACTCCAATCACATTCCTAGCATTCTCCTGCCCCCTCAGTTGGCTTTTGCTAATGGTTCTGGTCCAATCATTGGCTTTTAAAGCCCATTTCCTGTCCCAATGCATTTTGGTCGGTTCTGGTTGCCGAATTCTGAACTTTTTGGGCAAAAAGTTCTAAATTCGGCCGAACCTTGAACAGCCAATGTTCGGGTCGAACCGATGGTCGACCCGAACCGTTCGATCATCCCTAACCAGGAGTACTGCAGTGGAGACGTTCCAGGCTCTTATTGACAAAGATCTCAAAGAGTTAAGTATGGGGATCACAACATTTTCCACCCCTGGGAGAGATAATCTTACCCATTCTGAAAGATTTGCTCTTAAATCACTTAGCTCATGTTCCAATAATGTCACACGAGAAGCGGATAAAGGTGGTTCTATTGTGGTGCTCGATTCAGAAGATTACAATTAGTAGGCTCTGTGCCAATTAAAGGATACCTCAACTTACCATGTTTTACATACCAACACCACTAACTTTTATCGTGTATTTTGGACACAGGCATAGAGATGGGAGTTCTTACTCCCAAAACAGCAGAGTTACTCCTTGTTGATAGTCCATTAGTCCCAGTCTTTCATCATTTACCCAAGCTACATAAAAATACTGTTCCTATACAGGACCACCCAATAGTTGCAGGCATTGGCTCTTTATTTGAAAGACTGGGACAATGGATAGATCAGTATTTGCAACTCCTAGTTACCAGATTATCTGGTTATATCAAAGATATGTCTACACTATTGTCTCACATACAGGGTATTACTTGGCAGGACTCTTCTCTTTGGGTCACTATGGAAGTAAAATCTCTTTACTCCTGTATTCCTCACAATCTGGCACTTCAGGCTTTCAGATTCCATTTACAGCGCTACAGTACATATGGTATGGATCTGATGGAATTTATTGTCATGTCTGTGGCCTTCCTTTTGGAATACAACTATTTTATTTTCAACATATTACCTGCAGTGCAGGGGTGTTTCCATAGGGGCAAAATGTTCGCCCTCTTTGGTCAACTTGTACATGGGATGGTGGGAGGAAGAGTTTCTCTTCTCCCGCACCAACCCCTGCACAGGTGCCATCAGATGGTATGGTCATTACATTGATAATCTGATTGTGGTGTGGGACAAGATAGCTGAAGACTTGGGGTTTTTCACCACATATGTGAATAATAACTCTTTGAACTTAGAATTCAGTTTTGAGAGTCATCCCACTCACATTAATTTTTTGGATGTCACTCTCAGGGGTGATGGGAACGCCAATATTGTCGATTCCCGCACCTTCCATAAGGAATGTGCTGGGAATTCTTTGCTTTTGGCTATCAGCTGTCATCCAATGCACACTATCAAGTCTGTGTCTGTAGGGGAGTATATTAGAACAAGGAGAAATGGTTCTGATATGGATTCTTTCCTTCATGAATGTGATAACATCACCTCTAGGCTGAACGTAGGTGGCTACAAACAGTGGCATATTGATAGAGCCATCTGTATAGCCTCCATGAAGGAAAGATTGTCTCTTTTAAATAAGGACAGGGGGAAAACTGACAAAAAGCTCTACAAGATAAAAGGTTCTTCTTATTCTGCCCAAAATCCAATCACCTTTGCCACTACCTTCTCACATGAGTTAAATTCCGTCAAGGGTATAATTTCCAAGTATCCACTGGTTTTATATGCAGATTCTGATCTTGTTCCTATTTAGTCAGCGGGCCGTCGTTCAAGTACCCTGGGGGATATTTTATCCCCAAGCCTATTTCTGTCTTCATGACAGAATAGGACATGGTTGACTGTCTCTGGCTCATATATATATATATATATATATGTGGCTTGTTGAACACCTGCCGCTTTTGCGGCAAGCACAGCATAAACATAAGATCATCACTGCTTGTGCTACTGGGAGAGAATTTACCATCAGTAACTATGTCAACTGTGGCACTTCTAATGTGGTCTATGCAATAGAATGTACATCATGTAGACTACAGCATGTTGGGTGTACATCACGCCCTCTGCGAGCCAGAGGTAGCGAACATTATCATTGCGCTTCTTAAACTAGCGACAAGGGATTGTCTAATGTCTCAAAATACTTTAAACATACTCATGCTGACAACATGAGTTCTTTTCAATTCTGTGGATTGGAAAGGGTTAATGGTTCTCTCTGAGGGAGTGACACCCACAGGAAGCTCCTTGAAAGGGAGGTCTGGTGTATTTTTAATCTCCAAACTAGGATTCCTGCAGGTATGAACTACAGTTATGATGTGGACCTTTTTCTGAAATCATACCATTATTTAGTCTAGTGTATTGTTAGTGCTTTGAATCATGGATTATTTATCCTGTGCAATTTGCTGCCCTTTATTTATTTTTTTGGCTATTTTATATGCATTGGAGCTATACATTTTTAGACAGGTTATTGTCTTTATGTACTTATATATGTATTTGTATTTTCATAGTTTTTTTATTTGTTGGTTGATTTCTTTGAACTTTTTTTGCTTCTTGTCTTAATATTGTGTTCATGTCCATAAGCTTTCTCAGTGTTTTGCCTGGTTACCAATTAGGCAAATTGATTTGTAATTAGCACAATTGTCTAATTGCTTGTTAGGTAGGTGGAGTATTGAGATGCCTGCCTTTACATGAATTTTAATGGCATCTCAGTCTTAGTCTGTAGGGTTAAATATTGAGTTGGCCCACCCTTTGCAGCTATAATAGTTTCAACTATTCTGGGATGGCTGTCCTCAAGGCTCAGAGTGTGTCTTTGGGAATGTTTGACCATTCTTCTAGAAGCGCATTTGTGAGGTCAGGCACTGATGTTGTACTCGCTCATCCATATCTTTATGGACCCGCTTTGTACACTGGTGCTTAGTCAAGTTGGATCAAGAAGGGGTCATCCCCAAACTGTGCCCACAAAGTTGGGAGAATGAAATTGTCCAAAATGTCCTGGTTTGCTAATGCCTCAAGAGTTCCCTTCCCTGGAATTAAGAGACCAAGCACAACCCCTGAAAAAACAACCCCACACCATAACCCCCGCCCGCCAAATGATTTGGACCAGTGCACAAAGCAAGGTCCATAAAGACATGGATGAGTCATGTTGGGGTGGAGGAACATGACTGACCTGCACAGTGTCCTGACCTAAACCTGAAAGAACATTTTTGGGATACATAAGAGTGGAGACTGCGAGCCAGGCTTTTTCGTCCAACATCAGTGTCTGACCTCACAAATACGCTTCTGGAAGAATGGTCAAACATTCCCATGGACACACTTCTAAATTTTGTGGACAGCTTTCCCAGAAGAATTGAAGCTGTTATAGCTGCAAAGGGTGGGCCAACTCATTACTGAACCCTACAGCCTAAGACTGGGATGCCACTAAAGTTCATGTGTGTGTGTAAAGGTAGGTGACCTGATACTTTTGACTATATACTTTTTTTTTCTATAGTCCTATGGGAATTCGTGGATGTTCACCTCCAGTAAATGTCTGTCAAAGTTAGAGCACACGGCAGCCAAAGGGATGCATGAATATTCCGAGTGCAACCTCTCTGGATTCAGGCTTCCCCCATGCTCCCATGCACAACAGAGCTGAGTTTTTCTGTTTTTTCTGTATCTTAAAAAATTACAAACAGTTACACAAAAGATGTGAGATGATCTGTGCTTGGCGTCAAGACTGTGGGAGCTCAACTGAAAATTCCTTCACTGCCTCTTCCTCCAGTTACTCTGTTGGACGTGGTTCTGAAAAAAGAAAATAAATGTCAATAAAAATATAAAAAATAAATTGGAAAGAAAAATTAAAAAAGGGAAAAAAGAAAAAAACATTTAAAACAATACAATTATCATACTAAAATGTTTGATTTTTTTTTTTAATTACACCTTGTATTAACCCTCACCCAAGAAAAAAAACGAATATTCAAAAAAAATATCTATAGTCTACTGCTAGACATCATTGACTTCAAAAGAAAAGCCAGATGGGCACTGTAAATGTGCTTCTTATCTGCTGGGGCTCTGCTTCAAGATGCTTATTCCTCAGCTGTCAGGTCCCGAAATACATGGTCCTACAGCAGCTTCCATTGAGTTTGCAAATGTTTGAGTTTTTAAAAAGCTAGGTGCACCTAAAGGCTTCTAGCATTTACACACGTTTACAAGTGTTTATACACATTTAGGCGAATCAAGCATTTTTTTTCTTTTGCACACTCCTCTCTTGAACGTGTTGGCTCTGTTTTTTTTAAATGCCCCTGTCTCTAAACACCTGTAAATGCTTATGTGTGCATGGACATACAGGCTAATACATAGACTAACATTGAGGGGAGTTTGGAGGCAGAAAAAAAAAAAAAAAACCCTAAACACTGCTAACTCTTTAGTTTAGAGCTACTGCATCAGGGGGAGGTTCCAGACTGCCAATCGCATATATACTGCGGCAGGCTGGCCCTTCCGCGCAAAACAGCGTAGGGCTACATTGGTCGCGATCCGGCAGTTAGGGAGCGAGCGCTCACTGCCGATGGCGTGCTCCCACTCAGCAGCGGGGACTCCGATGCATGGGGCACGTGGCTCCGATTATCGTCTGACACCCGCGATCGCTTCCCGCTGAGAGAGAAGTACCGGTCAGCTGTTGTAAACACAGCTGACCGTTCTTCTCCCTGGAATGATCACAGAGCTCCTGTGATCCTTCTATATAGGATCACAGGTCTCTATGGTCATTCCATAAGCCCTGCCCCCATACAGTTAGAATCACTCCCCTAGTCTCACATTTAGCACCATTGATCACTGTAACGGATCAACCGACACCCCAACTGGGTACTTCCATTGATGGATGCTCCTAGTGCTTCCTGAGGGATCCAAGCACTCCCCCAGACACCATAACCTGCTCAGACCCCACAAACCCCCGCAGCTTGGTTGGGGTCTCGCAATCCCCTACCCACCCTGGACCTATGACAAGGCTCCAGGTTCCAGTGGGTGAACCTCTCTTTCCCCAGAGAGTGCAGCAGGCACAGGAACAAGCTCTTACACAAGCTCTTACAAGAGATTAGTGATTATCCAAGGGAGTATGAAGAGCATAGCAATCCCTTGTAGTAGATCCCCCCAATAAGAGACAGAACTCTCGATTGAGGGTGAAGTATGACTCAAACTTTAATGGCACAGCTGCTCTTTTATACAGTTTTCCCCCACAAGGTTACTGCCCAGGTGGACCTTGTTGGGAACAGGCCCTGAAATTCACAATCCAATGAAAACAGAGTTTTACACTCCCATACATTGTACACAATCCTTCCCCTCTGCCTGATTACAGTATCATATGCAGATGAAAGTGTATACAGGAAAATAATTAACCTTAGTAACTAATTAGCTGGCCATCTGGACAGAACAATGTGAGGTCATTAACATTTAACAATGGGACAGGCACAATTCACATTCCATTTCAATACACAAACAATAGGGAAGCCTGTCTGTCATGGAGGGGCATGGAATACACACATTATTTAGGAATCAGACTTCATGGCAATGGTCTATAACAGTCTAAGTCTCCCAGTGTAAAGTGGGATTGAATCTTCATATTTCTATATGAAGATATTGCTGACAAATATTACTGTCCCCTCTGAAGCAATCCAAACCATTAATTATCTGTCCCTCACTCCCAGTGATGGTGAACACCGTCACATTCACCCACAGTGTTAACCCCTTCCCTGCCAGTGTCATTATTACAGTAACAGTGCATATTTTTAGCACTGATTACTGTAGTAATGTCACTGGTCCCTGCAAAAGTGTCAAAAATGTCAGTCAGGGGTCCGATCTGTCTGCCGCAATGTCGCAGTCCCGCTAAAAATCGCAGATCGCCGCCATTACTAGTAAAAAAAAACAATAAAAATGACATAAATCTTTCCTCCCCTAGTTTGTAGATGCGATAACTTTTGCACAAACCAATCAAAATATGCTTATTGCGATTTTTTTATGTAGCAGAAAACAAATTGGCCTAAAATGTTAAAGTTAGATTTTTCAATTTTTTTGGGGGAATGTTCAATGTTCAAGTCCATTATCCAATACATAAAAAACAAAAGTTGGTTTATTTTGAATACCCGATCATGCATACATGCTTCCTAAATGATTGCATAATCAAAGTGAATATATAATTGAAGTGAATATTTATGCTTTTGGAGTGGAAATTCCTAACTTATTTAGCAAATTAGCCTAGTGTATGATTATTTAAAGATAAAATTTAATATGCATATCATGTTCCTTCCCTGGCTAATCACCCCCCCCCCCCCCTTCAACATGCTAATGACATTTTTAATTAAAACTTTTTTGTTTCCATTCCGTTTGCTTTTCTATGAAGCTAAACATGGCAGGTGGGAGTTGGGGGGCAGCAGGATGCTTCACATAGCTTCCTGATAAATATGTAAGCACTGTGCCTTAGTGCTCCTATAAAAATCCTTAGCCCTGATTTTGCTGGCTCTTATAGATGGATGTCAATTTGGAGCATTGGACATTCTAAGGCTGCTTTTGCATGCAGACCATGCTAAATAATTTCCATATGTGATTCTGAGCCTCCAGGGCTTCATGATGCTGGATGACCCCCAACCAAGAAATTAGGAGGGGTCTATCTGACTTGTCCCTCACACACTGTGAGAAGCTTACAGTGTGGAGTGAAACTAGAGTAAGTCATTTTAGAAGAAAAAAATCACTGGGGGAAAATGTCAGGCTTGAAGGCGAATATTGCAGCAAAAGCTGGGTTTGTTTTTATCACCTATTGGGAAATTCATTTTAGTTTTTCTTTTTTGTTGGCTTGTGTTCAGCTTTAGAGTGAATTTTTTACTAAAAACGCAAAGAAATTCCAGCAGGTTTTAAGCATAAAAATCTTGAGGGAACTGGGCGTACTTGCAGCTGCATTATGGCCTAATTCCTAGCCTTTCAGATAGGCAACACTTTCACATTTGCAGGTTTTCTACTGTCAGAGTTTTCCCTTAGCTCCATCCTTCTGTTGGTCCAAGGTTGGCAAGGTTTGGCACTATCAGGTGCAGGTATCTGCAAGCATTTCTAGGTACATTTGTATTTTTATCTTATTTTTTAAGACAGAGTTGCTCTAAAAATGATATCTGAAAATGTAGAAAAAAAAAATCACATTTTTTTTCTGCAAGAAAATCATAAAAAAAATATATATAACTATAACAACCAATCCACGTCATATGTCATTCTTCTTTCTATATGAGAACCAGGAAAGAATGAATTGATTCAACAAAAGGGCAATGGAGGCTGGATAACACAGATCCTCTGTATGTGTTTCAAGTCTCTTGTGTTTGCCTACCTTTTGCAGCAGCCAATCAGAAGCACAGCCCTATATATAAAAACTTTGACAAGGATGGTAGTTGCCATTTTTAGTATACTGAATTTGGAGCAATGTTAATTGAAACTGTAAATGTGACATGTAGAAAAATAGAAGCTATGGTGTCACAATTTAAATGCACATCTTCAATTTTAGCTCCCAGTAAAGGGTAATGTTTAAAAAAACTCAATTTTTTATCATAATATTAGAATCATTAAATTAATTTTACACCTATTATAATGGTTAAACAACACTTTTCTTCCATTGTCCATTAACACTTGCCGACCGCCGTACGACTATTTACTGCGGCGGTCAGCCCCTCACAGGCAAAGCGATGTAGTACTACGTTGCCAGCCTGTGCGGGTCTCGGGAGTGAGCGCGCGCCGCCGGAGGCGCGCTCCCGCGCGGTCACGGACCCCCCCGCGCGTGTGACCGGCGGACCCGATCGTCCACCGGTCACTCGCGATTGTCGGTGGAGAGGGAGACAGGCAGGCGGCTGATGTAAACGAGCCGCCTGTCATTCTCCCCTGTGTAAGAATAGTGATCATACGGTTCTACTATGTAGGACCGTTGATCACTGCTCCTACACCTCAAGCCACAGCCAATCACAGTTAGAATCACGCCCTTAGGGACACACATAACCCCTCCCTCTCAAAAAAAGTTAACCCCTTCACTGCCAGTGTAATTTTACAGTAACAGTGCATATTTATAGCACTGATTACTGTAGTAATGTCACTGGTAACCCCAAAAGTGTCAAAAATGTCAGTCAAGGGTCCGATCTGTCTGCCGCAATGTCGCAGTACCGCAAAAAAATCGCAGATTGCCGCCATTACGCGTTACCAAAAAAAACAACAAAAATTACAAAAATCTTTCCCTTTGTTAGTAAATGCGATAACTTTTGCGCAAACCAATCAAAATACAATTTTTTTACCAAACATATGTAGCATAAAACAAATTGGCCGAAAATGTTAAAAAATTTAGATTTTTACATTTTTTTTGGAGAATTTCATATAAAAAAATTTGAAAAATATTGTTATTTTTGCAAAATTTACGCTCTTTTTTTGTTTTATAGCGCATGATCAAAAAATCGCACAGGTGATCAAATACCACCAAAAGAAAGCTCTGTTTGTGGGAAAAAAACGACGTCAAATTTGTTTAGGTACAGCGTCGCACGACCTCGCAATTGTCCGTTAAAGTCACGCAGTCCCGAATCGCAAAATAGGCCCTGGTAAGGAAGGGGGTAAAATCTTCCGGGGCTTAAGTTGTTAAATGAAATATCACAAAAAAAATACTTAAAACATAGTCCATGTAATATCATATTCTCTAAAATAACATACATCAGGCAAAATAAGTCAAAAGCTATAGGTGATTTGTTTATTTATTCCTTTTTATGTAAACCTAAACTCCCTGGACACTTTATTAGGTACACCTGTTCAATTGCTTGGTAACACAAACTGCTAATCAGCCAATCACATGGCAGCAACTCAATGCACTTACTGTAGGCATCTAGACGTGGTGAAGACGACTTGCTGAAGTTGAAACCCAGCATCAGAAGGGGATTTAGGTGACTTTGAATGTGGCATGGTTGTTGGTGCCAGACTGGCTCGTCTGAGTATTTCAAAAATTGCTGATCTACTGGGATTTTCACACACAATCATCTCTAGTGTTTACAGAAAATGGTCAGAAAAAGAGAAAATATTCAGTGAGTGGAAAGTATGTGGATGAAAAGGCCTTGTTGAGGTCAGAGGTAAGAGGAGAATGGGCAGACTGGTTTAAGATAATAGAAAGGCAACAGTAACTCAAATAACTACCTGTTGCAACCAAGGTATGCAGAATACCATCTCTGAATGCACAACACATCAAACTTTGAAGCAGATGGGCTACAGCAGCAGAAGACCACACTGGGTGCCACTCCTGTCAGCTAAGAACAGGAAACTGAGGCTACAATTTGCACAAACTCACCAAAATTGGACAATAGAAGATTGGAAAAACATTGCCTGGTCTGATGAGTCTCAATTCCAGCTGCAGCATTCAGATGGTAGAGTCAGAATTTGGCGTAAACCGCATGCATGGATCCATTCTGCCTTGTATCAATGGTTAAGGCTGGTGGTGGTGTAATGGTGTGGGGGATATTTCCCTAGCACACATTGGGCCTCTTAGTACCAATTGAGCCACAGCCAACAGAGTATTGTTACTGACCATGTCCATCCCTTTATGACTACAGTGTACCCATCTTCTTATGGCTACTTCCAGCAGAATGATGCACCATGTCACAAAGCACAAATCATCTCAAACTGGTTTCTTGAACATGAAAATGAGTTTACTGTACTCCAATGGCCTCAACAGTCACCAGATCTCAATCCAATAGAGCACCTTTGGAATGTGGTGGATCGGGAGATTCACTTCATGGATGTGCAGCCGACAAATCTGCAGCAACTGCGTGATGTTATCATGTCAATATGGACCAAAATCCCTGAGGAATGTTTCAAACACCTTGTTGAATCTATGTTTCAAGGCAATGATAATTAAGGCAGTTCTAAATGCAAAAGGAGGTCGAATCGGGTGCTAGCCAGGTGTACCTAATAAAGTGGCCAGTGAGTAAAGCTATTTTAAAATGTTTTTGCTAAACAAATCACATTCAAGGCATGACTTTCAAGACATGTCCTTATATTAGAGAAAAAATACATGATGGTACCAACAATATTATCATAGATAAAACGTCATCGTTTTTTTCTGGGGAAGTAGATGAGTTTTACAAAACACATTGTGAAAACAATGCATCATTACAATATATGCTGTGCTTCTCCTATATGGTCAAGTATGATCAAAAAAGTAACTGTGGGTGGAATTTTTTTTTTATTGTGCATACTGTATGACCCATATGATTTCATATATTGAATATACTAAAAATTTAAATTTGTATAAAAATGTTGTTTTTAGAGTTGAAATTGTGGATCTGTAGTTTGTGTTTGAATAGTCCCGTATACCCATACTTAAAATAAGTGCCTATTTCAGCTCTCAAATTAACTTGCTAGCTATCAAAGAACCGACTCCAGGCACGACTATTTTTCATTTTTTTTTATCTTTATTTCTCATATTATAAGTATTATTATTGTTATTCCTTTAGAAGCTTTCTGAGCACTCCTGATATATACACTGAACAAAATTATAAACGCAACACTTGTTTTTGCCCCCTTTTTTCATGAGCTGAACTCAAAGATCTAAGACGTATTTTTGGTACACAAAAGGCCTATTTCTCTCAAACATTGTTCACAAATCTGTCTAAATCTGTGTTATGCCCCGTACACACGTTCCGATTATCGTACGACCATCGTACGACAAAAGTTTCGTAGTTGTTGCATGATACAAAAATCGAAAGCAACTCTGTGTACAAACCATCCGACTTTCTTCGTACGATTCAGTGACCAGGTGTATTTTTCGTAGCTATGTATCGGAAGTGATGTATATACGTATGACCCCTGCGTCGTGCAACGTCATCTGACAATTTCCGATCGTATGGTATACGCCTCCGTGTAGAGCTCTACAAGCCAACATTCGGCGTGCTCATTCGGTCGTTCGAGTGCTAGTGTGAAGCTATATCCTAATAATGGAGGACCAGGCACTTCCAATTGCCATCTTGGGTATAGTTGCTATACGGAAGTTGCTTCAAAAGAAGAAACAAAAAAGGAGGACATGGTCCAAACAATGGCTTTGTGACAGAGAAAAGTATTCTCACATGACTCTTCTCAAAGAGTTGAAAGAAAATAATCCTGATGATTATAGGAACTTTCTCAGGATGAATGATGAGTGTTTCCAGACATTACTTCAACTTGTGAGACCATTCATCCAAAAAAAGGATACACCAATGCGGGAAGCTATTAGCCCTGAACAACGGCTAATAGCAACATTACGCTACTTGGCAACAGGGAGAAGTCTGCAGGACCTCAAATATTCGACGGGTATCTCTCCCCAAGCACTGGGTCAAATAATCCCGGAGACCTGTAAGGCTATTATTGCCACTTTACAGCAGCAGTATCTTAAGGTACAGTGCCAGTGTCCTCCATATCCTGCTTTCTGTTTCTGTATTTTATTAATATTATTTGTTAATGTTTTTTTTTTTTTTCTTACAGTTCCCCACCAATGCACAGGAGTGGAACAAAATAGCCAATGCGTTTCAAGAGCATTGGAATTTCCCAAATTGTGGTGGAGCCATTGATGGGAAACATGTGCGAATTGTTCCACCTGCAAATTCTGGATCTTTTTTTTATAATTACAAAGGTTTTTTTAGCATAATTATGCTTGCCATAGTGAATGCGAACTATGAATTCATCTACCTTGATATAGGTAAAAATGGCCGTAACTCTGATGGAAGCATCCTTAATCAAACTGAGTTCTATAAGCGTTTGCTGCAAGGGACACTAAACCTACCATCCAGCACTGAAACCTTTGAGGGGCTTAACTTTGTTTTTGTTGCAGATGACGCATTTTTCCTCAATCAGCATATTCTGAAACCTTTTCCCATGCGCAATCTGACCAAACCCCAGAGGGTCTTTAATTATCGTTTGTCCCGGGCACGCAGGGTTGTTGAAAACGCATTTGGCATCCTTGCAAATAGGTTTCGTATTTTCCTCACCTCTATTAATTTAGCCTTATATAAAATAGATTCCCTTGTTTTGTGTTGTTGTGTCCTTCATAATTTCCTCCTTCAAAATTCCCAGGGATACATGACATCTTTGCCATTTGAAAGAGACACAGATCCTTCGTCTTCAATGCCAGGCACCAGTATTCATGCTGACCTTCATGAACACATGGAAGTACTCACCTCCCTAAACAGTGGACATCCACGACTTCCGACCCAAACTGCACGTCAATCTCGCCTGGATTATATGGAGTATTTTGTTGGAAGAGGAGCAGTTTCCTGGCAGGATGACATGTGAAGGCCACAATGTCACTATTATTCCTGATTTTTCAAGTAGCCATCTTTTTGTACATTATACATGAATACATTTTTTTTTGGGTGTGGAGTAAATGTCTGTGTTGTTTTATTTTTAAATATTAGTTTATACAATATCCGATCTAGTCAGATTATATACACATAAAATATACAGAACATATACAGTAATAGCCATATTAGCTTCATGAGTGTGTCCTAAATTTAGGATTACAAATAACATGAGAAATTATCATGGGTGTATGTATGTGTGTGTGTATATATATATATATATATATATATATATATATATATATATATATATATCTATATATATAGTTTGTATATATACAGTATATATATATATATATATATATATATATATACTGGTGTGTGTGTGTGTGTGTGTGTGTGTGTATATATATATATATATATGGTGTGTAGTGCTGTGTGTATGTATATATATATATATTATGTGACAGGAAGTCAGGTAAATCTGTGGATATTGTCACAGACAGGAGATACATTTCCACCTGGTTTTCAAAATTCCCCAATTACTATAGGGTGTCGGCTGCAGAGGTAAGGACGTTATTTTGCCTTGTCTTTCAACGTCCTAACTATATATATATACTGTATATACTGGTGTGTGTATATATATATATATATATATATATATATATAAACACTGTATGTACTGGTATGTATGTAGATATATATATATATATATATATATATATATATATATATATATATATATATATATAAATATAAATAATTATATATTATATATACAAACTCTTTTTGTACATTTGTAAACTACATATATATGACAAATGAAACTATTTTCAAACCCACCAAAAAACTTGAATAATAGATATATATACACAATTATTTGAGGGGTGAGACAGGCATGATGCAATAATGCATGACGGGGTAGCCAGCCGACATTTCCTTTGGGAACACAGGCTGCAGGAAGACGGATTAAAGTAAGATACGTCTAATTAGAAACAGTTGTGTGAGAGGTGGGGCGTGGCCGATGCACGCATGCCTACTCTATAAATTAAGGAGCAACGCAACGAACGTTCCTGTACGTCACACATCTTTATCAATTGTTTGGTCACCCCGCGATCGGATTGCTGTTGGACCTGTCTCACCTAAAACAGGTAAATTAGCTTGAGCTAAAAGGAACTTTTTATTCACAAAAAAAATATGAACAAATGTCATGTCATTGTTTGCTGTTTGAAAGTTCGGTATGTTTGCAACATAACTTGTGTTTATTCAGCAGACACAAACTTTTGCTAAAATTAGTTTGACAATACCTCTATATCAGGCTGAAATGCAACATAGCTGAACTTTTTTTTCTTTTTTTTTAGGAAGCATGACGGACAAATTTACTTCACCAGAATTCCTACCAAAATTTATCGAAATGTATAGGCAGATGCCATGTTTATGGAGGATAAAATCTAAAGATTATTCAGACAAAAATAAAAGACATGAGGCACTCACCAAACTTGTGGAGCTATGTCAAACCATTAGTAGGTCTGCAGACCTTAACTATGTCCGTAATAAAATTGCAAACCTGCGTACAGTTTTTAAAAGGGAACTGAATAAAATCCATGAAACACAAAAATCTGGAGCAGAAACTGATGATGTATATGTTCCTCGACTCTGGTATTTCGAGAGTTTGAGATTCCTAACGGAACAGGTGGATGCCAGAACATCCATTTGTACCCTGTCTAACCCCCCTTCTCTACCATCTACCTCAGCATCTGGTGATAACCCCATGTCTCCTGAAATGGTGTTTGACGACAGGGAGGACATACTCCAGACACAGGTACCTTATGAATACATTTTTGGCCTTTAATTGTTATTCCTAAAAATAATCCATGCATGCTGTTTGCAGGTAACATTGATGCTTGGGTTTTAATGTGAATATGAACTGCATTTAAAAAAAAAAAAAAAAAAAAAATCCTTTTTATTTTAACAGACAAACACACAGGAAGAGGAACCAACAGAGGACATTACAAATGAGCCAACTCCCATCATAACGGAGAGCACTCAAATTCCACCTGTGGCTAGACCTCAAAAGAGGAGGAGAATTGAGGATGACACCTCCACTTTTCTTAACAAGGCAACTGCTGCTCTGGAGAAAAAGCCTGATGAAGCGGATGCTTTTGGGATTCTGACAGCCAACAAGCTCCACAGAATGTCGGAGGAACAACGGCAATATGCTGAAAAGTTGATGCTGGAGACCATGCATAGAGGCATTCGAGGGGAATTGAGGAAAAATACCCGCATGACCGATTCTACTGCACCATCAGGGCCATTACAACAGCACAATCCACACCCCAATCCACCCCCAAATCCACACACTGGTCATGGATCTATGCAACATGGTGGTCAATGGCCATACATGCAGCCTGACCATCAACAGCCATCTTGGCCACACGAATATCATTATACCCAATTATAATTTCAAATCTATTCTTTTTTTATTTTTTTTTTTGGTTTACATCTGTGTTTTTTTGAATTTTTGATGTAATTTTTTCCTCAAAATAAACTCCTGTGTGTTAATCAAGCAATATCGCCATCTTTATTCTTAAGTGCCATTGATTTGGTCAGTTCACTCTATCAAAATGCCTGTTTAGGAGAGCAGATTGCCCGTTATAGTGAGGTGGGGGGGGGGGTCTTCACTGAATAATCAGCACATTGATTGTCAGTGCAGATCCATTGGGGATGGCCACAAAAAACAACTGAGTTATGTGTTATTGCTCACAATGCCTGTCAATGTTTCCTCATCAGTGCAACTTCCATGTTAAAAATAGTCATACAATACAAAATCAGAACTAGCTATACCTCTAGTTACAAAATGCAAACACAAACATAAATTAAAAGTATAAAACTTTTATTTATAAAATAAAGAACATTGGAACCAGCAGTGTTCATTTTTTTTTAGAATTTTTTAAAGGGTATTTTTTTAAGATAAACTATAATTTGTCTATAAATCTTTGAACTAGGCACAACAGGTGATTGTCTGAAGACTTTCCACCACTCAAACACCTTTAAACTTTACCCAACATGTCTATGACGGTACTTATTTTGGTCGTCACAACTTGGCATCGATCAATAATTGAACCAATCTCTGTCTTGCAGGCTATGAGCTTATTCATCAACAGGCGTGCACTGGAACCGGTGAAATGCTGTTCAGCATCAGTCGCCATTTCTACTTCTAAAACAAAAATAAAAAAAAAGGATGGTAAGGTTTGGTATCTGTGGCATGCATAAATCCAGAAACATTGGTGGTATTATCAGCTTACCAGTGCTTGTTACATTCATCAGATCCAAAACCACCACCTGGTCTTCTGGATTCTGTGTCTGGCTGCTCTGCTGGCTGTCACCAGTTGTGCCACTATGTTCTTTTGTATTTTTTTTTCTTTTCTCTCCTGTTCAAAGATGAATAAGAAACATCAAAGCACACATGGTATGTTAAGTATATGTATGCTAAGTGGATGCATTAAAGTGCGTTACTGCATTGGCTCTACAAGCTCCTATCTATCTACCCTGTGTACAGTAAAAATAGGCCCACACAGTAGACACATTACACTTCCCACACACTATACTAGTACGATTATTCATAACAAACGAACGATATAACCATCCACAAAAAAAATATATACCATGGTGCCTAAAAATATGTATATTAAAACAGAATAATATATACTCACTTTTCTTTAGCCGTTTTTTAATCTTCATGAACTGATCCTCCTCTCTCAATTTTAGATCCGACCACTGCTTGCGGAGTTGGTCCTTTGTCCTCCTCACCCCAAATTTGCTATGCAGAACATGGACCACCTTCTCCAGTATCTTGTCTTTCCTGGCATTAGGTCTCGAGTACGATCCCATTCTCCCATCATAATCCTTGCTGATCAGGATGTCCACCATCTCATCAAAGGACATATTTGAAGCCTTTTTTTTGCTCCTAGGCCTTGAAGCCTGTCTTTCCTCCCTGTCAGAGCCGCCTGACACATGTGTGTCCTCATCCATATCCGCCATATTCATTCTGCCCACAACAGGAGGGAAAAGGGGCGGCCCATATATCATAGTAGGTGTACAAGATTATTGTACGAACACACGTTCCATGCAACGGAACGTTCGTCTAGGTTGCCACTTTTTGGGGTTAATTTAAAAACACGCTTAGGATATAGTCAACTTACACATTACATGTTCTTACGATTTTACATTCGGTCGGTCTTTACGAAACACATTGGAAACATGTTTCGCAAGCAATATACATTACGGAAAAAAAAAACCTGGACAGTGAATAATTATAGTGCAAAGCACGAACAATAGCAGGCAGCCTTTACATTTATTGATTTTATTATAAGTAACGATGAAACGCTAAGATACATTGGGATAGCATACACACAATTTTCGGTTCGAATATTTGCAAGGTAGTGTTTACTTTCTCACATCTACTTCCGGATTATTGACTATTTCCGACCATGCGTGGTATTTGTCGAACGACTTTTACCGTACGCATGCTGTACTGACGAGTCGATTATCGTTCGAGAAGATGTCGTATGACAGAAGTTTTCCGGTTTGTCCCTTCGGATTTTGTTGGACCAACTGTCATGATCGGCTGTCGAAAGCTGTGTACTAACGATCCGATTATCGGGAGACTAGGTCGAAAGCGAGGTTTGTCGTATGATAATCGGAACGTGTGTACGGGGCATTAGTGAGCACTTCTCCTTTGCCGAGATAATCCATCCACCTCACAGATGTGGTATATCAAGATGCTGATTAGACAGCATGATTATTACACAGGTGTGCCTTAGGCTGGCCACAATAAAAGGCCGCTCTAAAATGTGCAGTTTTATCACACAGCACAATGTCACAGATGTCGCAAGTTTAGAGGGAGCGTGCAATTGGCATGCTGACTGCAGGAATGTCCACCAGAGCTGTTGCTGGCGAATTGAATGTTCATTTCTCTACCATAAGCCGTCTCCAAAAGGCGTTTCAGAGAATTTGGCAGTACATCCAACCGGCCTCACACCCACAGACCACGTGTTACCACACCAGCCCAGGACCTCCACATCCAGCATCTTCACCTCCAAGATCATCAGAGACCAGCCACCCAGACAGCTTCTGCAACAATAGGTTTGCATAAGCAAAGAATTTCTGCACAAACTGTCAGAAACCGTCTCAGGGAAGCTCACCTGCATGCTCGTCGCCCTCATTGGGGTCTGGACCTGACTGCAGGTGGTCATCGTAACCGACTTGAATGGCCAAATGCACACATTCAATGGTGTCTGGCACTTTGGAGAGATGTTCTCTTCACAGATGAAACCTGCTTTTCTTAGATCTTTGAGTTTAGTTCATGAAAAATGGAGACAAAAACAAGTGTTGCGTTTATAATTTTGTTCAGTATATATTGAGAGCCAAAATTCAGGTTACCTCTGCATCAGAATGGTGTCTCACTACAACATCAGTTCCAGTATTGTGCCTACACCCCCACATTCTACTGTACCATTCACAAGGTTCAACACATTAATGATGCTGCGGGCTGTGTGTTGTGAACGGCACAGCAGTGTGGGGGGTGTACAACACCAAAATTGGTATAAACCCAATTGGTATAAACCCAAACTATAAACTTTGGAAGAAATTATTCAATAACGCTTGTAATGCGAGAATGAGATAGAAAAGAAAAACAATAAAAATAGCTGTGCCCAGAGTTGGGCTTGGATATTCTTGCTGGATGAATTGATGTAAAATTACAGTAGGACGGATATGTTTCCTCTACCTGCAAAAGATATTGTTTCCAGTTCCCTCAGTGCTGGTGGCATGACCACAACCTAGGCATTTGGTCACATGATCTCTGCTGTGGGAACGTATGAGCCAGCTTGAACTGCAGCTGTATATTTCTGTCCATCCAGTTTTAAGATTTCTTTTAGCTTTGCCACACATCATGAACCCTGACAGGGCAGGAGACCAGAGTATTCTCTGCCACGATATATTAACACTTACAGGCTATTTAAAATTATTGGCGCTACAATACACAGTCGCATTCCATACATTACTGTGCGTTGTGGTAATTCACTGTATATTGCAAAGTAATGCAAAACAAATATGTGAACCTGATCTTTCTGTACTGTTCCGTGGGTGCAAAAAAAATTGTATGTATGTATTCACTTGTTAAAGGTGTATTTTCGTTGTGAAAAAAGTGTATTTTACTTAGCTTTAAAGAGGAAATACATTTTTCTTTACTTTTTCTGACTTTTTAAGGTACTTACTAGTTCTTGGCACTGCCTTCTTAAAAGCTGGAGCTGGCTGTGGCTTCCTAAGGAACTACAGCCAGCTCCCCATTGTGCATATGGAAGTTTGTGCAGTACTTTTTGAATGCTCATGTACTGTGCTTCGTTACAGGCTGGGCAGATGAAGCCACCCAGAGGGACATTTGTTTTCACTATAAAAAAAATTAACATTTCAGGGAACTTTTCTATTCTTGTATTATAATATATTTTAGGACACAAAATATTTTTTTTACCTAAACAAATCACAGATCATGCTTCACAGAAAACAAGCTATATTATAGGTTTGGGACCCAGAATGGGTTTTTGTAATAGCATTTTCTCTTACGTCCTCCGACAGTCGCCGCCTCTTCATATTCGTCACAATGGGGTATTAGACTTTGCTCCGTAGGAGTAGCTAGGCAACAGAATATGTCAATATTAAAGCTTTTAACATATCCCACCCCCAGGGGGTGGTCCCCTCAGTCTATACCCTCCTGCTTCCTGTTCCATACCTCAGTTTCAATGTCTAGCTTTCAGGAGTTAGCTGGCTGTTTCTGTGCTGGGGCATTTTGTCTCAGCCTTTATCTTCTTTTGATTTTATTTGAGTTTTTTTCTCTTTCTTTACTTAGCTGTTACTTTTGTCAGCATTAGTTAGTTCTTCTGATGAAGAGGATCATGCGGGCTGGGTCTCGGGCTGGCCCCCCTGGTCGCAGGTTGTGGGCCAGTGGCTTCCCAGCCTGCCATCGAGCGTTCAGTCAGGTATTTTTTCCTGGCACATGTGAACGACCCATCCCTGTTCGCTGCAGGGATGCTATTGTGAGGTGGCTACCTCACTGGACGCCATGCGGTTTTGCACCGTAGTCCTCCTGCATCCTGGCTGCGACTCTCCCTGTCACATGTGCAGTGGCTTGATCGCTTGTGCGGGTTCCCCACGCCACTCAGAAGGTAAGTGTACTCTGTGTGGGGACCTGTCTGTTTAGTGGGTGTCAGTCTGGGACTGTGTAACCCTGCATGTCTGTTCACACTATGGGGCTCCCTGTCTGGATGCTGCTGTGGGCTGCAAGGAGGGGGGCTGTGATACACTGTTCTGTGTGCATAACTGTGTGATCTCTCTGTGTGACATGCTATATGTTGTAGGACATGCTGTGGATCATGTTTAGTGCAACATGCGGCGGCCGCTACTGCGGTCCGCCATTTTAATGTTTTTCTACAGGCATATGAGGGCTTCTTCTGTAGCTGGGAGCGGCATTTTTGGCGCCAAGCGCCGCCATTTTGGCGGCGATCGCTCCGGCCTCATGTAGCACTGCATGTACCTTCCTTTTCCCTGGGCACACCGATCGATACAGCAGCAGCAGTGTTCTCTCCAGGTTTTTATCCTCCTTAGTCCTGTGTTCCTTGCCTGAGTTTTGTAGTTTTCCCTGTGGGGGTCGCATTGTGCTGGTGTGTGTGTGCGGTGGGCTGCGCTAGCCGCGCTTTTAAAGGGGCAGTTACCCTTTTTTTCTCCTGCACACTTCTGGGGGCATGGATTCTCAGGAAAGCAAATTTCCTCCCACCTTACTGGGTGGACAAGGGGCTGCTGCTGTTTCCCCTGAGGGGGGCGATTTGGCCACAGTTGTGGCTAACCTTGCTGCTCGTGTACAGATGCTTGTGGCTGCTCCATCCACAAAACGGCCCAGAGTTTCAATCTCCTCTGATTCAGAGGGCGATGGTGATGGGGCTGCTATGGCTGGGGTCACCTTATCGGGGTCCCGTTCGTCCCTGGACTTTGCAGGGTCGGAGGGGGATGCAGAGGTTGAGGGGGTTGATGATTCTCCCCCTGGCTCGTCTGAAGAGCTTGCAATCATGGATGACTTAGTTGCTTCTATCAAACAAACGCTGCATTTACAGGATGAACCATGTCCACCTGCCGTTCTGGCTTCTTATGGGACACAGCGGAGGCGCAAAACATCGCAGGTTTTTCCTTGCACTGAGGATTTTCAGCGCGCTGTTAGTGAACAATGGCGCAACCTTAAAAAGCCTTTTGCTGTGCCAAGTAGGTTCAAACTGCGTTATCCCTTCACACCCACCACTGATGAACGTTGGTGTGTGCCGCCTCCGGTGGATCACGCGGTGGCGGTTTTGAATAAATCCACTGCGATTCCGGCAGAGGATACCCTGGTGTTCCGGGACGCTACGGACAGGAGACTGGAGTCTCTCGCCCGTCATACTTACTCGGTTACCGGTTCCATACTAAAGGCTATTTTTGCCTCCCTTATGGCGGCTCAGGCTGTTGCGGATTGGATGCAAGTACTCAGGCGCGTCCTGGTGGCTGACTCTGCCCCGCCGACGACGTTGGCTATGGTGGATCAGATCCATCAGGGTGTCATGTATTTGTGTGATGCGGAATTGGATGTTATTCCTTTGGCTGCACGTGTGCACAGCGTGGCGGTGTTGACCCGCCGTTTGATTTGGCTGAAATGTTGGTCTGTGGACCAATCGTCTCGCAAGACCTTGGCTAATTTGCCCTATTCGGGATCTCGCCTTTTTGGCGACTCACTGGATACGCTGATTAAGGGGATTTCTGGGGGTAAGAGCACGCTCTTGCCCCAATCTCACAAGGCTAAGGGCGCTCAAGCTAAGAAGCATGCTTCATTTAGGCCCCCTCAGGGGTCCTTTCGTGCCTTTCGGTCACACTATAGGGGCAAACCCTTCAAGGGTCAAGGCTCCCAAAAGAAACCGTGGGCAGGTAAGCAGAAGTCCGGCCAGTCCGGATCCGCTGCCCATAACAATGCGGCCTGAAGGGACGCCCTCACCCAGTTCTGGGGTGGGGGGACGTTTGCTCGATTTTCTTCAACCCTGGCTGGCCCGCGTTCGGGACAGGTGGGTTCAGGAGATCGTTCGGTCTGGGTACAAGATCGAGTTCCTCTCTCGGCCGGCGAACAGGTTTTTTCCCTCAAACCTTCAACGGTCTCCGGAGCGTTTGCGGGATCTGCAGCTGGCGGTGCAGGACCTGCGGGCTCAGGGAGTGGTGGTTCCGGTGCCTCATTGGGACAGGTTTCGGGGGTTTTATTCGAATCTGTTCACTGTGCCCAGAAAGGAGGGCAAGGTTCGTCCAATTCTGGACTTAAAAGCTCTGAACCGCTTTGTGCGGGTTCGCAAGTTCCGCATGGAATCCCTGCGCTCGGTGGTGGCTGCCCTGGTTCCAGGAGAATTCATGGCCTCCATCGACTTGAAGGATGCGTACCTACACATCCCCATTTTCGAGGGTCACCAAAAGTACCTTCGATTTGCCATTGCGGAGGATCATTATCAATTTGTGGCGTTACCCTTCGGTCTCGCTTAGGCTCCGCGGGTTTTCACCAAGGTGCTTGCGCCGGTTATGGCCTTATTGAGAGCCCAGGGTATCTCAATCCTGGGGTATCTGGACGACATTCTGGTCCGGTCTGCGACCAGTCAGGGTCTGATGAAGGACCTGTCTGTCACGATGCAAACTCTGCAGGAGTTTGGTTGGACGATAAACTTCCCAAAATCCACGCTGTGCCCGTCGGTTCGTCTTCCCTATCTGGGTATGATTCTGGATTCGGTTCAGGCAAAAGTCTTCCTGCCGGAAGACAAGCTCAAGACGCTTCAGGACGAAGTCAGGTCCCTTCGGGACGTTCTGTGCTCATCCCTCCGGACGGGCATGAGGTGTTTGGGTTTGATGGTCTCGGCTTTCGAGGCGATTCCCTTCGCCCAGTTTCACACGAGGGATCTCCAGGCGGAGATCCTGTCCAGGTGGGACGGGCGACCACAATCTCTGGATCTTCAGATCTCGTTGAGTCTTAGTACGAGAAGGAATCTTCTATGGTGGCTGCAGTCCCCGGCGGTGTCGGGGGGCAAGTCTTTTCGTCCGTTTTCGTGGACGGTGATCACCACGGATGCCAGCCTGTCGGCTGGGGTGGTGTTCTGGGCATTCTGTCCGCCCAGGGTACTTGGTCGGAGGGGGAATCCTCCCTTCCGATCAACATTCTGGAATTGCGAGCGATAAATCTTTGCCTTCAACGTTGGACGGACAGGCTACAGGGCTGTCCGGTTCGGGTTCAGACGGACAATGCCACAGCGGTGGCCTACATCAACCACCAGGGGGGCACCAGGAGTGCCCGAGCGGCTCGGGAAGTGGCCGACATTCTGTCTTGGGCCGAGACACACGTCCCGGCGATAACGGCAGTTCACATTCCGGGGGTGGAGAACTGGCAGGCGGATTATCTGAGCCGTCAGACTCTGAACCAGGGGGAATGGTCGCTCCACCCGGATTCCAGATGTTGTGCGCGAAGTGGGGTCTTCCGGATGTGGACCTGTTCGCGTCTCGTCTGAACAACAAGGTGGGAAGGTTCGTGGCAAGGACGCGCGATCCTCGGGCAGACGCGTCAGACACGTTAGTGGCTCAGTGGCATCAGTATCGGCTGATGTATGCATTCCCACCAATTCAGTTGCTGTCCCGGTTCCTTCGCAGGTTGTCCTCGGAACCAAGAACGGTGATTCTGGTGGCGCCAGACCGGCCCCGCTGGTCTTGGTACGCAGACCTCGTGAATCTGGCGGTCGACGCTCCATGGCGTCTGCCTCTTCGGGAAGATCTTCTCTCTCAAGGACCGATATTCCATCCTGCTTTACAGTCGCTGGCTTTGACGGCCTTGCTGTTGAGACCGAGGTCCTGAAGGATAGGGGTCTCTCTCCGGAGGTCATTCATACTTTGATCAATGCTAGAAAGGCCTCTTCGGGGAAGATATACTACCGTACTTGGAAGGCCTACTTTACCTGGTGTGAGTCCAGGGGGTACTCTCCTCGCTCATATTCGGTTTCGAGAGTGTTGGCTTTCCTTCAAACGGGCGTGGACCAGCGTTTGGCGTTGGCTACGATTAAGGGTCAGATTTCTGCTCTGGCCGTTCTTTTTCAGCGCCCTGTGGCGTCTAATTCTCTGGTTAGCACCTTTGTTCAAGGGGTGCGACACCTGGTCCCTCCTCGGAGGGAGCCTTTGCCTCCATGGTACTTGAACCTTGTTCTGTCCGTGTTGCAACATGCTCTCTCGTTACCTCTGTTGTCCAAAAAGGTTGCCTTTTTGGTGGCGATCACTGCGGCTCGCAGAGTTTCGGAGCTGGCAGCTTTGTCGTGCAGGTCTCCGTATCTGGTACTCCACTTGGATAAGGTGGTATTGCGACCTAATCCTTCTTTTCTTCCGAAAAGGCTTTCGGAATTTCACCTCAATGAGGACATTGTCTTGCCTTCGCTTTGCGCGAAGCCTAAGCATCCGAAGGAGGTGGCTTTGCATTCCTTGGATGTTGTCAGGGCGATCAGGGTTTACCTGAATTCGACAAAATCCTTTCGCAAGATGGATTCTCTCTTTGTCCTTCCTGAGGGACCTCGGAAGGGCATGGCGGCGTCGGCTTCTACCATCGCGAAATGGATCAGACAGACCATTGAGCAGGCATATGCTTTGAAGGGGAAGGTTCCTCCTATGCCTGTGAAGGCGCACTCTATCAGATCTCTGAGTACGTCTTGGGCCTGTCATCATCGGGCCTCTGTGGCCCAGGTGTGTAAGGCGGCGACTTGGTCGTCCGTTCACACCTTCTCAAAGTTCTACAAAGTGGATGTTCAGGCATCGGCAGATGCTTCCTTTGGCCGCAAGGTTCTTAGTGCGGCAGTACCTTAAGGTCCCTTGTTTTTTTTTGGGCCCTTGGCTGTTTGGGATGTTTTTTATCCCTAGGTTATTTGTTCTTCCTGGGTTGTTGCTCCTGTTGAGCAAGCTTTTTTTCATGTTGCCCAGTTGGTTTCCTTCCCTTGGTAAGGTTACTTTCTCTGATGTGGAGACTGCGTTGCCTTAGGCGCGGCTGCGTTTCCCACCCCTCATGTTTGCACTGCTTTGGGACGTCCCCATTGTGACGAATATGAAGAGGCGGCGACTGTCGGAGGACGTAAGAGAAAACAGAATTTTTTTGTAAAATCTTACCTGTAAAATTCCTTTCTCTGAATCCTCCGACAGTCGCCGCCCCCGCCCCTCTTTTGGGGTTTGTGTATGTACTCTACTGCTATTCTACTGAAACTGAGGTATGGAACAGGAAGCAGGAGGGTATAGACTGAGGGGACCACCCCCTGGGGGTGGGATATGTTAAAAGCTTTAATATTGACATATTCTGTTGCCTAGCTACTCCTACGGAGCAAAGTCTAATACCCCATTGTGACGAATATGAAGAGGCGGCGACTGTCGGAGGACTCAGAGAAAGGAATTTTACAGGTGAGATTTTACAAAAATTCAGTTTTTACACCTTGCTTGAATGAGTATTACTTTTTCTTGGATATTGTCTGTAGTGAAAGAAAAGGGGAGCTGTTGTGCATGAAGTAAGGTCCGATGAACCCCAAACTATGTAGGGAGAATGGGGGGGAGGTATCATACTGAGCACCATACAACCCTCATCTTCTCCAAAATTTGCAAGTTCGTAACAAAAACAGTCAAATTTAAATCTTATGTCTGTGTTAGGAATTTAAAGGAGGTCACATCTTTGACAGAACACAGCCCAGCTAAAGACACATTTGACACAAAGCAGAGACAAATAGCGGAAACACAAAGATGTCATATGCCTCCACTAGCAAGGTCTTTAAAAGTCTCTAATGAGAGCTGTCGAAAATTACCTGGTTGTAAATAGTCTAGCTGGACAGTAACACAAATACAAACATATATTGTGTTTGTATGCACTAAAGTAAACGTAAGTGTATTTTTTACTGAAAATTTCATACAGTTGCGCTAATATCATTTGACATAAAAATTGCAATTACCACCGTTTTTTCTTCAAGGCGCCAGAAAATATATAATGTTTTGGAGTTTCAGCCAATCTTCAGGCCAAATGTATATTTTAGGGTGTGTGCCAAAAAAATTGAAAATGTCCCTGGAAAAGATTACTGTGCTTCTCATGTATTTATTTATTTTTTTAGCTGATTACACTTTAAATACAGCAATATAGTCAAGAAAATCATTTAAAATGTATCTACAGCTATTTTTTTTTACTATGGATGGTTGAAGGGTTAGAAATGTTGTCAGGACCTTATTGCTGAAGGAAAAAGGAGGTATGAGTTACTGGATGACTCCAGGTAGGTTCCCTGGTTGGATGTTTAGTCCAATGTCATTGTTTTATAAATAATCCTCAATTAAATTGTCCTGTAGTGATGCAGGGGCTGGCAGAAGGAATCAATAATCATGGTGGGAAATGCAGACATCCGACATTTGTTTAACCCAAGAACATATAAATGTTCCCTTAAAAAAAGTCAGTAGCAGAATAGCTGAAAGAAACAAGAAAAACTGTATTACATTTTTAGCAATTCTTTAATCCATGTTTGCCCTGACTCCAACTGGGCTGTTGTGGTAAGACCTGGCAAATTTCCTGTTAACATGTAAAATAGTGATGGGCCGAACACCCCCCTGTTCGGTTCACACCAAAACATCTCGAACAGGTAAAAAGTTCTAGCAAACATGCAAACTCTATTAAAGTCTATGGGACACGAACATGAAAAATCAAAAGTCCTCATTTTAAAGGCTTATATGCAAGGTATTGCAATAAAAAGTGTATGTGGACCTGTGCACTGCCCTGGGAGACATGTATCAATGCAGAAACCAATCGTTTTTTAAAGAAGCAGTGATTATAATGATGCTTAAAGTGAAACAATAAAAATGAAAAATTGAAAAATTCCTGGGGGGTCCCCTAATGTGCCTGCAAAGTGGCGCATCTGTACGATGTATGGAGCCTGCTGCAGCAATGCTGACATTTCTAAAGGAAAAAATGTAATTTAAACTTGCTCGCGGTTATAATGTATTGCCAGCTCCCGGCAATAAAGATAAAAAAAAAATGGAGTGGGGCCCTCCCCACAATCCATACCAGACCCTTATCTGAGCATGCGGCCTGGCAGGTCAGGAAAGGGTAGGGGATGAGCAAGCGCCCCCCCCTAGTGAACCATACCAGGCCACATGCCCTCAACATGAGGGGGGGGTGCTCTAGGGCACCCTCTCCCTATGTTGATAAGGACGTCAGGCCTCCTCCCAACAACCCTGGGCTGTGGCTGTCGGGGTCTGTAGGTGAGGGGCTTATCAGAATTTGGAAGCCCCCTTTAACGAGGGGTCCCCAGATCCCGCCCCCCCATGTGAATGGGTATTAGGTACATTGTACCCCTACCCATTCATCAAAAAAGTGTACAAAAAAATAAACACATTACACAGTTTTTGACAAACACTTTATTCAAAAATATAAATACAAAAATAGTGTCCCCCGATGTAAATTCATTGTCAGTCACACCGCCCGCTGCATCTGCCGACCTGAGAAAAGCAAAAAAAAATCTCTGCTCTCTGTGAACGATACCCACGGACTGCCTATTCGCAGTTTAACAGTTCTTATATATGGGCGGGGCCATGTCAGTGTCATGGATCGGTGCTTGGCGTCGCAAGGGGTGGGACTTCCAGGGGACATTACCAGTGTGGCCCCGCCTTTTTCCTATATAAGAAGTGTATCCAACTGAGCAAAATGTTTCAAACACCAATGTATCAAATCCATTTGCCATTTATGTCCATGCATTTTCTTTATGATGATTGTTATTCACTTCTAATACATTTATAAACCATGTTTACCTCATATACATCTATTGGCCTTACGTGTTCACCTAATTTAAAGTCCCAGGGTGAAATTTTGTTTTGTTGCATATAAGAACTGTCAAGCCGCGCATAGGCAGTCCACAAGAAGCGTTCACCAAGAGCGGAGTTTTTTTTTTTTTTTTTTCAGGTCAGGGGGTGCGGCGTGCGGCATGATTGACAATAGATTTACATTAGGGGATACTATTTTTTTATTTTTAAAGAAAGGTCTTGTCAAAAACTGCCTTGTGTGTTTATTTTTTTGTACACTTTTTTGGTGAATGAGTAGGGGTACAATGTACTCAATACCCATCCACATAGGGGGGGGGGCTGGGATCTGGGGGTCCCTTGTTAAAGGGAGCTTCCAGATTCCGATAAGTCCCCCACCCGCAGACCCCCCACACCCACAGCCCAGGGTTGTCAGGAAGAGGCCCTTGTCTCCATCAACATGGGGACAAGATGCTTTGGGGGGCACCCCAAAGCACCCTCCTCATGTTGAGGGCAAGCGGCGTGGTATGGTTCAGGAGGGGGGCCGCTCACTCGCCCCCCCCTTTCCGGGCCTGCCAGGCTGCATGCTTGCATAAGGGTCTGGTATGGATTTTGGGGGGACCCCACGCCGTTTTTTTTAAATTCTGTCATTCAGTTCCCCTTAAAAGCCAACAAGACCCAAAGGGTCCCCCAATGGGCTATGTTTAGGCCAAACTTATACTCGGCCCAAACCATTCACCCATCCCTAGTGGTGCCTAAACACTGTAACCCCTCACAGTTACTCTTGCTGCGCGCAGAAACTGGCCCTGATGTTAAAAATTTGAAAATAATAAAAAAATTAATTACATGCCCCTATCAAACAAGTGCAGAAAAATTGGGCCTTGGGTGTTGGTGGTGCCTGAACACTGTAACCCCTCACAGTTACTCTTGCTGGGTGCAGGAGCAGGCCTTGCTGTAAAAAATTTGAACAAAAATTGAAATGACATGCACCTGTCAAACAGCTGCAGAAAAATTGGGCCTTGGGTGTTGGTGGTACCTGAACACTGTAACCCCTCACAGTTACTCTTACTGGGCAAGTGAACGGGCCCTGCTGTACAAAATTTGAAAAAAAAAATTAAATTACATGCACCTGTCAAACAGGTGCAGGAAATTTGGGCTTTCGGTGTTGGTGGTGCCCTAAACCAAAAACATTGTTGGAAACTAGCATAATCAAGATTCAGGAATAGGATAGGTAACATAGGCAGTTTTCAAGGGATCCCAGATCCCTAGCAAATTCAGTCAGTTACATCAGCATCAGGGGCTTGATAGCTGCTGTTGATCCAGGTCTGATTCCTTTTGATAAATATCAGCCAGTCAACTGAGTCTGTGGACAGATGCACTCTTTTATGCATTGCAAAACCTCAAGCAGCACTGTCTGTACTGAAAGCATGCTGGAAGCAGGAGAGGCCAGTAACTTGATTACATATTAAGCAAGTTCTGGCCAGTTGCCCATCCTCAAGACCCAGTAACCCAATGGATGCTCAGTTGGAAAGGTCTCCAAGTCTGCCCTTGCCCCTAGATAATCTTGCACTATATGATGCAGACGCTGCCGATGGTTGCTTAAACCTAACAGCGCTGGGTGCTGAGGACTAAAGAATTGTTTAAAGACATCGGTCAGCTGGCTGCCTTCTCAACCACTCCTCCTGTGAACGAACTAAGCCTCAGAAACACGTTGTCCAGGAAATTGTAACCTCCCAGTGTCTGGAAATGTGTTACGCAAATTTATGTTCAAGGCGCCCTCAAGATGTTTCATCCTCCACTGCAACTTTACTCTTGTAACATGGATCAGGAAGAGTTGCCAACCAGTAATGATCCCTCTCCTTGATACCACGAATCCTCGGGTCCTTTTGCAGGCTTTCCAGAATCAGGGAGCCCATGCAGCCTAAGTTTGAGGAGGCATGAAATTCTGAGTCCTCTGGGTCACTAAGGATGGCATTGTCAGGAGCAGCCACGTACAACTCCTTGGGTTTCTGGGGAATGAAAACCATCCCTTAAAGACTGCTGTATGTTATCATATACATCCATGTTGCCTCAATCCTCCTCCTTCTCTTCTTCCTGTGTGTTTTGTGGCCCTGCAGGAATGGTATCTGCATAAAGGGGGCCTTGTGACAAAAATAATTCCTCCTCTCCCTCCTGCTGTTCTGTCTCAAGTGCCCTGTCCATGATTCCATGAAGCGTGTGCTCAGAAGCAAAACTAGAGGGATAGTGTCACTGATGCATGCATCGTTGGGCTCACCATCCTTGTGGCCTCCCCAAATGGTGACAGGACAGTGCATGCATCCTTTTATCAGCAGCCACTAGCGGGCCATACTACATGTGCAGCCGCCGCAGCAATGCCAATGTTGAGTTCCACTTGGTGGGAATGTCACAAATGAGGCGGTTGTGGGCAGGTTGAATTCCCCTTAATGTAAGTCAGCCAAGCACTGGCATTGTATAACCACCGGAAATGGCCACAGACTTTTCTGGCCTGCCTCAGAAGATCCTGCAAACCCTGGTACCTGTTCAAGAAACACTGCCCCACCAAATTTAGGACATGTGCCAAGCATGGAACATGTGTCAAGTGTCCCTTTCAGAGGGCGGAAAGAAGGTTGATACCATTGTCGCATACAACCGTTCCTGGCTCAAGCTGCCATGGTGTCAACCTCCTCTGAGCCTGCCCCTGCAGAGCTGACAGAATCTATGACCTGGTGTGGCTCCTATTCCCTATACAGATCAACTGAAACACTGTATGGCATCTGTTAGCCTGACTGCTTGCGTAGCCTCTTGAACATTTAGGGAGCACTGCTGGTTCAGAGGACAATTCAGTAGAAGAGGCCATAGAGGAAGAAGAAGTGTAGGGGAAGGAGTAGAGAGATGTGGCAGAATCACCACCAGCTTTTTGGAGGCATGGTGGCGGAACAAGCTCCAGCACTGAACCCTGTCCTGCATCCTTCCCAGCTGCCAGCAGAGTTACCCTGTGCGCCGTGAAGGAAATGTAATGTCCCTGACCATGCTTGCTGGACCATGAGCCAGCAGTAATGTGAACTTTCCTGCTGACCGTTCTGTCCAATGAGGCCAAAACATTGCCTTCCACATGATGGTACAGAGCTGGAATGGCCTTACCTGAAAATACATTTCTTTTTGAAACCTGCCACTGTGGTACAGCACATTCTGAAAATTCACGAAAGGGGGCAGAGGCTACCAGATTAAAAGGCAGCAGTTTTAGTGTCAGCAATTTCATCAAGCTAGCATTTAGGTGCTGAGCATGTAGATGGCTGGGACAGTATTTTTTTTACAGTTCAGCAACTGGAGTAGCGCAATTTGCCTGATGGTGAAATCAACAGGTGATGAACTGCTAGCAGATTGGGTGCAAGTACCTGTGGCACTCATTGCTATACCATCCTCCCTTTCAGTGCAGGTTTTTGAGAACCTATTGAGGTATAGTGGGGGTAGAGATCCCAGATGAGGAGCAAGGAGAAGTCTGCATTTTTTTCAGGGGCTGTTGCCAACGGACTGCATGGCAGGTCATCATATGTCTTGTCAAGCATGTGGTGCCCAAGCGGCTGGTGTTCTGGCCATGTTTGATCTGCTTCAGACATAGATTGCAAACAGCAATGCTGTGGTCTGCTGCACATGTGTTGAAAAAAGCCCACATCAATGAACTTTTGGAAGTCAGCAGGGAATTAGCAGTTTCCTGCACCTGTGGAGCTCTGTGGTGTGATGCAATAGGGTGGCTTCCCTCAAGCCCCTGGAGGACACCCTGCTTCGTTGGAATTGTGCCTCCTTCTCCTCAGTTTCCTCCTCTATTCTCTTAGGCACCCAAGCACAGACAGTGACCTCATCATCCCCTCCCTCCTCGTCACTGGAGCAAACTTGGCAGTATGCTGCAGCTGGGGGAACATGACTGCTAGTTTCTTGTCCGTCATTGTCATCCCCTCTCTCTAGGCTCATGTTATTCCCTTCCTTTACCTGGGAACCAACATCGGAGCATTCAAATTGCTGCGCATCCTCCAGCATAATGTAACTGACACTATGATTGAATAATTCAGGTGACTTCTCCATGCATTTTAGTGGGGCTACGGAAGGAGTAGCTGTGAACAAGGAGCCTGTGGAATTGGCCGCTTTGGCAGCTGTGGTGGAAAGCAAACTAGTATGAGCCTGGGGGACAGAAGATGAGGACGGCTTAGTTTTCCACTCCGCCAACTTTCCTGCATGTTGTGGCTCAATAACATGGCCAGCCCCAAGAAAAAGGACAAGCATGCCCCATCTTCAGAGGATGCACCATGTCCGCGACCACCACTTTTCACTGTGGACACAGAGGCTGCTTGCCCTCTTTTAGTGGCCTGTGAGCGTCTGCCTCTCCTTGTTGGCCTTTTGGACATGATGGGGATTTTTTGGGGGTATTTTTATACACTTTTTATTACAGAATGTGGGATGGAAATATGGTGCTTGGGTGCAAAACTTTTGTGCTTGGTGCACTATAAACCGTTTTAATACAGTTTTTTTATTTTTTTTTTGGGGGGGGGGGGGGTTATAACTTTTTATTATAGAATGTGAGAAGGGAATATGGTGATTGGATGCAATACTTTTGTGCTTGGTGCACTATAAACCGTATTATTATAGTTTTTTTTTTTAATAAAGAAAAACTTAATAAATCCAAAAAAAAAAAGAAAACCCCTGCTGATGCAGAAGGAATAACAGGTGTGACGCAGAAGGAAGGACAGCAAAATATGCCCTAAATATTATTAGCACTGCTGTGCACAAAAAAACACACACACACTGCTTACGCAGAAGGAATAGCATCTGCAACGCAGAAGGGGGGGACAGCAATTATGCCCTAAATATTAAAATTGCTGCTGTGCCACAACATTTTTTTTTCTAAAAACACACTGCATACACAGAAGGAATAGCACCTGCAATGCAGAAGGGGGGCAGCAATTATGCCCTAAATATTATTGGTGCTGCTGTGCAATGAAAAAAAAACAAAAACACACTGCTGAAGCAGAAGGAATAGCACCTGCAATGCACAAGGGAGGACAGCAACTATGCTCTAAATATTATTTGTGCTGCTGCGCCAGAAAAAAAACCCTGGTGACGCAGAAGGAATAGCACCTGCAATGCAGAAGGGGGAGCAGCAATTATGCCCTAAATATTTTTATTGTTGCAGCGCCAGAAAAAAATAATTATGCAGAAGGAATAGCACCTGCGATACAGAAGGGGGAGTTCTAACATTGCAGCAACAGAACCCGATGCTGCAAAAAAAAAATATATATATATATATATATACACACATAATTATATATATATATATATATCAATGAAAAAAAATGGGATCAGTGAGGTGACACAGATGTGTTGTATACACCAACACTTCAGTGGCACACAAGAATCACAACACAGCACTACACTGACAGGACTACACTGACTGCACTACACTGCGCTGTATATATATATATATATATATATATATATATATATATATATATATATACATAAAAAGACTTAACTATGTTTGGTATATGTGCTGTAGAAAGGAAAATATGTTCAATCAATGATGTGGGCATGAGAAAGGGGAATAATCTAATTTTGTAGGGTTAATTTCCCTCCAAGCGTCAGCTAGTCCGTGCTGGAAGAGTATTTTGCCGATTTTGAGGCTTCTATTAGGGGGTCGTAGTTGAGCTCCCAGGGGTCTAGACTTATCAAGCCCCAGATCAGAAGCTGTATTTGAGTCCCCTCAATAGATCACCATACTATTCACCAGTGGGCTAAGTGTACTGAGCATTATCCAGAAGAATTCTGCCTGGCCTTGTTTGTGTGCATAGTAGGAGATAAAAGAATTTAGGTGGTCCTCTAGAAGTCAAGTCACTAGGATAATACTGCCCTAGGGTTCCCTGTGTATTAGATGGGGAGTTAATTTACCATTTTAGAGAAAAGCACACCCACCCCCTTAGTTTTAGCCTCTGCGTTTTCTAGAAAAAACTAGGGATATTTGGCATGAAGGAAGCAGGGGTTATACTGCCTTGGGAAGTGAGTTTATTTTAGGAGAGCAATATCTACCTTTAGAGATTGAAATTAATGAAGAATTTTCCTATATTTTACAGGTGAATTAATTTCCTGTGCGTTGTGAGACACAATACGCAGAGGGGATCAGGAGACATTTTTTTCAAGCATGAAGCAGAGGGGGAGGACCTATGTCCATAGTACTGTCACTTACCCTGACGACTAATGAGGTCCAAGGGGGAGAGCTTTGCCATTTCAGCCTCGAACTCCAGCAGGATATGCGTGACGATGGGCTGAAAGGTAAGAGAAGAAAGTCCTAGAAAAAAAAGAAGGAATAAAGAAGATTAGGGTAAATAACCGGAAGAACATATAGAGGCAGGAGGCTTCCGGTCCCTCTCTGCCCACACAGTAATCCAATGTTCCTATCAAGGGGACATAAAATAACCATAACCACCTGATAGGAGGAGGCGCAGGTTAAACGTCCCAGGCCCAACACACCTTATATTCAAATTTTGACAACAGATTCATTTTAAACCATGACAACATAAAATGCTTAAATAATGTAATAATGTAACACAACTGGAGAGTCCCAAAAATGGAGGGAAAAAAAGGGGTGGGGACAAGGAGATGGGGAGGAGGAGGTAGGAGGGAAAAGAGGGTGGGAGGGATTGGGGATAAGGACTGGCCGGGGGAGGGGAGACTTTAAATTTAGACAGCAGGAAGTAAAAGAGTCACAAGGAGCAACAAGCACTTCGGTGACTAAGGTTAGATTTGACTCAGCCGACCAGGACTACTTCAAATGTCTTCAAGGCATCCGTGGAAAGTCTGCTGACAGGATTCAATTATTTATGATAAAGTAAAGAAAAAAAAATACATTTTCGCTCAAGAGATATTCTTGGTATGGGGAAATCCTATCCAGGAAAGTTCACCCGATTCAAACCAGTCCAGGGTAGAAAAATTATTAACTTTTCAGGTGTTTTGATTGGGGAGGTCTGCTATCTTTTGAGCATTTGTTATGGGCCTTGCTCCAAACAGTAGTGATGGGGCTGGATGGAGGGGGACCTTTGTTAGTCCCAGAATGAGAAGGCGAAGAGATAGTAGGGGAATCATGCAAAATGAGTTTAAGGCCCAGGAGAATTTTTTCGCCATCTTGGATTTTAGAAAATAAATAGGTCTTGGCTTTGCATGAAAACTTAAGAACAAATGGAAATGCCCACCAATATTTGACATTTCTTTGCGAGAGGACTGTGAGGAGAGGTTTGAGGGATCTCCCTTCTTTGGATAGTGGAATGAGAAAGATCCACAAAGATCTGAATCAGGTGGTTTTGGCATAGGAGCTGAAATTGCGAGTGGAAATTTTTCATAATCTCTTCCTTAACAGCGTAGAAGGGGGGTTTGACTACCACACCCTTTGGGGTCCCGTCACCGTGAGGGGTGCCCAAGGCTCTGTGGGCTCGGTCCTGTTCCAATTTATGCTGAAGTATATCTGGGAGAAGATCTTACATAAGTCCCTGAACCGACGTAGGGATGTCTGTAATGAAGTCTGGAAGGCCTTGTATGCAAAAATTATATCTCCAGAACCTATATTCTAGATTGTCAATCCTGGAAAGAGCAGTATCAAGTTGGTCCTAAAAAAACTTGGATGAGATCTATATTCTGGTTAGCTTTGGCTACTGTGGTATTGAGCTTATGCTAACATGCCTATATCCTAGAACCCAGATTCTGGACGTCTGCTTTAATATCTCCAGCTATTTTAGCAGCAGTATTGGCTAAACCCCTGTCTAGCAATACTGAGGACTTGTGAAATAGGTCTGCTGAGTTCAGTGATGTGTCTGTGCTGTGAGGGGATGGGGAAGCAGGGTAAGACACCAAAGCTCCCATAGGAGAGAGCATATAGTCCTCCAGTGTGCATCCTAGCAGGGATTCTGTTGATGTGGGGGAGGGAGCCATATACTGTAGGATACTCACATTCCTGCTCAATGCCAGCGGTGAAGAAGTGGGTGAGGTAATGGGACCTGACTCCGGGTTGCCTTCCTCCATGGGAGCACATGTCGGAGACATGACCACCATCTCTAAATTGGCCGGGTCCGCAGCAGAATGAAAAATAGCCCGCAGGTCCCTCTTGCTGTTCCCCCGGACATATGCCAATGCCTGAGGCTTTCCCCACTCTAGGAGCTCAAGGATGCTGGCATTGTCTGTGGCAATTGTCCCTTAAGTGTGCCAGGAAGCCGGGGCGGTGCCGAGCTCCTGGCTTATTCGGCCATCTTGGGGAGTCCCACGCATGCGCCTCCTTTTTTTTAATTTTTCAATCACTTTTGACAAAAAAAAATGAAGTATTCAATGGGCTCAACATGCCTCTCAGCAAATTCCTTGGGGTATCTACTTTCCAAAAAGGGGTAATGGGGGTTTTTGTACTGCCCTGCCATTTTAGCACCTCAAGAAGTGAGATAGGCAGTCAAAAAAATAAAAGCAGCATAAATTCAAGAAAATGGACCATAGTTTGTAGACGCTATAACTTTTGCGCAAACCAAAAAATATACGCCTATTGAAATTTTTTTTCTACCCAAGATATGTGGCTTAAAAATTTAAATTTATTGGATTTTTTTATAACAAAAAGTAGAAAATATCATTTTTTTAACAAAATTCTGTCTTTTTTCGTTTATATTGCAAAGAAAAAAAATCCCAGTGGTGATCAAATACCACCAAAAGAAAGCTCTATTTGTGGGAAAAAAAGGACACAAATTTTGTTTTTGGTACAACGTTGCATGACCGGGCAAATATCAGTTAAAGCAGCCAAATTGCCAAAAGTGCTTTCGTTGTCAGGGAGGGGGTAAAACCTTCTGGAGCTAAAATGGACAATTACAGTTTACTTCCACGTTGAGAATAATTCATAATTACAGTTTTATGATTTGTCTGCTAAACTGTGTTTATTTACTACTGGAACTATCAGCCCTTATTGAGCCCTCATTCACACTGAACTCGGCTTTGAAATCGTGCGACTTCATCTGAACCCACAGGATTTCGAAGCCGCAATTCAGTCTGGCTTCCGGGGCAACTTGAAAGACATCTGTGCAGATTCATGCACAGATGTCTATTGAAGTAAACCCGAAGTTGCCAAAAGTAGTGCAGGAACTACTTTTGGAAATCACAAAGTTGGCGTCACACCGATTTGGGACGCTCCCATTGCCGGCAATACACTGCGATTTGACATGCGATTTGACCTGTAAAATCATGCCAATGTGAAAGGGGGCTTACTCTAGTGTTTTCTGCTCATTTACCTCCGCCTCACTACACCCGATTATGTAACTACGTGTTCATGGGGAAAAAAATAGCAAAAAAAAAATAATGTAGCATATACAATTGCTACACATGCCATATTGTAATTGAATGGTATTATAAATGCCCTTTTGTTTTAATTGGCAACAAAGCAATTTTCTGTAAAATTCAATGCATTTTGGCAACCAGGATGCGTTCTGTACACAGTGTACAGAACTCCCCCCCAGATATGTAATTTCCTGCTTGTGTGATTGGCTTACTGATTTTCCCAGAAGTCTGCACTAAGATACAAGTCAGATTTTGGGCACCCCCTGCAACAAAAATGTAATTTTGGTGAGATGCTCCCAAAGGGAAATCATGTCTAAAGAGATGAAAACCCTGCCACTTTATAACTCTGCATGTGTAGCAGCTGATTGATAATTATAAAATCAGTCCCATTAGATTCACTTTCTACATGGACACAGAGAAACAAACAGCTATTTATTTAGAGTAACAAAAGACAGGAATCTGCAACATCTGCAAGTTTGTTAAAATCCCTGCAATGTACATAGATGAGAGGAATGACCCAGAGAGGAATGTTTTTATCTAAAAAAAAGTGGAGTTACTCTTCAGAGATCTGATCAAGTTTAATTTGAAAATACTGTAACAACAGAAAAGTGGAAGGGGTAAATGGCAAATACATTCACAGCAGCACACAAATACTCTCAAGTTCCTTTTACATAAAATATAGCTAATAGTAAATGAACCAATAAATATTCACAAATGTGCACAAATAGGCAAAATGCAAATTGGATTTGTTGTTTATAAATGACAATTAATTTTCCTGAAAATTCAAGCCTTCTGTAAAAAGAACAAAAATCTTATGTTAGCAAGCGCTAGCATTAAATTATTTACAAATTCGTATTTTTTGACTATTAGTGATAACACAGTCGTATTGCAGAATAAATGCAACAAAATTGCACACACAGAGTGCAAAAAAAAGAGTACACTGTAAAGGTATAAAGAACGTAAAAAGAAAGTAGAATAGTTTAATGCTATATATGTGATTATTCAAAGCTAACCTGTTGCATAATAAAAGATGGTAAACTGGTCCTCAACTGCACAGGGATGCGTGCATCTTCAGGTTAGGCTATGGTTACATGACCCATTTTAATGTCTTTGTAAGAGACTTAACAATTTGTTTAAAATCACCTCATTAACAACACTGTAATATCAGGGTGCTGCAAATGAAGGTACTGTCAATAAATGTTATAAGCAGATCTCTATAAATTATTGAAATAAAAACTTGTAAATTTATCTATTTTTTTTTTAATCTTAATGCATTCTCTGCAAAAACTTTCAAAAGTTTCTCCCAGCCCCCCCCCCCCCCCCCTTAAACACTTACCTGAGCCCAATCTCTACCAATCAAGTTTTTTTTAGGATTTTATACAAAAGGTACAAAATCAAGCTTGGTTGATAAATATAGAAACCCAGAACCAATTATTAATATGAAAAGGAACCAGTACAAAGTCTGTACAGGGAATGCATGTTAAGGTAGAAAACAATAGAAAAACATTGAATTGCAGCATATAAAACCTGAGTAAAAGCAAAACAAAATAATAAAGAAATTGATTAGTTTCTGAGGGCCTAGGGGCCATCTGTTGTTTCCAAAGTATAGTGAATATAATTCTGGCTACCAAGAGTCTGTGAGTAACAACAATGCAGAAGTATGGGGGAAGTGTATCTATAGCTTTTTCAATTTAATATTGCCAATACTGGAAAAGGTGGTTTTAAGTTGGTTAATATGTATCAATGTGCCTGTGAACTCCCACTTACTCCAAAAAAGTGGGGCTCAAATTTGGCCAACCTAAGGGGGTGTAGTTCTATTATAACCACTTGCCATCCGGGCCAATTCTAACACTCCGCTAGTCCTACATCTAAAAATCTACTTTTTTGCTAGAAAATTACTTGGAACCCCCAAACATTATATCTTTTTTTTTTTTTTTTTTTAGCAGAGGCCCTATAGAATAAAATGGGGGGTGTTGCAACTTTATATGTCACATGGTATTTGAGCAGCCATTTTTGAAACACAATTTTTTGGGGAAAAAAACACTTTCATTAATTAAAAACAAAACAAAGCACCAAAGTTAGCCCAATTTTTTTTTATAATATGAAAGATGATGTTACATTGAGTAAATAGATACCTAACATGTCACATTTTAAAATTGTGTCTGCCTATGGAATGATGGCAAACTATGGTGCTTAAAATTCCCCATAGGCAACTCTTTAAATGCCTTTAAAGATTACCAGTTGAGAGTTGCACAGGAGGTCTGGTTCTAGAATTAATGCTCTCGCTCTGACGTTTGTGACACCTCACATGTGTGGTGCAATCACAGTTTACATGCAGGAGTAACGTCTGCGTTCGCATTTGCACGTAAGCACGGTCGCACGGGAACACTTTAATTTTTATTTTTATTTTATACACTTTTTTTTTTTGGATGAACTTTATTGCTATCACAGGGAATGACCAACATCCCTTTTGATTCTAGAGGTTAGAAATCTCTCCTCTAGCCTCCCATACAGCCGATCAGACACAGATCCATCTGATTGGCTGCTTTCCTGGCCGCTGGTGGCCTAATAAACAAAGAGGGGTTACAGAGAGAGAGGAACAATGTCAGTTCCTCTCTCTCTGTTCAAGGCAGCCATCGCTGGTGGCCGCATCACTCCCAGGTTCTGAGATGGGACGGTAGAGCCCAGGAGAGGCGGTGGTGGCCTTCTGCCACCTGAAGAAGTGCAGATCACTTCTGCATGAAAGAAAATTGCCAGCTGAAGAGATACATACCGGAATGATGCCTGTAAGTGCAGGCATCATTCCGGTATAACTTCTAAAACCAGAGGACATTCATGGATGTCCTCCCAGCGGGAGGTGGATAATGTTAGCTTAGTCATCAGTTTCCAATGGTCTACGTATCTCGAAGAATGAAGAGAAATCTCAACACCGTTGAATAGTGGTGAACGGGTAGGAGAGATCCCTTTCCCACTGTATGAAAGGGGTAGATTTTTTATGTAGAACAAATGTTTTGTTTTGTAGAACAATGAAATTCCTTTCTTTACCTTTGGAGGCCATTGTTTAGTATTGCAACACAGTAGTGGGTATAAGCCGTGGTCCGACTGGAAAGCTTAGTTTCCAGAGTTTGAGAGAGAGAGATGAGGTATGATCAATTCTAAAACAGAAATCGGCATATGCAAAAGGGAGATTTGGATATAGCCTTGAGAGGTGGAGAGGAGAGTTCTCCAAGCTATAAAGAAGGATTGAATAGAGGGTGGTAGGGATTTTAGAGGTATTGGTTTCCAGAAATCTAACAATCAATAATGTTAGAGGTTTCCTTCTGGGACTACCTTTTGTACAATGCCAGGTAACATGATGTGTGGAGATGGTTGGAACCAATATTTAAATTGGTCTAGGCAGGCTGAAGTAAAATAATCAAGACGATCAATTGAGCCAGTTCCTCCATCTTTTTTTTGTTTGATAAGGTATAGGTGAGTAGTTCTGGCTTTCTTGATGTTCCACAAAAAGCATTTATATAGGCCGTTCAAGGCAGTTAGATGTTTTGGGGGAAGTGGGGCGGGAAGGGTTCTACAGATATAAAGTATCTGGGGTAGGAATAACAGCCTAAATGCGGATGGCCTGCCTGACCAAGATAAGTTCAATTGTTTATTTCCCTTGTAAGCTTTTCAATAAGTGGTTCATAGTTTAAATCCGCTATTAGGTTCTGATTGGAAGATAATATAATACCCAAGTAGGGGTTTGCTGTATCATACCATATGTAGGGCAAAGATGAGCATAGCCGATTCCTAACTGATCTATTCAATCTTAAATTAAGGATTGGAGATTTGGAAAACATTGCCTTGTAGTAAGACAAAGAGATAAAGACTGTTAAGATCTCATGGGCTTTCAGTAAAGAGGTGATTGGATTACGCAATAACAGAATGACATAATCTGCAAATAATTGCATTTTATTTGACCTCTGCTGAAATGGAAAATCAGATATGTCAGGGTGGGGTCTAATGGTTTCAGCAAGGGTTTCAATGAACACATTAAAGATAGATGATGAAAGTGGGCAACTCTGTCAAGTTTCCATTTGAAGTCATGATTACACCTAGTACCCTCACGCCAGGGTACTAGGTGTAATCCTAAACCTGTTCAGCCCCAAATCCAATCATTGTCGAAAGCTTGTAGACTTTACCTCTGTAACATCTCTAAAACATCTCTAAAATATGCCCCTTTTTAACTAATCAAACCACCAAGCCACTCCCTTGTTATTGTTCGCCTTCACTATTGCAACTTTCTCTTCATAGGCCTACCTCTCTACATTTTATCCCCTCTTCAGTCTATCATGAATGCTACTGCCAGACTCATCTACCTTACCAATTGCTCAGTGTCTGCCATCTGTCTCTACCAATCCCTACACTGGTTCCCGATTTAAATTCAAAATACTAATCACGCCATACAAAGACATTACTAATCTTGTCTCCAAATATCACCCAAACTGTCCTCCCTGCTCCTCTAAAGAAATCCTGCTCTCATGCTCCCTTGTCTCTTCCTCCCATGCTTGTCTCCAGGATTTCTCCAAAACCTCTCCCATCCTCTGGAACTCTCTACCTCAATCTGTTTATCTCCTACTCTAGCTGCCCTCAGGCGATACCTAAAAACTCATCTCTTCAAGGAAGCCTATCACACCTCCAACTAATCTTTACCACTTCCATGAGCTCCTTCCCCACAGTCCCAACTTTTTATACACCTGCCCCACGTGTCAGCTCTTCTGAGCAGAGCCCTCTTAACCCTCTTTTATTTTATTCTATTGTAAGTGTATTGTCTACCTTTTATAGTGTAACGCACTGCAGAAACTCTTGGCGCTATATAAATCCTGTATTATAATAATAATAATAATAATGAATGGTTTAGGGAGCATTTCTGATGAGTACACTTGGCATGAGGGGCAGGAATAGAGGGGCCAGGATGGCAGCAAGTATGTGTCCTGTAAGTTCAAACTTTCTAAGAACCATGACCAGTGAATTCAGTCAAATGCCTTCTCTGCATCAACTGATAGCAGCAAAGAGGGCATTCGAGGGTCTTTGGTGAAATTAATCACATTTAGTATTCTGCTGGTAGCATCTGAGGCTTTTCCACTTTGGGTCAATCAAGACTGGTCTGATTTGATCAATTTGGGGAGAATGTCTAGAAGGCATGTATCTATAAGTTTATCATAGATTTTCATATCTAAATTTAACAATAAAATAAAGTAGAAAATTTGAGTTGTAGGGCCTTTACTGATGTCAAGGCTGCCTTATGGTACAAATCAGTTAGAAACGGGATGAGAGTATCCCTGAATAATTGATTTACCATTAGGTAGCGAATTTATAATCATAGCTAATTCCGGTGGAGTAAAATGAGCATTGAGATTTTGGAGTTTCTCGGAAAGTTTTGGGGTGCGTGGGTCATCACGCAGATTGTAGAGGGAACTATAGTAGTTGGCAAAGGAGTCAACAATAGCTTAAGGATTTCATATTTTATCTTTTGTCAGTCAGATGTATAAGATGACCAATCTTGGCTTTATTCCATTGGACTGCACCCCTCCTAGCAAAGTATTTCCCAGCTTTTTTGCGGTTTACATAACGGTTGACTTTTAAAGTATGGAAGTATTTATCTTGGAGTTCACACAATAATCTGCATAATTTGTGTCTGAGAGAGAAAAGGGTTGAGGAAATTTTCTGGTCAGTGAAAAGTTTATTTTGAATTTCCAGTACACGAATCTCTTCTAAGAGAGCATCAATTTTTTATTGAGCCGTTTGGTTCTGGCACTCAGCTGGAGTTCAGACAGAACGCAAGAAATTGAGCTGCAAGTTTGAAAATGACTTGCTAATCTATTGCTAGACTTGCCAGGCTTCACACGTTTGTTACACAATTGAAGCAAGTCCGCATTGCATGACTCCAGATCAACTTTATTTGCAAACATTCTGCAAGTTTGCTGCAAGTTCTGGTTTAGTTATGTTGTGCAGTAATCATCCTGCCACATTGGTTACTGTGACTTGCAGAGCTCTTGCCGCAGACTTACACTGCAACTTTGCTATAAATTAGAAAAGTGTCAACTAGAACTTGTGCTTTAAGTGCCCTGCAATTTTACAACTTGCCAGTGATGTTAACAAGACTTACGATTCAACACTGTCACAATTTTTTTGCAAGCTATCCTTGCTATCTGGGAGAATGATCCCTCTCCCATAGATCTTATAGGCATTGCAGAGGGTAAATGGATCAGAACATGAGCTTTTTTTGGATTCAAAGTATTCACTTAAATTCTTCAAGGTTTTAAACCTGAGCGAGTTGCACCACCAAATATAGCTAGAGGAACAGGAGTCCTTTTCCAAAACCGATATAGAAGTTGCAGCATGGTCAGGCCATGTTATATCTTAGATTGTGGAGGAGAAAACGCGCTGAACTAACCACTTGTCTACAATAAACATGTTAATCCTAGAGTACAAATTATGCCTAACAGAGAAAAAGTAAAGTCTTTCTCACACATGTGTTGGCTCCCCAGACATTAAATACTTCCTCGGTATGGAAGAGAGACTGTAAGGGTGAAGAGTGATGCTTGTGTGTAGCTGTGGTGTCCAGATGAGTGTCTGCAGTACTGTTGAAGTCTCCATACACGATCAGAGATCCTTGCGTAACCACCAAAATTTTGAGAAAAAGGTTTTCGGGAATCTTAGTTGATGGTTGTTAGGAGCATAGATATTCACTAGAGTATAGGGCTTGGAATTAATTGTACACACTAAAATGAAATTATTTTAAGGAGAGTGGAGCGAGCTGGGGGCTAACTATGGCGCTGCCAGACTATTCCTTGATTGGCGGTCTTACCGTTGATTAAAGTTGCATTATTTCCAGAGTTTTCTGTATGCACCATCTCCAGCTATACCTTGAATGCGGTTGAATTAGTGCTCATGGTATTTGAGTCTACATTCTCTGGTAGGCAGTGAATTTATATTGAATGGTGGATGGTACACGGTGGCGATTTCAACATGTATGGTGGCAAGACAAATTTATACCACAAAGTTTACACTGGGATTTTCTTTTCAACTTCATTCTACACTATTGATTATTGTGGACTTTATTTATACTTATGGACTTTAGTGTTATTTATATGTAATTTTGGCACCTTGCACTGTATGATTAATTTTTTCTTTTTTTCTTTATGTATTAATGTTATTTCAGCTCTGCACTTTTTTATCACCACACTAAAATGATGTGTCGTCCTTCCAGGTTCGTGACTAGTGGTTGAATGCAAAAAAAATGTCACACCGATCGGCGGTGAGGCTGGGAAACACATCATTTTAAAGCCTATAGAACAGATTCCAGCTTGGGAATTTTTTACTCCTTCTCCCTCAAATAGATGTAGGAAACAACCATCTATTTTAGAGGTTCTGAAACTTCCCTTTTGCGGCCAGCACATATGAGTGTCCCACATTTGAAACCAGCTGCTTTGTTCCCGCTTGAGCTCCTCTTTTGACTGGGAATTACCATATTCCATAATACAAGTTGCAATCTGGATGAACAAATAGTCAAACCTTAGTGCTGTGATAAGTACATTATCACTTCTGTTAGAGAGAGATCAATCCTCAATGAGGAAAGGGGGGGTGGCCTCCTTGGTCATAGAGGGGGTGCTACACTGACACCGGGGTAGCTCTTCTGGGGAGTAGAAGCAACTCCAACCAATAGGACAAGAAAGGGAGAAGGTGCCTCTAAGTGCATCATTGACAACCTTTATTGGCACACGAAGATGTAAAACGTACAGAATAGATGCGAATGGCAGGCACATAACAACATCACTCTGAGTCCATTCCTGACCCTGTGGCTCAGTCTCCCTCAGCCGTCCAGCAGTGGGGGGGGGGGGGGGGTGGAATAGGAGAGCCCAAAAAGTGAAAGTACTTTAGTCAAAGGCTGCGGTGGAACGCACGCCTCGCTCGTGGACTGCACGGGCGATGTGATGTCAGGGGGCGGTAACGAGTTTCGGAGCATGCACAGTAGAGCTCCTTTGTCGACCGATGAAAGGGAAAAAAGACCAAGAAGAAGTTAAATAGGGAGAAAGTGATAAACGGCTGATGGGGGGGGGGCACAGGGACAATATAGTAAATATAATAAAAACATAATAAAAACATGCATCTTAATAGAGATTTTCTTTAATATAATTTTGGTTTTTGGATTATTTTTATTATTATTTTCTATTATTATTATTATTATTATTTTTTATTCTCATTTCTATTACATATATGTATATAGAATGATCTAACAGTGTTTTTATGATATTCATACAATAATTCTCTATGAAGTTTTTATTATATTCTTGTCCCTGTGCCCTCCCCCTCATCAGCCGCTCATCACTATCTCCCTCCATTCCTCTATTTTATTACTATGAAATAAAAATAAAGTCTCCATAGTGTAGTATGTATAAAAATGACTTTAATGGAGAAAATAGTAACTTACAGTAATGTAGACAATAGTAGGTATATCAAACAACCGGACCCAGGGGTCCCAGGAACGTAACAACGAGGAAATTCCTAACTTCCGGTGATTTGTTGAAATGTTTGTATGTACCTGTGCCTCATGTTATTGGATAATAAGTGGAAAGCTTGCGCTCTGGTCTGGTGTAATAGAAGTTGGTGTGATGAGTGTAAAGATGGCTAAGGGATGAAAACATCAAACAATGTTAAAAGGAATACCTTAAATGACATAACACATGGGCATAATCAAGTCCATCAAGTAGGGTAAAAGAGACTGAACAGTGGATATATCTGTGTGACTGGAAATTGTGTCTCAGTGTGCAACGAAGGGCCAGCTCCACCGCACAGGGAAGTCGGTTCTGTGGACAATGCAAATCCTGAGCCCGGAAGGAGAGGTGTTTGAAGCCGGTGGATGGACGCGGAGGACAGTTCAAAGCTGGCTGCTGTCTTCCAGGACTGGTGAATCTTCACGTATCAGGTTGGAGGGCAGCGTCTGCCGCGTGACGTCACCAAGATGGAAAAGGATTACACACATGGAATCAAAGTTTGCAGGCTCAATCAGAAGTCATAAGGTGAGAGTGGAGTCCCAAATCCTGAGTCCGGAAGGAGAGGTGTTTGAAGCCGGTGAGGACAGTTCAAAGCCGGCTGCTGTCTTCCGGGACTGGTGAATCTTCACGTATCAGGTTGGAGCGCAGCGTCTGCCGCCTGACGTGACCAAGATGGAAAAGGATTACACGACGCGTTTCAGAGCATGCGCCAAGCTCACAAAGAGTATGCGCGCTCTTTTTTCAAGTGTGAATATGGAGACTAATGGAAGCCAAAGCTTATATTAGCGTTATCCGTAGGTGGGAGTGTACAAGAGGGACGAACCACCAATGAGGAAGGAATGGCGGCCATACTGGACTAAAAAACTTGTTACAAAACGGCAGTAATGTCTATATTACAATAAACAATCTAATGCGCAAACATGAATTGCTATAAAATATATATAAAATATTAATGTATATATGTAAACAGCACAACTGATGCATGAATAAAGGTAAGTAAGGAGAAAAAGAAAGAGAAAAATAAAAGAAAAATAAAAAATAAAATAAAATGGAAAATAAAAGTAAAATTTAAATTTAAAATAAAAATAAAAATAAATATAGAAGGTAATCAGCAGATGAAGTCATTCATGAGATAAAAGGTACAATCATATAGGATATCAAAGTGCATAATAAATGCTGGAATAAAAAATGTTTAGTAGTTCAAAAATGTCTCCTTAAAACTACTCTAAAAGCCATTTCAAGAAAACATTCTTTACAAAAAAACATTTTAAAAAACATCTCAAGAAACATCTTAAAAATTATCTATGCATCTTATCCATAAGACACGTTTTAAAAAAAGTGTAATAAAAATTCATATAACAAATAAATAAATAAAAGTATGATATGAAAAGATTAGTAAAAATTTGGTAACATTTTTATTTATTTTTTTGGGACTCCACGCTCACCTTATGACTTCTGATTGAGCCTGCAAACTTTGATTCCATGTGAGTTGTTATACTTTGTTTTGCCTATCAAAATAAAAACTGTCCGCACTTAGAGGCGCTTCGCCTGTTTTGTCTTTTTTCATGTTATTGGATGTACAGTTTACTCCACCCTGTGTCTCTCTGCAAACATTAATAGTCAAGAGAAGTGCAGCGCCACTTGAATAAATATATAAACAGATGTACAATAAATATAAAACATTACTAAGTGCAAATAGAGTGAAGAAACACCATTGAATAAATATAAGTGATACAATTCATATATATTACATGCAAAATGAATAAAGAATTTCTTAAAACCTCTGAAATCGGTGTTGAAAAATATTTTTTGAAATTGTTCACATTGTGTAAAAGTCCCGGAAGAATAAATATATAAATAAATCAATATATATAATGAATACGGTGACAAATAACATGTGCAAAAACGCCAGTGTGTGAATTACAAAAGAGAAAGAGAAGCAGAGATGACAGCCTCCTGTACTCTATGACACATTCACTCCTCAGCTTCCTGGCACAGACACTGTATACAGAGCACAGCCGGCCCCGCCCACCTCAGGTCACATGACAGTGACATAGGGAAGGTCCTGTAGCAGAGCTGTAGAGGGAGGAGTGCTGTCTGCAGACGGGGAAATCAACGTAAGTTGGATGCTTGTTTTTTCTTGGCCCAAATAAAGATTTATATACAGACAGCACTAGATTTGTCCCTCTTTTTGTCCAATATTTGGAGATATTCCTAAAGGCCCGTACACACGTACCGATCGTCGGCATACAAACGTCGGCGGACGAAAGATCTGCCGATTGTACGCGTGTTAGTATGGTGCCTCCGACAGATGTCTGCGCACAATCCGCGGACAAAAGTCTTTCGTGCAAACATGAAAATTTTTGTCTGCGGACACCAGAACGGACGATTGTTCGCCTGTCAGTACAGAATTCGGCCGACAGACTGCAGATTTGCAAGACTGGGCATGCTCAGAAAATTAAAAACACAGGGAAAGTTAACCATTACATGACATCACTTCTGCAGTCAGCTGAAGTCTGCAGACAAAATTCTTGTGCTGTCCTTGTGCTGTCTTTGCACTTTTCAACAGACACCGACATCCCGGGGAGAAAAGACGAACATTTGTATGCCGACCATCGGTACGTGTGTACGGGGCTTAAGGGCAGCAAGAATGGAGGATCGTGATTCACTGGATATTGGCTGACTACCATCCACAGGATTATATCCCTGTTTGGGAACGGCTTGTTCTGACCCTCTTGTAACACAGGGGTCAGAACGTGAGGTGAGCGGCCAATCTTTATGTGGTGAAGGATTGGATTACAGAAGCTTCACTTTCAGGCACTAGAACTTTCTGTTTAAGTGTGCCACAATGCAGCCTTATACCATCTCTGTATTGTGCTGTAGTGCATTGAAGAAAGGTGCACGTCTGAGTTTATGTGAATTGTGCATTGGCAGCTCTTTCACAATTATTCAGCTTCCTTACTGCTATGCATTTTAATGTTTGAAATAATGCATGGTTAAGTGGATATGGTTTTGCATTATAAGTGTGTCAATTTGGCCTTCCACAGTTAGGGTCCTTTCACACGGCCGCTCCGTGTGTCCGCAAATCATCCCATCCGTTTGCGGATGATTTGCGGACATAATGTAAGTGAACGGCATTGCGGATGTCAGCAGATGACCATCCGCTGACATCCGATTTTCCTCCTTTCAGTTCTGTTCCGTTTTTTCGAATGGAACAGAACCCTATTTTTTCATCCGCGTAAAAAACGCAAAGGAAGAAAAATCGGATGTCAGCGGTGTCATCCGCTGACATCCGCAGTGCCATATACTTACATTATGTCCGCATATCATTCGCAAATGGATGGGATGATATGCGGGCACACGGAGCGGATGACAGAAATGTCATCCGCTCCGTGGAAAAAAAAAAAAAAAAGTCCCGCAGCGGACCTTTCACACGGAGCGGCCGTGTGAAAGAAGCCTTATACAGTAAATAGTGTCTGATAACAATGAGTAATTTAAACTTCCAAATCTTTTGCTACATTCTGAAAACAAAATAAAGAATAGGAACAAAACCTAGAGCTATAACTGATGTTTGTAAATACCTATATGATCAGAAAATTGCCATTTTGCTATACACCATAGATGAAGAAGCGCTGGAGTTGTATAACAATAAATATAGTGTATGAGAATACCCAAGCACACAAGATGATAGAAGTGTTATTAGAATTCAGGAAGCAATCCAATCCTAGGAAGACAGTGTTTTTAAAGTTATCAGTTATGGATACAAGAGGAGGTATGGAGGTATACACACATTTCTGACTGAGCAGAAGTTGAAAGCTAAAGACAGGGTGAATGTCTTTAAAGACACTGAAGATTTCACGCTGAGAGAAAAATTGTGTTCAGAACCACAAACTCTGTTTTAAAGAAAAGTTACTATCTGTTCCAGATCTAAGTTTAAACATAGTTGTTCCAATCTGCAGACTCAAAAAGACCTTTAACCGGTTGCCGACTGCGCACAGTATATTTACTGCGGCAGTCAGCCCCGGCCAGGCAGAGTGACGTAGATCTACGTCACTCGCCTGTCACTGCTATTAGAGCCAATAGCGGGCGAGCGCGCGCCCGCTGAGGCGCGCGCCCGTCTCGGCTCGTTCAGGGAGGAGTGCGGGCGTGTGACCGGCGGACCCGATGTCCACCGATCACTCACCGATCGTCGGTACAGCGGGAGAAAGGCAGAGCGGCTTATATAAACAAGCCGCCTGTCATTCTCCCCTGTGTAAAAATGAAGATCAGACGGTTCTACTATGTAGAACCGTTGATCTTTGTTTTTACACCAATAGCATTGTCCCACTACAGTTAGAATCACGCCCCTAGGACACACTTAACCCCTCCCTGTCCAATACAGTTAACCCCTTCCCTGCCAGTGTCATTTTTGCAGTAACAGTGCATATATATAGCACTGATTACTGCAGTAATGTCACTGGTACCCCCAAAAGTGTCAAAAATGTCAGTCAAGGGTCCGATCTGTCCGCCGCAATGTCGCAGTACCGCAAAAAAATCGCAGATCGCCGCCATTACTCGTTAAAAAAAAAAAACACCAAAAATGACAAAAATCTTTCCCTTTGTTAGTAAACACGATAACTTTTGCGCAAACCAATCAAAATACGATTTTTGCGATTTTTTTTAACAAACATATGTAGCATAAAACAATTTGGCCGAAAATGTTAAAAAATTTAGATTTTTACATTTTTTTGGGGGGGGAATTTCACATAAAAAAAAGTGAAAAATATTGTTATTTTTGCAAAAATTACGCTCTTTTTTTGTTTATAGCGCATGATCAAAAAATCGCACAGGTGATCAAATACCACCAAAAGAAATCTCTGTTTGTGGGAAAAAAAGGACATGAAATTTGTTTAGGTACAGCGTCGCACGACCGCGCAATTGTCCATTAAAGTCGCGCAGTAAAAAATCGCAAAAAAACCCCTGGTCAGGAAGGGGGTAAAATCTTCCGGGGCTTAAGTGGTTAAAGTTCAGACTGAAGCTATGTCTATTCCCACCCACTCTTCTTCTTCTCCCCTTTCTTGTTGTATCTGTATGTTGTGATGTATCCACCGATGACAGTTGATGATATAGTTGGGTTGGCCTGCCACTGTTGCCCCCTTCCATCTGCAAATTCTAGAGATGGACCCTGAGGGCCAGGTCGACTATTTCTGAGGAATGGTGGGATCCCGGAATATCAGTGTGGGAATCCCCCTCGACTGGACCCAGGAGAGGGTCTCCGGATGTTTCGCAACCTTTATGGTGCTCGGAGACCTCGGCCTGGCCAGGTATTTAGCAATCCCCAAATCCCCTTGGGGGGGTGGGATAGTGGCAGGTCTTCTCCCATTTTCCTCTAAGTTTTCAACTGTTTGAGTTTATGTGGTAGGGATTGTTGCAAGATTACATGCATGTCGCACACGGTTGTCCCATCCTTCCTTTCACCTTGGTTTATGGCTGGGTTTTAATATCCTGCATGATTTGTTTTATATGTATGTTCTATCTTTGACTCATTTGACTGATAACTGATTGCAACTGCCACTGCAAACCTCTACTGGCTTGAGGTTCTATACACTTGATTGTCTGATTTTATGCATTGTATTGTGTTTGACAAAATAAAAAATCTTTTTGATTGAAAGTTCAGACTGATGCTTGAGTGCTGGAGCATCTTAGGTTGTCCAAGACTTACAAGGGTGGGATCGACTGATAGGTCTATGAATGGAGTGTTGTGCTAAGCAGATATGTTTTCTTCATATGAATAAAATGGGATGGAAAATGAAGAGATGCTGCCGGTCTTATCTCAGAAGGAAACAATAGTCATTAATGCAAATCTTCTAACCTGACCCAATAAGTTGTTTCAAATTGTGGCCAGCCAGATGGAGTCAACAGCTCCAACAGAAAATAGATTACCAAATGATCTATATCTGATATCTGTATAGATATCTATATCTATATTTGGTCATCTAGATCAGTGTTTCTCAACCTTTTTTAAGTCAAGGCACCCTTTAAAATTATGCACAATCTTGAGGCACCCTATTCTAAAATGTAAAAGAAACAAATAGTTTTACACAGTGCAGCGGCATTAACACACATAGGACAATCAACATTAGAGATTATTTATTTTATATACCTTTGCCCACTGGTATTGACTAATGTTCCAGTGTTTCTCCTCTCCCTCAGTTTCCCTCCCTCATTCAGCTAATGTGACCCCAGTGCAGAAGAAGTTGTAACGTTGCGCAAATTAAAACCTTGTGTAACAAAAACAAAATGCAGGTGAGATCCACCTGCTGGCATGCTGATATTTTTTGGGCAATTTTTTGCATTTTGTTAGGGAACCCTGAAGAACCCTGAAGGCACCCAGCATCATTTATTAGAATTCCAACAGGTGGATCACATGGTGTCCAAGTTTGTAATGCTGCACAAATTAAATCCTGTGGCTTTGTGTAACGAGATCCACCTGCCAACATTCTGACAATTTTTGGGCAATTTGAGGCAATTTTTTTGCATTTTGTCAAGGCACCCCTGAAGAGCCCAGAAGGCACCCCAGGGTGCCTAGGCACCCTGGTTGAAAAAGGCTGATCTAGATGACCAAAGTATCTATCATTTTATGTGGGTATCTCAGTGGGAACAAATAGTATAAAATGTACAGGAAATAATCAATGATAAAATCATTTAGGGCAAACAATGGGAATATGCAGAAAAACAAGTGTGAATAAGTGAATCTCCCTTGGTTTAATTTAAAAACAAAAAAATTCATCCAAGTATGAAGTTTACCTATTGAAGTCTATGGGGTGTGGATCTTGTTTTTTATTCTGGCTATTTGTAGGGCTTATAACTATTGCCAAACATGGGAAACCCGGTACTACCTTTAAGGCCATGTTAAAATGTAATACAAAAATTAAAAAAAAAAATGTTAAAATGTAAGCTGTGAACCCACTCATCTAGAGAAAGAGGGCTGGGTTATCCATTCTTCAAACCATTGACTCTCATAGCTCAGCTGACTGACCATGGCAAAGAATATGCACTGCATTATGGGGTGCTTCTTATTTCTGATGGCAAACTTGCAAAACTTTTTACCAAAAGTTATTAATTTATGAACTGTGTGAATACTGGGGATTTCTGGGGTAGCAACAAGCCCAGACACCATCAATAGTGTGAAGGAAAGAATCATTATAGAGTGCTGCAAGATGAGAATTACTATATCAATCCCAGTTAACTATTCAATTTCCCATGCCTTTTATGAGTAGGCTAAATGTATAAATCATTTATTTACCCCTATGAGGAATGTGATATTATTTGTGTGTCTGACCCATACCACCTGCTTTTGAGTAAAGACATTACCATTGTGTCAGACTGTGTCACATACCCCATTCTCCCTATTGCTAAAAGAGATTGAGTAAACAATTACCCCCAAATATACGGCCCAAAAGTATGCCCCTTCTCTATTATCAGGGAGAAGTACATTTATGATTCAAATACGTTTCATGTATACCATACAGGCAGTGTTGGGGGTAACAAGTTACAAAGTAACGGATTACAGTAACTACATTACTTTTTTAGGTAACTAGTTACAGTACTAATATTGGTAACTACACTACTTTACTAGGCTATAGGACATTTTATTAGTCTCTACAAAAAAAAAAAACGAATTATGTTTGGGGGTTCTAAGTAATTTTATAAAAAAAGAATACTGATTTAACCACTTGTTGACCGCTCACTCAAGCTCTACTGCGGCAAAGTGGTTAGTTATCGTCCAGCGACGTAGACCTACGTCTCCTTGAGGCTCGCTCCCGCTGTATTCATTCACAGCGGGAGTCGCGCCAGGGGAGGAGCGGCGGCGATCGCCGCTGCTCTTCCCCGATCGTCGGGGAATCGAGTTTGGAGATCCACTCTCTTGTGTAAACAAAGCGGGTGGATTTGCTAAGTGACAGGCAGGGTCAGATTGCAGGGTTCAGCATAGCTGAACATGCGATCTGTCCCTGTGTCACTCAGTCACCTCCCCCCACACACGTTAGTAAGCATCAAGCATACATTAACCCCTCCCTCTCCAATAAAATTAACCCCTTCCCTGCCAGTGTCATTTTTACAGTAACAGTGCATATTTATAGCACTGATTACTGTAGTAATGTCACTGGTACCCCCAAAAGTGTCAAAAATGTCAGTCAAGGGTCCGATCTGTCCGCCGCAATGTCGCAGTCCCTCAAAAAAAATTGCAGATCGCCGCCATTACTCGTTAAAAAAACACCAAAAATGACAGAAATCTTTCCCTTAGTTAGGAAACGCAATAACTTTGGCGCAAACCAATCAAAATACGCTTATTGTGATTTTTTTACCAAACATAGGTAGCAGAAAACAAATTGGCCAAAAATTTAAAAAAATTTTGATTTTTACATTTTTTGGGGGGGAATTTCATATAAAAAAATTTAAAAAATATTGTTATTTTTTCCAAATTTACGCTCTTTTTTTGTTTATAGCACAAAAAGTAAAAATCGCACAGTTGTTCAAATAACTCTAAAAGAAAGCTCTGTTTATGGGAAAAAAGGAAGTAAATTTCGTTTGGGTACGGCATCGTACGACCGCGCAATTGTCCGTTAAAATCGCACAGTGCCGAATCGCAAAAAGTGGCCTGGACGTAAGACAGCAAAATCCTCCGGTGGTAAAGTGGTTAAACTTCTACACTAAAAGTGCCAGAAAAAGCTTGTTCTTCAAGTGGTTTAAGAGGTTGTAAATCGCTGGTGGTAGAAAAAAGAAAAAAAGAATCCGGCAAGGCAATGTCATAATGTACTAGTAGGCATCACATTCTAGCACATTATGAGAAACTTACCTTAGAACGAAGCGCTCAAGCTCCACGATGTCAACGCTTAGATGGTTCACATCCTTACCCGGTCTTCCTTCTGGGTTTGCGGCCTCCAGCTACATGAGTGGCTGTGGGCACGATGACATCATTCCCAGGCATTCGTGCCGACCCTGCCGTTTCCGGCATGGGCTCTTAAGCACTGTAAGCCAGACCTTTAGAGTGCATGCATTGATGATGTCATCAGCTGCATGCACTCTGGATATCTCCTAAATTGTGTAAGTTTAGGAGATATTCACAGTACCTGCAGGTAAGCCTTATTATAGGCTTGCCTGTAGGTACAAGTGGTGTAACAGAGTTTACAACTACTTTAAATGTTGCATTGCATCTTACACTATCTGTACCTCTTTAAGTACACTGGGGTGCCCCTTTCTTAAGCTTTCCAGAAATGTGGCAACACGCTTGCAAAGCGAAAATAAAAAAAAGAATCGATTTACCATGTGCAATTAAGGTTTCAGCAAAACTTACGTAGCAATGTTTCTAGAAGATAAAAAATATGCAGACCACAAGAATGCTCTATACATTTGCTCCACCAAATCGAGCACACAGGGCTTCTGTTCCGCCTCATCCGCCATGGTGTCTTCATCAGCTTCTGCTGTCTATGCCTACAATATATGACGTTCACACATAGGATGTGATGTTCATGCGAGATCCTTCGCGATAACTTACCGCACAGTTTGATGTGGTATTTAAGGCATATTTCACAAAGATAAGGCATGTGAGATTTTAGGAAGAGTTTCTTTGTAGATTACACAGTTTGTTTTTTGTTTTTTTTTGTGGAACTTTGTGTGTTATTTTACCACATTCTCGGATGCAGTAAATATCACTTAATGAATTGTGCCCTCTACGTCCTATATAAAGGTTGAACCGAATAAATCCAATTTTATTTCTAGAAGACATAAAATGTAATTCCTTGTCTTACAGAGACATCTGGGTTTACAGGTACAATCAATGCTTAAACAAACATTAGGTTACTCTACAGAAGTACCCTCTAATAAGATGTGGGTAATTATTCTGAATTACATCCTTTACTCCTTAGATAAAGAAGTTTTTTTTTTTTAAAAAAAGGGAAGTCCAGGAGTCATCATCATCATCACCCTCTATAGATTACCTTGGTGATCACTTCTACAAGCCACCTTCATGAACATCACTGTACCTCAATCTAAGGCTTTGTCGATTGACCGCCTTGAAAGACCTGAACAATTCATAATCAGCCTTACGAATCCCTGTGTGGCTTCATAATCTAACACAACTATCTTTGGAATGAAAAGATAGATATAGTTTATTCTCCATACTACTCCACACACATTTTTCCCTTACTTCTTTATGTAGAGCAACAATTCTTTTTTTCCGATCCTCAGAAAGTTCTTTGCCATGAGGTGCCATGTTGAACTTCCAGTGACCAGTATGAGAGAGTGAGAGCGATAACACCAAATTTAACACACCTGCTCCCCATTCACACCTGAGACCTTGTAACACTAATGAGTGACATGTCTCCGGGGAGGGAAAATGGCTAATTGGGCCCAATTTGGACATTTTCACTTAGGGGTGTACTCACTTTTGTGAGGGGACAGCAAATTTGCACTGTTATACAAGCTGTACACTCACTACTTTACGTTGTCTTTTCTTCAGTGTTGTCACATGAAAAGATAGCATAAAATATTTACAAAAATGTGAGAGATGTACTAACTTATACTGTGTGTGTGTGTGTGTGTGTATGTATATATATATATATATATATATATGTATATATATATATATATATATATATATATATATATATATATATATATATATATATATATATATACATATATGTTTTTTTTATCTGAACATTAGTAATAAGCACTGCAAGGTTTGAGATTACCAGGGCCAGCAGAGCATCATTTCTAGTTGGGGCCTCAGTGATATAAACCATAAAATTGTCTTGTAATAGGTTTTTACATTTTTGCCATTTAACTGTTCCAGCAGTGCCATTACTCCAGTCAATTTTCGGGTAATTATAATCCCCCATTATTATTACTGTCCCAGCCCTTGCATCCCTTTCTATCAGTGCAAGGAGCCTTAACATTGGGTGGCCTATAACAAACTCCAATGATTACTCTTGTAGTACGCACATCCATGTGCGGTTCTACCCATAATGCTTCAGCCTCATCACACTCTCCATCAACTAGGTTCTCATTCACACTTGCTTTGAGATCATTTCTCACATAGAAACAGACACCACTACCCCTCTGTTTTACCCTGTCTCTCCGAATGAGAGCATAGCCAGGAATATTATTAACCCAGTCATGTGAAGAATGAAGCCAAGATTCAGCAATACTGATTAAATCATGGTTCTCTATGTGCACCAAAGCTTCCAACTCACCTATTATGCTTAGCAGACTTCCGGCACCGGTGAACAAACACTTTAATTCATTGTCACATTTTGCACACGTATTTTGCATGTTTATTATTTGAATACAGATACATCACGGGACACAGAGAAGGCTTTAATTATGACCATCTGGGTTATGGCCACCTATAGATGAATGGACACTGAAAGAAACAAACAGACAGGAAGTCCTCCCTATATAATCCCTCCCCTACAGGAAGTACTTCAATTTTTTCACAAGTGTCTTGAAGGTTATGGTCACTGAGGTTCAGCTGTTTGTGAGAATACTGGTGGTCTCAAAATAGTTCTAATAGGAATCAAGGGACTGAATAATCGGATCCATTCAGGTGGCTGGATGCTAAAATAGATGGTACCCAAGCCCTGTAGCAGAGGTAGAATGGGTGTTGCCTGTAGTGCGGCCTTTTTGGTGCTGGACCCTGCATTACAGAATCCTGCGCAGTCAGCACAGACCAAGGAAGCTTCTGGAAGAATGCTATACAGGTCCAAGGCAGTGGACCTTGGAGCAGAAAAGGGGGGGCAAGTCCTTGAAGGTCTTGAGTAACTAAGCCTTCCGTAATGGGTGAAGATTGGATCTCTGTTTTTTATAACAGGATCCTGAAGCAGAATTGGTAAGTTTTATTAGCAGGGTTCCCCTTAAAAAATGTGGGTCCTCCTCTCTGTTATCAACTAGGGATAGTAGGTGTGCTCACATTATGAATTGTGCCTCCTCAAACTCATTGTCTTTGTATGCTCTAGTTTGGGAATCTCTGTGTACCTGGTTTTGCTTTTTACCTGCAGCTTGTATTCCCCTGGCTATTACATGGTGTTTCCCTGAGTCCGGGGGCCCTCATGCACATGGGACCAGCGGCCATCTTTGAAGGAGGCAGATGTGGCCAGTTCGGCAGCTGCGAACAACACAGGGTCACAGAGCAAAGCAGAATGATGGCTGAGGGCACGGGAGTGCTATCAAGGGAGATGGATGCTGGCAGCCATAGGGGGCTCTGTATTAATGTTTATTATACTGCCTTTTCTACCACATTGCTCCTGGAATTCTATGGGTCCTTTCTTGAAATAAGGTAAGTGATGAAATACAAATGCATTCTCACAGTATAACCCTTTTGGAAATGTAAAACGGCCATAACATGAGAGGAGAGACGGAGAAACGGGCTACAATTACAAATGCTCCTCAGCTGGCTGACAGAAAGTATAAAGGGAATGAGGGAAGAAAATATGTCCTTTCATGTTGTGAGTGCAGCCTGTCTGCTGGCCATCTCTTTCCACAACTTCCTGGATTCCCTGCATGCTCTGCCGCTTCTCCTCTCCTGTGTTTTTCAAAATGTTTTATGGTGATTTTCCTGGATGTGCGGCCAACCAGAATTATTTTTTACTCATTGGAATCCGTGATTTAAAATCATTCAAGGTAATAGGAGTAGGATAAAAATAATTGCAAAACAATATGGAAATGAGCATATGATTTCACATTTTGACCATAGATTTGCATAAACATTTAGTTTATAACTGGAGCCGGTAATACTCAGGAAGGCTGAAAAAAAGGCATATTAAAGCGGAGTTCCACCCTGGGAAAGTTTTTTTTAATAAAAATACCCCCGGGACAGTCAGGGCTAGTGCATTCCACAATGGCTAGCCTCTGATCTGTCCCGGGTTGCACTTACCTTTTAGAAGAAATACTTACCTTGAAAATGTTTTGTCCAGCCCTGCCATCTCAGGTGTGGGCAGCTTGAAGCCAGCGCGATCCTCTTCTGTGTTCTCTTCCGTCTTCTTCGGTCCCACGATGCACTGCACCGGCCCCGCCGTCACTTACGGTGCCACAGCGTCATCCCTGCACAGCTTCTGGGCATGCCCAGAAGCTGTTTAGCAAGGTATGACGGCGCCACCAGAACTGACGTCGGGGCCGGTGCAGGCGCATTGATTCCTGGGAGCGATGACGTTCAGCTCCCAGGAATCATTGCAAGCCAGGAAGTGACGAATCGCCGTGGCCGCCGAGGGGAGGAAGAGGAAGTTAGGTAAGTATATTTTCTTCTAAACCAGGTAAGTAAAAAAAAAAAAAATTGCGATTATCCATTTGTTTTTCAGGTGACCCGGAGCAAGAAGATGGAAGTAAGTATAATTTTAGGGTGGAACTCCGCTTTAATGAAACATTTATTATTGCTTCGCTTCACTATTTAGAGGTCTAAAATGGTATTTGTAAAACAGCTCACTTGATGTAAAGAATGGTATTGCAAGTCTGAGCAATGTTTTGCTTAATAAATAGCGTTATATGGTGAAGTGTCTGTTGTGGCCTTGATCATTCATGGTTCACTTCTGTTTAGTGTTTGTGAGGAGCAGGTTCCAGTAAAGCTGGAGATGGGCTTTAGAGCATATCTAAATCCAAAAACAAAATGTTATATATTCTAGCTTGACAGTCCTTAGCAGTTTTTTCATTTGTTTTCCTTGTCAAGCTTTTTTTGCTTTTTTTGCATGTGGTATTCTAGTGCATAACACACTTCTTTTCCCTTCATGTCTACGTTTTTTTTTTTGTTTGCTATATCTATGGGGGTACCCATGGTTGTCACACAGGCTGGACATGTCTTTGTTTATCTCCAATACATGCATTGTTGGGACTAGTAATTAAAACAAAAAATATAAGGATATTTGTGTTTTTTTTGTAAGCTTACAGAGTGAAGCTACATTTCTGGCAGGATTAACATGTATTTTCTGTACTTGCTGAAAAAGTTCATAGCATGAAAAGTGAAATCCAATGCACCCACCACATCTAAGAACTGTTAAACTGAAAGTATATTACATTTTAGTTTATGCATTTAGATACACTTTTAATCTATAGTTCAGAAAAAGTGACACAATATTGCAGATTGAGCTGGGTAATAAATTGAGGAGAACTATAGTTAAATGACATAAGTACTAGAGTGTAAAATGAGGGATGCACTTCCACTCAATAACATACAGGGTGATTAACCACTTAAGCCCCAGAAGATTTTCCCTTCTTCCTGACCAGGGCCTATTTTGCGATTCAGCACTGCGTTACTTTAACGGACAATTGCGCGGTCGTGCGACACTTTTTCCCACAAACAGTGCTTTCTTTTGGTGGTATTTGATCACCTGTGCGATTTTTTGATCATGCGCTATAAACAAAAAAAGAGCGTCAATTTTGCAAAAATAACAATATTTTTCACATTTTTTTTTAACATTTTCAGACAATTTGTTTTATGCTACATATGTTTGGTAAAAAAAAAATCGCAAAAGCGTATTTTGATTGGTTTGCACAAAAGTTAAAGCAAAAAGGGAAAGATTTTTGTCACTTTTGTTGTTTTTTTTTTAAATGCGTAATGGTTACCAGTGACATTACTGCAGTAATCAGTGCTATACATATTCACTGTTACTGTAAAATTACACTGGCAGTGAAGGGGTTAACTTTTTTTGAGAGGGAGGGGTTATGTGTGTCCCTAGGGGCGTGATTCTAACTGTGATTGGCTGTGGCTTGAGGTGTAGGAACAGTGATCAACGGTCCTACGTAGTAGAAACGTATGATCACTATTCCTACACAGGGGAGAATGACAGGCGGCTTGTTTACATCAGCCGCCTGCCTTTCTCCCTCTCCACCGACGATCGCCGAGTGACCGGCGGACATCGGGTCCGCCGGTCACACGCGCGGGGGGGGATCCATGACCGCACGGGAGTGCGCCTCTGGGGGCGCGCGCTCGCTCCCTAGTCCCTCACAGGCTAGCGACGTAGTACTACGTCGCTCTGCCTGTGAGGGGCTGACTGCCGACGTAAATAGTCGTGCGGCAGTCGGCAAGTGGTTAAAGTACACTGCCCAAAAATTAAAGGAACACTTTGAAAACACATCAGATCTCAATGGGGAAAAACATCATGCTGGCTATCTATACTGATATAGACTGGATAATGTGTTAGGAAAGAAAGGATGCCACATTATTTGATGGAAATGAAAATTATCACCCTACAGAGGGCTGAATTCAAAGACACCCCGAAAATCAAAGTAAAAAAATGATGCAACAGTCTAGTTTATTTTGCTGAAATTTCAGTGCAGCAACTTAAAATGATACTCAGTAGTTTGTCTGGCCCTCACGTGCTTATATGCATGCCTGACAATGTCCGTGCATGGTCCCAATGAGATGGCAAATAGTGTCCTGGGGTATTTCCTCCCAGATCTGGACTGGGGCATCACTGAGCTCATGAACAGACTGGGGTGCAACCTTGTGGCGTCGAATGAACCGAAACATAATGTCCCAGAGATGTTCTATTGGATTTAAGTCAGGTGAGCGTGAGGGCCATTGAATTTTATCAATTGCTCCATCCTCCAGGAACTTGCTACATACTCTCTCCACATGAAGCTGGGAATTGTCGTGCAGGAACCCAGGACCTACTGCATCGTCGTAGGGCCTGACAATGGGGCTGAAGATTTCTTCCCGATACCTAGGGTGTCATTGTCTAGCCTGTAGAGGTATGTGCATCCCTCCATGGATATGCTTACCCAGATCATCACTGACCCACCACCAAACCGGTCATGCTGAACAATGTTACAGGCAGCATATTATTATCCATGGCTTCTCCAGACCCTTTCACATCTGTTGCATTTGCTCAGGGTGAATCTGCTCTCATCTGTGAAAAGCACAGGGTACCTTTAGATACCTCAGCTTGTAAGGCTTGTTTTGCTATACAGAGGTTTCTTTTCTTTTTTTAATAGACCAGGAAATAGGTAAAATCTTTGCTATCAGGACCCTGTTGGGTAGAAAATATTTGCAGCCACAAGTCTAAGGACTGCAATATATTACATTTTTGTTTTCCAGTTTAGATTCATTTTACTCTCAGCGGACATAAGAGGAGATCTCTTCAAAGGGCAGAGAAATACCCTCTTATGCTACATTCACATGGCAGTTTAGCAGAAAATAGTACTCTGCATGGAGAGGCAGCCTATTGCCACCTCTGGATGCAGCAATACTCTGTGCTATGATCATATATAAACTGGCCAGTTTGTGTTCAGCCAAATCTCTGCAGAAACACTAACCTTGGACTCACACTGTTTGCGTCCAGTGAGGTCGGAGGATCTACTTACATGTAACCACTCAGGTGAGTGGTTACATTTGAACAGTAGTGATGCCAGCCATTGATTTGTAAAGAATACAAATCACTGCTGACAGCTGCAGCTCTTTGCACACAGTGTGTGCAGGCGGAATTACAACTGATCTCAAGAATCTACCGATTCATGACAGTGACTGCCCATGACTGCTGCTAAACTGACAGTTGTATTTAGCCTTAGACAGTTGACAAGAACAGGTTTGCGCATTGGAAGAATAGAAGGTGAGGGAGGGCATACTTTGCACTACCTACACCTATGGGACGGTGGCAGACCAATAAGAAGTTAGCTCATTAACATTTATATAAAATAAGTATTTGATTGGTTAATTTTTAAAAAAAGGCTGGACTAACGTTTTTTCTTTGAGTTTAAGGCATTTATAAAGCAGTTGCTGCGCCACTGGATCAACAGACGCCAGCGGGGACAGAAGAATCAATTGTCCCGCCCGCCCGCCCATGTCGCGGTCCTTTTATTGTGCATTCTCGGATGTATTTGTTATTTATTGTCTATTATTAGCTTGAGCTGTTATAGCTAAGCTATATATATTTGGTTATATGGTATATCAAAATAAAGTTTCATGTATAGTATTTATACTTACATTGCTTGTTTTATATTAATGCAAATAAAGGGCCGTGGCCAGTTCAAATCCAAATAAAATAATTTTGTGATATTATTTCTTTTATCTAAAGCTCGGGTTTAAGTATTTCTTGAGTGTTCTGCCTACTGTCCCATTGCTCTTACCTCCTGTTTTGCCTGGTACACACTACAGTTTGTAAAAACAACTGTTAGCTTCGGTCAGAGACACTGTATTAATGCTGCTGAACCCCCATCACCAGAACACTCCAATCAGTGCTCTCTGCCATTGCCATTCAGTGCTGATCGGGAGTCGGTCGACTGCTGGTTTTCCAGCATGCACATCCCACAGAAGCAGGCTTCTGTCAGACAGACAGACATACACATGTTGGTCGTTTTTTTTTTAACCGGTCGATATTTACTGACTTTTGGCCAGTGTGTACCGGGCTCATGTAGACAATGGTCACAAAGATAAATAGAGATGGCTAATGTCCAGAACAGGGATACAGACAAAGATAAACAGATTCTATCCAAAATGAAAAGTAAAAGTTGTAACTTTACACGTACTTCAATATTAAAGTGGCAAAGCATCAAATGACATGGGACAGGAGGATGCATAAGTAACCTATTATGCCCTTATCAATGCAAGAATAAACACACACAGACAAAATCATGCTTTTTTTTGGCATAGAAATGGCCGCGGCACTTTATTGGTTTTAATATTAAATAAATATTTATTGAAACAACATCCATATTTAAATCTCAACCAAAATATAAATATCAATATATATATAGATATAAATGAATAACTCTCGCTTAGTGACAGAATTCAAGCGAAAATATAATTCAACTATTATCCAACACCAAAAATCCCCCCTTGCATCAAGGGTGACGATACCACATAAAGTGCCTGCGACAGGTGGGAGGGAGGGTAGCTCGCCAGGCAGCCTCCAGTCAAATGTGAGAGACCCCTTTAGCGGACCCCCTTATATAGGGGATGGGTGAAGGTTCTAGAAAAGGCGCGCGGATTACACCTTCCCGCCACAATACACCTGAGGCTGAGTTCTTAAAGGGGCAGTGTCCTTAAAATACCTCACCTGACAATTTTTTTTTTTTTTATTATATAGTAGCATCCCCAGTCCCATGTTCGTGGACACTGATTCTTGTGCCCGCTTTCCATTGTTTCTACAACTTCCCCTGTTTTCACCCTGGTGGCCAGTCGCTATAAGCCATGTCATCACACATTGAGAAATTTGATTTAAAGAATTTACCTAAAGCGTACACCCTCCCCAGCAGCACATAATCACCTTTATTTTACTTCCCTGCCACTCTATTTACCAAAAGGAGAATGCAACTTACTCCATGTGGTGGGGCTAGTGCTTAGTGATTGGCTGAACACTGTCACATGGGGGGGTAGAAAGAGTTCCCAGTCTTGTGTAAACTCCAACTGAAATAACTTAGGGCTTCCACAAGGCTGTCTTTCTTCACTCTCAGCGGTTGAATTAATTGGTGGGATAAGTAGATAAGGTCCACATGGACCTAATGAGATGATATACAATACTAGGGTAATTGAAACCATAGTAAAAGTCTTGTTAGTACAGCGTGACAGTATAATTTATTTTTAGTTCTCCTAAAGTTAGGTTTTATAAATCTCAAGAAAACTATGCTAGGATTTAGTGATTAAAGTGGTACTTAAACAGTAAATAAAAAATGTAATATATGATGCAGTCTATCACTAGTAATAACAAAGCAATCTTTGTTTTCTGAGTCCCCCTGAAGTTTTTTTTACCTGTTGATCCTGCTGTTATTTTTCAATGTGCTTTAACAAAGCAAGCTGTGCAGCAAAAGTGGAGGATGCAATATAATCTGCAATATATTACATTTTTGTTTTTGGGTTTAGCTATGCTTTAAGTATAGCCCCATATTGATCTACTTTTATTGCTTTGTGTATAACAAGACAAATATAGCCAAACCTACCTTATAGACTAAGGCTATTTTCTTCTATTGATTTGATCAAAAGAAGATAATTCTTAAATGAATGTCTGATTTATTTTAAGGTTTTTTTTCAAAATGATGACTTTTGTAAAAGTTTAATGGTTGGAAACTCACATAAGGATCTAACTAATATTTATTACAAAGTTAAAACAATTATTTGTTAGGTTTTGTAACAGTAAGCTGTTTTCTTCTGAACTTTCTGTTGGATCGAGCAGGTAAAATGGTCAATATGTTCAAATGCACGTATCTGTTCTTCTCTTTTGCTATCAATAGGAATATCTTGAGGTTAAACAATTAAGGGCTTTGATGCCCTATTAATTCATCATAAACCACCTTGTGCACATAGTTGAACAGAAATTGAGCAACACCGTGTCACATAGTTAGTGGTATTATGCTGTACATGTAGGATGCATTTAATATAAAGGAGGTAACCAGTGAAAAATATATATATATATTTTTTTTTTTTTTTTTTATGGCATTTGCATGTAGGGCACCAGATCTATAATTTTTCAAGTGTTAATTACCCTTTTAAATTTTGCATTCCTCTTATTAAAATGGGCCTCCTAGTAACTTTTCAGGTTTTGATGAATACATTTCTAACATGTACCAACACAGAGCAATATCATTTTAAAAAAAGGTGTACCTTTTATCATTAAAAGTGGTCCATGAGATTGTCAGGTAACTTTGCTTAGGCTGGGATGTCATTAATCTGCTTCAGGCAATAACAACCATTTCCTCTGGACCTACTGAAGATGACAACTGAGGCTAATAGCATTAGCAAACTCCAAGGCTCCCACCGCCGAGTAACCGAAGATAAAACGGCCCGATAGAGAGACCACTGCTCACACAAGTCCAGACCCGCTGCATGAGAGAGCAGGAGAACGACAGCATCACAGGCAGCCTGAAGAAGGAGGCAGGGCCTCTGAAACGAGTATGTGGCCCGTCCCCTCCCCAGTCTTGTTGCAGCCAGTAGTGACGCATAAGAGCCTGTGACGCCACCGTTCTCCTGCTCTCTCATGCAGCGGGTCTGGACTTGTGTGAGCAGTGGTCTCTCTATCTGGCCATTTTATCTTCGGTCACTTGGTAATGGGAGCCTTGGAGTTTGGTAATGGGATTAGCCCCAGTCAGCGGGTCCATCTTCAGCCCACCAAGTCTATCGTCTTGGATTACCACACACGATACCACAGCACCTCTACATGCAGTCTGCAAGTAATTCAGATATGAGTGGATATTGGAATAAAGTGTTGTTGTTTATACTCGCACTGACCTGGCGCCCTGTTTTCTCTTTTACTTTTGTTCTCGAAGGGAGTTCCATACCTCAACAAGGAGCTGTCACCTTGTGAGTGTTCTATCCAGTCTCCACCTGCCTTTTTCCCATTGGCCTTGTTATTCTGGGGTTTTCAGCTATCTATAGACTACATGGACTAGGAACACCTAAGTATTATTTCATTATCATTTTTCTCTCTTCCTATCAGTCTGCATATGTTTACTTTTATTTTTATTTCCATTTACAGTAAACCCCCGCTCCATCGCGGTTCCGTTTTTGCGGTCCCGGTATATTGCGTTTTTTTTTGTAATGTTATTTTACTATATAAATCATTAAAGATTAAATATTTTTGTGTTTTCCATAGCTCTTGCTATGTCTCTCAGTATCTTTTATGTGTTTAAATGAGTTTCTATTGTTTTAAAAGTGTGTTTAAAGACCTTAAAATGCTTTTACACGTACAGTGACAGTAAAATAAACATGCCTACAATGCATTTTAATAGGGTTTTTCTATTTCGCGGATTTTCACTTTTCGCGGCTGGGTCCGGAACAAAACCCCCGCAATGGAGGGGGGTTTACTGTAATCACATATGGATCTCATCTAATGTCAGTGAGCGCTGACTCATTTACTCTCAGTTGGTGAATTATTTTACCATTTCCTCTGTCTCCTCTCCCACATTGATCAGACTGCCACGCTGTCATTTTGCGGCAAGTCATAAAGTGAGAGGTTGATCTGTGTCTGTCATTTGGGACCATGGATAATGCTTTCCTTCTAGAGAAAATGCAGATAAATAAATTGCAGAGGAAGTACTGTAATAGACAACAAATATCTATAAGTATTAGCATGCATTAACCTAATATGTAAAACAATGCCTGATGTTGGGTCCACTTTAAGAAAGTGCTATTCCGAATAATTTCTTGTGTCCAAGCAGTTGTCTATATCTGTTTATCTTTGATAGACTCTTGTTGATCTAAGCGGATGAATTAGGAAAATTGTTCCTCCTAAATTTCTTTTGGGATTTCCATTTTTTTGCATTCACTTTGGTATTTTATTCTATATCCGCTTGAAGTAAGCAGCACCAAGTTTCTAATACATCTTACAGTATTATTACAATCTTTAGGTCCGGTTCACACTTATGCGATGTGGGAAGGCTGCGAATCCGCAGCCTGTTCCCGCATCGCACACGCACCCCCGGCAGTTCACACTGCCATATGCGATATGCTGGGGTGTCAATGTAATCTTAACGACACCCCCAGTTTGATCGCATATCGCAGTGTGATCTTGCAGTTCGCACAGGATCGTATCGCACAAGTGTGAACTGCTGTGCGATCCGATCCTGATGCGGCTGCAAAAAAGGGTCCTATGCGTATTTGCAGCGGGTGCGATGCGAATTTAGCCATACAAAGTGTATGGCTAAACTCGCACCGCACAGCCGATCGCATGTAATAAAGGAGCAGTGCGTCCGACATTACATGCGAACCCCGCACTTGCATCAGTGTGAACCGGGGCTTAGTCACTGAGTTATGAGTAGGGCCCAAGGCTTCAGTAATAAACCCCTAAGCTCTGTTATTAAAAAAGTCTTGATTACAGAACCTTCTTGTATCAGAGTTGGTCATATGTCATACAACTGTTTTGCATGTACAGTACATGAGCGGTGGCAAGAGACTTTGGGCACCTGCATGGAATGATGTTATCATGGAACTTATGCAATGTCAATGATACAGTTAAGATTAGGTTTCATTTTTGACTTTTTAAATTTGAACATTGCTCTAAGAAGGGCAAAAATTAGACTCACCACTGACCCTTCTTTTGAAAAAAAAAAAGTATGCTGCGTAGGCAGAGTTACATGGGAGGGGGCATGCATCGAAATCCATCATTATGGGAAGTTTTGGATCCCTTAGTCTCCCTCACTGCCCATGTTTGCTCCTACCCCTGGTTTCCATGCCACCGATTTGTCTCTGCAGGTCTCCTCACAGCTTTATGTTATATTTGTTGGCCACACAGATTTTGTGTGCAGGAGTGGATTGATGACTTAGTAATAAAAATGTTCAGGACAGTACTGGAAAAGCAGACGTTGAAAACAATTTTAATATGAGTATTGCTGAATTGGATTCTGCATGTTGGATTCTAACAGTGCCATGTCTGTTGGGGCAAATACTGGCCCCAAGATGGCAGAACCCAGCATCAGACAGAGTATATTTGTATCATCTTGAGTGGACACCCTATTCTGGTGCAAAGCAACTAACAATGTATGTTGGTAAACTTAGATGGTGAGATGGAAATTCGATTTGGAAAGAAACTTGAGTGGACAGGTTTGCTTAAAGTGACAGCTCTTTGGGTTTTATTAAAATTGAAGAACAAGAAGTATAATTTCAATGTAAAAATAATTTACCACTGCCACCCCCCAAGGGGGCCCAGTGTGAATAGGATGACCAGGGGACAGACAGTATTACATCATTATGGAACTAAAAATACATATATGAAAATAAAGCACTTATCCTAAATAAATCCCCTAATAGGTATTAAAATAAGATAAAGTACATGAATAATGTCAAATGGTAGTACATATGTGACGATATCACTTGCCTTGTTGATGTCAAGGGTAAGAGGAGAATAGGAAAACTGGCTCGAGATGATAGAAAGGTAACAGTTTCTCAAATAACCACTCGTTACAACCAAGGTATGCAGAATATTATCTCTGAAGAACAACACATTAAACCTTGCACAACACATTAAACCTTGAAGCAGATATGCTACAGCAACAGAAGACCACACCAGATGCCAGTCCTGTCAGCTAAGAACAGGAAACAGAGGGTATAATTCGCACATGCTCACAAAAAATGGACAAGAGAAGCTTGGAAAAATGTTGCCTGGTCTGATGAGTCTTGATTTCAGCTGTGACATTCTAATGGTAGGGTCAGAATTTGGAGTAAACAACATGAAAGCATGGATTAATGCTGCCTTTTATCATTGGTTTAGGCTGGTGGTGGTGATGTAATGGTGTGAAGGATATTTTCCTGGCACACTTTGTGCCCCTTAGTATCAATTTTGCATAATTTAAACACCATGACCTACCTGAGTGTTGTTGCTGACCATGTCCATCCCTTTATGACTACAGTGTACCCATCTTCTGATGACTACTTCCAGTAGGATAATGCACCATGTCAAAAAGCTCAAATCATCTCATACTGGTTTCTTGAACATGAAAATGAATTCACTGTACTCCAATGGCCTCCACAGTCACCAGATCTCAATCCAACAGAGCAAATTTGGGATGTGATGGAACGGGAGACTGGCATCATGGATGTGCAGACGACAAATCTGCAGCAACTGCGTGACGCCATCATGTCAATATGGACCAAAATCTCTGAAGAATGTTTCCAACACCTTGTTGAATCAGGACTTTTTTTCAGCTGGAACTTGGTGGAACTCAGTTCCACCACCTTTGGCTCAGGCCCTCTGCTCTCTGCTCTTCACTATCACTTGTAAACACAGAGGTCTGACTTCCTGTGTTTTCCAAGTGCAGTATGGGGACAAAGGAGATGCTGGTGCCTGGGGTGCAGTGTGGATGCTAACACCCCCACTGGATGATCTCCCTGCAAGTGAGAGAGGCAAAGTCATCTACAGTGAGAGGGGAGGTACTAGAGAAGAAGAGGGGTAAAGTGAGATGTGGATGAGGGATGCCGAGCTAAGCAGCTGTGGAAGAAGGCTGAGCTCTGCACTCTGTGTGTAGTGCACCCCTGAACCCTGCACTGTATATGCAACACATTCCTGAACTCTGCACGTAGCACACCCCTGAACTCTCTGTGTGTAACCTCACCGAACTCTGCACTCTGTACATAACGCACTCCTGGTATTTGATGCCCTTTTAAAACCCTCTTACTGACCAGTTTGGGGAGGGGATTTTTCGGGGGTCGTGGTTGAGTTCCTGAACCTTTTTTCTGAGAAAAAAAACCCTGACCATTGTTAATTTGTTTTTTGCTTATCTAGTTACAACCACATTGGGTGACAAAATATTACATATGCTTTTATTACCTGGTTTGGTGCCTGTTTTCTTTGGCATAACATTGCTATTTGGTACCGTATTACTTTCAGTGATATTGTAAGTTTGTACACGCAGCCTGATATGTCAGAGATGTTGAGGTTCTTGAGATGGTCATGGCAAAGATCCTATCCAGTGGCTCCTTCAGGGGTAGAGCTAAAATATTTTTGGTCATCACTATAAGGTACTTTTTGGCAACAGGAAAGCACTACTTTATCAAAGGAAAGATTAGATAAATTCCTTTGTTCCCGTTGCACAGAAGCTGAGTTCACAAAAACCTTGCCCAAATGCTGAGAAGCACTACTGAGACCCAAATTGACGTCTGAATAAATATGCTTAGCAAATCTCACTATTGGTCAAAAGACTCAAAATTCTACCTTATCCTTAAACATTTAGTCAGAGTTGTATAAAGTACTCGAAAACCATACTTGAGTAAAAGTACAAGTGCTCGATCAAAAAGGTGACTTGAGTAGAAGTGGAAGTGCTCAATCAAAAAGTGACTTGAGTAGAAGTACTAAAGTATTCAACATTTTTTGTACTTAAGTATTGCAAGTAGTTTTTTTAAAAATTTTGCTACTCAAGTACTGAAAGTAAAAGTACCAGTAGCTTTGAAAAAAAATTGCTACTCAAGTACTGAAAGTAAAAGTACAAGTACTGTGTTATGTAGTTATTAAAGAAAGAAGTCAAAAGTTTGAACATCATATTGTTTTTTATTATTTCGAATGCAGTTTTTATTTATACATACAGAAGCATTTATTTTCGTATGCGCTGATAATACACATGTTGTGAGCTTCATGAAACCTGCCATCTACTGTTCCGGCAGTGGTAATTTTTATAATTGTAACGAGTAACTATGCAGCACAAAAAAAAATATCGGAGTAGAAGTATTGAAATCATCGAAAAAATGTAGTGAAGTTAAAGTGGAAGTAGGAGAAAAAAATTCTACTCTAGGAAAGTACAGATACCGCCTTTCGGTACTTAAGTACAGTAGTGAAGTAGTTCTACTTAGTTACTATACATCTCTGCATTTAGTGCATATTCGCTTTTACTCTTGCAACAATGTATCAGAATAGCTTCAAAAAGGGACAAACAACAATTCTGGTTTAAAGTACTATTTGGCGAAAGAAAAGCTATGCTTTGTAAAAGTGTACAGAAAGCCTAACAATGGATGTTTTGTGTTTTCTCCTTTTTTATCCGGTAAATATATACTGTTAATTGAAGCATTTTGTTATATCTATTTAATAAGTGCAAATTAACTGTTGAGCTTGCCAGAAATCGTGTGAGCTGTTAACTTCCTGTGCTCTCTGCCTGTAAGACTTTCTTATCAGTTACAGTTTTGCCAGCTATCTTCCTGGACCACAAAACACCCCCCCCCCCTTATGTTAACCAATTCTTGACCGCAAGATTTCCCCCTCAATGACCAGGCCATATTTTGCAATTCGGCACTGCATTACTTTAAAGGACAATTGCGTGGTCGTGCGTCGATGTTCCCAAATAAAATTGATGTCCTTTTTTTTCCCCACTTATAGACCTTTTTTTTGGTGGTATTTAATCACCTCTGCAATTCTTATTTTTTGCGCTATAAACAAAAAAAGAGCGACAATTCTGAAAAAAAAAAAAAAAACAATATTTTTCACTTTCTGCTATATAACAATTTCAAAAAAAATTTAAAAATCAAAATATTTTAACATTTTAGGCCAATTTGTTTTCTGCTACATATTTTTGGTAGAAAAAATCACAATAAGCGTATTTAGATTGGTTTGCACAAAAGTTAATGTGTCTACTAACTACGGGAAAGATTTATGTTATTTTTATTGTTTTGTTTTTTTACTTGTAATGGCAGTGATCTGCGATTTTTAGCAGAACTGCGACATTGCGGCAGACAGATCGGACCCCTAACTGACATTTTTGACACTTTTGGGGGGACCAGTGACATTACTACAGTAATCAGTGCTAAAAATATGCACTGTTACTGTAATAATGACACTGGTAGGGAAGGGGTTAACACTGTGGGTGATCAAGGGGTTAAATGTGAGCCCAGGGGAGTGATTCTAACTGTGAGGGGCGTGGCTTGTGAAATGATCAGAGAGACCTGTAATCCTATATAGAAGGATCACAGGAGCTCTGTGATCATTCCAGAGAGAAGAACGGTCAGCTGTGTTTACAACAGCTGACCGTTCTTCTCTCTCAGCAGGGAGCGATCGCGGGTGGCAGGCGGCAGTCGGAGCTGCCTGCCCCGTACATCAGAGTCCCCGCTGCCGAGTGGGGGCGGGAGCACGCCGGCAGCAGCGTGCACTCACGCTCTAGCTGCAGGCGCACAACCGACATAGACCTACGTCAGTTCGTGCAGGAGGGCCAGCCTGCTGCAGTAAATATACGGTGGGCGGTCCAGAACTGGTTAAGAAGAGAGAGATAAGAGAGGTGTTCTGTAGGACTATCCTAGGGTGAAACCTACTCCCTCATAGATAATGTACAGTGAGCACTGTCTACCTAGAACAGGAAGTGTGTTACTGGCAGGATTACTAGGTAAACATAACAGAAAAATGCTTAAAAAAAGAAAACAACTACAACCAACACACCTAACAACTATAATATATAAAATTTGGATTTAGGCTTAGATATGCTTTAAGTGTTAGGGTTCAACTAGAGATCAGGGACTTGACTGCCAACACATTCCTTTACAATTGTTGACTGCATCTAAAGTCCAACAGTACTTGGGCTCATACTGCTTAATTCACTACTTTATCCACTTCAGCTCCGCAAGGTTTTACCCCCCTTCATTACCAGGCAATTTTTTGTGATACTGCACTGCATTGCTTTAACTTACAATTGCTCGGTTGTGCGACACTGTACCCAAATAAAATGAATGTCCTTTTCCCCACAAATGGAGCTTTTATTTGGTGGTGCTTGATCACCTGTGTGGTTTTTATTTTTTGCGCTATAAACCAAAAAAGCCTGATAATTTTGAAAAAAAAACAATATTTTTTTACTTTTAGCTATAAAATAAATACAATAAAAAAATGTAAAAAAAATCTAATTTCTTCATCAGTTAGTGCCAATATGTATTCTGCTACATATTTTAGGCAAAACAAAAAACAATAAGCATCTATTGATTGGTTTGCGAAAAAGTTCTAGCATCTACAAACTATGGGATAGCTTTATGGACTTTTTATTTATTTAATTATTTTATTTTTTACTAGTAATGGCGGTGATCAGCAATTTTTTAGCGGGACTGCGACATTGGGGCAGACAAATCTGACACTAAGTGATATTTTTAGGGGACCAGTGACACTAATACAGTGATCAGTGCTAAAAAAAAGCACTGTCACTGTACAAATGATACTAACAGGGAAGGGGTTAACATCAGGGGCAATCAAAGGGTTAAATGTGTTCCCTGGGAGTGATTACTAACTGTAGCACAAAAGAGAGATAACGCTGCTCCAGGTGATAAGTAAAAGCTCGTAGGCAAAGGTGTGCAGGTCCAGACCGTGGTTCGGTGAATGCATCCAATGAAAAATGAATGACCGCACTCCCAAATGCTATGAGATCTTTATTTGCAATAAAATCATCCAACAAACAGAATCAAAGAAAGTTCATGACACTTGTCGGAAGAGCATGGTTGACATGTTTCGCAATTCTAATCAGTTAATCATCAAGGTTATGATTAAGCGATTCGATTCGTGAAACATGTCAACCATGCTCTTCCAACAAGTGTCGTGAACTTTCCTTAATTCTGTTTGTTAGATGATTTTATTGCATTAAAGATCTTGTAGCCCCTGACCCGGCATCTGCTCTCCTGAATCGCAAGCCGCCTAACCTTACACACCGTCAATTCAAACTTTACCTATATGTCACGACTGCTGCTAAGCAAACCATCGCGAAAGCATGGAAAACCCCCACGCTCTGTCATCTGGCTATGCTACACAGGGTAACCCAAGCCATGCTCCATGCTAAAACGGTAGCAATTTTGTTGGACAAACTGGCCCCCTATTAACGGCTATGGCGACCCTGGATTGACCATTGCCTACCACCTGGCCTTGACGACAGCCTTGTACTCACCTGATTGGGCGTCCTCATTACTGGCTCTCTTTTGCCACCTGGGCCCCTAGGGGGGTTCGAGGCTCCCTCCGGGCACTTGCTGATACCTCCCCCCCATGACCCTCCCCTACTTACCCAGCTTTCCTTCCAACCCTGACAACCCAGCCCCCCCCCCCACTCGGCCCCCGGCGTACCCACTTAAGTGCTATACCTTGGTTTTGGTTGAGACCCCTTCTGTGTGGGGGTCCATCCACGCAGTGTGGCCTCGGCCACACCTACAGTTTGAGCGTACCCTCATTGCATCCCAGACGGGACGCCAGGTCGATCCCATATACGTATTGCATTGCTACATGTTGTTTGAATGTTATATGCAGTAGTTTTGTATTTCAATGCGCCTTGTTTTATCAAGGCATGTACCTAATATTTTCACTGCATGTTGCTGTACCATGTTTCTTTTGCCTTCAATAAAAAACGTTTAAAAGAAAAAGATCTTGTAGCATTTAGGAGTGCGGTAATTTGTTTTTCATTGAAGTGATTACTAACTGTGTGGGGGATGGTTGCATTGTAGGAAGACAGAGATCCCTGATCTCCAGATCAGTAAGGAAGATCTCCATCTTCCTTACTAGCAGAACGGTAATCTGCCTTGAGTTGTTTACATAGGCAGACCAGCGTTCTGCCTGTCTCTGAATGATCACCGGATTTGTGCCTGATTGGCTCCCACTGTGTCCATTCACAGCGGGAGCGGGGCACAGTAGCATGTGCACGTGCCCGAATTCCCCTTTGAAAGAGAACATGTACGTGATTTTGCACTTAAGGGCCACCCTGCCACAGCAAATGTACATAGGGCAGTTCTTAGTTATAAATACTAAATACATATAGTTTATGCAAACAAATGATTGTTAGAAGGTTGAAGTGATTGATTGATTGATCATTTTAAATTGCATTAAATATCCGAATTTAGTACCCCTGAAAATGATTTCAGGCATATCCAGTGGATTTGAAGAAAGTTTACTGCTTTTTATCACACAGAGAAATGTGGAATATTATACATTAGAGATAAAAAGAGATTGCACTTACAGTGTACTAATCCTTTTCATTTGTAAATGTCATTGGACCATGGATAGAAGCGCATCGTGCAAATGTCAATTCTCTAGTTTAACTACATCCTAAATGCATCAAAAGTCACTAAAAAGAAAACAATAATTTGAATAAAAGGAGACCTTTATCAAAGTTTTCTCATTTAAATTAACTTTAAACATAACTTTTACAGCTCTATAGTTGATTCCTATTTTGTATTGGTCAACAGTGTACACTAAGACTTTGCTCATTACGGCTGTTTAAAAGTAGGATCAGAGAAATCACCAAACACTCATGGAATAATTGAAGTACTTGGTAAGGAAAAAGAAGCTTGTCTAAGAACCTGATTATTTGATTTTAAGTGATCCCAAATTTTTCTCTCTTTAAACCCCCGGTTCACACCAGTGCGGCCCTATTTCTGCCTATGAACTGTTCAAATCGGTAAGACTCCAACTTGCACCAGTTTTGAAAAGGTTCCTGCACTATTTTTGGTGATTTCATGTGCCACTTACATAGACGTCTGTGCATGGAGTTGTACAGATGTCCGCTAGCTGTGCATGAAATTGCATTGACCAGAGGCTTCTAAATTGCGCTGAAGAAGCATGATTTTAAAGCCACATTCAGTGTGAACTATGACTAAACCAGACACAAGGCCAGACCACTGAGGTGTTGTCACAGATCAACTGTAAGGCCTCATGCACACTGGGTGTTTTTACAGCTCTCCTGCATGTTATCTTGTGTGTTTATGCATACATAGGCTTTAAGCAGCGTTTTGTGGCAGGAGAGTTTAGAGGCAGAAAAAAAAAAAAAAAACACTGCCAGCATGTTCTAGAGCAGCAGCGTTTTGACATAAAAAAGCTGACAGCTCCTAACTCTCCTAAACTTTGCTAAACACTAGTGCCCAGCATTTTTGTTTCTGTTTTTTTCCTAAGCGAAGGCCGATGGCGTCCTCAACAACCAGTGAATAGAGGGTTGTTGAGGAGCGGACCAGAAAGCCGGGCGCCGTATCCTTAACAGCCAACGAGTCATCAGCTACCAATAAAAAATTGGGAAAAAAAGAGTGTGGGGTTTCCCCCAATCCAAAGCAGGCCCTTCAGGGAACCTCGCTCCAAAATAAAAAAAAATGGCATGGGGTCCCCCCAAATTCCATACCAGACCCTTATCCATGAATGCAGCCTGGCAAGCCCGGAGAGGTGGGGAACGCCCTCCTGAGCTATACCGAGCGACATGCCCTCAACTTGGGGGGTTGCTTGGGTTAGGGGGGCTCCACATCAAAGCACGTTGCCCCAATGTTGGTGAGGACAAGGGCCTCTTCCCCACAATCCACAAAAAAGGTAAGCACCCGATGAAGTCTTCCGCCATCTGACAGCTCGGCCACCTCCTACCGCTAAATAAATTAGGGTGCGTGAACCCCACTGACAGCTGATGACATATTAGTTGTGAAGGATGTGGCAGCCGGCTTGCTGGCTTACTCCTTAACAAACAACTATTCACTGTGCTAAATACTGCTAAACGCCAACAAAAAAACGCTAAAGTATTAGCATTTTTTATTCAGCTTTTTTTTTTAGCAGTTTTTATCTTTGTAGTGTGCATGAAGCCTCTGATTATTTTTCTTGCAATCCTACAGACATCTGGACTGCTCCTACTTTGTATGGCTACAAAGCCAAAGTATCAGCTGCAGTGGAATGATGGTCTCTCCTCACCTGACTCTTGGATTGGTCTAGCTAACCTAGGACTCTCAAATTCCACCTGCTGTCTTATTTAGGACCAGTCTCCACCCATTCCGGCAATTGGTGACTCTATTTTAGCTGTGCTCAGATCAGCCCTGTACTTTTTGACGCCTTGTTGTTCCTGGAAGTTCTGCTAAACATTCAGCTCATCTGTCTCCGGAAATCCTGCACATTGAGCAAGACACTGTCCCTGAAAGTTCTACCGTGCCCTTCACTTACCTGTCCCAGGAAATTCTGTTCTTTGAGCTGTAACCTGTTTCTGGAAATCCTGTATGCCATACAGTCTCCATTCCCCTAGGACCCTTGTACAGCATGCTGTCCTCATAGCCTTTGCATATTACTGATCCACGCTAATAATTCCAATGGTTGGCACCCTGCCAGAGCCTCTCACTAACCTTTTCTTAGTATAGTATACTAAGCTTCCGTCTTGTGGATCAGCCCTGCCACTTAAGGCGCAGCATACCTTGCAGTCTCCACCCCTACTGAAGAAGTCAACGCCTACGGTTGGGCGTCGACGTCACGCGTATAGGGGGCAGAGCCTGCGTGCTGGAAGCCGTCTCTTCCTGTATACATCTTGACTGCTATGCGCTGTGGAAGCGCCTCCCAGCATTGGGTCTATAGTGGAGGTGAGAGACCAATTCACCTGGTGGTGGGATTGCACTATTCACAGAAGCACCTAATTAAGTTTTGCACAAGATTAACCCCTTGGACATGAGGGAGTGGATTTACTTGTTGATTGACTTTTTGATTGATTTTTATGGATGAAAAGCTTTATTTATGGACACAGACTTTTGAGTTTGTTAATCACCATTTGTGCACTTGACTGGCGCATCACTATTTTTGGTTTATTTAGTATACTAAGTATACAAAAACTTAAAGTGTTACTAAACCCCCAATAGTAAAATCAGTATGTATGTGCAGTAAAGCATGATTGTTATGCTCACTGTGGAACCTAAGGGGTTAATCTTCTGCATTGTGTAGAAAAAGTAGCAAAAATGTGCAGCGCTAAGACATGTACAATTATATGTGATAATATATTACATACATAAATTGGAAATAATATCAATACAAGGTTAAATTAAACATGAATAAAGAAAAAAGTCCAATGTGATATGAAAAAAATAAATCCTCTATGTGTAATCCACGTGAATATTCAAAAACATTGTACATAGAATGACCACCACCAACAACAGGGGGGGCTTACCAGAAGATGTAGACGCAGTTTGGCTCACGCCTAATGGGTCAGTAAAAGCATTGGTATATATAAACCCATGCAGGTAGTTGGATTCTTTGCACCACTCCGCTGACAATAAGCCTAAATATTCCACTTGATGTGACTAGCTCCAAGCAAAAGTCCCCCTAATCACTGTAAGGTGTGGATAAGGTCTTCTCCAGAAAGGCTCAATAAAAAGACAAGAGAACTTCACATAGTGTAAAACCATAAACAAAAACGACATTTATTTAGGATTATGAACACTTACACTTAAATAGATATAAAGCGCTTTTCATTGGATATCCTGCAGATCACATAGAACGCAATGACTTCAATGGCAATAGATTGTGACGAAACGCGTAGGGCGGAGTCTCCGACGTCAAACGTCACTTCCGGTTGTCGGCCGTGGAATGCGGAAGCATCCCAGCGCGCACTGTGGTTTCTGATCTCGATCATCTATACGAGTGAGTTATCTACACCTTGTGTATCATCTGTATATTGCATTTATTCACCATGGGGCTTTCTTCCTTCTATGTGAGCATCTAGGCCATTTGCCACCTGGCCCACGCCTGCTCCCCACAACGAAGAGGAACCCCCTACAACCCGATATACAGGTCGTATCAGCTAAACGCCACCTAGTGGCCACTTATGGACTTTACACCCTAACGTCCTTTTATTATTATTTTTTCACAGTTTATGTGGCACGTTTATTTATTCATTTATTTTCACATATCAGCAACTTGGTTTACATGCCTATGGTAGTGGGTTGATTACACTCACGGTATTTATTCATCTCCACTGTTCGGTGTTTATTTTGATTTATGTGTATATACACCTTGTATTTTTTTATTTTCACTTATATTATTTCGGCACAATTTCACTAGTAGTTGGGTCATCACACCCCACATTCCCTTTCACGCCGCTTGGGGCATTTTCTAAGAATTTTATAGGTAGCGCCAACACCAATCATTATAATTTATTTAACACTCTTTACCTTCACCTAAGGTCTGATTGGGGCAGCTTACACCTTTTCACCCCCCCACCATATATTACAGTCCGTAGCGCTGGTCACTTCTCTCTATCATGCAGTTTGGCTCACGCCTAATGGGTCAGTAAAAGCATTGGTATATATAAACCCATGCAGGTAGTTGGATTCTTTGCACCACTCCGCTGACAATAAGCCTAAATATTCCACTTGATGTGACTAGCTCCAAGCAAAGGTCCACCTAATCACTGTAAGGTGTGGATAAGGTCTTCTCCAGAAAGGCTCAATAAAAAGACAAGAGAACTTCACATAGTGTAAAACCATAAACAAAAACGACATTTATTTAGGATTATGAACACTTACACTTAAATAGATATAAAGCGCTTTTCATTGGATATCCTGCAGATCACATAGAACGCAATGACTTCAATGGCAATAGATCCAACGCGTTTCATCTGATAGGACATCATCTGGGGTGTCACGCCAATTAATTGTGGGTGGGGTGTCCATCAATTACAACATTATGAGACTTTTCTTTTATATGACTGGATACCACTGCACATGGTTCTGACTTCTGAGGAGGTGACAATATTTGAGACCAGATGTGGATCAACACTGGTAGTTTTTATCTATATTTTATTTAGCTAAGTGTGTTGGCTGTTCTCTTCCATGAGACAGCACCTACTTCTGGTGAGTTGCCATTTCGCTTATTTGCACCACACTTTCTTAAGGACTTTTATGTATGGACTATTTTTTTCATTACAATTTTGCTTTTTATGTTTGATTAAGGACTGTGTATTTCCTTTATTGCCAGCAGCCAATTTATATTGTGGTGTAGCGCTGATCTTACACTTTTGCTACAGATTCTACAGTATCTAATGACAAAGTCAGCCCTTCTGGTTCACATAACTTTTTTCCTGCTCATATGATTAGCTCCCAATTATTTTCTGTTTAAACTTTGCTATGTCTAAATATGGTGTACAGAATCCCCAGCCCAGGTGACAGGAAGAAAGACCTGACTGGTATGTACAATACCAGTCAGTCAGTAACAAAGTATTGTTTCCACAATACAAAGGCAGGTAGAAATTTACAACAACTTTTTTGTAACCTTGTAATGTGTTTATTTGACCTAAAGAAAATAATGTTTTTTTTTTCAACAGGAGTTTCATTACAATGGGGTACATTTCACTTTAAAAAATAGGTGTGCAGCCTGTGAAAAATATTAAACCAACAATCATGCAAATAAAAATGACATAATATTACAAAACGGCAATATTTTTGCAAATAGAGTGAAATAAAGTTTCTTCCCTATAGAAGTGTGTATCGTCTTGGCACACGACAGTTCACAACGTCCGTAAGGAAACTGTAACAAAAACTGTGCAATCCAGTGCTTCCCTCGGTGTCACAGGCCACCCAGGGTCCAGGGGTTTTACCAGATGTTATGGATGCAGATACACAATTGAAAGAATTCCGGAATTTGCGGCAATACTTCACCTTTATTAATCCTTCATGCAAAAGACATCACAGACAGTGGGGGGTACAGTAAAAACTGACCAGTTTGACGATGTGGCTAGCGCTTACTCATAACTTTGTGAGGTTATGACTAAGCGCTAGCAACAGCACGAAACCTGTCAATTTTTATTGCACCCTGTACTGTCTGTGATGTCTTTTACATGAAGGATCAATAAAGGTGAAGTGTTGCATTGAATTTTGAATTGCATTAGATTATGTATCTGCAGATAAGCTCTGCTAGCACCTTCACCTAAACCCTGGCTATGCCATGGATGGATAGCAAATGTGCTCACCTGGAGTGGCTTTCTCTTTGGAGATGTTATGGATCTCTACATTATAAGAGATCAGCCAGCCTTTCATCAGTAACCCTCAATGTGACAGCTCATCCACCCACAAATGGGACCCTCAGGGTGCATAAAAAAGGAAAGAGGCAAACTTCATAGCATAATATTGTTTAAAAGTGTATGGCATTTATTGTATATAAAAAGATACTCCCAATAAGCAAGGAATACATAAGACAAGAAAATGCCACCCTGCTCGGCAGTCAGCGGGAATGATGACATCACAAGCCTGGCACCACCCTATGCATTTCATCCTATGTCAGACATCATCAGGGGAACAGGAGCTTTCTTGTCCTATGCATTCCTTGCTGTTTTTGTCTTGTGCTCCTTTTTTTTATAGCTTTCGATAGTGGTTCAGAATGACGGAGTGCTGCATTCTGTTAGTTCATTTATACTCTAAGTGCAAAATGAATTGTTTTGAATTCTTACTTTGTTAGAATTTTTGTCAGAATTTGCATGTTAAATTTTATCTAAAACCAAATCTTTGTCTTTTTTTTTTACTTTGAAAAAGGTAGGGAAGGGTTAAAACGTAGTCAGTTTTTGCTATCTTTGTCCAATTTTGGAGATTTCCCTTCACTTCTTATCCTGCAGACACAACAGAAAGTGAAAGGAAGTATCCCCAAAATAAGGAGAATCACCTTTTAGATTAATATTATTATATGTATTTTAATTATTACAGTACTATTATTCCTCTTCTTGTGACAACTAAAAAAATGTCAGATTTTCCATCACTTCCTATTTTAGTAACAATGTTCACCAAGACTAATAGAGAGTTAATCTCCTTATTTGCGAAAAATACAGCAACAAAAACCCAACAGAGATTCCAATGCCTTTATCCTATACTATAAAAAAATGTTGGCTTTAGATGTACTTTAAGTATACCCAAAATGTAAATAGTACTGTGAGTGTCCCACCAACTTGAATATAAAGGACTCCTTCCAGAGCTAGAGGACACTTTATACATAAAAAGAGTCACATATGCTTGTCTATCTGTATGTCATCTGTGGGGGAACATGGGCCACCTCCAGGTCTCCACATATGTGATATATATACAGGTGTGTTATACATAGGTATGGTCTCTTTATTGATGTTCTTGATATCTGATGTGATTATTGCAACTATATGTCTATATGATGTATGCTATGTATTACAAATGCATGATTTTGTCCATTTTTCTTTTCTCTTCTTTCAGTAGTTCTAGTGACGCACATATAAACCCCTCAAATGCCCCTGAGGAAGTGGCTTTTCTGCCACGAAACATGTATGGCTAAGTTCTGGGCATCATCGGTCACTACACTAGCCAGCACATTCTATTGGGTTGGTTCAGGATTTGTAGAGGTTTTCTACTTATCCCTATGTAGGACGTGATACTGTGTTTTCTACAATATATGCTACTATCTGGCTTGTACCCCCTATGTTTTTATTGTCTTGTATACACTGTTACCCCTGTATTTCGATACAGTGGATGTTTTCAATGAGATTTGTTAAATAAAATACTTGTTTTTACAATTTGGTATTAATATATTGGTCGTATGACGGTACCCCGTTAGAAAGTCCCCCCCCCATCCCCCTCCCTTTTCATTTTCTATTCATATCATTGGGACGTGGGTACCTATCATTTGAGTACTACCCATTACCATTGTCATTTGAGTTCGTCTAATCCTTCAGGTCTCCACATATGGTCACAAGAACACCTCATACAATTAAGAAGAATATTCCGCCAAAACATACAAAGAGAACCAGGAACACCAACATAGTGTAAAACTGTATAGAACAGTGATGGCGAACCCTGGCACCCCAGATGTTTTGGAATTACATTTCCCATGATGCTCAACTATACTGCAGAGTACAGGAGCATCATGGTAAATGTAGTTCCAAAACATCTGGGGTGCCAAGGTTCGCCATCACTGGTATAGAAGAATGTATTTAAAAAAAAAATACTACCTACTCCCATTGTTAAAAACATCAAATACTTATCGACCTAGAAACTTTGATCCCAGGATTCAAACTGGTCACTTCCTAGTTGTAGCATGCATGGTGACGTCACAAGTGTTAGCTCATTTCAATCTTATTCCCTACATAGAGGCAGACCCGACTATGATCTAAGCCTCACTATGAGAAACAGAAAGTTGGCCAAGCCTCATTATGATATTCTAGATGACAAAGCCTAAATCTAGACACAGTTCAACCCTCATTCTGATACAGTGAAAGGCTGGGCTGCCAATAAAAAAAGAGGATAGAAAAGCTTTTGAAAATGACATCCTCAAAAAATGATAAAAAAAATAAACTCTTATCATATGTCAAAGCTGAACTACTATAAATCATGAATTAAGTTGTATTAAAAAATTATTTAGTCAAAAAATTGGTTTACCCCCTATTGGACAAATGACAAATATACATGCATGATAATAATGGATAAAATTCAACTCATAAAAAATATTACAAATAAATATTACAGATATATTACCCTATCCAAAATATTGATGGGGTAATATATATGTAATATGTATTTAATAATAATAACCTTTCATTGCACTTTCACAATGTTATTTATGTTTTGGGACTACATTTCACATCTTTGGGATTATCATTCTTTTTATTTGTACAGTAAGATTTGTACTTGTATTTTATTATTTATCATTTTTTATTAGCGCAGCATTTTGGATTCACATTTACACAATTTTTTCTAAGTGTTTAGCCAGCTGCTGTTTGGATTTTTAGCGTGATTTCTGTTTTCTTTTATACTTTAAAGTGTTACTAAACCCAGGACCCTGCATTCACTCTATCCGGTTTACCACAGTACACAGAACATGGAAATGCAATTATTTTAGCAAAAATAAACTGCTAAATACCTTTTCTAATCACCAGCATATAGCAGTTTTATAACTTCTCCAGTGTCCGGCCGAGCACTGCTTAAAGTATGTAGGAGGAATTTTCATTCTCCTCTGATTGTCCTAAATTAAAATTAAACTAAACTAATTTAAATTAAACTATAGCAGCAGAAGGAGAGGGTGGCGGGCACTGACACGGGAGCAGACAAGCAGGGAGAGAGGGAGGAGAGAGGACAGTGGACGACGGAGGCACGTAAACTGACCTCACTGACAAGTTAGGGCTCAGCATCCATGGTATAACGTGGTCAGTTTACATTGGGGAAAACTTAGCCAGGCAGGATCAGCCAGGTATTTTAGGTGATAGAAGGGGCCAGATTACACAGCAAAGCACTGTTCTGTATAACATGCTTTAAGGGAACAGGATCTTTTTTTTTTTTTTTTAGGTTAACAAATGCTTTAAAAATAAATGCTGCTGTTTGCTCTTTAAAAATAAATACTCAAAATAAGTATAATGACTAAGCCCCTCCCCTTCATGACATTGTTGAAAAGGGGCGGAGCATGGGTGATCTTAAAATGATGCCCTCCCCTGAAAAAAGTTCTGCGGATACCCCTGTATACAGACTGATTTTACTGTTGTGGGTTTAGTAACATTTTTAATATAGTTTTTTTTGTTTTTTTTTTTGAGGTGACATGTTGTCAGGGTACCAGGATACTAGACCACACAAAAATGCAAGTAAAATAAAGCAGTTGATTAGGGCACCAACAATAAATGCACAGCAAGAGTGAGGAGCAAAATCAGTAACAGCCGGGGTCAAGTCCAGAAGCGGGTAGTCATCTAAACTGAGATCGAGTCTAGAAGCAGGCAGTCATCTAAGCCGGGGTCAAGTCCAGTAGCGGATAGTCTGCCGATGCTGGATCGTCTGGTGATACGGGGTCATCTGCCGATGCAGGATCAAGAGCCAGGAAAGTCGTCAGCCAAGCCAGGTTATGCACGGAGGAACACGGAGAACAGAAGACCACTAGCAGTGATGCACCTTGGAGCACAAACACAAGGTTAAGGACTCCAAGCTATCAGGTGATATATATATATATATATATATATATATATATAGTCAGGTGTGCAACATCATCACTGAGTGACACCCAGGCAGCAGGCAAGTGATGATGCAAACAGAATTTATAAGAGACAGCAGTCTGCACATGTCCAAGATGGCTGCCAACAGGAAGGCAAGGTAAGACCTTGAGAGATGTATAAAGCTTAGTGATTGCTTATCAAATATATAATGACCACCCTTAAATATATTGTAGGATAATATATGAATTGTAGTAACATGCTATTTTAGTACACTTTGTGTGTTTGTGGCTTTTTGATATATGTGTTTGTGACAGTTTGTTTTTTGCATTAGATAAAAGCTATACATTTGATAAAATAACAATTTTTCAAAGATATTACTTAACACGTTAAAAAGAGAGAGAGATATGGAGAAAGTGTGGCCATTTCCCAGACTCATACATGTTGATTGAAGTGATTGGGAGCTCGGTTGCTGATGGATATATTTTTAGATTTCATATGACTAATATATAATTGCTATTTAAAATAATAGGAATGTGGATTGTTAAGCACCTGTTTATGGGATGCTGTAAAAGTTAAAAATAGGATAATTCAAGAAGGAATAACCAAGCATAACTATATTTATTCAGGTATCCATAATGAATGTATGAGCTTTTTTTTTTTTTTGATAATGTACAGCTTTTGCGATTCCTTGTTGCTGTTCTGTATTTGGTCTTCAGCCATCTTCCTTGCAGTAACTTTAAAATCTGGGAAGGAAGTGCATGGCACTTTTTCTGTATGCGCAAGCCAGCATGGAGTCTGTCCCAGCATCACAAATAGGCAGATTCAAGAATCATCAGATTTCCAAACTCAACTCAGTGGTGTAAACTGGGGCGCTATAGCAATGTCTTTATTAAATCTGAAATACAGGACAAGTAGGTTGTGCTCCCTTTATGCAAATTATTGTTTTATTTTTATTTTAAGAGAAGTGATCCATTTATAGCAGAATTCAGTAATGACATATAGAGACATTACTAAACGTTGACACAGGTTTGAAATATTTTATTGAGTTCCTAAATAAAATGCCTTTTGTCTGATATCTAAAATTTTGACAAGTTGGATGACAGTCGGGGTGCCTAGAGGGTATAAAACCAACAAATAACCTGCAGGCCACTGTAGTAAGAGCAAATATCAGTTTACTGCTCTGGAGAATTGTGAGTGATAGCCCTTCATTCTCCAGTGTCAATACATAAATGTGTTTCCATGCTTTGCAGCACATGAGTATAAGATACAAAACTAAACAATTATTTTTATAAAAAAACATTTGTCGGTAGTTAGATCCTTTCTTGATCTTGATGATGTAGCACAATTGAATGGTCCTCCATATTTTAGATATATTTATATTATTCTGTATTCAAAAAGTGTAAGTTGTGGATAGCAAATATGAAAGCTACTTGTGGAAGAAAAACACATTGCGTTCACTATACTGCAGACAAATAATCAGTTTTATAAGACATCAAAAAGAATCTCAAATTAGTAATTAACCTTGTTTAACCATCAGCACTCTGCATTATGACAACAGTATAAAAATAGCATCTGTAAATAAGGTAGTCTTCTATCTTTATATAAATACATAGATCTATTGATACCACTGTCTGATCCTCATAATGGTCTGAATTTCATAAGATGAGGAGCTACCTTGTATCTTCAGCCTTTGATGTGTTGTGAGACTTCATACTTTGGTGTTGGGTTAGTAATTGGGACTGGGGAGAAAGGAAATTGCTGACTGGGGATGAATAAATCTGCCTAGTTTCATTCACCGGGGTTTTTTGTTTTTTTTTCGAATCCTGAATTCTGTGAATGCATACTGTAGGTGGGTTAGGATTTTAAGGAAAGTGAATGGCACAGCAACCCATGGCATGTTGCTTAGTAGTATACCATTGTCCATTTTACTGCGCATTACTGCGCTGTGATGGTGTGAACATGCCCTAGGGCAGTGATGGCGAACCTTGGAATCCCAGATGTTTTGGAATAACATTTCCCATGATGCCCAACTACAATGCGGAGTGCTTGAGCATCGAGTGGAATGTAGTTCCAAAGCATCTGGGGTGCCAAGGTTCCCTAGGGGTTTGTGCATTTGGGCATTTGGGTTTTTTGCTTCTAAAATACATTTGCTAAGCAGCCAGTAGGATATTGAATGTAGTGTTTGAATTTTGGTTTGAAAATTTTTATGATTATCGATCCTATTATTCTGGTTGTGGAATCCTGAAGTCAGCTAGGGATGGGACCAATAAGATACAGAAAATGTGGTTCATTATACCTAAGTAACAGTAAGGACTATGGGAAACATTTTCATGCCCAGGCACCATTCCAGTGCACCTGACCGAATTTACAGTCAGTGCCTGTTGTATGTTCTGCTAAAACCATGGTGCTGATATGTGCTAAGGTTCTCACCTGGTTAGGAGCAGAAAAATGAACACCACAATGTACTTTTTGGAGGAGAAAAGACCATCAATTATGCACCAAATGCAAGCAGGAACTGAATATAAGGGCCCAATAGACCCTGGACCCAAAGATGTCTTTTTATGCTACTGCTGTTATGCATACTTTTACAATAGGGATGTGTCTAAAGCAATTCTTCTGTAACTCGTTACAGAAAAATAAGCATCATCTGTTTCTCTAAATTCCGAGTAATTTTTGTTTTCTATCAGTAATTGTATTGACTTATTTGATGTAAATACTTTATACTTTAAACGTGTCTGTGCACAGTAGACCAAAGATACACATACATACAGCGAAAAAATTCAAAATGTGATTTTTTTTTTCACATTTATGGGCAGAAACCTATTTATAGGTGATGATATTTGTGAAGAGTAACTTATACAGAGAGAATACGTGAAACATTGATAAAATAATGTACATGCGGGAAGTATAACACTTGCACACTAAATCCAGGTGGTAATAGCCTTAGTGAATTGAAGAATACTATTTTTAAGTCAAAAAACAAATTCAAACAATGCACGGTAATGAAAACATCATCTGCCTTTTGCTTTTGTGAATTGAGTCCACTGTTGGATACCCCAGGGGTCTGAAAAAGGTATACCTTTCTGTTCACTAGATGGCGCTAGGATACTGGCTCAGGTAAGCTTAGCAGTTTATCACAAAGTTGTACACAAAGGTAGAAACTGATTTAATAAAGGATTTGATAATGTTCACACCAGAAAATCTTTGTATATTCACTTCAATTATCCAATCATGTGCAAGGATGTTCCTGTTTACTTATTTCATCTGCCCACAACTTAATAATTGAGGAGAAAGTTTACACATTTTATGGTGTTAACATTCTCAAATCCTTTAATAAATCAGCCTCTAAGATCTTCTCATATTATTTATTTCCCACCTACTGGACTAGCTGTCTCTCAAAAAGGATTGGATACAAACTGTGAACTAATATTTAATTTAAGGCTATGGATTTTAGGAATACTGTTTGATGAAAAAAATACATTTATACCCCTTTATAGGTAGAAGCTGCTGATCAATATATACATTCAGGGTATTTGGATCCAAAAGTACAAATAGACAATAGATATCTAACTATCTACAAATCATAAATGTGGTAGCTTTAAGAAATTAAGACCCCCCTTACACTTGTGCGACTTTTCCTGTGACTTGAGACTGCAAAGTGACATGACATGATTTCCAATGGGTACTATTCCTATCTGTGCAACTTCAAGTCTCAGCGACTTCAATGTATTACCTGCACTACTTTGGTCCGACTTTGATGCAACTTGAGGTGCAAAGACCTTGAGATTACACAGGCATTGCCTCAAGTCACTAAGGATTATAGGCTAGCGCTGAGGATTACAATTATTCTGATACCACTGTATAAATAGGCTGCTGCTGGTATAAAAGGTGGTGTACCTTTATAAAGTGTATAGTGCAAAAGTATACCTGCGCTGCTAACAAAACAAACTAATAAATAACTCTCAATAAATGTTGTGTATAAATAATCTGTGTAAAGTGCTAGTGCTCAACTTGAAATACACATTCCTATATCATAAATACCAATCAATATATAAAAATTTTTTTTACATAAATACAAATTTATACACGTGAAAATAATGAATGTGAATAAAATCCTTCAATTAAAGACGTGCTTAAATGGTGACAGTCTTTGTGCAAAACATAAGTCCAAAGTGCTGCGTGCTCGTAAAACAAGTGCCGGTGCTCTCTCTACATAAGTAGGTGCTCCCCTCCTGGACCCCTACTCACCAGAAGCCAAATAATACACCGCTTTCAGAATATCCTTAGATAGGACGAGCCTTATTGGACCATCAACTCAACAGCTTTACTGTGGATCACATCATCCAGGTGTTGCTCAAAAAAAGGGAAAGAGATGCTGGCATCGTGAAGTAAGTAACCACTTTATTCGATGCACACAATACAAGATACACTTACAATATGGCAAAGGTTCAAACGCCTAAAAATCATGCCACGGGTTGCCAATCCAAACGGCTGTACTCACTCCCCGTGTTACCGTATAACGGAAGGTGGATGTAGTCGGGCGTAGTACGTACTTGGACAGACGGCTTGATGCGTTTCGCTCTGCACACAGAGCGTTATCAAAAGGCTTTTGATAACGCTCTGTGTGCGGAGCGAAACGCGTCAAGCCGCTCGTCCTATCTAAGGATATTCTGAAAGCGGTGTATTATTTGGCTTCTGGTGAGTAGGGGTCCAGGAGGGGAGCACCTACTCATGTAGAGAGAGCACCGGCACTTGTTTTACGAGCACGCAGCACTTTGGACTTATGTTTTGCACAAAGACTGTCACCATTTAAGCACGTCTTTAATTGAAGGATTTTATTCACATTCATTATTTTCACGTGTATAAATTTGTTTTTATGTAAAAAAAATTTTATATATTGATTGGTATTTATGATATAGGAATGTGTATTTCAAGTTGAGCACTAGCACTTTACACAGATTATTTATACACAACATTTATTGAGAGTTATTTATTAGTTTGTTTTGTTAGCAGCGCAGGTATACTTTTGCACTATACATTGCCTCAAGTCGCGTCAAAGTCTTTCAGGTCTTTCAGGTTGCACAAGTGGGAAAGGGGCCTAAAGAGTAACAAAACTGTGGAAGCTAAGCCCAAAAATTCAGAAAATGTGGCAAGAACTAGTCAGAATGTTGCCTATGCTCTCACTGCATCTATTTCCCCATTACTGACTTACCATGCCTTGTTTTCCACTATGTCTCTGTGTGGAGGTGCCATCCTGATGGAGACAGAGCTTTGCTTCCTTATGCCAGAGCCTCCAGCATGGAGAACAGTGAGTAGTAGAGTAAGTGATGTAACGACGTCTAACTCCAAATCTCCTGAGACTAGCAGTCAGAAGGAACGGTGCCTTAGATTTCGCGCTGTATATAAACAACTATAAACCTGTATGCACAGAAGAGGCTAGACACCCTCACATACAAGGAGCAGAGACAAGCTCAGGCAGGTTTGGATACTATAAGTAAATTTGGAAGATAACCGCGCTATGCTAATGTACAAATAAGCAGCAGCTTATAGTGTGACAAACACTTAAACAAAAATTATATCAAGGTAAGCCGCTCTAAGCAGTGAATTTGTGCTATAACACGCAAAATATTATATATGGTGAAAATACCAAGTTAATTACTTAAATATACAGTGAATAAAAATAATAATAATAACAACAACTTGAATGTGACATACACCCAACCAGGAAGTGTGTAAAGCAAGTTGTGTGCAGAGTTAATTAAAGTTCAATAGTCCCTATAAGGACCCAAAAAATCAACAGTGACAAATAAAAATGTCTAAAGGTCAAAAATGATCGGGGGGCGTGGTCGGAAGCGGACCGGGACGGACGTCTGGTGGAGAGGCTCCTATCTGGCAGAAGTAATCCGGCCTAATCCTCCTCTCTGATCACCCTGACAGCGACATCAACACCACAATCCTCCACACCGGAGCCTAAGGAACCCATCTGTTTGACCATTTTGACTCCGGGAGCGACTTTTGAGGTTGCGGCCTAGTCGGGCTCTGAAGCCGCGGACTCGCCTAATTGCGGCGCCCGCGGCCGCGATACGGGATCCGGGTGAGGCTGCATCCGGGGAGGGCCGCAAACGCCTACAATCGCCTCGGGGGGACCCACAGGCACTCCAGGTACTGTCACTGGACATTTTTGTGCAGTAATACACCGGATTGAAGGTCCGGTATTTCGGCGGCCTAATTGGGCTCCGGAGCCGGGGCCTTTCCTGGAGTAGGCCGCGGCTTCCGGGTTTTGGTGGAGCCGAAGAGCACAGAGACCATCCTTCCCCCTAGGGGCGCCCCAATTGCCCACCCATCCCCACCAGCTTCTCAAAGTAAGGCCCCAACAAATATTACAGCCCCCACAGCATAGCAGTCCACCATCTTGGCTGCAGAAGGGGACAGAGACACTCAGCAAGTAGCACACCACTAAACAATTCCAGTAATTGCCCCTGGAGACATACTGGTGTAGCTGGCTGTAGTTCCACACACCCGCTATCCCCTCCTTGGAAACCAGAGAAACTTGGCATTATTTGCGTGCAGCGGACATTGTGTAAAACCGGGGCTCACCCACCCGCCCATTTGACACAATAGCACTCAAAAGTCTGTGCACAGCGGAGATGGCCGACTAAAAAGAGAGAGCCGGTCACAGAACAGCTCCCCATCCTCCATGCAGCCACATTTTTAATGTAAGACAACATACAATGGGCAGGATACTTAAGACAGGATCCCAGGGGAAATTACAACGCTCTGGAAAAGTTGTTAGCAGCAAGGGGATCGCCGATATTTTCAAAACCCAGGCTCCCGTGAGGAGGAACAAAGCAGGTTCTAACATGGCGAGGAGACCAACACAGGAGGAAGAAGAAGAATATGATGCAGACTCAATCACCGCATCGGAGGATACGGTGGGAGATTCTCCACACTCTGACAGACAACTCACATTTAAAGACATGACTGTGTTTGCTGCAGACATAACTGCAGACATAAAAAATTCATTTGCCACAGCTATAACTGACCTGAAGGCAGACATACTGAGGATCACTGAACAAATTGCGGTGGGGGAGAGAGCAGGAAAAGGCAGAGATAAGGCTATTAAACGACTTGAGACTGTAGCCACCTCACACTCTGAACATCTTATTGCCATGAATCGTCAACTAGAGGATTTGGACAATCGGGGACGACGTAATAACATCAGGATTAGGGGGATACCTGAATCGGTCAGCGGTGAAAATATCAGACCAGTGTTGACCTCCATTTTTAATAATCTTCTGGAGAGACCCCCAGAGTCCCCGATTGAGTTTGACAGAGCCCACCGTGCGCTCAGACCCAAAGCTCCAGATCCCAACCCTCCGAGAGACATTATATGCTGCCTCTCAAACCACCCAGTTAAAGAAGAAATCCTCTATAAGGCGAGGCAAAATGAAGAGATCTTGTTCAATGAAACGCCTATTCAATTATACCAAGATCTCTCCCCCATCACCCTGAAAAATAGAAGGGCTGTCAGACCTGTGTTGGAAGCATTAAAGGAGAGAAATATCACCTACAGGTGGAAATTCCCCTTTGCGGTCCAGGCGTCATATCAAGGGAAACAATTTTTTCTTCGCACACCAGACGATCTCCCCACATTCTGCGCTAACCTAAATTTGGAGCCAATCTCATTGCCAGACTGGTATGCAGAATTTATGTTGCCCACATCCATGAGCGACACACACGAAGCCTCATGTTCAACATCAATGAGGTCACCTGCAACTAAAATTGGAGGAAAGAAATCTAAAGGCAGAGATCCTCACAACGCCTTCTCCTCACCTCCTAAAACCCCCAGACCCAAAGATCACACTTGATCCTGCTCACTCAAGTTGAAAAAGACTGCAAGTCTCTTCCTTTTTTTTCTTTTTGTTTTGTTTTTTGGTTCTGCTCAATTGCTTTCAAGTTTTTTTTTTTTTTTGTGTGTAGATTGATGTTTGAACATCTGTTCAGTAGATGGTGCTAGACCCACAGAAACAATGGGTAGATGTACTGTTCTCCTATGTCCACGGGTCATTGTCAACATACAGGTTACCACTTCTTGAAGGTGGAAATAAACACAGACACAAGAGACCAACCGGCTCAATGATGCTTAGTTTCCACATTATCTATGAAAATAGGATTGCTCTCATGCAAGCCCTGATTGACTGACTATTGTGAAAGGTTCCTACGCACAGGGATTTGCCTTTATGAGGAATTCACTATAATATCGTACAAGACATTACCACTTTTCATTAATGGAATTCTCTTCATGCTACGGTTCGCAATACTTTGGTTCACCACAAGTTACCGATATTGTGCAGTTGATTTCAATCTCAGGAGTCTCAGATATACTGAGTCATTAGAATGACATACCTACCCATGTTTTCTCGCAATGACATATCTCATGTTGTCAATACTTGATTTAATTAATCTCGCCCCATAACGGGTTTGTTTTCCTTTTCTTTTTTGTCCTTCTATCTCCCTACCTCCGAGATAGTTTGGGTTGCAGCAAAAAGAGACAGCTACACTGGGACTTCCACAGAGGACCGTTATTGAAACACCTACCGGGTTATATTCCTGGGTCTACTCCAAGGTACTGTAACTAACTTCTTATAGCATCCACGCGGAACTATGAAGATCAAGAAAAAGAAAAAAAGGGAAAAAATCTATCCATCCTTTCTCCCTCTTTCAAAAGGTTTGATTCATCCAATGTAGTGGTTTATGTGACTCAATAGTTAATGCTATCCTGCTATTGGGGATGTGGAGGCGGGGGTCCCCTAATTCTCGGGGTGACGTTTGCCTCCACTTTCTCCAAAAATGTTGAAAAGTTCTTAGACCCATATCACAGCAATTGTTACGTGATAAACATGCCAACAGTTCAAGGAGTCATATTCTACTTGACAGTACCTTTTTAATTTTCTTCAACCTTTGAGGGAGAATTTTTTTTTTTTTTTTTTTTTTGTGTGTCTCTGGGCGCTACTGCCGAGCCCAGGGATACATTGGTTATTCACCAAATATATCATATCTTGCAGTCCTTTTATTCATTGCCTATTGTTATATATTGAATTTAGGCTTACGTTAAGTCTTTCTTTTTTTTTCCTGTTTGTTTAATAATGGATGGGGAGTTGTCCGGCTTCAGACCGGCGTGATGTTCGTAATTTGTTCAATTTTTGCGTCTTCTCACCGGACAGACCGGACTGTACTCCTTCCACTCACCCCCCAGTAGGGAATATTGTTCATAATTCATTCAAAGTTAAATAATTCTTTGATTTGTACCTAATCCTGATTCTCACCTTCACGGTCTGTTGATCCTTGTGTCGGTGATACTACTTACTTGTCTATTCTTCCTTCCTCCTTCTCTTCTTTCTTCTCTCTGCCTTTTCTCTACCACCCTTTTCCCCCTCCCCTCATTGTCCGTGTCCAATACCACTTTGTGCCCTGACTAACCATGGCTTATTCACAGCTGGGAAAGAACCCCCTGATAATTTCCCATAATGTGAATGGCCTTAATATCCCAGAAAAGCGGAGGAAATTGCTATATGAAATACAAAAATCAAAAGCTCAAATTGTGTTTTTACAAGAGACACATTTCAAGGGACCCAAGATCCCTACCCTGACTGACAAAAACTACACTAAAATATATGAGGCTTCTAGTACCATCACTAAGACTAAAGGAGTCGCTATTTTATTACACAAATCTGCACCCTTTGTAGTTGAAAATCAACACTCAGACCCAGAAGGCAGGTTTCTGTTCCTCTCTGGTACATTATTCGGACGTCCAACCACGCTAGCAAATGTATATTTCCCAAATAAGGCACATGTGTCCTTTTGCTCAAGAATTATTGATGAATTAAAAAGCTTTACCAGGGGATGTATTATTTTAGGGGGAGACTTCAATGTCCCCCTAAATCCCCTTCAGGACACATCTTCAGGTCATTCGTGTATTAAATACCAATCACTGAAGAAAATCAAACATGCACTAAGATCACTGAACCTGGTGGATACCTGGAGATCGTTACACCCGGTCGACAGGGATTTCACTTTTTACTCGGCACCGCACAATAGATACACGAGAATAGACCATCTGTTCATTACTCAGAGGGACCTTCCCAACCTTACGGACGCTAACATCGGGATCATCTCTTCATCTGACCACGCTCCGATATCACTCTCTCTCTCCTCAACCACGCATTGCAAACCAGTATTTAATTGGAGGCTAAACCCCTCTCTCTTAATAGACGCTAAAATACAAAGTGAAATTCAAACTACAATCACAAATTATTTCAATGAAAACAAATCCTCTGATATCTCCCCCATGATCCTGTGGGAGGCTCACAAATGTGTGGTGAGAGGTGAATTCATTAAATACGGGGCCAGGAGAAAGAGAGAGAAGGAGCAACAAGTCCAAGATTTGATCACAAAAATTTCGACTCTTGAGGCTCAACATAAAATGTCATTAACCAAAGATCACCACCAAGAACTATTATCTCTTAGGAAATCCTTGTCCGAAATCCTAAACAACAAAATAAAAAGATCACTTTTTTTAAAAAAGGCTATATACTACGAATTTGGGGATAAGGGAAGTAAGTACCTAGCAAGGGCGTTAAAGGACGCGCAAGCCTCTTCACACATTATGTCATTAAAAGACAAATCTAATAAACTAACACATGACCCGAGAAAGATAGCGGAATCCTTTCGATCTTTCTATGAGAAGCTTTACAACTTGCCCCCTCAGAATAGACCCAGCGACCTCATAGGCTCCAGACATTCAATTATGAAACAATACATCATTGATAGTGGCCTTCCTCAGATTTCAGATGGAGATGTGGAGGCATTAGAAAAGGAAATTTCCCCAGAAGAAACCAAATTGGCAATTCTAGATCTTAAAAATGGGAAGAGTCCTGGTCCAGATGGACTAACGTCCCAATATTACAAGATGTTTGAAACCTCTTTAACAGACCCCCTAACAAACGCACTAAACATACTAACCAAACAGCATAAACCATCTCAAGAGTTTCTCACTGCTCACATCACAGTGATTCCGAAAGCAGATAAAGATCCGACTACCTGCGCCAGCTATAGACCGATTTCCCTACTTAATCTAGATGTGAAGCTGTTAGCAAAAATCTTAGCAAATAGGTTAAGACCGCTATTGCAACAAGTTATAGGCCCTGAACAAGTAGGCTTCATGCCAGGCCGTGAGGCTAGGGATAATACTATCAGATCCCTGAACTTAATACACGGAGCCCACAAATTAGGGATTGAAGGTCTGTTAATCTCAACCGACGCCGAAAAGGCTTTCGATAGAGTGGCCTGGGACTACATGTTGATGATTTGTGAACATATAGGACTGAAAAGTAGTATGATATCTTGGATAAGATCCCTCTACTCTAATCCCACAGCCAAAGTTAAGGTGAACAACATCCTTTCTGCCCCTATCCATCTAAAGAATGGAACTAGACAAGGCTGTCCTTTGTCACCCATCCTCTTTATATTGGCGTTGGAACCATTAATTAGACATATTAACGGGGACACAGATGTGCGTGGCTTTGGTATTAAAGAAAGAGAATTCAAAGTTTCTGCTTATGCGGACGATCTCCTCTTCTATATATCACAACCACATATCTCCATTCCAAAACTGAACTTACACTTCCGCACCTTCAGATACATATCAAACTTTAAAATCAACCATTCCAAATCGGAGGCCATGGACATCTCACTCCCCGATAAAGTAAAACAATTAACTAAATCTAATTGCCCCTACAAATGGGATTCAACCTCACTTAAATATTTAGGAATCAAACTTACCCCAACTCTAGATGCCCTCTATGAGGCCAATTTTATCCCAATCCTGAAAAACATCACTAATGACTTGAGTAAGTGGGATGTTAAACATTTCTCGTGGTTCGGCAGAGCAGCCATCTTAAAGATGGTCATCTTACCTAGACTACTTTATTTATTTCACGCTTTACCCATCACAATACCTCCCTCCTTTTTCAGGAAACTAACGACTATTCAAAGGAAATTCATATGGGCTAACAAAAGACCCAGGATACAACTAAAATATATGCAATTGCCCAAGATCAATGGAGGCATAGGGGTCCCGGATTATTATAAATATTACCAAGCCACCCACCTCACCAGAGCGATCGACTGGCACTGCCATTCAACTCAAAAGGACTGGGTGGCCATGGAGAGGCACTGCTCCCGGTATCTGACCCAGTTCCTGCTTTGGACAGACCCTCACAACTTCCCTTCTGAAGTTAAACACCACCCCTTAATCAACACCACCCTTACCATCTATCACAAGCTAGCGAAATCATATAACTTATCCACCAACCCGAGCCCTCTGACTCCGGTTTCCCACAACCCAGACTTTGTTCCGGGTCTTAATATAAAGTGCTCAGCTGACCATCCTTTGCTCATTAAACATTGCATTCATGATCGAAAAATTCTATCTCTTCACGAACTAAACAACCTAAAACCCCAAAACATTTCATTGAACCAGTGGAATTATATCCAGCTGCACAGCTTTGTTCAAAATAACAAAAAGAAAACTTTGTGGGCTAGACAACTAACTGCTTTTGAGAGGATATGTGAGAGACAGTCCCCAATATCGAAAACGACATCGATGACCTATCAGTGGCTCATAGCCCCATCGCCGAATTTTGACGACAAATATAGGAAATTATGGGAACTTGAGTTATCACGCAAAATTTCTGAGAGGGAATGGGAGAAGGCCTGTGTATTTACTCACAAATGCTCCCTGAGCACAAAAACTCAAGAAACGTCATTTAAAATCCGCACGCAATGGTACATAACACCAGCGAAAATGAAGTCGTGGTCCCCACAGTACTCCGGAAGGTGTTGGAGATGTCTAGCTCACACAGGCACATTTCTACATATTTGGTGGAACTGTGACATGATCAAAACCTTTTGGAACAAAGTTGTGCTCCTGATCAAACATATCACCGGTTCTACCTTAGAATTTAATGCGGCAAGCTGTTTATTACACATCAATAAACTCTCATATAGGTCATATAAAAAGTCTCTAACGAGACATCTACTCAATGCGGCCAAATCTCTTATACCTTTACACTGGAATTCCAAATCCGTCCCCTCGACTAAGAATTGGGTAGACAAGGTTACTTCCACATATGAAATGGAGGAAACTCTAGCCATCAAAAAAGAAAATAGCGGACCCTTCCATGACATGTGGAGACCATGGTTGATATTTACTCTTTCTTCGGATTTTAAAAAAATGACTGAAGATTAGCAATCTCACAATCAACCCTCACATTCCACTTGGACCTTTAGTATATGCTTCTACAATGAGCTACTTGATCAAGTACCATTTATCAATAGTACTCCATTACCTCCCACTCCCTTCCCTTTTCTTTTCCTTCTCCTTCTCTTTCCTTTTACTCGTCCTCTTTAATTCCTATCTTCGCTTCCTTCCCCGCCCTCTAGTGGCCTTCTTTGAGACAGGCATATGTCTTTGGTCCTGTCTCATCTAAGAGAGGGTATCCAGTTTAGATACCCCCATTATACCTCAGGAGCTGACTTACATGTTCTATGTTGTTGCACTAACTTTTGATTCTACATTACATGATGTTGTAACTTATGTACATGTTGTACAGTTATACCTATATGTCATACTGCCATTGTTAATACTGTACATGTTTATTATTGCGATTCAATAAAGCTTTTATTGAAAAAAAAAAAAAAAAAAAAAATGATCTTGACCACAAAAACTGCTGGAAAACTCCTGGGGATCAATCCAGTAGTCCGTGTGAGATTCCAAAGTATTAGATCACTCCTATTGCAAGGAACAGCCACTAGATACGCAGACTGCTTACCAGATTGAGGTATATCAAGTGCCTGATTCAAAGGTGTATGCTCCCAGGATCCTCAATAGGATAGACCTCTGGATAAATTCCAACCTCAGACGACAGGAAAAGCTCAACAAACATGGACCACGTGCATGTAAAAAATGATACAAGATCCCATAGCGTAACACTGTATAATTGTTATGGATGCATATATCACAAATGTACACCCAATGGTGGAATTTACACCTTAAGTGCAATCCACTTAATAAGGAAAAAAGGGCTGAAGTGAAAGATAGTGACCTCCACCAATATTACAAGCTGCTTACCAGACATACAAATGAGTATAGCCAAAGGAAGTTGCAAATAACAAAGTATGTGCCAAACTCCAGCCAGAGAAGCGACCAACACCCACATGCACAAGCTGCTTACCAGATGTACACAATTAAGTGCCAGTATCAGATAACAATTTGTTTGAGGGAATTAAAGCCAAAGGAAGGAAATCTCAAGGTGTGCGGAAACTTCAGTCAGGAGCGTGACCACCACCGACATACAAAACTGCTTACCAGATATACTCAGTAATAAGCCAATGTCCAATGCAGGTAAACTCAGGATCATAGAATTCAGCAGGTCCCAACATGGAGGAATGCCTCAAAACGATATCCCCAGCAGGCATCAAGTCACAGGTTCAAACATCAGAAATAGAGAGCGTTTGTTTGAATGAGCTACCAGCCGGTCGACTCTTCCTCCCGTCCTCAATCTCGTATTGGTGACGTCAGCACGCCGCGACTGACGTACGTTTCATCAGATATGACGTTTTCAAGGTTGTTTTTTTTTTAGCAGAGACCCTAGAGAATAAAATGGCGATTGTTGCAATTTTTTATGTCACACTGTATTTTGCGCAGCAGTCTTTACAAACGCCAAATCTTTTTTAAAAAAAGATTTTTTTAATGAATAAAAAAAAAAAAAAAAAACACAATAGTTACCACCTTTTTTTGTATAATGTGAAAGATGATGTTGCGCACACTTGTGGAATGGCAACAAACTACGGAACTTAAAAATCTCCATAGGGGATATTTTACATTTTTTACAGATTACCTGTTTAGAGTTACAGAGGAGGGCTAGTGCTAGAATTATTGCTCTCGCCTCATGTGTGGTTTGAACACCGTTTCTATATGTGGGCGTGAACTACATATGCGTTCACTTCTGCACGTGAGCACAGAGGGATTTTTTTTCTCGTTTATTTTACTTTTTATTTTTTATTTTTACACTGTCCCTTTATTTATTTATTTATTTATCACTTTTATTCCTTTTACAAGGAATGTAAACATCCCCTGTAATAGACATAAGCATTACAGGTCCTCTTTATTGAGATCTATGGTAAAAAGACCCCAGATCTCTTATTTAACCTTTAAGAGCAAAAGGATGAATGCGCCGCTGGGATCACTTTTATCAGATGTCAAATCGCCCACAGAAAAATAATTATACATGGTTATGGCAGCTAGCTGTTGCCATAACTCCGATATTAAACGTCAAAGTAATGACATGTGTATATATAATGCTGACACACACATACTGTATATATTATATATACGGTATATATATATATATATATATATGTATATGTGTGTGTGTATATATATATATATATATATATATATATATATATATATATATGTACTATATATATATATATATATATATATATATATATATATATATATACAGTATCTCACAAACGTGAGTACACCCCTCACATTTTTGTAAATATTTTATTATATCTTTTCATGTGACAACACTGAAGAAATGACACTTTGCTACAATGTAAAGTAGTGAGTGTACAGCTTGTATAACAGTGTAAATTTACTGCCCCCTAAAAATAACTCAACACACAGCCATTATTGTCTAAACCGCTGGCAACAAAAGAGGGTACACCCCTAAGTAAAAAAAGTCCAAATTTGTTCCCAATTAGCCATATTCCCTCACCTGTGTCATGTGACTCATTAGTGTTACAATGAAGGTGTGATCTGGATCTCCCATCAGAAGGGAGATCTCCCATCACTCTGATGGGAGATGCAGATCACACCTTCCTTGTATAATGAATTTTAGGTGGAAGACACCTGTGCCCCTCCAGTGATCTGCATCACCATCCTATATATTAACCCTTCCTTTGGTTTAGTTACATTTTGTACCCGTACATGTTGGTTCCAGGTAGGTTTGGCTGGTTTTCTGATTCCGGGGGCTGCAATGCGCCTCGAGCCCTGCCTCCCCCCACCATGCTTGGCTGTGCTGAGCCAAAAGGGAACGGGGTCTTGATGCGCATTGGCACCATGTGTCCCGCACTGGATGTGTGGCGTCCGAACCTAGGTGGGCGCTGCACGCCAGCGTGGTGATTTTTCCACATGCTGCCATTTGCGAGGAGACCGCCGGCTGCAATATACACCCGGCAACCTTGCCGAGTGTGTTCTCACGCTGCGGCTTCCCCCGCACCCCTTTGGCAGCACACATGGCGTTGGGGGATGCCTAGTGTGGTTGCCTTGGGATCTTCTTGAGAGAGCAGGACCTCACCGCTTCACACCACTCCCTGGTAATATTTTTCTTTTTGAATTGTACATTTTTAATTTTTTTCATTTTTCACAGTTTTTTTTCACATTTATGAGACAGCACCTGGCTGTGGGATTTGGTGTCTCCACTAACCCACACACCCCTTCGTCCATCATATTTTTTATGCCATTTAGTATCACTTATGTTGATCGATTTATACTATTATTTATATTTACTCTTTTACATCAGTCACTGATTGGCTTCCTGGGTTGTTTTCAACCTAAATCTAGGTATATGGACACACACATCATCACCAGCAGTCCTGCTCTCCCTGTGATCCCTGTGCCAATCTGAGTTCCCCCACGGCTCCTGGGTCAGACCTTCCAGCAGACCACCGTTTCCAGTGCTTCCATGCTAAGACTGATCTAGTAAGTATGGAGCCTTCATGTTTGCTCCGTCCTTCATTTAACACTCCATATGTGCACACACATATCATTTAAAATACTATTTTTCCTTATAGATTCATGATGTACACCTACTCCTGAGGAAGCAAATTATATTTTGCAAAACACGCAGAGTATAAAGGGTGCTATATTTTTTTATCATGTCTTTTGTAACATGCTTGTATGTACTCACAATGTATGTTGATGCTGTTACTTGTATATTCTATTTTATATTGTACACATTGTACATGTATTTTACTATTGATCAGTCCAACATGGTTTTACTGAATGTGATTATTATCCATATGGTTGTTTAATAAAACATTTGAAATATTGGTATAACACTGCACCATTTTAATTTTGAGTGCGCAGCTTCATTTAAAGTCCCCCGGGCAAATGCATTTCCTGTTCTTTTTTGTTACAAGGTCTCAGGTGTGAATGGGGAGCAACTGTGTTAAATTTGCTGTTAGCCCTCTCACTCTCTCATACTGGTCACTGGATGTTCAACATGGCACCTCATGGCAAAGAATTCTCTGAGGATCGGAAAAAAATATTTTTGCTTTACATAAAGAGGGCCTAGGCTATAAGAAGATTGCCAAGACCTTGAAACTGAGCTGCAGCACAGTGGCTAAGACCATACAGAAGATTAACAGGACAAGTTCCACTCAGAACAAGGCCTCGCCATGGTCGACCAAAGGATTTGAGTGCACGTGCTCAACGTCATATCCAGAGGTTGTCTTCAGGAAATCGACAAATAAGTGCTGCCAGCATTGCTGCAGAGATTGAAGGGGGAGGGGGGGGTCAGCCTGTCAGTGCTCAGACCATATGCCGCACACTGCATCAAATTGGTCTGCATGGCTGTCGTCCCAGAAGGAAACCTCTTCTTAAGATGATGCACAAGAAAGCCCGCAAACAGTTTGCTGAAGACAAGCAGACTAAGGACATGGATTACTGGAACCATAACCTGTGGTCTGATGAGACCAAGATAAACTTATTTTGTTTAGATGGTATCAAGCGTGTGTGGCGGTAACCAGGTGAGGAGTACAAAAGCAAGTGTGTCTTGCCTACAGTCAAGAATGGTGGTGGGATTGCCATGGTCTGGGGCTGCATAAGTGCTGCCGGCACTGGGGAGCTACAGTTCATTGAGGGAACCATGAATGCCAACATGTACAGTGACATACTGAAGCAGAGCATGATCCCCTTCCTTCGGAGACTGTGGTGCAGGGCAGTATTACAACATGATAACGACCCTAAACACACCTCCAAGACAACCACTACCTTGCTAAAGAAGCTGAGGGTAAAGGTGATCAACTGGCCAAGCATGTCTCTATACCTAAACCCTATTAGGCATCTGTAGGGCATCCTCAAACGGAAGGTGGAGGAGCGAAAGGTCTCTCACATCCACCAGCTCCGTGATGTCGTCATGGAGAAGTGGAAGAGGATTCCAGTGGCAACCTGTGAAGCTCTGGTGAACTCCATGCCCAAGAGGGTCAAGGCAGTGCTGGAAAATAATGATTGCCACACAAAATATTGACACTTTGGGCCCAACCTGGACATTTCCACTTAGGGGTGTACTCACTTTTGTTGCCAGCAATTTAGACATGAATGGCTGTGTGTTTAGTTATTTTGAGGGGACAGCAAATTTACACTGTTATACAAGCTGTACACTCACTACTTTACATTGTAGCAAAGAGTAATTTCTTCAGTGTTGTCACATGAAAAGATATAATAAAATATTTACAAAAATGTGAGGGGTATACTCACTTTTGTGAGATGCTGTATGTGATATATAAGTTGTTATATGTGTGGGGTTTTAAGTGCCAGGTAGTGATCTTTAATGTTTATGTCTGTTCTCTTGTTTTTTGATTGGAATTGTTGGGACAGATTGCCCCTTGCAGTAAGAGATCCATTTTTCGCCACAATATTCCAGTTAATCCAGTGAATTAGTGTTTGCTTGAAAAATGGAAACATGCACTAAAGTGGGCCCATATTGTAAATTTAGACACAGCTGTGCAGTCATATATTGTACACTACAAGCTGGCTGTGAGCAGGTTTTTAAAAGCAGCAACAGTTGCAGCAAAGGGACTGAGAATGTGCCATTACCCTATTGCAATCATTTACATTGGACAGTGATCACCTGACAGTGTTGAAAAAACACTTCTTTGTTATTATGTCTATCTACCCATCTGTTAAAACCATTGGACCATAATCACTATATGGCAGGGTTAAAAAGGCATTGGTGCTAGTTTTTCTTTTATGTTTTTCTTTTTTTTGTGTGTAAGGGCTCTTTCACACGGGCGTTCAGTTTTTTATGCCCGATCAGTTCCTTTTTTTTTTTTTTTGAAACGGACACGGATGACACTTGTGTCATCCGGTCCGTATGTCCGTTTTTCATCCCATCCGTTTGCGGATGAAAAACGGACATAATGTATCTCTATGTAAATACGGATGTCAGCGGATGACACCACTGACATCCGTTTTTGCGTCTGTTCCGTTTTTTTGAACGGAAGAAAAAATAGGGTTCTCTTCCGTTCAAAAAAACTGAACTGAACGGACGAAAAACGGATGTCAGCGGATGATCATCCGCTGACATCCATATTTACATAGAGATACATTATGTCCGTTTTTCATCCGCAAACGAATGGGATGAAAAACGGACATACGGAACGCCCGTGTGAAAGAGCCCTAACATAGTTTGATCAACACATAGGTGCAAATGTATTATTCAAATAGGCTTAAATAAAAAACTTTACATTTACCAAAGGCACTCTTTTTTCAGCCACATGGCTGTAATTTTAATATCTCATTGGACTTAGCTGGAAATTACTATCACTGTTTTATCATATCTGGTTAATGTTCACCTTTTCCCCCAAAATAGCCTAAACAGTCAGGGCCCCCTAGTAGATAGTAAAATACTGTGCAGCTTTGCAAATTATTTTTTTTTTCAAATATAAATTTTTATTCAGGAATTTTCAAAAATACACACATTTACATTCCAAGTGAAATTTACATCTCTAATAAACATTTAATTTACACTTCATCTTCCATATTTACTTTCTGCATTCCTTCCTTTTCCTTTTTTCCTCTCCTTTTCCCACCCTTCCCTCCCTCCTCCCTTCCCCACAGAATCAAAACATCAACCACAACAAAAAAAAAAAAAGGAAAGGGGAAACCCCCCCTCTCTCTCCCCACCCTCCCATATTTCCCACCTATCCACGTCCAATGGTCAATACAAAAAAAAGGGCCCATATCTATGACCCCTTCCAGACTGTTTCCCTCCTCCTATCCTATTGTAAGATGCTTCCCTTCCTCAGAGATCACAAACTGGTTCCACGCATCCCAGATTTTCTTATATTTTCCCTGTCTATTCTGCGATGCTGCAATTAACTCTTCCATTCTCCTTATTTCTTCCACTCTATTTATCCATTCCCTTATTGCAGGAGATTGTGTTTTTTTCCAATTACTTGGGATACATGCCTTAGCTGCATTCACCAAGTGTGGTATAATCGAATTTTCATACCTTTTTATCGGAATATCTGATAAGTGTAACAAAAAAAGGCTGTTTTTTTCTCTATTCTACATTCCGTAAATTTCTGAATTATATCTTTTACTCTCCCCCAAAAAGGTTTGACTTCTGTACAGGTCCAGAAGATGTGAATCAGCGTACCTACTTCTTTTTTACATCTCCAACATTCATTGGATTCTCTTGGATACCAATTCTGTAGTTTTTCAGGTGTGATGTACCATCTCGTTATGAACTTATAGTTCATTTCCTGCGTCCTGGTACATCTAGCTGGTTTAAAAGCCAGTCTTACTATCCTCTGTACCTGTTCATCTGTCAATTCGCACTCCAGATCTCTTTCCCATTTTCCCACACACGTGAATTTGAATTGCTCCTCTGGATTTATCAATAAATCATACGAGATTGATAATGTATGTAATAAATTCCCCGGTTCTATACAATACTTTTCAAATTTTGTTAATGCTCTTCCATACCTTTCTGGGTTCTGAAGTGAACCCAGGAAGTGATGCAGTTGTACTGCTTGCCAGAAGGGAAGGCCATAGGACCCGTCTCTATCAAGTAATTGGCTAATTGAAGGCCAATTATTTTGTATCAGAAATGATGAAGCTTGTTCCTTTTTCTTTTCCCTCAAGGATATGAACCGTCTAGTATCTAAACCCGGGGTAAACCGAGGGTTCCCTAATATTGGGAATAGAGGTGATTCCTCCTGTGTTAGTTTACAGTATATGTTTGGGTGTGTGCATATACGCAATGTATTTCCTATTATTGGGTGATGTTTCAATTCCTTAGGCAGCTCCCGGTATACCCAGATCGCCCTTTTTAAATCTATCTCTGTTTGAGACTGTTCAATTTGTATCCAAAGTTTATTTTCCGAGTGATGCCACCAATCTAAGACCCTACTTACATGTGCTGCATGATAGTAAGCTTGGATGTCCGGCATCGCTAACCCTCCGTTGTTTTTTGATAAGGTTAAAGTTCTGCGTGCTATACGGGGTCTTTTATGAGCCCATACATATTTCACAAAAAGAGAGTGCATTGCCTTAAAGAATACGCTCCGTATATTAACTGGTAGGGCGCGAACCAGGTACAGGAATTTTAGTAGTACTATCATTTTTAATAGATTGCATTTACCAAACCAGGAGTGTAGCCCACCATGCCATTGTTTGAGGAGTTTCCTAGTTGTTGCTAATAAGGGTAAAAAATTAAGCTCAAAGACCTGTGTTAGCTTTGCTGGTATATAGGTTCCCAGGTATTTCACTGCATCATCCTTCCATCTAAAGCCAAAGCTTGTTTTCAACAAATTTACTTGGGCCACAGATAATCCCACCCCCATTGCCTCTGATTTTCCATAATTTATTTTCAGGTAGGACATGGCATTAAATTTCTTAAACTCCTGTAGTAGGTTTGGCAGTGAAATACTCGGGTTGGTCAAGGCGAATAATAAGTCGTCTGCATAAGCAGCCACTTTATACTGCCTCTCCTTTACCTTTATACCTTCGATGTCTTGGTTTAATCTATTTCTACACATAAATGGTTCTACTGTCAAGGCAAACAGAAGGGGTGACAAGGGACATCCCTGTCTGGTGCCATTTTTTATTGGGAACGCTTCAGATAACAACCCATTAACCTTCACTCTAGCTAATGGTTCGGTATAAACCCTAATTATCCTCTCTATCATATTTTCCCCTAATCCAATATGTCTGAGTACGGAAAACAGAAAGGGCCATCCCACCCTATCAAATGCCTTCTCTGCATCCGTACTCAGTACTACACAGGGGTTCTTTCTTTCTTTCGCTATTTGCATTAAATTGAGGATTCTGGTAGTATTATCTTTTGCCTCTCTAGATGACATAAAGCCTACTTGATCTAAATGTATTAAGTTTGGTAAAAAATCTGCTAGTCTGGTTGCTAAAATTTTAGTCAGCACTTTTAAATCCACATTCAGTAGGGATATTGGCCTATAACTACTACATGAGGCTGGATCCTTACCCTCTTTTAATATTAATGAAATATGAGCTGTAAGTGTATCTCTCGTCAGTTTCCCATCCGGTCCTGTTTCATTATATAGCTTTACCATATACGGTCCTAAGACATGGAACAATAGTAAGTAATATTGTGTCGTCAGGCCATCTGGGCCAGGTGCCTTCCCAGGTTTCATTGCTTTAACTGCCTTTTTTATTTCCTCTAAGGTAATCTCCGCCTCTAAACATTCTCGGAAAGCCTAGGTAGGCGTGATTGAGTTAAGTATTGATCCATATCTTGCTGCCGAGGAGGTGTCTCCTGTAGGTTGTATAATGAGGTGTAATATTCCTCAAATTCTTTCAATATTTGTATAGGTAGAGTTTTTTTACTTCCTTCTCTTGAGGTGATACATGGTATATATGCTCTCTTCCTCTGTTCCCTTACAGTTCTAGCCAATACCTTCCCACATTTGTTACCCGCCTCATAATTTAGCTTACGACATCTCTGTAAGGCTGCTTTTGCTCTATACTGCAACAGGTCCGTTATCTGTTTCCTGACTAGCTTCAATTCTATCAAAATTGCATCTATTGGTCTTTGTTTATGTTCTGTCTCAAGTTCCCTAAGTTTTCCTAAAAGTTGTAACAGTTGCTCATTCCTTTCTTTTTTAATACGTGCCCCATGTTTTATAAGGAGTCCTCTCACCACTACCTTGTGCGTTTCCCAAAGTATTCCCATCTTGCATTCCGGTTGCTCATTTATCTCAAAAAAGCTTTCCATTTCTTCCTCTACTTCCTTGAATATCTCCTCTTTTTGCAATAGGCTTTCATTTAGCCTCCAAAAGCTTCTCCCCCGTGTAGGGTTTACTGTTAACTTATATGATAAAAATATGGGTGCATGATCTGACCATGTAATACTACCTATACTTGTGTTTTGAACAGATTGTAATTGGGCATGTGGTATAGCAAAAAAATCAATTCTAGAGTAGACTTTGTGTGGTATAGAATAAAATGTGTATTCCCTTTCCGCGGGGTGCTGCAACCGCCACACATCTATAAGTTGAGCATTATAAAGGGTCTTTAGAATCTTTTTATTTATTCCTGCTGGAAGAGATGATATCCCTGTTGATGTATCTATTGCTGGTGTTAGCGGGCTATTAAAATCCCCCCCCCCCATAATTAACTGTCCTTCTGTAAAAGTCATAAGCTCCTCCACTACCTTAGAAATAAATCTATCTTGTCTGTTATTAGGTGCGTGTATCGTTGCTATTGTTACTTGTACTTCCCCTATTTTCCCCTTAACGAATAGGAATCTTCCCTCTGGGTCCTGCATATTATCCTGGAAAGTCCATGGGACAGTGTTTGCAATAAGTATAGAAACACCTCTTGCTTTCGCTTGAGTATAAGTAGAGTGGTATACGTATGGAAAATTTCTATTTTTAAGGAAGGGTAATTTATCTGTCCTGAAATGCGTTTCTTGTATCAGCGCTATACCAGTGTGTAACCGCTTTAGATCGGATAGCAACATGTGTCTTTTTTCTGGTACATTCAATCCCTTAACATTGTGAGAGATTATTTTTATATCTCCCATCCTTTGCACGTGGACAAGTGGGAGGGAAGAGAGAGAGAAAAAAAGAAAAAAAAAAAAATTCCCCCTTCCTACGGTACGATTAAGTTGCTCCCTACAAGAGATCGGCCCTCCCTCCCGCAGTTTCGGATAATAACAAACTTATCCTTATTTCACACGGCTACTTCCGTGCCACTTGTGTGACTTATTTAGTAGGGCTATGCCCCGAGATGATTCCCTATGGGCTCTTACCCCCCTCCTCCCGCCTTTTTTTATAAACATATTTTAAATCATGTCTTATTCTAAGATCCGCCAGAGTTTCCCTGCTCCCTACCTGAATTTCAGCTTCCCCGGGTGGGCAGAGGCATTCCCCTTCCCTCCCTTCCATGGTTACCATAGAGTGTCAGAATACTCAGTAATATACAAGGGGCTGGGGAGGGGGGGTGCCAAATGAGGCGAATACTATTCTCCTCTCCCCTTATTCCCTCTCGTACCCCCCCTCTCCAGCTCCAGCATTACCCAAAAAGAACATGCATATCAGAAAATCTCTTTATATTCCACCATTCATATTCAACCTTCCCATCCTTCACAACAAAAAAAAAAAAAAAGAAGAAAAAAAAAGGCCCACCCAATTAAAATAATTACTCGGTGAATGTAGTGAATAAAGAGGAATAGCTTCCATATTGATCGCCCAATCGAGAAAAAAAGAAAAAAAAAAAAGGGCCCACCCAATTAAAAAAATTACTCGGTGAGTGTAGTGAATAAAGAGGAATAGCTTCCATATTGGTTCCAAATCGTGAAAAAAAAAAAAAGGGTCCACCCAATCAATTAAAAAATTACTCGGTGAGTGTAGTGAATAAAGAGGAATAGCTTCCATATTAGATTCCAAATCGTGAAAAAAAAAAAAAAAAAAACCCCAAAGGGAAAGATATGTCAAGATAGACCAAAAAAGTGATAATTAACCCTAACTCTACACTTTCTTAACAGTTACATTTCTTTATCTCTTCTCCTCTCTCGATCATGTCTCTGGTCTTTTCTCCCATTGTTGGTGGTACACTAACAGATCTTCATTAGGTAGTCGACTCAGCCAATTCACTATTTGAATAGGATCTGTCTCTATGAACAAAAAAAAAGCCATTCTATCTTGGTATGTCTTAAGATTGAAGTACTGTCCATTCCTACGGAACGTTACAGAAAACGGGAACCCCCATCTGTATGTGCACCCTGCTTTTTTTGCCAGATCCAATATTGGTTTCAAAAGGGCTCTTCTCCTCAGTGTGCCTCTGGCAATGTCTGCATATATCTTAACCGATACTCCTTCCACCTTTATGTCCTGGGTTTCCCACGCTAACCTTAGAATCGCCTCTTTATGCACAAAATGAAATAGCCTGCTGCTTACATCCCTCGGCCTTCTCTCATCTTTTCTTCTAGGGCCAAGAGTTCTATGTATTCTTTCTATCTCCAATTGCTCCGGGTACTTGTCCTTCATGATCTGCTTAAAAATCTCCTTAGTAGGATAGCCCGCAGTAGTTGCCTTGTATCCAACTTAGCCCGGTTTTCAAGGCCTCTATCTTCCGCGGTTCTGGCTTCTGTCTCCACACCTGGAAGCTCTGCTCCGCCTAGACGCCAAGCCGGGAGAGTCACCGTCCGACCGCTCCGAACACTCCCCCTCCCTCGTCCGCTGCACGGGTTCTCAGGGTGCTGGTATCTTAATCTCTCCCTGATAATTTTGCCTCCTTACTCCCGCAGCCTCTGTGTATTCCGGCTGGTGAGGGGTTTGGCGGTGGAGATACTCTGCAGCGGGTCCGGAGCCCAGTCCCCTACTCGGTCTTACCGTCCGTACTTCGGGCCGCAGGACCTGGATGGGGCACGCTCTCACCCTCTTGTGCGCTCCGACCACCACTCTCTCTCCATCCGCAGTACGAGCCACTCCAATGCCGACGACTAGGTCCCGGCTCGCTGTCTCAGGGCATCCTCTCGGCGTCTCTACCTGCTCCGGCAGGAGAGATGTTCAGCGGGGAGTCTCACAGCCCACATGGATGGCGTACATCCGAGAGTACTCAAGGAACTCAGTAAGGTTATATCCAGACCACTGTTCCTGATCTTTGCGGACAGTATTAGGACAGGAGATGTACCAGGGGAGTGGAGGAAAGCTAACGTGATTCCGATATTCAAAAAGGGTCAGAGGCATATCCCGGGAAATTATAGGCCTGTCAGTCTGACATCAGTAGTATGTAAACTTCTGGAGGGGATGATAAGGGACTATATTGTAGAGTTTGCTAAGGACAACAGCATCATTAGTAGTAACCAGCACGGGTTTACAAATGGGCGTTCTTGTCAAACCAATCTCTTAACATTCTACGAGGAGGTGAGCTGTGAGCTAGATAGGGGCAGACCAGTGGATGTGGTGTACTTGGATTTCGCTAAGGCGTTCGATACAGTTCCCCATAAGCGCTTAATTTATAAAATAATGTCTGCAGGTATAGACGGCAGGGTTTGCTCTTGGATACGGAACTGGCTAAAAGGGCGTGTCCAAAGGGTGGTAATAAACAGCGCATACTCAGACTGGTCTGAGGTAGTAAGCGGGGTCCCCCAAGGCTCAGTCCTAGGACCAACCTTGTTCAATTTATTCATAAACAGCATTGAGGACGGGATCTGTAGTTCAATATCAGTTTTTGCAGATGACACAAAATTAGGCAGGGCAATAACAGCACAGCATGAAGCAGATATCCTACAGAATGACCTGGACAAAATAACGGAGTGGGCAACGACTTGGCAAATGAGGTTTAACGTGGAGAAGTGTAAGGTTTTGCACTTGGGGACTAGCAACATAAAAGCACAATACACGTTAGGAGGGGAACCCCTGGGAGAATCAAAAATGGAGAAGGATCTGGGAGTATTGGTGGATGATAGACTAGGCAACAGCATGCAATGTCAAGCGGCAGCTGCCAAAGCCAGCAGAATATTAGCATGCATAAAGAAAGGGATGTTTTCCAGAGATAAGACTATAATCCTTCCACTTTATAAAACTCTGGTCCGACCACATCTGGAGTATGCTGTCCAGTTCTGGTCACCAGTCCTCAGAAGGGATGTGTTGGAGCTGGAGAGGGTCCAGAGAAGGGCAACTAAACTAATTAGGGGATTGGAGGACCTTGATTATGAGGAGCGTCTGCAATCGCTTGATTTATTCTCCCTGGAGAAGAGATGCCTGAGGGGGGACATGATAGCAATTTTTAAATATCTCAATGGGGATCTAGGCTTAGAAGAAAAGCTGTTCAGTCGCAGGGATTGCATGAGGACTCGGGGGCATACAATGCGATTAGAGGAGAAGCGTTTTAACCTCAGGCAACATGGGGGGTTCTTTACTGTTAGGGCTACAAGATTGTGGAATTCTCTACCACAAGAGGTGGTTTCTGCAGGTAATATGGTGGCTTTCAAAAGACTTCTAGACGTACATCTCAAGGATCAGAACATTCAGGGGTATGCGAGATGATTACAGCCACACACACCTACACAGGTTGAACTGGATGGACTATTGTCTTTATTCAACCTCACCTACTATGTAACTATGTAACTATGTAACACTCACGTCATCATTTCCGGGCACGCCCCCCCCCCGCTTTGCAAATTATTCATTAATTTTACTGTCCTACTTATAGGCCTTCTGGGCCCTCTGGATGCTTGGCCAAAAAACTCCCAGTTAGCAATACCCACATCCTGCCTTGTTGCTGAATTGCTCACAATGTCACCCCAACAATATGTGGATGGAATAGAAAAAAAAAAGGGGGGATCAGCATAGGGAGTCCATATGGAATCTGCTCACTGTAGCGGCTGCTAGTGAAGTAGGAAGAAGCAACTCTGGAGAAACAAGGAGAGATAAAAACAGAGCGCTTTGTAAATGCAGCAGATAAACAACATTAATATAGGTCTGATAAAAACCGAGCTGAACACAGGAGGCTTTTTTTAACCTTAATGCATAGAATGTATTAAGGTAAAACACCTTCTGTCCTTAATCTTCAAAAGTCAAATAAATACCTCAAAAGATAAAAACGCAGCGCCTTCTAAGTGCAGCAGATAAACAACTTTAACGTAGGTGTAATAAAAAACCTACTCACAAAGTTAAGCTTGGTAAAAGCATTAAGCATAATGCAAGGTCGTCTTAGGCATCGATATCCTGGAGGGTCCCTTGTGGCGATGTCCGTGCTGGTTCCCACGGTGGAAGGTTGCCTGGGTGGTGTCCGGGTTTCCTGAGTCCGTGGAATGCAGGGTATCATCTCTAACAGACCGTGATGTCAGTTCCTGGTAGTGATACTGAGACGTAAACAGTGACGCATTGCAGAGCTTCTTCAGGCCATATAGGCGCCCTATTTGGGAAGGGCTTTTATGCCTACAGGCGGGGGTGTGTGCTACAGGGGCACAGTAGGGCCAAAAGTCTTACAAAGCGTTGCAGCCAGGGTATGTATGATTAAACAAGAGTATCACAAATACTGAAAATTCATACAAGCTCGATTGATAAGAAGTGGGATTGAAAGGTGTAGATATGAAGGGAACACAAAACGAGCATGTGGAAAATACCAGGGCCTTATTTTTTTAACCATATTATGTAAATTCTTTTTCAAACTATAGTTACAACTATTCAAATTTACCAAACATAGCACTAGTAAATATTTTGGTCAGTGGGTGGATTAAAAATAAAAAATTTAATAATATAAAATAAAAATTTAAAATGAAAATAAATAAAATTTAAAAAAATGTATTTAAAAATAAATTAAAAATTAGAATTTGGGGGTTAGGTAGTGGGGGGCCTTTTTAGGAAGGGGGGGTGAGATTGGGAGTGGTTGTTAGGGGGGAGGGGAGGGGGGTTTGGGTTTTTTAGTGGGGTGGAGAGGGTGAATGTGGTGGAGGTTTTTTATAGTAGAGAATTAACTTTGATCTTTTCATTGGGGCTCCCAGGTGTGAGAGTGTCTAGGGTGTAAATCCAAAAGGCTTGTCTGCGACAGAGTCATTTGAAGGTCTCTGCCTGTGGGAAATAATCCAGAATGGACTCGATAACCCAGACCCTGAGACCAATGGAGGATTGGTCATGCTGCTCCACAAAGTGTCTGGGTACGCTGTGTTTGTCTTTCCCCCTTCCACCAAGTGGTGGTGTTCTCCAAAACATTTTCTCGGGGTTCTGATGGTGCACCCAACGTAGAACAGACCACAGGGAAAGGTCAAGCAATAGATGACCAATACAGTGGAACAATTATAGAATTTTTTGATAGGGTAAATCTTGTCTTTCACTGTGAAGTTTTTTTGTCCATGGTGTATATGTTTGCAAGTAAGACAAAGAGCTTTACGACACTGGTACATCCCTACCAATGGGATGAGACACAGGGTAAGATTGGGGGAGATGGGGGCGGTTTTGCGTTTATTCGGGGCCACTAAGTTTTTGATATTTCTGCCTTTCCTATAGGAGACTTTGGGTCTGGGGGGATAGTGGATTTCAAGTGGGGGTCCTCTAGCAGGATTGGCCAGTGTTTAACTACAGTATAATCTGTTCCATTTTTCTGAATTTCACATGGAACTGCGTGGTGAAATGGATAGGTTGTATGAAGTGATTTGATGGATGTTGGGGAGCTGGCCACGCTGCTGATAGGTAATGGGAATAAGCCTGTTGGATAAGGGGTTGAGGGTAGCCTTTTTCCTCAAATTTTAGTGTCAGCAGTGAGCTTTGTGTGGTCTAATCCTGTACCTTTGTACAATTCCTTCTAAGACGGCAAAATTGGCTTTTTGGGATTTTAGAAACCCACCTGGGGCGATGGCAATCTTTAAATGTAGAAAGGAGTTGCCTGCAGTGGGCTTTGTGTATTTTTTTGCCAATATTTGTCCTTGGTGGAAAAGCAAGAGGTCTGAGAAGGCCAATTCTGGGGGATGGCATACAGAGGTGAACCACAACTTATATGTGTTGGTGTTGCAATGTCGGACAAATTGTTGAAAAAGGGACTCGGGGCCTTCCCAGATGACAATAATGTCATCTATGTATCATCCATACAAGATAATGTGTGCAGCAAAAGGGTTGTTATGCCATATGTTGCTGGCTACCCAGAGCCCCATGGTGAGATTGGGATAGCTAGGGGCAAGATTTGCCCCCATAGCTGTGCCTGTAGCCTGGAGCATCACTACCAGGAAGTAATGTCACGGTCTGTCAGAGACGATACCCTGCATTCCACGGAGTCAGGAAACCTCGGACACCACCCAGGCAACCCTGCACCATGAGAGCCAGCACGAACATCGCCACCAGGGACCCCCAGGATAGCGATGCCTAAGACGACCCTGCACTATGCTTAATGCTTTTACCAAGCTTATCTTTGTGAATAGGCTTTTATCACACCTACATTAAAGTTGTTTATCTGCTGTACTTAGAAGGTGCTGTGTTTTTATCTCTCGAGGTATTTATTTGACTTTTGAAGATTAAGGCAGAAGGTGTTTTACCTTAAAACATTCTATGCATTAAGGTTAAAAAAAGCCTTCTGTGTTCAGCTCTCCCCCACAGCCCCCCATGTACTTGCTTGAGCCCAATTTAGATCCAGCATTCTGCATGAGAGCAACATCACTGCTCTCTATTCTCACTGGCTCAGACACAGCAGCTGGAGCCATTGGTTCTTGCTGCTATCAATCACAGCTAGTGAGGAAAGAGAAAGGTGCAGGACCAATCCACACTGTATATTTCTATGGACACACAAAGCACAATTTTGGATTGATCCCACACGATTGCTCCATAGCAAGTGACTTGCTATGTGGGTATTCAGCAGGAGGGAGGAGCCAGAAGCACCAGCGGGGGACTGGAGAAGAGGAATATCTGGGCTTCTCTGTGCAAAACCATTGCTCAGATTAGGTAAGTATACCATGTTTGTTTTTGTTTTTTGTTTTTTAATTATTACCTTGACAAACACTTTAACGGGTTAACATGTTAAATGTGACTTTAGTGCTTGGGATTACACTAACCACCTGATGTCTGCAATCTGCAATTTGCAGTCTGAAAATTAGCCAGGTAAATTTACATTGCTGTTGTGAACTAGGAGCGTGCAGCTGTGCCAAGTCCAAGTTCTATCGATACTCCCTGCTGATACCACTGCTTGTGGAAGAGAATTCCACATCCTTACTGCTCTGAATTAGAAGAGAAGCATTTTAACCCTTTACACAGTTTAGGGTTAAAATGCTTCTCTTCTAATTTCAGTGAGTGGCCACGTGTCTTATTGAATTCCCTTTTGCTGAAAAGTTTGGTCCCTATGCTAGAGTCACCAGTACGGTATTTGTACATTGATATCATATCCCCTCTCAAGCGTCTCTTCTCCAGAGAGAATAAGTTCAATGCTTGTAGTCTGTCCTCATACTAATGTCCTCCATTCCCCTTGTGCTACCTCTGTCTGTCTTTCCCTGCACACAAGTCATGGCTCATACTGTCCTGTTTCTTTCTCATCTGTCCTCTGTCTGGTCCCATCTGTGCCTGTCCCTCTTTGTTTTTGATAAGAGAGTGCCTGGACAACACATTATGTTTTTTTCTTCCCGTTGTGGAGTTCTGTTGGGTGACTGGCTTTTACTTTGGGTGGCATTTTTACTCTCTAGGACACATGCAGTGCATCTGGCTGGGTTTTCTATCCAGAGGGGGATGGGGTGATTACATCAGACTGTTTTCTGGGCTGCGCCTGTACTGTGGCACCCGGAATTCGCTTTTTCCATCTTGGATAAGGGAATTTTTGTTCTCTTGTGTCAATTGATGGGGGGAATCAAGGGAAGGACCGTCGTACTACAGATGGACAACAGGGCAGCAGTGGCCTGCATTCGGAGGCAGGGGGCACTAGCAGAAACGCATGCCTGAAGGAAGTTGAGCCAATCATGCCTGATCAGCAGCTTTGCAGGGGAACTCTCCACACTGCAGTCTCTGCTCACTGATTGCTCTTTTTAGGGTATTTGTTTTGACCAAATCCTGTCTGGTCCCCCACTAAGCTTTACTTTGCTTCCTTCCTTTTACCTCTCTAGCTGACCGCCCTCTGTACCGGGAAGCCATGAGCCAGTTACCACCATTACAAGACCCTCACTTGCATAATAGGTAACAGACCTATGGTCAGGTAAGTAGGATCAACAGTAAAAGAGTGTGTCTGACTGGCTTTCCTCTCTGCTTTCAGCCCTGCCGAGTCACTCTCTAAGATCTAAGAGATCATCAAGGAATCATGCTCATCCAGACAATGACAGTTCCTCTTTGGAGTCTCCCAAACATTGCTCCAGACATCATTCTTTTTCAAGAAAAAAATCCAGAAACAGATAAAATTCATCCTCCTCACAGAGCATTCCCACCATTCAGCCATACTGTAGGAGGATATTATTCAAGCTCTAGAGCTACTAAAATTGTCTGTAAACTTTTTAGGTGAGGCAGCCATAGACACCATTGGGTGTCCAACAAGAGCTACAGTATGCTCCATTCTGTGACAGTGAAGACAGACCTCTGGCTCAAACCATGGGCTTCAGATGTTTCATCAAAAAAGAGTTGGTGTAATATCCCCTTTGATGGAAAGTCCTGCTTTGGGAATAAACAAGATACAGTGATCTCAAGAGTGGCAGAAAGGAAGTCAGGACTCCTTCCTCAGGATAGGAAATTGAGATGTACAAGACCTTTTAATAGTAAGTTCCAGTCTTTGAGGTCAAGTGATTCTAGGGTCTTTTGCCAGAGTAGAGGCAGGAGGAAAGGCTTGAAAGGCATCCAGGCTTCATTCCTGAGATCCCAAAGACAGAAAGCACTAAGAGGTTGATTTACAAAAGGCAAAAAGACTGTGCAGGTGTTGGCTCTTGTGGCAGAGTGGCGCATTTTGCAAGGGTCTGGGTAAGGCATTGATAAGACAAGTGGGTCTTGTTGACAATCATGCACAGTAATTTTTGTGCATCCACTGCCAACCAATGGCTTAACACCCACCAAAATCCCAGCTTCACCTCTGAAAATGGAAATTCTGAGATAGTACATTCCTATGTTACTAAACCAAAAGGCCCTGGTAACGTTTTCATCCTCAGAAAGATTTACCAGGTTTTATTCAACTCTCTTTCTGGTCCAGAAAAAGAATGGCAGTTGATGGTCAGTGATAGGAAATACAGTAAATCAGTTCATATTCTTGGAAAGGTTCAAAATGGAGTCCTTGCAGACTTTAGCACAGATAGTACAGCCAGGAGACTGGATGCTTTCATTAGCTTACCTGCAGGAACCTATCCTGCCCTCCTTTTAAAAAATATCTCAGATACGTCACAGAAATTGCTCTCCTAAAACTAAAAAAAAAGACAATTTAAAGCGGTAGTAAACTCCTCTTTTGAACTTGTACATACAGGTAAGGCCAATAAAAGGCTTACCTGAAGGTACAGTGAATATCTCATAAACTTGTGGTATTTAGGAGATATTCACACTGAATGCAGCCAGTGACATCAAAGTCGCATGCGCTCTGAAGGGACAGCATACCTGTGTCATCCCTTTAAAGCTCTGTGCTGTAAACTGTGACTCCCATGTGTATGCCAAGAAGTAATATCATCACGGCATCGTGGCATAATGTCACGGCTCACCATTTTTAAAAGAACCGGAGGCAGCAAACCCGGAAAGGAAGACAGGGGGAATTCAGAAGGCCTGTCAGCAGTTACCTCGCACCATTGGATGGCTTTGTCATAAGGCAAGTATTTCATAATGTGCTCGTATGTGATGTATACTAGCACATTATGCCATTGCCTTACAAGGAAATTTTATTTTTGAAAGGACGCAGTTTACTACCGCTTTAATAAAGGCTAAAACCAATGGTCACTATTCTATAATCCTGCTTTTTGACCTCCCTGCTGCCTCTGATACAGTTGACTACCCCCTCCTTCTCAAAAAAAACTCTGTGTCTCCATGACCATTTGCAATTGGCTAGCTCTACCTACAATTCTGTTGCCTTCCATTTGGGCTCTGCACCTCCTCAAGGACCTTCACCTTCAAAGTCTTGATAGTGGTCCTAAGGCCTCTCAGGAAAAAGAACCTCCAGGTCCACCACTACCTGGATAATCTGCTCCTCCTAGCCTGCAACAGGGAACAAGTGCTCAGCCAATGGGAAGTTTTGATAGAAGCGTTACAGTCAATTGGATGGATAATAAATTTTGACCAAAGCCAACTCGAGTCCTCTTCAATCTAGCCAATAATTTTATCATCCTGCCTCCACAGAATATAGAGTCCATAAGCAATAAGGTTCGCAGGGCAGCATCCCCCCCCCCCCAAAACACACACACACCCTATCGGCTTCAAAATGTTGGCATGATGTCAGCATGCATCCTGATGGTTCCTTGGGCCCACTGGAATGCAGGATTCATTGCCCAATGAAGGGGGCACAACTTGGGGCAAGTGATTACGGTGTCAGACTACATGAACAAGTGTCAGTGGTAGTGGCTGAAGATTTGCTGACGACCTGCAGCCCGCAGATACAAGTGTGAGGTACTTATGGACCCACTGTGAGGGGATCTGCATTCAAGGAAGATGATTTCAGGTAAAATAAATGATCTCCAATGTTCTGGAGGTACGGGCAGCCCCCCTGGCTCTTACATCCCTTGCCACCAGATTTAAAGGGAGGTAAGTCCTACTACAGATGGACAACAGGACAGCAGCGACCTACAACATCAGACTAACTATGTAACCTTCATTAGAAATAGTGTGAATGCTCCCTACCTCAGTTAGCACAGTGAACATTCAATAAAAAACACCCATGGTATCAAAGTAAGGTTTATACCTTACATAGAGTGTCCTGCTAATCTTCTGCCAATGATAAGTCTTATACTGCTACTTAACAGGTACCAAGGAAATGTGTGTAGCATACTAGTAGTCACCTTTTTATATGTGGATAGAGGCAGGTCCATCAATTAATTGAAACGATTGTCAACAGATGCTGTCTCACAAGACTGGCCCAGACATATGGCACCACTGACTGCAGTCAAAATGGTGCCATCTCAGTGATCCCCCCGATATCTCCGTAATGGCAAATCATCGCCATACATAACCTAAAATTGTACATAATTGTTAATAAGCCAACAAAGAAAACTCATCATTACATGTATAGTAAATGTAACATATATCCAGAGAAGGAGCAATCAAAACAATACAATGCAATGGGGTGATCTGCACATCTCTTCTTTTCTCACATCTAGTGGACTTTCTAAAAACTGGACTAGACCTGGGTCAGAGCATGATCTCCCTGAAAGTATAGGGGGTGGCCATCTAAGCCTAAACTAAGGTCAAGTGGACAGAAGATCCACTAGTAATTCCTCAGAGCTGTGCTCAAGATCCGTCTCCTCCAGACAGAGAACCTTTCCCCAAAGAAATCTGTCTCTGTTGTTGGACTTTCTCTCAAACCAACCTTTTGCTCCAACTAAGCAGTATTGTTTGTGGGATAATACTTATGAAGCAGTCTTTCCCATGGTAGTGACCTCCAGAAGAAGAGTGCCAGAACTTCATGCCCTGGGAGCTTCAGAAAACCATGTTACATTCTTCCCAGACAGGGTGGCGCTTCATCCAATGGAGCAGTTTGTTCCCAAAGTGGCCACATTATTCCAACTTTCAGAGATTTGGGACTTAATTTTCTAGAGTCACAGATGGGTGCCCTACATGAACTTGATGTTTCCAGAACATTGAAGAAATTCCTCTGGGCCATAAATTCATTTCAGGCATTGGAAAGGCTGTTCACTGTATGTGGCAAGAATAGTGGAAAGGGGGCTTTCTCTAGAGCCTTAGCTGGATGGATTGTAAAGCTTATCCAAAGAGCATACTGTATAGCACTGCAGGAGGTGATCCACAGGTGTTGGTGATGGCACACTTAACAAGGTCAGTTGCAGAATCTTGGGAAGCCTATACTTACATCTCCATGTACACAATATTTAGGGCCACCTCTTGATCACCGCATCATACCTTTCTGAAGCATTACAAGGTAATGCCAATAATCTTGTCTACTGTGGATTTCACAAGGCAAGCTTTCAGAGCCTCTGTTTCCTCCTTACAATACCATTTTCTATTTTTGGCATTTACCCACCCTGTCAGCTAGTTATTACCATAGGTATGCTGCCATGTTGTTGCCAGAAAAACAGAAAATTGTATGAAATACTTTCATTTTCCTTTGATGGAGCCAATCCATGGCAGCATCCAAACTCACCTTGGTATTTAGCTTATTAAAGAGAATACCAGGAGTGCTAACTTTATTTTTTTATGCTATTCCCTGGTCCTGAGGAAGGGGTCAGAGGTGGAGCTCTATCACGGGTATACTGCCATGGACTGGCACCAGGAAATGAAAAATACATTCCAATCCATTTTAATTTTGATAAAGTAGGGAAGAGTTAAAACCTGTCATTTTTTTTTATGTTTGTATTCCATTTTGGGAGATTTCTCTTCATGTCCTGCCCCAGAGATACAACATTTTATATTAAGTAAAGCTGCCCATGAATGGTTTGATTTTTGTTCAAATGGTTGTACTGAAATTCGGAAAAATATTTTGCTAAAGCATTCAATCTTCCCGTCATTGAGTAAACTAATTTCTTTTGATAGTCCTTGTTCAGATGAATCAAGTATTAGATTCAAACATGTAACCAAAGGAACATATGTTCAGGATTCAACAATACAAATGCTGTACAGAGGAAAAACACAATGCAATTGACAATGAAGTGGCAGTAAACCTGCACCATGAGATCCACAGTTCAAATCAAATGTCTGATTAGTCTGCAATTATCATTTTTTTTGGCAGCGCAGAGAGAACATAGCATGATTGGCAATGAAGTGGCAATAAACCAATGATAGGGGATCCGCAGCATAAAGTGAATCTTAATCAGTCTGAAAATGTCAGTTTGTGGCTGAATCAAACCACACTTGCAAGACCTGGGATTTAAGACAAGTCCAAGCAACAGTGAGTGGAAACAATCAAGGGAAGAGAATGTTACACTGTAATTCAGAGCTCCTGTAAACCAGATCTGGGAGCGATCCAAAGCAGCTTGTAAGGCCCCTTTCACATGTGGCAGACTCCACTAGATGTCTGCATGCTCAGCGGGGAATCTCCTCAAGTGTCAACGGACACATGTTCGTTAACACCTGCCACCCCATAGAGGGAAATGGATGGTCCAATCAGGTCCGCCTAAAAAAATCCTCACTTATATCAAGGCAAAGAGCCAGCAGCTTCCATACATACGTAATTCCATACACTGAACAGACAGCCATGACATGGCTGAAAGCCCGTGTGAAAGGACCCTAAGGCCCCTTTCACACAGGGAGTCCGTTCAGATCCGCCTGTCAGTTTTTTTGGCAGATCTGAATGGATGCCCCATGCATCTCTCTGGGGCATCGGATGTCAGCAGAGACATGTCCGCTGACATCCGATCCGATCTGTCAAAACCGGATGGATGGAAACCCTATTTTTCATCCGTCTGGTGGATCGGATCGGATGAGACGGACAGACGGTCTGTTCCCATCCGATTCCTCCATAGAGAAGAATAGGGACCTGACAGCTGTGTCTCCGCACACATTGCGGAGACACAGCTGTGATTCGCCTGCTCAGCGGGGGATCAGCGGATCGTCTGATGGACTCCCTTCTATGAAAGGGGCCTTAGGCTTTTTCCTTCTGTTTTCACCAGGTGATCTGGATAGTAACACACCTCCTGTATCAGTGTGCCCTCATGGATAAAGGAGCAACAAAGACACTTTTGGACACAGCATTGTCAGTCTGGAGGGAGGGGAGTGTTAGATGCTCTTGCAGATAAACTAATAGGGATGATCGAACTTTTGAAAAGTTCGGTTCGACCAGAACACCCGAATTTCCCGGATGTTCGGTTCGGATTCCAGAACCCCATTGAAATCAATGGGACCCAAACTTCGGGAATCAAAAAACACCATTTGAAGCCCTAAAACCTAATAAATGCCCCTAAAAAGTGCCTAGGGTTCTGGGGCATGCCCCAGGGACTATGAATCAGGCAAAAAAAGTTCTTAAAAATTGTCATTTTTGATAGAGAGCCAATTATTGAAAAAAGTACTGGAAAAAAAAGAGATTTCTTTGGATTAAGTGTCGGGGGGGGGGGTCTAAAAAGTGTACCTGTGAAGTTTCAGCACTGTAGCATGTCCAGAACCAGAAAAAAAAATGATTTTTTTTCTTAGAATTTCAGTAGCACAGGGATGGTGTTACCCTCCTTTCATAAAGTGCAAATAAATGCACTACATAACAAAGACTTTTGAAGGACTCTGTTCTTGCTTAGTTGGATGTTTTGGATTATTTGTGCAATTTATGCACTTTATTTATTTGCACTTTATGAAAGGAGGGTAACACCATCCCTGCGCTACTGAAATTCTAAGAAAGATAATCTGTTTTTTTTTTGTGATGAGAGTCAGGTCACCCTAAACTACGGTCACCCTGACATGGTAGAGTGGGGTCACCATGTGCTTCCTGTAAGGGGGTGTGGTATTTTGCACAATAGCTGACTAGAAAGCACGTATACCTGCTGTAGATATATCAGCAGTGCAACCCTGACACTTAAAAGTATCCCTACAAAAACTAGATTATTGAATCTAACTATAGTGGTATATAGTACCCTAACTACACTGCATATCCCTTTCCTCACACTAAAAGAACAGCTCCATACAGCAGAAGATAATTGCAAAATGACACTGGAGCTTTACAAGCAGCAGTAGAAACACAAATGCTTCCACTCTCTTCCACAGCCTCTGTATTACAGTGCTAGAGGTTAGGCAGGGCCATGTTATATACTGGGGGGTGTATTCACTCCTGATTGGCCTCTGGACCCCGTAGTCACTCCAATTATGTTCCTAGCAGACTCCTGCCCCCTCATTGGCTTTTACTGACGTTTCTGGGCCAATCACAGGCTTTTAAAGCCCAGTTCCTGTCCCATTGCATTTTGGGCGGTTCTGGTGACCGAATTCCGAACTTTTACCGCAAAAAGTTCGGAATTCGGACGAACACCCAATGTTCGGGTCGAACCGATGGTCGACCCGAAGCCAAACTCCAGCTAACACTTCTTAGGCAGTTACAGCAACAATTTTCCTTTTGGGATAAAGGTTTCACATAAATGAATAAAAGATGATCATTGTAAGCACTCATCAGTGTTAAATGGTTTGTCTCAACCTCCTAAATCCTACATCTGCAGGACAGCTTGTTCTGTTGAAAAACAACAGACTTATAGGTTAAATCACTAGGTGAAAATAAAGGAAACAAAGTTTAAAAAAGAAAAATAACACAGCCACAGCTTTTAAGAATTGGTGAACTACAATTTAATAAATGTTTGCTTTTAGGTTTAGCACCACTTTAATTCTAGATTTAGACAGTTGTTACTGGACATTGGAAGATTGGAAGAACATTCTGCATGTCCAATCAAATTCTGTCTAAGGGATAATAATCACCAGGGCAAACAGAGAGGAATAATCTGCCTAGTAGAGACAAAGATGGCAATAAAAACATCAGATGGGTTCTAATCCTTCCCTTTTCCATCCAATACCTTTTCAAAGGTAAAAAAAAAAAAAAGTTCTGGATAAAAATACATTTTAATTGGTCTTCCAAAAACATTGTTATGAGTGCGTGTGTGACTTCAACAGTGATACTGGACTGTAAGCTCCTCAGAAGTATGTATATATAATATCCAAGAGTTGCCACCACACAAATTAGGTATAAAAAATGGGATGGGCGCACAGCGCATATAAACCAAAAAAGATATATATGTATACGGTATATATATATATATATATATATATATATATATATATATACAAACCCGATTCCAAAAAGGTTGGGACACTGTACAAATTGTGAATAAAAACAGAATGTAATGATGTGAAAGTTTCAAATTTCAATATTGTATTCAGAATACAACATAGATGGCATATCAAATGTTTAAACTGAGAAAATGTATCATTTTAAGAGAAAAATAAGTTGATTTTAAATTTCATGGCATCAACACATCTCAAAAAAGTTGGGACAAGGCCATGTTTACAACTGTGTGGCATCCCCTCTTCATTTTATAACAGTCTGCAAACGTCTGGGGACTGAGGAGACAAGTTGTTCAAGTTTAGGAATAGGAATGTTGTCCCATTCTTGTCTAATACAGGCTTCTAGTTGCTCAACTGTCTTAGGTCTTCTTTGTCGCATCTTCCTCTTTATGATTCGCCAAATGTTTTCTATGGGTGAAAGATCTGGACTGCAGGCTGGCCATTTCAGTACCCGGATCCTTCTTCTACGCAGCCATGATGTTGTAATTGATGCAGTATGTGGTCTGGCATTGTCATGTTGGAAAATGCAAGGTCTTCCCTAAAAGAGACGACGTCTGGATGGGAGCATATGTTGTTCTAGAACTTGGATATACCTTTCAGCATTGATAGTGCCTTTCCAGATGTGTAAGCTGCCCATGCCACACGCACTCATGCAACCCCATACCATCAGAGACGCAGGCTTCATAACTGAGCGCTGATAACAACTTTGCCACAGTCCATTTTAAATGAGCCTTGGCCCAGAGAAAACGCCTGGACTTCTGGATCATGTTTAGATATGGGTTCTTTTTTGGCCTATCGAGTTTTAGACGGCAACGACGAATGGCACGGGGGGTTGTGTTTACTGACAATGTTCTCTGGAAGTATTCCTGAGCTCATGTTGTGATTTCCATTACGGTAGCATTCCTGTATGTGATGAAGTGCTGTCTAAGGGACCGAAGATCACGGACATCCAGTATGGTTTTCCGGCCTTGACCCTTACGCACAGAGATTGTTCCGGATTCTATGAATCTTTGGATGATATTATGTACTGTAGATGATGGTAACTCCAAACTTTTCAAATTTTTCTCTGAGAAACTCCTTTCTGATATTGCTCCACTATTTTTTGCCGCAGCATTGGGGGAATTGGTGATCTTCTGCCCATCTTGACTTTTGAAAGGCACTGCCACTCTGAGAGGCTCTTTTTATGCCCAATCATGTTGCCAATTGACCTAACAAGTTGCAAATTGGTCCCCCAGCTATTCCTTATATGTACATTTAACTTTTCCGGCCTCTTATTGCTACCTGTCCCCACTTTTTTTTAAATGTGTAGCTCTCATAAAATCCAAAATGAGCCAATATTTGGCATGACATTTCAAAATGTATCACTTCCAACATTTGATATGTTATCTATATTATATTGTGAATAAAATATAAGATTATGAGATTTGTAAATTGGTCCATTCCTTTTTTACTCACAATTTGTACAGTGTCCCAACTTTTTTGGATTTTGGTTTGTATATGTGTGTAAGTGTGTATATATATATTTTTTTTTTTTTTTTGAAAAAAAAATGTTTAAATAGTCTGGACACACAGTTAATTTAGCATCATATTGTACTATACAGTTTCCATCCTTGAGCAATGCTTTTGCACCATAAAAATAAAATGCAATGCAATGTTTAGGCCAACTAACTCTATTACATTTTTCAAACAAACATCATGTTGTAAGGGAATTACAACAATACAACAGGTCTGAGAGTTTCATGGGTAAAAGCCTGGTGTAATAAAGGTCTCACTAGAATATTTCTCTCCATCTTTCTCTTTAAACCTTATCCAAAATCTGCCTTTGCTTTGTCTACAGAGAAATTAATTAACAGTCCATTTGGGCTTTTCAGTTTTGTCTTGCTATCACAAAAGGCCATTAGGTGCTTCTTGAAGAAAGAATTTCATGCAAGCTGTCCACACTATCCTGTTTCCGTGAAAGTCAGAGATTATGTTACTAAGTCTAGGGACCTTTTGTCTGTTTCTTTGTGCTACCAAATGACCTGGACAGCTGCATCATTCTCGGAGCCCCTCACCCAGTAATCAGTGGGACTTCCATCAGGTTATGTAGCATCTGTGAACAGTGCATGTCCTTCCCATCACTCATCTGCTCTACTTAGGGACATGTTGTTACGTATGGCATTGCCTTCTTACAACGGTAGCTAATTGTCACCACTTTCATTACCAATCCCCAAGTGGGACTTTGTTCTTCATTAAAAAAAAAAAAACTGTGGGCATGGCCATTCAAATTAATAATTCATGAGCCATGGCCAACTAAACACTCACAATCATACATAACAATCTATCATTTGTGAAGATTTTTTCACTTTGCATACAGTTCTTATTAGTGCATGACACCAATATTTGGAACATTATTTGGAACAGGGCCTAGGGTGCAATTACAGAGGATATTGGAACTTAATTCAAGAATTTTTATGCTTTCTTTAATTATAAGAGTAATTTTCATAAAGTCACCAATCAGTTGAGATGCTAAAAAAATGTATAGTCAATGTTTGTGCTACAAGCTATACTGATGCAATTTTTTCCTCTGTCTTGTTCTACTAATGGTGTCCCTGGCATGAAACAGCCAAAGTTCAGTATACTTAAAGGAGTTGTAAAGGCATGTCTTGTGCATTAAGATAAAAAGTCTTCTGTGTGTAGCAGCCACCCCAGCACCCCCTTATATTTCCCTGAGCCCCATCTCTGTCCAGCGATGTCCACAAGTCCTTCGGCCGTCCGGGACTCTCCCTCCTAATTGGCTGAGACACAGCAGTGGTGCCATTGGCTCTCGTGGCTGTTAATCAATTAAGGATCGTAAAGTTTTACCCCCTTAATGACCTGGCCATTTTTTGCGATACAGCACTGCGTTACTTTAACTGACAATTGCGCTGTCGTGCGACTTTGTACTCAAATAAAATTGATGTCCTTTTTTCTCACAAATAGAGCTTTATTTTGGTGGTAGTTAATCATCTCTGTGATTTTTCTTTTTTACTCTATAAATAAAAAAAAAAACAATATTTTTTACTTTCTGCTATAAAACATTCCCAATAAAAAAAATTTCATCATTTAGGCCAATTTGTATTCTGCTACATATTTTTGGTAAAAAAAATCCCAATAAGTGTATATTGATTGGTTTGCGCAACTTATCGCGTCTACAAACTAGGTGAAAGATTTATGTCATTTTTATTTTTTTTTTTTTTTTTACTAGTAATTTTGGCAATCAGCAGTTTTTTAGCAGGACTGCGACATTGCTGGGGACAGATCGGACCCTAACTGACACTTTTGGGGGGACCATTGACATTAATACAGTAATCAGTGCTAAAAATATGCACTGTTACTGTACTAATGACACTATTGGCTCCTGCTACTGCAATCACAGCTAGTGAGGAGAAAGTGGGGGAGCGGGGACCGAGCCGCACTCTGTGTGCCATAGGGGCACTCAGCAGAGGCAAGAGCCCAGAGTGCTGGTGGGGCACCCCAGAAAAGAAGTATCGGGGCTGCTCTGTGCAAAACCATTTCACAGAACAGGTAAGTATAATATGTTTATTATTTTTTTAAAAATGTGCATTTAGAATCACTTTAAATTCCTATTTGGCCTAGGAGCACTATGACCGGTCCCCTGCAGCTCTTCAATAAGCTTCCATTGGTGCAGATCACACTACAGTAGGGTTGCCACCTAATCCCTTTAAAACCGAACACATATTCATTACACAGGTTGTGAGGCTAATTTAATGCAGATAAGGCACCAAATTAGTTTAATTATAGCCATAATCAGCCACAAAACCTGTGTGTTTAATATGTGTTTGGTTTTAAAGGGATGAAGTGGCAACCCTACACTACAGCCTCCTAAACGTACAATACAAGGTTAATGTCCCTGATGACACTGAGACTCTGCCCATAGACTAGAGCAGCCTTTCTCAACCTTTTCAACACAGAGGAACCCTTGAAATAAATTTCTGGTCTCGGGGGAACCCCTGCTAAAAATGAAAAATCTATAACTCATGACACATCAGTGTGACAGTCAGTGGGAATAATGCTCCTTACTCTTGTCATCATTGGGAAGAATTACCCTCATACAGATAGCTAAAAGTAACAATGGTGTCATTGGGAACTTATCTGAGAGGCAGAAATTGTCCATTGCTCAAGGAACCCCTAGCAACCTCATGAGGAACCCTGGATGAGAAATCCTGGACTAGAGCATCGGGAGAAAGAGGAGAGCACTTGAACCAGCTGGACCGGGGTGTCAGGTAAGTGATAGAGTCTTTTCTGCAATCCCCTGAATAAAATGAGTGATGCAAGGGTGAATTTTCTATATTTATTGAGTTAGACTTTAAAGCATAACTATTTCCGAAATCAAATTCATGGCAGAATAAACAACTTTAACCACTTTACGACCAGCCGCCGCAGATGCACTGCGGAAGTCTGGCTCATACAGTCAAACCGCCGTGTACGGTGCTCGCCTGGGAGGAGCTAGGGGGCGATCGCGTGCCGCCGGAGGCTCGCTACCACTCCCGCTCATCAGCGGGGGAGCCAGTGCGGGTGTCAGGTGGCTGAGATCTCCCGCCACCCACGATCTCCCGCCGCTGACAGAGAAGGACGGATGGCTGATGTAAACACAGCCGCCCATACTTCTCCCTGAACTGATCACAGATGTCATGTGATCCTGCTATATAGGATCATATGTCTCTGTGATGACTGCACAAGCCACGCCCCCCATAGTTAGAATCACGCCCCTAGGGTCACATTTAACCCCTTAATCACCAACAGGGTTAACCCCTTCCCTGTCAGTGTCATTTTTACAGTAACAGTGCATATTTTTAGCACTGATTACTGTAGTAATGTCACTGGTACCCCCAAAAGTGTCAAAAATGTCAGTTGGGGGTCCGATCTGTCTGCCGCAATGTCGCAGTCCCGCAAAAAATTGCCGCCATTACTAGTAAAAATAAATAAATAAATAAAAATGACATAAATCTTTCCCGTAGTTAGTAAAAGCAATAACTTTTGCGCAAATCAATCAAAATGCGCTTATTACGATTTTATTTTACCAAAAATATGTAGCAGAAAACAAATTGGCCTAAAATGTTAAAAAATGTTGATTTGAGATGAGAGATGAGAATTTCATATAAAAGAATGTGAAAAATATTGTTTTTTTTTTTTTCAAAATTGTCGCTCTTTTTTGTTTATAGCGCAAAAAATAGAAATCACACAGGTAGTCAAATGCCACCAAAAGAAAGCTCTATTTGTTGGAAAAAAAAGGATGTCAATTTCGTTTGGGTACAGCATTGCACGACCACGCAATTGTCCGTTAAAGTCACACAGTGCCGAATCGCAAAATAGGGCCTGATCATTGAGCATTGGTCATTGGTCATTAACCACTTTCCGGTCTGAAAGTGGTTAATGTCGATTACAGGAAATAGAAAAATAATCCATCTGCTTTCAGGATCAACATAACTATGTTATAGGAGGGGCTATAAAAAAAAAAAAAAACTACTGTATTAGGCCCCATTCACAGCACTTGCATTTTGTTAACACATGGTAAATGCACTCATTACCCCAATACACTTTGGTGCATTGCAGTGCCATTTATTGTGAATGCTTTACAAGAAACTATTGGAGAGCAATATAAAGATAGTTTGAATGCTGTTATACAAGCACATTTTAAAGCATATTAATAGTGTTGAATAAATGCGTAGCTTTATTAAACATTGCTTGCAGTTTTTACTGCTTAAAGGTATTGTCCACAGTCTACGTAATTAGTTGCGCTGCTTCTCCCTGATTAGGAGAGACAAAGTTTCACAATGAATATTGATCATAACTGCTTCACTCTAACAATGATGTGTCAGGGGGAGGATAAAAGAATTAGACTGTTCTTTCAGGGCACAATACACTCTAAATACAGTCCTGTCTAGGATACAAAAAACATTTTTGCAGAAGACAAATGGAAATTAATAATATTGGTCAGCCAACATAAAGCAGCTGATCTAATATTTTACTATATTCCTTTCCTCCTATAATCCTGTTTATATTGATACGCTCTCCAGTATACATCACTCAATATTTTGCTTACTAAGTCTCAGCGGCATTGTATGGAGATATTTATAACTTATGGTCTATTTGTAAATTGTTTTTATTTGATGATTGTGACAGAACTGAAACTATTATCTTTTTATGACACTTTTCAAATGCAATGTTGTAAAAGATGAAAAATATTTAGTCAAAAGAAATCGAAATGACTAATTTGTGAAGGTAAAAAAACACCAATAAGGCAACCAAAAACTGCATTATATAATAAAAAGATATCTAGCTGGTCTTCCAAACTGAACCTTACTGCAACCATGAAATGGATTCCTTAGTGTATGCGATAAACATATATTTATTGAATGCAATATGAACACAATCTGTCTTTCTTAGTACAAAGAATGGGATTTAAACCTGCAGGTCAGGACAATGACTTACAATCAACTAAACATAGTTTTTCTTTTTTAGTTTGCAATAGAATAGAAAAGGTGAAAAAAAAAATTCAGGTTCTCATTGCTGTCTATGACTCATTTGAGGAGATTTATCTCCCTTTTATCCATGTGACATCAGAGCAGGAAGTGAGGGGAAAGCTTTGCAGCGGAGATATAGGCAGCAAAAAATATTCAGAATGAAACATAGAAAAAAGGGGACCTAATTGGCATCAATAAATAATAGCTTTTTCTTGTTCAAAATTTTTATTGAAGTTTTTGAGAAAGAACAAAAAAGAAGGTGAACGGTGCTTGCCATACGTAAGGACATAGGAAATAGGATTTCATGAATAGGTACAAATGACAAAACAGTAATAATAAACATACGTGAACAATGTAACCTATTCCAAGGGCTAAATATAATGTAGGGATTATTGTCCAACACCCCAACACACCCCTAATTATAACATATCTTACACTTCAATAACATTTCCAAAACATCCACTGCCAAATGGTACAAATAGAACATGCGGGTCCCACTGCAGCCTATGCAACCAGCTCAGAACAAATTAAGGCTTGCCTGGGCTGGGCAGGATATTCCCGCCTTGTCAGAGATGTATAGTAACTAAGTAGAACTACTTCACTACTGTACTTAAGTACCGAAAGGCGGTATCTGTACTTTCCTAGAGTAGAATTTTTTTCTCCTACTTCCACTTTTACTTCACTACATTTTTTCAATGATTTCAATACTTCTACTCCGATATATTTTTTTTTGGGCTGCATGGTTACTCGTTACAATTATAAAAATTACCACTGCCAGAACAGTAGATGGCAGGTTTCATGAAGCTCAAAACATGTGTATTATCAGCGCATACGAAAATAAATGCTACTGTATGTATAAATGAAAGCTGCATTTGAAATAATAAAAAACAATATGATGTTCAAACTTTTGACTTCTTTCTTTAATAACTACATAACACAGTACTTGTAATTTTACTTTCGGTACTTGAGTAGCAACTTTTTTTTCAAAACTACTGGTACTTTTACTTTCAGTACTTGAGTAGCAAAATTTTTTAAAAAAACTACTTGCAATACTTAAGAACAAAAAATTTTGAATACTTTAGTACTTCTACTCAAGTCACTTTTTGATTGAGCACTTCCACTTCTACTCAAGTCACTTTTTGATCGAGCACTTGTACTTTTACTCAAGTATGGGTTTCGAGTACTTTATACAACTCTGCGCCTTGTCACACTACCATAAAGACTTTGCAATTTCTAGATTGTAAGCTCTAACGAGCAGGGCCCTCTAATTCCTCCTGTATTGAATTGTATTGTAACTGTGTTGTCTTCCCTCATATTGTAAAGCGCTGCACAAACTGTTGGCGCTATATAAATCCTGTATAATAATAATAATAATAGCACAGTAACCTGAATTTGCATAAAACGGCTAGCAGAACAGTCCCTTTGGAGGAGGAGCGCTTCACAATTCTTATACCCAGGAGCCTTATAGATGCGCTCCATGGGGTGTAACATGAGACGTAAGAGCAACTTGCTGAAGGGAAAGTGTGGAAAAAGATGCAGAAGTAAAGCAAAAAGGACAGTGCAACCAAACCGCTCCATGATTTGAACTCGAATAGTGCATGAGGACCTTAGGCTTTCCTTGAGATATATGTGATCCGTGACATGGGGGATCCTGCTGATGAAGTCCTGCCCACGGACGTAACATGTACGGGCGGAGGAGTTTACCTATGATGTCACTCGTGGCCATCAGATTGCTCGGATACGTGCTGTTCTTATGCACCGTTATGGTGCTTTGTTTGTAAGTATACTTGCTGTTGGAATAAAGTCTATTTTAGCTTTCAGAGAGCACTAGATCTGTTTCCTTTCTCTCATCCGTTATGGAGCCATATGAAGATCCCTTCTCCATTTGGGTTTGCCTACTTGGAGTTTATCTTTAGTGATCTTGGAATTTGGCTGTGTGACCCTTAATAGGGTCGAATATCTGAGGTTAGAGCAGTGTTTCTAAACTCCGGTCTTCAGGGCACACTAACAGGCCAGATTTTAAGTATTATATTGGGGAGAGGCAGACAAATGGTATCACCCGTGATGTTTTCTTGCAAACCTGTTAGTGTGCCCTGAGGACCGGAGTTGAGAAACACTGGGTTAGAGGCAGTGTTTGCCTTGCTGGATGGGTTGTGTTTCTTCACACATTATTGCACGATTATTTGGACTCACCCCTTTCCACAAGAGGCTGGATTCCCACATTGCTTATGGACTTTATTTATTACGTTTATGAATATCATATCTTTTATTTTATTTATTATGCGCTGCACTGCTTTATTCTGATATTCAATTTTGAGGTTTTGGTTTGACCTTTTTTAGTGTTCAGCTGCTATTTGTATATGTTTATTTAGGGTGGATTTGGGGCTGAATATTGATTTGCAATTGTTCAGGGTTGCAGAAATTTTTCATTGATTATTATCCAGGAAAGCTTGACCTTAATAAAGTTAAATGGACTAATTGGAAACTTCCACGATCTGGCTATGGTAATATATCCAGTAATAAACACATATGAGATTAGCCTTCCCACATGCCCTAGAGCCTCCCGCACAGGTTGACCCAATAGAGCTTGTTGCTAAGACTTCTTGAGGTTTGTCCCGATCAAAGAGTATATAAAATTGTATACACTTTCCAGAATCTTCCCACTTTCGGACAGGTCCAGTATGTGTGGTTTTACATGCCCTCCTGGCCACAATTCCTGAAGCAGAGTGAATATGTCACTTTTTACTTCTAAATCTGTTTAATGTCGGTAATGTTTTTTTCAACTTTCAAAATGGTTGTTAATAGTGATGTACATCTCAGAAAGTTGGAAGGTATTCCAGTAAATACATTAGTAATAAAGACATTTTTATTGTTTTCAAATTTTATTCAGATAATAAAAAAAGTAACAGGAGGTTTGGGTAGGAAGTTAACCACTAGCCGACCAGTCACGTTGACTGTACTGCGGCAAAGTGGCTTGTTCCCGTCCAGCGACGTAGACCTACGTCGCTGAACTCCTCCCCTTGTGGGCGGCGCTCGCTCCCGCTGTATTCAGTCACAGCGGGAGTCGGGCCAGGGGAGGAGTGGCGGTGATCACCACCGCTCTTCCCCGATCGTCGGGGAATCAAGTGTGGAGATCCGCCCGCTTGTGTAAACAAAGCGGGCGGATCTCCTAAGTGACAGACAGGGTCAGATTGCAGGGTTCAGCATAGCTGAACCTGCGATCTGTCCTTGTGTCACTCAGTCACCTCCCCCCATACACGTTAGTAAGCACCAGGCATACATTAACCCCTTGATCACCAATAAAAATTAACCCCTTCCCTGCCCGTGTCATTATTACAGTAACAGTGCATATGTATAGCACTGATTACTGTAATAATGTCACTGGTACCCCCAAAAGTGTCAAAAATGTCAGTCAAGGGTCAGATCTGTCCGCCGCAATGTCGCAGTCCCGCGAAAAAAATTGCAGATCGCCGCCATTACTCGTTAAAAAAAAACACCAAAAATGACAGAAATCTTTCCCTTAGTTAGTAAACGCAATAACTTTTGCGCAAACCAATCAAAATACGCTTATTGTGATTTTTTTTACCAAAAATATGTAGCAGAAAACAAATTGGCCTAAAATGATAAAAAATTTTGATTTTTACATTTTTTGGGGGGGGGAATTTCATATAAAAATATGTGAAAAAGATTGTTATTTTTTTCAAAATTTAAGCTCTTTTTTTTGTTTATAGCGCAAAAAGTAAAAATCGCACAGGTGATCAAATACCACCAAAAGAAAGCTCTGTTTGTGGGAAAAAAAGGACGAAAATTTCTTTGGGTACGGCATTGCATGACCGCGCAATTGTCAGTTAAAGTCACACAGTGCCGAATCGCAAAAAGTGGCCCAGACGTAAGACAGCAAAATCCTCCGGTGGTAAAGTGGTTAAGTGATGAAATGATGTTTTGTATTGTCGGCCTCAGGGATGTTTCTAATCCTTCCCTAATCTATCAAAAACAGTTATTTTTTCATGTAAAAACTGTTAGACTTCTGGTCATCAAGTTGTGTCTCTTGTGACAAGTTTATTCACCAGGGCTGTGAAAGCCACTCCTAATATAAGATGTTTTCTTATAAATACTATGTATAGATAATAAAACAAAAGAAAATATCCTTGATATGTGTACTAAATTTTTTCATGAAGTGTTAATTCAGCTACATATATTTTTGAAGCAGGACTGAGAAAAATGTAACTTAACCACTTAAGCCCCGGAAGATTTTACCCTCTTCCTGACCAGGGGGTTTTTTGCGATTTTTTACTGCGTGACTTTAACGGACAATTGCACGTGCGATGCTGTACCTAAACAAATTTTACGTCCTTTTTTTCCCACAAACAGAGCTTTCTTTTGGTGGTATTTGATCACCTGTGCGATTTTTTTATCATGCGCTATAAACAAAAAAAGAGCGTAAACTTTGCAAAAATAACAATATTTTTCACTTTTTTTTATATGAAATTCCCCCCCCCAAAAATGTAAAAATCAAAATTTTTAAAAAATTTCGGCCAATTTGTTTTATGCTACATATGTTTGGTAAAAAAAATTGCAAAAAGCGTATTTTGATTGGTTTGCGCAAAAGTTATCGCGTTTACTAACAAAGGGAAAGATTTTTGTCATTTTTGGTGTTTTTTTTTAACGAGTAATGGCGGCGATCTGCGATTTTTTTTGCGGTGCTGCGACATTGTGGCGGACAGATCGGACCCTTGACTGACATTTTTGACACTTTTGGGGGTACCAGTGACATTACTGCAGTAATCAGTGCTATAAATATGCACTGTTACTGTAAAAATGACACTGGCAGGGAAGGGGTTAACTGTATTGGAGAGGGAGGGGTTAAGTGTGTCCTAGGGGTGTGATTCTAACTGTGATGGGACATGTCTCCTATTGTAAAAACAGAGATCAACGGTTCTACATAGTAGAACCGTCTGATCTCCATTTTTACACAGGGGAGAATGACAGGCGGATTGTTTACATAAGCCGCCCGCCTTTCTCCCGCTCTACCGACAATCGTAGTGTGACCGGCGACATCGGGTCCACCGGTCACACGCGCGGACTCCTCTGTGAATGAGCCGGGGCGGGCGCGCGCTATTGCCTCAAAAGCCTGTCACAGGCTAGCGACGTAGATCTACATCACTCTGCCTGGCCGGGGCTGACTGCTGCAGTAAATATACTGTGCGCAGTCGGAAAGCGGTTAAAGAGCAACTCCACTTTTGTTGAGAAAAAGAAATTCCCCTCTAGGTGATCTATGGACATTGTGGGAATTTTAAACTTTGTTGCAGGTTTCTACCTTTTGCTATTCTGAAGAAATAACTATTTGTTCTCTGTGTTCATTTGAAAAGTAATTGTGAATGGGGGTGATTTTATAATTATCAATCAGCTGCTGCACTTGAATGGTTCTAATGAGCTGAGTAGTAGAGGCTGCATCCCTTTAGAGGTGTTTTCCCTTTGGGAGTATGTGACCAAAAATGACATTTTTGTTGCAGGAAATGCCTAAAATCTGACTTTTATCTTAATGCAGACTTCTGGAATCAGTGAGCCAATCACACAGGCAGGAAATTACATAACTGGGGGGTGTTCTGTACAGCATCTGTGTGCCTACCACCTCCAGGTAGCCATATTGTATTGCATTTTACAGAAAATTACTGCAGATTGAAAAGAAATCGTATTTTTTAATAACATTCTATTACAATATGACTTGTGTAGCAGTGTTAATTTTGACGTCAAATTTAGATTTAGATTAAGTCTTTGTTTTTCGACTAAAATGCCATTTTAGTTTTAGTCATATTTTAGGCATCTAACGTGTTTTAGTTGTTTTTTAGTTGACTAAAATCGAATGGGTTTAGCTAAATTTTAATAAATTATTTAGGCGTTTCTCTAGAATTTCCAAACTCATTTTATTCTTCTAGAGTACAAATCAAATAACATTATTATTTATGGTATAAAGGTTTGAATATGCGCATTCAGACACAGATTTAGCCATTGTGATATATAACCAGTGTTTATTTTGGCGTCAAATTTCAATTTAGATTTAGTCATTTGTGTTTTAGTCATATTTTAGTCACCTGAATTGTTTTAGTTTTAGTCATATTTTAGTAGACTAAAATAGTGTTAATTTCGTCAATGAAAATATTTTGCCTTCTGGATAAAGTAGTATACCACCAGACACCATTCAACCCCAACATTGTCAGTTTGGGGAGAGGGTGGTGTTAGACTAGATAGACTTGACTAACAAATTGAAGCTTAAACTCCAGCTAACACCTCATAAGCAGTTACAGCAAACTGTTTTTTTTTTTTTTGGGATAAAGGTTTTACATAAAGAAATAAAAGAAGACCATGTAAGCACCCCTGTCAGTATCAAATGGTTTGCCTCAATCCTCTAACTGCTACTTTGTCTGAACAGCTTGGTCTGTTAAAAAATGACAAACCTATTGGCTGGATCATCAGGTAAAAATAAAGGAAAAAAGTCTAAAAAGGAAACAAATGCAGCCATCACATCTAAAGTTTGGTATGCTGCAATTTAATAATTATTCGTTTTTTTGTTTAATACTGCTTTAACTTGATGACCTGAGTTTTTAACCACTCAAGGACCGAGTCTATTTCTGATACATGTTGTTTACAATTTAAAATCAGTATTTTTTGCTAGAAAACTACTAAGAACCCCCAAACATTATATATATATATATTTTTTTTAGCAAAGACTCTGGAGAAAAAAATGGGGGTCATTGCAATATTTGTTGTCACATAGTATTTGCGCAGCGGTCTTTCAAACGCAATTTATTTGGAAAAAAATACACTTCACTGAACATAAAAAAAACTAAACAGTAAAGTTAGCCCAATTTCTTTTGTATATTGTGAAAGATGATGTCACACTGAGTAAATAGATACCTAATATGTTATGGTTTACATTTGCGCACACTCGTGGAATGGCGACAAACTATGGTACTTTAAAATCTCCATAGGCGGCAGCTTTAAACTTTTTTACCAGTTACCAGTTTAGAGTTACAGAGGAGGGCATTTGCTAGAATTATTGCTCTTGCTTTCACGATTGCAGCAATACCTCACATGAGTGATTTGAACTCCGTTTACACTTGCGAGTGTGACTTACGTAGGAGTTTTCTTTGGTGCGCGAGCTCACGGGGACGGGGGGGGGGGGGGTGCTTTTAAAAAAGAAAAAAAATCCCTATTTATTTTATTTTATTTTTTATTTTTATCACTGTTCCTTTAAAACAAAAAAAAAAATCTATTCACTTTTATTGCTGTCACAGGGAATGTAAACATTGCTTGTGACAGCAATAGGCAGTGACGGGTACTCTTTATGGAGAGATCTGGGGTCTAAAAGACCCCAGATCCATCCACTGCACAAAAGTATTCAAAACACCAGAATTAGCATTTAAGAATACTGTCACTTGGCAGCCGAGTAAACCGGTTTACTTCATCTGAGGACCCGATCAAAGCCGAATCCGGCTTTGTTCAGGACTCTAACTAGTCAGCACACATGCTGGCTGGTCGCACGGGTCTCCCGGTGAGACGGGAGAAACGGGCAGAGCGGCGGAAGGCGGCAGGATAGGGGGATGTTTCCACCCGCTTTCCTTGCGATAACGGCGGAGCCGCTGCTGAGTCAAATTGATTGTTATCATTGAAAACCCGACCACCGGGTCTAAAAAAACGGTACCGGGTTGATGTCTCTAACTGCAGGCATCAGCCACTTCTTCATACCGGCGTACAGGTACGTCACTTTGCAGGAAGTGGTAAAAAAGGATATTCAGCCTTTTAATCAATCGGTGTGGATATCAGTGCTGTAAGTAAAAATAAAGGACTTTTCATACCCTGCTATGCCCAAAAATTTGAAACAAATTTTTAACCAAATGGCAATAAACCCCAAACCAAAAATGTATTATTTAGCAGCTTACCACTCCTTAGATGTGGTAGCTGCATCAGTTGTCTTTTCTTTTCTGCCCTTTTTCCCCTCTGTTTTCACGTGTTGATCTGGCCAGTAACACACCTCCGGTATTAGTGAGACACAACTCTGAAGGAATGAGCAGAGGAGGCACAGAAGACAGCAGAATTTACCAGATTTAGATACACTAACAAACTGAAGCCAAATTCCAGCTCACACTGTATAATCAGTTACAGCAAACATTTGTTTTCCTTTTGAGATAAAGGTTTTACATAAATAAATAAATGCCGATCATTTTGATCAGTGTTAAGTGGTTTGTCTCATGTATGTAAACTCACATATTCTGCTGGAGAGGTTGTTCTTTTGAAAAACCAACAGACTTACTGGCTGGATCAACCACTGAAAATAAAGGAAAAGCAAAAAAGATTAACCCTGCTGATATAATTTGTGACTATATGTGCATAGGGTGGGACCGGGAAATCGCGATTTTACCACAAATGTGTGGCCGTCATTGAAATTCTGGGGATTGTAGTATTCTACTGGCTTTTTTTCTCCTTGAAGTTTGTGTTTTTGAACACTAAAATTTTCTGTAAGGATTTACACTATGCAAGCTTGTCACTCCTTTCTTCTCTTTTTTGAGTGTCACCTGGTCACCATATGATTTCCTGATGAATGCTGCATCCAATTTTTTGGACTTTGGATCATCCAGTGAATACAGGGAGTGCTTTGACTTCTCAAGAGATTGAAAATCACACGTGTTCTGGTAAGTGCGTACTAAGGATGTGCTTTTGCGAAAGGAGCAAGGGATGTCTCACATATGTCAGTGTTTGAAGAGCACACATATAGTTGAAAGAGGATCTTCACCATGGTAATTTTCATCTTTACATGGACATTTTTTAGTTTTTTCGGCATAAGAATTTATGTGATGCCCCGTTTTACTCATTCATTTATGTTTAACCTAGACACGCCCACAAAATGTCATCAGTGTACACAGGACATGTCTAGTACATCTGGTCCTTTTGCCCTGCTGCCAGGACCCCTCCCACCCCCCCACCCCCGTACCAGAACACGGCAATTCAGGTATGATAACACATACTGTCTTTTCTGGCGTATAAGACTACTTTTGAACCTCAAAAAAATCCCCCAAAAATGGGGGGTCGTCTTATACGCTGAGTATAATATCTCCAAGGTAACCTAAGTATAAGTATTACCGGTAGATGTAATCTCTAAAGATACTGGCTGTGTGGAAATCCTGTACCGGTATACCGTATGCAACGTAGCTTCGGCAACATACAGTGTACTGCGCTGAGCCAATCAGGGAGAGAGCGATGTATTCTATTATTGAATGCAAAGCCTGCTCGGATTGGCGGAGTAACATCAGCCCGCCTCTCTGACCGCCAATCTGAGCAGGCTTTGCATTCAATAATAGAATACATCGCTCACTGTGATTGGTTCAGCGCGGTATACTGTATGTAGCCGAAGCTACGGTACATATGGTATAACAGTAAAGGATTCCCACACAGCCAGCGTCTTGAGATTACATCTACTGGTAATACTTATACTTAGGGTACCTTGGAGATATTATGAGAGATTACATGTATTACAGTACTTGGGGTACCTTGGAGATCTATGAGAAATCTGATGTTTTTCAATGGTGTTGCCTTGCTTCGGAAGGGGGGTAGTCTTATACGGCGAGTATAGCCCAAAGCCTATGTTTTAACTTGAAAATTAGGGGGGTTGTCTTATACGCCCAGTCGTCTTATACGCCGGAAAATACGGTAACTATTGCACATTCCAAAGTATACAGAGAAGGTCCGGGTGGCTGGAGCTGTCAAAAAAATTCAACTACATTGCTCAGCCATGAATACAGAAAGATACAAAGAAACATTGCTTAATTTTGTATCTTTCTGTTTATTCATCTTCAAGGGATGAACTTTGATCTGCAGATGAAGTCAGTAAGCAACCTGACAAGTACAGAAAACATTTTGTTTTTATTAAATGTTCCTCTGTTTAACTCCTTATTTACTCTTAGTTTACTCTAATCATACATTTTCCTGCTGATTCTTTTTCTATTTTATTAACTAATAATATTCAAACTTTTGCTTTGCTCGATAATATTTTTACACGTTTTACATATATTTGCATGTATCACATTGACGTGAGAAAAAACGTACTTTGATTAATTTGTAAATAACTTTGCAATGCTTTGTACCAGAATCATAATTTTAGTGTTGTTTTAAACAGGACAAATTACAGAATAAAATGCACACTTTGTATGTGCAGTAACACTATTTACTTTTAAACTAACACTGCTGAAATAAATTTAAAAGGTGTATTTTGTTTAGTTTTATTACGTTTAATTGTCTAAGGCAGGGATTCCCAAACTACAGCCCTGCAGCTGTTGCAGAACTACACACCCAATGAGGCATTGTAAAACTCTGACATTCACAGACATGACTAGACATGATGGGAATTGTAGTTCCTGAACAACTGCAGGGCCGTAGTTTGGGAATCCCTGGTCTAAGGATTGCAAAAAAAAAAATAAAAAATCAGTGTTGCAAGACACTATTCACAAAAATAAAGCCCTGTCTGTCCTTAAAAATATATATATATATATATATATATATATATATATATATATATATATATATATGTATGACGGTGTTAGCTAAAGTAATGACAAAGTTATTGCCGAATAAACAGGTCCATAGCAGAAATGTGAAAATGGCTCTAGTCCATAGAAGGTGAACAAGTGTGAGAGATGAAGTGGTTAAGCGCTGTATTTTGCACCTGATATCATATAAGCGCAGCATATGTTTTACAAATGTTTTAAAAATAAACGGAAGAAAGCCTAAAAATTTAAACAAATGCAGCCATCACATCTAGGAATTGGTAAGCTGCCATATAATGAATGTTTGCTTTTAGGTTTAATACTGCTTTAAAAACCAAAGGGTATTGGTAATTGATGGGCCTTTAACTTTGACTTTAGGTGGGACTTCTTTGTTTTAAATTCTTTTGTCTGCACGGCGGTTTAACAAGAGCTTTAAATGCTATAAAGGACAAGAAATAACCTCTATGTGAAGCCCTTTCGGAATGAATTCTATAGTCCTCAGGGTAACAAGTAACTTGAATATAGCCTATAAATCCTTTTACACAATAGCATTCTGTTTTCCTTGGTCGCACTGATAAAGGAGGCAGTCTGTGCCTATGAAATCTGGATGTGCTAATCAACAGATCTCTAAACACTTACAAAAGATACGTGATAATTAAAAAAATAATAACTTGAGTCTGAATGATTGGATGTCTTTACCAATGAAAATTATACAGTTGAATGATTTCAAACATTGCTGTAGTAAAATGAAAATGGTCATCACAAGTGCATGCAAACATCTTTTTTACAAATTAATGTATTATTCTGAATATTATAATTATTTGAAAAATGCATTCCAATCATTTACAAATTAATGCTGCCAGAAAAATACTCATAATGTATGTTAACAATTTTTAGCCCTTGGGCAACAGCAACAAATCCTCCCCATTTATCTCTACCGTCTTATTCAAATCACTAATCATCAGTAAACACTAATAGCTAGGTCAGGATCCCATTTTCTTTGGATCAACCATGTAGTGTAGGGACCTGCCTGATTTGATGCTAAATAATTGGATTGTTTAGGTTTGCCCTCATATTTCATATTTTTGGTAAATCTAAAGGGAATTGTATGAATAACTTGTATTATACAGTATATGGCCAGCTTGAAATTACACTAAACTCTGGTTTAAAAAAATATATTCAAGTATGTTTTCTTAACTCCAAAAATACTTTCTATTGCTGCCATTCTCCATCAAATAATTTTTTTTGCTGTTGTGACTTCTTGAATTCTTGTTGGAGGGTGGCTACATTTCTACTCCATGGTCTGTATGTAGCAATATAGCCACCTCTTTTGCCCATTGCCAAGATGTACTATGGACTAAGTATTCTTTTTTGGAGAATAAGGATAGTGTTTCATGTCTCTTTTAGTGTTAGGGTTAAGTAAAGGGACTCTGCCATGAGAAACATATGGGGGCTTCTATTGCAGAGTCCAACAAACATACATACACCGCTCAGGCCAAAACGGGAAAGTACAACATATCCGTTGCAGATGCTCAACTCGGCTCACCACCGTAGACCATGAAGATACCAGAGAAAGATACAGCCGCACTCCAGCCGCACTCCACAGCTGAGATAAGTTTATGAAGTTCCTTTATTAATCATCAGTCCAGACTGACAGGGGACAGATAGAGAGGCTAACGTTTCACACGGCACACCGTGCTTGTTCACAACCGTTGTGAACGGTGTGTCGTGTGAAACTTTAACCTGTCTACCTGCCTCCGTCTGTCTGGACTGACGATGAATAAAGGAACTTCATAATCTTATCTCAGCTTTGGAGTGCAGGCGTATCTTTCTCTGGCTTCTATTGCAGGCCTCCTTTTGAAAATGCTAGATGCTTGGCTGTGCCAGAATTCAGTATGTTTCAACTGCAAAAGAAAAGAAAAAAATGGAAGCACACACCAGAAAACTGCCTGGTTCCTGGGGTATCAGAAGGCTTCAGCTTTACCTTCTCCCAAGCCACACCCTTCTAACATAAAGATAGTCACCTGCACATCAGAGTGCAACAATTAATTACTAAGTGCAACAATTAGTCATATATCTATACAAAGTTCAATAATCAACACAGATATAAATACATCAATCTTTAAGTGCTGTATGATATCACAATAAAAATGAAGTACAAATGTATAAAAATGCATAAAGGTCCAAAAAAGTGCAAAAAAAGTCCTGTATAGTCCAAATAAATATGTATTATAATTCCTCCACCAAGAACTCAGTTTGTTCCCAGCATAAAGAAGCACCAGCCACCACCTCATGAAATGAGCACTCACCAGTAAATGTGCTACAAAATGTGTAGCAAGCTTAGCATGCTATCATAGGTAGGTGTCATTCCGGGTAGCCTATGTATCCATCCACAGTGCCTTCCTCTCTGGTTCCCTGAACAAATCCAAGTTGCAGCAAACAAATGGCGCTTTTCCACTGCATGGAACCGAACGGTTTGGCTTGCTTTTGTGCTTTTCCACTGCTGGTACCGCATGGCATGGTGTAGGAACGGTTCGGTACGGCGGCGCTTTTCCACTGCATGGAACCGAACGGTACGGCTTTCAAAAACAGTAACACCTTCATTGTGGTTCCAAGAGGTACCATACCCGGTACCATATCCCACAATCCTTTGCATGCAGTCACTACTAGCCACTGATTGGTCAGAGAATCCCATCACCCCGTTGTTATTCCCACCCACTTAACTTTAGTACTACTTTAGTGGAAAAGCAAATCATACCGTACCGAACCGTTCCAACACCGTACCATGCGGTACCAGCAGTGGAAAAGCAAACCGGGCCAAGCAGGGCCAAGCAGGGCCAAGCAGGGCCGAGTAGAGCCGAGCCGGTACTTGCAGTGGAAAAGTGCCATAAGCTTACACAGGAGCCAGCATAGACAGTAATAGTGTAGTATTTATTGCATCATGAGAATCACATACATAACACACCAAACAAACACTGCTAACTGATATCATGAAGCCCATGGCAGCAGCACTAAAGTCATGCAGAGACTTCAGTGATGATATTACGCCGCTGCAGAGGCCTTTTTATTTGGCCCCAGATGGGCAGAGGCTTTAGTGCTAACATCACACCACTGCATTGCAAAGCTGCAGCTGATTGGGACATCATATGACAGTTTCCTGTGGGTTTTGGCCAACCTGGGTTTGGCCTGAACCTTAGTCTGTCCCTAATCTCCTTTTAAGGTTTTGGCTGGAATCACACTTTATTCATTTTTTATTTATTCCTCTGTAGTGCACTTACACACCTGTGATAGAATGCACAATCTCCTGAGTCCTAGTGCTAGTTATAAGTAGTGCTGGTATCCAGAGCTTTTAACCACTTTAGCTCCAAAAGATTTTACACCAATTGTTTGCTAGTCAAAGCTATGGTATACCCAGTAGTAACCTATGGCTGTTAAAGTTGAAAGGCTAAACGCCAAAGAATTGATGCTTTTGAGTTATGGTGTTGGAGAAGAATCTTGAACGTCCCTTGGATAGCAGGAAGATCAAACCAGTCAATACTGAAGGAAATCAACCCTGAACATTCACTGAAAGTACAGATCCTGAAGCTGAAACTCAAATACTTTGGCTATCTAATGTGAAGAGAGGGAAAGGAGAAAAGACCCTGATACTGGGGAAACATGGAAGGAAAAAGGAGAAGAGGATGACAGAAAACAAGATGGATAGATAGCATCATCAAAACAATGAACATGAAGTTAGGAAAGCTCCAGGTGGCAGTGTGGGACAGAAAAGCCTGGCGTACTATGGTCTATGAGGTCACAAAGAGTTGGACGTGACTAAACGACTGAACGACAACAACTGGACTACTTTAACTGGTAATTGTGAGGTCATGCAATGCTGTACCCAAAAAAATAGTTTATATAATTTTTTTCACACAAATAGAGCTTTCTTTTGGTGGTATATGATCACCACTGGGTTTTTTATTTTTTGCGATATAAACAGAGAAAGACCAAAAGTTTTAAAAGAAAAAACATTGTGCTCCATTCACGAAGCGGTATATACTGCTTTAGAAATTGCAGTAAAATACTGATAAGGCTATAATGATAGGCAGCACTGATGGGCACTGATAGGCAGCACTGATGGGCACTGATAGGCAGCACTAATGGGCACTGATAGGTGGCACTGATGGACACTGAATCCCAATAAATGTATACTGATTGGATTTCATAAAAGTTATCGATTTTATACTACTAATGGCATTGATTAGTGGCTTATAATGGGACTAAGATAGTATGATGGGCAATCTGACACTAATTGATGCTGTGGGGAACTGTCTAACTGCCACTGACATCACCAGTGACATTAATACAGTAATCAGTAATAATAATATAAACCATGGCTCAAATTTTCAATTCCTGAGCTACTAGCTAGGCATTAAGTTGCCCTAACCAACCCCTACCCTGCTCCGCCCCTAATTCTGCCCCTAAGCACACCCTCATAAATTATCTCATGAAATGCCACTGTTAAATGTTTTATGCAGAATTAAGTTATAAAAATAAATATCAACAACAACAGCTTTATCAGTGCCCATCAATGCAGTCTATCAGTGCCCATCAATACAGCCAGTCAGTGCCCATCAGTGCAGCACTTCAATGCCCATCAGTGCAGAATTTCAGTGCCCATCAGTGCAGCCTTATGAGTGCCCATCAATGCAGTCTATCAGTGCCCAATTTGTGCAGTCTATCAGTGCTCACCCGTGAAGACTGTTAGTGCTCATTGGTGCAGCCTCATCAGTGCCCATCAATGCAGCCTATCAGTGCCCATAAATGCACCCTTTTAGTACCCATCAGTGCAGCCTATCAACACCCATAAATGCAGCTTATCACTGCATGGGGATCACAGGGAGAAATTGGGAGGAGAACGGAATGGATCATACAGAGTGGGGATCTCCCACTGTGACACAGTTTGGATCCGAAACACCAGCTGTTGTCAAACAAAGTTCCGCCTCCTGCACTGGCTCCTATAATAGACGTCACATTACTTTAATTTGCCTGCATTAGACCAGTGTGCTGTCTATCATAGGAGCTGGTCCAGGAGGTCGAGACTTTGTTTGACAGCAGCAGGCGTTTCAGATCCAAGCTGTGTCACAGCGGATGGCTCTCCTCTTCCTCTCCTCTCAGTTTCCTGTCCAATCGCTGGAAGGACAATCTGCGTTTGTCAACACAAAGTTCTGGGCTGTGATTGTACACAGCCAATCAGCAGGTCACAGCCATGAATCATTGGCAGTGCTGTATTTTGGCCTAGGCCAACAAGGCCCAGGCCTAGGGCAGCACTTTGCAGGGGGGCAGCAAAAAATCTGCCCCCCCTCTCCAGCTGAGACTCTATTGGCCACTGGTTGCTAGAGCTGCCTCTCTCACCCCCCTCCTCTCTTTCTCACCCCCCTCTCTCGTTCTCTCTCACCCCTCTCTCTCTCACCCCGCTCTCTCTCTCATCTCCCCTCTCATCCCAACCTCTCTCTCTATCATCCCCCTCTCTCTCTCTCTCTCTCATCCCCCCCTCTCTCTCATCCCCCCTCTCTCTCACCCCCCCTCTCTCTCGGCCTCTCACCCCCTTTCTCTCATCCCCCCTCTTTCTCTCTCTTATCCCCCCTCTCTCTCTCTCCCTCCCTCACCCACCCGCCTCTCTCTCCCATCCCCCCCTCTCGTGAGATCTCAGGGGTTCATGCTGGGACTTGTAGTCCTTAAATTTTGGAGGGAGTCACATCCGTTGAAAAAGGAAGGAGTGGGGCAAATCTACATGGAGGGGGGGGGGGGGCCCAATTTTAGTCTTGCCTAGGGCAGCACAAAACCAAAATAAACCACTGATCATTGGCTCAAAGAGATCACAGGCTCACACTGTGTACAATCACAGTGGGGGGGGGGGGGGGCTTTGCACACATGTGCATGCCCTAAATCTGGAAGCAGGCAGTGACGTAGTAATATATGTTGCTTTGCCTGTGCAGGCGGCCCGTCTGCAGTACATTGCAGACAAGTGGTTAAAACACACTCCCAGGTGCTACTGTATATTGTGTAGTCTTGTTAAACTGCCTTTCTGGTAGAAGTGATTCGGGTGGTTGTAAAGCCACTTGTTTACTACCACTAGAATATGCCATAGATTTAGGTAGAATATGCCAGGCTCCACATTCCCAGGGTAGAGAATGGCAGAAGGAGCTCAGCAAATGTCTGATCGCTGATCCTCCTTTTGGTGAATGAACCGCAAAGCAATGTGTACTACATCCCTTTTTGGTTCAGAGCTGTCATTTTGAAGCCCTGTGACTGGGAAAGAAGCTAATGGAGCGCAATCTGTACTCCATTAGCTTCGGTGGAGGGCAGGGTCTAGAGGTCAAACAGACCCCTGATGTCTCAATAAAGAAAACCTGTCATTAAAGTGTACTATCACCCAGGGGTTTTTTGATCCTGTATGTGATAACAATAAAGTTGAGAGGAAAAAAATATAAAAAAAAAAAAAAAACTAAATGTCATCGAATACCAGCAAATCTAAGAACATTTGAATTTTTTCAAATTGTATTAAAATTGAGTGTTTGTGGAGTTCTATTTATTTTGGCATTGCTTCAGGCAATAGTGAAGCAGATGAACAGATAACAAGTGAACAAAAAGATGTCATAAAAAGTGCATTTTGACCTGAATATCTAGTAAGGTCATTTACCTCTGGTGAGTTTATCCATTGAACAGAAGTGTAGGGCACAGCATGGCTTGAAGTGTTTCCTTTCACGGAATTATTGAAAGATACGAAGATGGCACATTGCTGCATTTAAGACTGGCTTTTTATGTTTTAAAGATGTTTTTCAAGATTGATAGACAGAAGTCACAAAGTATTTTCATTTGTGGTTTGAAGTCATTTTACTGAGGAAATAATGAGGGGATTAAGAATCGGAGACTGTAGACAGTTATATATTTGATTTATTGTATGATGTTAAGAGACTTTATTCATTCACATGTTGTATAAATTTGTGGATTACATTAAAGCCGAACTAAACTGTCTTTAAACACCACAAACTGAAAATGCTATTTAATTCATGTTTAGTATTTTACACAAACTCACCCATCCATCCATGTCTTAATGCTTTATTTTGTTGAAAAAACACCTAGAAAAACATCCCTCTAGCATTTCTAGCTGCCACCATCTTGAATAAAGACAAATGATTCAGGTAGCATTTAATTCCTACAATTTCATCTGCCCTTAGCTCAGGCATACAGACAGGAGGGTCTGCTTAGTTGAGAAAATCCCCCTACCCCTCTTTCAGATGAAAGAAAACAATGTCCATGAAGACTCCTGGGATGTATGACATCATTTTGGCCTAGGCCAGAAAGTAGAAACTAAAGGCATGTCAAAAAAAAGTTTCAAACAAGTAAATGTAATTTACTTTCCTATCTGTTTATTAATGCTAGCAGCATAAGGATTAAAAATAGTTCATGTTGATTGAGAGCCCATTCACACTAGCGCGACTTGTGAGGCGGCTTTTGTGCCCTCAAGTCGCCCCAAGTCGCTTGACATAACAAAAGCAATGTTAATCAATCAGTGCCGTCTTAATTGGCACTACTGAAGTCGCTCCGACTTCAGAAAAGGGTCCTGTACTACTTTGAGGCGACCTGTGATCCGACTGTCCCATATACTTCAATGGGAGTCGCCTCCTTATCTTAATTGAAGCGACTTGTGATCCGACTTTCCATAAAAATGGTCCTGAACAAGAAAAAAAGAGCATTTTTCTTATAATTTTTATGAGCACATGAATATGGCTTCTCTCCACCTGGCTGTTTTTCTTGCAGGCATTTATCTGGCATTTTTGGAGGCAGGCATGACTTTTTTTGGATTTAGTGTCTGGGGGTCTAAAAAGTGTACCTGTGAAGTTTCAGCTCTGTAGCATATCCAGAACCCCCCCAAAAATATCATTTTTCTTATAATTATTAATACAGCAGTGTGGCGGCTTCTCTACACCTTGCATTTTTTTTTTTGCTGGCATTTATCTGGCATTTTTTGGCATCTTTGGAGGCAGGCATGACTGATGTAATGCCATCTAGATATGACCTTGAACAAGTTCTCCAATGCTACTACATTTTGTGAAGAGTGGGATAGTGCTTCCCACATGTTAGTCCAATCTTCGGGTCATTGCAGGGTACCAAAGTCTGCCTCTCAATGTGAGCAATATGAAGGGGCTTGGGTACTAGAAGCATGCAGGAGGGATGAGTACAGCAACAAAACCAGGCCCTGGGTGGTAGGACAGATTCAGCATCTGGTCTCAAATGTGGTTGAGGGCTTAAATCTATCGTAATTCTGAATGAAAGTTTCCATAAAGTGGCGAATCTGGATATAGTGTACATTCTCAGAGTTGGGAACCTTATGAGTGCCTTTAAGCTGTTAAAGAGCATATACACCCTGGGCCATCAGAAAGGAAAAGACCATTGTCAGGCCTTTGAAGCGCCACCAATTAAAGTTGTGAGGATTGTCAAGTCCCAGAGAAAACAGTGGGCAGGTATGAATTCTTTTTTCTCGTCAGTCTTTACGCAGGAAAAGGAAGGGTACACTGACCATGACTGTATGGTTAGTAGTAATACACAGGACTTGCCACTATGGCTAACAGAGGGGGAAATCAGGGAAAGACTGGATAAACTTAACACAAACAAATCACCAGGCCCGGATGGCGTACATCCGAGAGTGCTCAAGGAACTCAGTATGGTTATATCTAGACCACTGTTCCTGATCTTTGCTGACAGTATTAGGACAGGAGATGTACCAGGGGATTGGAGGAAGGCTAACGTGATTCCGATATTCCAAAAGGGCCAGAGACATATCCCGGGAAATTATAGGCCTGTCAGTCTGACATCAATAATATGTAAACTTTTGGAGGGGATGATAAGGGACTATATCGTAGAGTATGCTAAAGACAACAACATCATCAGTAGTAACCAGCACGGGTTTACAAATGGGCGATCTTGTCAAACCAATCTCTTAGCATTCTACGAGGAAGTGAGCTGTGAGCTAGATAGGGGGAGACCAGTGGATGTGGTGTACTTGGATTTCGCTAAGGCGTTTGATACAGTTCCCCACAAGCGCTTAATTTATAAAATAAGGTCTGCAGGTATCGACAGCAGGGTTTGCTCTTGGATACGGAATTGGCTAAAAGGCCGTGTCCAAAGGGTAGTAATAAACAGCGCATACTCAGACTGGTCTGAGGTAGTAAGCGGGGTGCCCCAGGGCTCAGTCCTGGGACCAACCTTGTTCAATTTATTCATAAACAGCATTGAGGACGGGATCAGTAGTTCGTTATCAGTTTTTGCAGATGACACAAAATTGGCCAGGGCAATAACTGCACAGCATGAAGCAGATATCCTACAGAATGACCTGGACAAAATTACGGAGTGGGCAACGACATGGCAAATGAGGTTTAATGTGGAGAAGTGTAAGGTTTTGCACTTGGGGACCAAAAACATAAAAACACAATACACGTTAGGAGGGGAACCCTTGGGGGAATCAAAAATGGAGAAGGATCTGGGAGTCTTAGTTGATGATAGATTAGGCAACAGCATGCAATGCCAAGCGGCAGCTTCCAAAGCCAACAGAATATTAGCATGCATAAAGAAAGGGATGTATTCCAGAGATAAGACTATAATCCTTCCACTTTATAAAACTCTGGTCCGACCGCATCTGGAGTATTCTGTCCAGTTCTGGTCGCCAGTCCTCAGGAGGGATGTGTTGGAGCTGGAGAAAGTCCAGAGAAGGGCAACTAAACTGATTAGGGGGTTGGAGGACCTTACCTATGAAGAGCGGCTGCAATCGCTCGATTTATTTTCCCTGGAGAAAAGACGTCTGAGAGGGGACATGATAGCAATTTATAAATATCTTAATGGGGATCTCAGCTTAGAAGAAAAGCTGTTCATTCGAAGGAATTGCATGAGGACTCGAGGACATACAATGCGATTAGAGGAGAAGCGTTTTAACCTCAGGCAACGTGGGGGGTTCTTTACTGTTAGGGCTACAAGATTGTGGAATTGTCTACCACAAGAGGTGGTTTCTGCGGGTAGTATGGTGACTTTCAAAAGACTCTTAGACTTACATCTCAAGGATCAGGAGATTGAGGGCTATGTTAGATGATTACAGTCACACACACCTACACAGGTTGAACTGGATGGACTATTGTCTTTATTCAACCTCACCTACTATGTAACTATGTAACTATGTAAAAATCTCCAGGAAGGGAAGATGAAGAGAGATAAGACTGTGCTTCAGTTTATGAATGAACGGGAAGCTCTGTACACTCATTCATTCTGTGGAGCTAAGGCTGCAGAGAAAGAGACTGATGAATCTGTCCTCAGTCCCGTTCTCTGTTTCAAAAGTAAGACATCAGGGGTCTGTTTAGACCCCCGATATTTCACCAAAGCTCCCCAACAGAGGGTCCTGAAAATTATGTAAAAAAATAATAAAAAATAAAATTGTAAAAAAAAAAAAAAAAAAATCTTTTTATTAAATAAAATGGTAAAAAATAATAATTGAATAAAACCGCAAAAATAAAAAAAATGACAGCAAAACTACCAGGGTCGCAAAGGTCGCACTTGCAATTAGGCTCTCGCGTTCCGCCACCATGGGGGGAACCCAAGAGGGCAGGAAGGCGACCCCCTGAGGGACCATAATAAAGGGTCCCACAATAGGAGCAAAAGATCAGTGTGGGAAAGGGGCCAGGGGGGCCCTTCGTTTTTTTTTGCATTAGGGTGCTGAAGATTCTACTTACGCCTCTGACCAAGGGTGTAATTTGCACGTCTTTATAACAGTGAGTTAAATTTGGTACTCTCAATCCCCCTTTAAGTTTTTGCTTATAGTGCAAAAACTTGTTCAGTGCCGGTTCACATTTCTGCGATGCGGGAAGGCTGCGAATATACAGCGTGTTCCCGCATCGCATCCGCACCCCTGGCAGTTCACACTGCCATATGCAATACACTGGGGGTATGAATTAAAAGTTAACGACACCCTCAGAAAGTTCGCACAGTATCGGATCGCACTAGTGTGAACCACCATGCGATCCGATTCTGCTGCGGACCAAAAAAGGGGTCCTGTGCGTGTTTGGTGCGATTGCAGTGCAAATTCAGACATTCAAACTGTATGGCTGAATTTGCACCGCACAGAGATCGCATGTAATTTTAGGAGCAGTGCATTCCGAATTACATGCGATCTCTGTGATCGCAGAAATGTGAACCGGCACTCAGTCTCGGACTGATTGATCCCCAGATTAATTTAAGAATTCATTTAGGAATTTAGGATGTTGCGAAAAGCACTACACATGTGGGGAGACTAAAATGGGCAGAACTTAAAAAGGGTAAAGGCGTTTTTGGGAGAACATTCATTTTGATTTTGTGGATGCGTCCCATCCAGGAGAATGTAAACTTATCCCAGGAGCTGAGTAAATGTTTTGCGCTTGTTGGTTATTTTCACTGCCTGTTATTCTGCTGCAGATTTCCCCTCACTTCATGTATGATAAAACACTTTCCCCAAATCCAAACATTTGGAAAATTCTCTCTAATGGAGCCCCTGGATAGCAATAAAAATCAGACAGAGGTTCTAACCCCTACGCTATTCTGTCCAAAACTAGAAAAGAAAACATTTTGGCTATAGATACACTTTAACCACTTGAGTACCAGCCTGTAATACCCTTTCATTATCAGACCATTTTTCCGTTTTTAGCACTGTAATAGTTTGACCAAGGATTACTCATACAACACTGTGCCCAAATTAGTTTTATTCCATTTTTTTGAGACAGATAGAGCTTCCTTTTGGTGATATTTAATAACTGCTGGGTTTTTATTTTTTATCTATAAAAAGAAAAATATTTTTGCAAAAGAAAAAAAAAAAAAATTCCCTTACTTTCTGTTAAAATGAAAATGCCAGAATAGTACAAAAAAACTAAATTTTTTCCCCACATTTTTTGGAAATTAGGAAACATGCCAATACTTAGGGGGTTAAACACAGGGTGTGATAATGGTGCACTAGATACATTATTGTACAGGAAACACACAGAGGGAAGTGGCAGTAAAGGGGTTAATGTACTGGTCACATACAGTAGCAGGATGGAGACGAAGGGGTTAATATTGAGATGGGCAGGATAAGGGAGGCGAGGGGTAAATTTTACAGTTCTATGTATTATAGATAATAGGTGTTAGAGCTGAGGGGGGAGGGGCAGAAAAGGGTTAGAAAAAAAGATTCAGTTTCACAGCACAGAATGAATAGATCAGCAGCTGCAGCCACAGATCCATTCATTCTCCTACTGAGGAGTAATCTCTCTCCTTCCCCTGTTGTAAGGGGAGGGATCAGCATTGTAAATAACACACATGATTGCTGTGATGACTAATCGCAGTGATCACATGGTACCCAGCTAATAGGATTGGCTGGATAGAGAGCTTCTGTGTCCACAGCCATCTAATGACAGCTGGGTACCCATTAAATTGGCCTCTAGATGGCTATTCACCCAGTGCTGTTCATAAACAGCTTTGGGTAAATAAAATGGCTACTGATCTTCTGTTAATACAGTGGTACATAAATGGTTAAAGAAGAATCACCAGAGCTTGGAAATTTCTGTTAAATGCCCCAGGGAACCCAGTGCAAGCATCAATTGGTCCCGTACTTATCCTTGACTGTTTAACCATTTGCAGACCCTGACTTTTTCAGACATTTGTTGTTTACAAGTACAAATTAGTATTTTTTGCTAGAAAATTACTTAGAACCCCCAAACATTATAGTATATTTTTTTAGCAGAGACCCTAGAGAATAAAATGGTGGTCGTTGCAATATTTTATGTCACACTGTATTTGCACAGCGGTCTTTCAAATGCAAGTTTTTTGGGAAAAATAAGCTTTAATTAATTAAAAAAAAAGTAAAGTTAGCCTAATTGTTTTGTATAACGTGAAAGATGATGTTAAATAGACACCTAACAAGTCATGCTTTAAAATTGCACACACTTGTGGAATGGTGACAAACTTCAGTACCTAAAAATCTCCAAAGGCGGCCCTTTAAAAATATTTACAGGTTACCTGTTTAGAGTTACAGAGGAGCTTTGAGCTAGAATTATTGCGCCCGCTTTAGCGATCACGACAATACCTCACATGTGGTATATGTGGTGTGGCCATCTTGCCCTCACTTGACTTCCTGCCCAGCGATTGGCCGCAACAGATTGTTTCCTGGACTTAATGGGTGATTCCAGTAAGCTCGAAAATTACTGGGAAGCGGCAGGGGGGCACCTCTCCTGCCACTTGTAAAAGTAATCCAGTGGCAAATCTGCCCCTGTGATCACTTTAATGGGAAAGCTGGCTGCCTAATGAAAAAAAAAGGTACTGGGTTATTGCAGCTAGCTGCAGCCATAACCCTGGTATAAAACGTCAAAATCATGACGTATATATTTACAGTTCGGGGGTCGACAAGTGGATAAAAAAAACACACCGTTATGTCAGTTAGCGCTGACTGTAGCCATTTCTGATTAGAGCACTAAGGCTCCGTTCACATCTTAGCGTATGGATCACGGGCAGAACCGCCGCGGTTCCGCCCGCGATCCGGAGATTATTGCAAATCGCGGGACGCCCGTGCGTTGCCCGTTGATTTGCAATAGACCCCCAAACACTGAGCGATGTTGCCGCGATTTCCGCCTGCCGAATCGCGGTAACATCGCGCAAAAAAAAATCACGGGACGCATTACGACCAAAAAAGTACAAGAGCTTCTTTGGATCGTATTGCGTCCCACGATTTTTTTTGCGCGATGTTACCGCGATTCGGCAGGCGGAAATCGCGGCAACATCGCTCAGCATTTGGGGGTCTATTGCAAATCAACGGGCAACGCACGGGCGTCCCGCGATTTGCAATAATCTCCGGATCGCGGGCGGAACTGCGGCGGTTCTGCCCGTGATCCATACGCTAAGATGTGAACGGAGCCTAAAGAGTAGGAGCTGTATATTGAATAAACCTAGTAACTTCTGCATTCATTCCATCCTGATGTTTTCAGTTTTAAGTACACATATCACACACTGAGGATGATTTACTAAAACTGTGCAAAATCTGGTGCAGCTGTGCATGGTTTTTGTATTCATTCTTTCATTATTACCATATCTTTTAATATAATACTATATATTTTTTGGATTTCTGTCCACTTCCTCTTGGCCCACGGGACTGCTGTTTTCGACGTATTAGAGCCCATTCAGACTAGCGCGACTTGTCAGGCGACTTGTCAGCCTGACAAGTTGCGGTAGGTCGCGGTCCATTGAGTAGTACAGGACCCGTTCTAATAGGAGCGACACAAGTCGCTCCGACTTAGAAAAAGGGCCCTGTACTACTTTGGGGCGACCTGGGAGCGACTTGCATAGACTTCCATTATGTGAAGTCTCTGCAAGTCGCGCCGAAGTCACGGTGCACGCGACTTCACAGGTCGCCCCCCAAAGTCGGATCGCCTCAGTGTGAACCGGCTCTTACTTTTTTGTTTAGTCTATGTTATTATTTTATTATATTGTTGATAAATGTCTATTTGAGCTAGACATAGACCTTTCCTAACCAATAGCCTTATCTTCGTTTTCTTTAATAGGCCACGTTAGGTTGGTGTCTAGATTTGCTGTTTAGTATATTGCATAGTTCATGGTATGCTTATACTGTTCTCTTGTTTTTGGTTTAGTTTTTTGTTTACTCTGTCTTTTCCATGGTTTGCTATACCCCACATTTGTTCTTACCGATATAGCATGGTATGCGCATTGGGTGGTGTGCAGTGATAGCCTTATCTACACGGTAAGACACTTTTTCTGTTATATAAGACATCATTATTTAATATGTGCGTAGCATTTCATTCTTGTTTTGTTTGTTTTAATAGAATCCAGTAGGAGTGTAGCTCTGTCCCCACAATCACACAGCGATGTAATGCAGCAGAGTGCTATAGACTGATTTTGGAGATACAGTGTTTGAGCATATTACATGTTTTTAAAGCTATGCATGCATACTCACCGCTGTGTGGTTGTTCAATGTATCATATGTGCATTTTTTGTTTTATTCTTTTGTTTTTTATATTGTATATATATATTTTTATATATATATATATATATATATTGTGTCTTCTTTTTCATGGTTTGTTTTCTGTTTTGGATTTTGTCATGGATTTTTTTCGTTAGTTATTTAGGGTTGATAAATGATTTTAACATGTGTGTCCAAATGTCATGTATTGGCCAGCCCATTTACCTTAGTGAGGTCCGGTGCATTTCCTTTTGGGTGTGCACTTAAAAAGATTGTGTCTGAGCCATATCTGTGTTGTGAACAAGCACGAATTGCTCATGTGAAACGCGTCAACAGTGTCCCTGTGATGTTTATCTGGCTTGATGACAATAAAGTAACTTGAAAAGTACTCATCTCGCTGTGGTGTGGGGTCATCCTCTTCTTTCGTACAGCAGCTGTGTTTGGTAGCCAATGAACTTCTAATTTCTGCTTGTTCAATTAAGCTTTGACAAAAACACATGGAAGCTGATTGGTTTTTGTGCAGAGCTGCACCATATTTTATCCTTTGTTTTGGTAAACCAACCCCCTTTATCTTATATCTTTGTAATTAGTTCTACATGCACAATACATTTTTTTTAGAACAGGGATAACAGATAACACTCTGAAATGCAGCCCAGCTGGGATTTTCTCCTATAAAGGTAGTCTGGGAGAAACTACAGCAGTAGCTGTTGGCATGAGTAGTTGTGAATGTCATGCACAAGCACCATATTTGACAGCTCGTACTGAAGTCACTCTTCCCAGAAAGGCAGGCAGGCAGGTTTGGACACTGTTGGGGGAGGACAGACCAGCCAGGATCTGTTTTAGAATGTCACATGTTATCACTTTTCTAAAATGTGTACTGCATATGTAGAAATAATAGCAAAGATAGAAAACAATGTGTGTGTCATGTACCTGGTCAGTGAGCCTGACATGCAGAGGAAGGTCTCTCGTACAGCTCCAGCTTGAGGGCCACTGATGGTGAGACAGTAACCACAATAGCATGGTGAGGTATGAGCGCCTATGAACAGTCCAGTAGTCTATGCTGTTAGTATCTGATACTTCACAGGAAGGATCCCAGGAGACAGAGCAGCTGACAGCAGGCAGATGAGACAGCAGGATGGCTGGAGGCAAGCAGGCTGGCACAGGGCTGTGGATGTGCAGCAGGAAGCAGAAGCCCGAGGATAATGAGCTGAACTGAAGGAGCTGTAGCAGGCTGGAATAGCTGGATGCAGAATCAGATGAGCCAGGCCGGTAACGGGCAGGCAGATCAGACATAGGCGGTAGACAGCAGGATAGTCAAGTCACAAGCAAAGTCAGCAATGGAGAATGGATTAAACAAGAGCAGAAGGCAGAGGCAGAATCTGGGGAAAAGCTAAGGTCAGGGCAGGTAGCAGATGGGGAAAGTCCAGGATCAAGCCGGCTCAAGATCAGAGGTTAAACACAGGGATCAGGAACACACTGACAGAACACTGTAGACCAAACAGCAATTAGCCAGTGCAGTGTCTCCATTTAAATAGGCTGTTTGGCACCTGTATTGGTGACATGTCTGCGCACACGTTCTTGGCCGGAGTATGCGCATACGTGTGCACCTCAAAACCTTAGCTGCACTACAGCGGAGCCTTTCCTGACAGTGTGATATGTGTACAAAAAACAAAATGAATTAGGAACAGATGTAGAAGTTACTGGCTACAGCACTGTAATGCTCCCATTGCTATGTTTACTGTCTTTCCTTTGTGTGCCACTCACACGTAATTCATTAATCATCTCCTGGTTAGTTGTTAGCCCTCTCAGTTCAGTAGAAGCCAGTCATCAGACCAGCTCCTGTTAAACAGTCCTGCAGGAAAACCAGCATTCAGTCAGTGTATGCAGCCAGTCACTGATCAGTGTATTCTGATGGGGTGGGGGGGAGTCCTACTTCCCCACTGAAGCAAATTGGGGTATGCTTTTTTTTGCCTTCCTCTAGATCAGGGGTCTCCAAACTATGGCCCTTCAGTTGTTTGAGAACTACAATTCCCTTAATTCCTTGTCGTGTCTGTGAATATCAGGGTTTAACAATGCCTCATGGGATGTGTAGTTTCGCAAAAGCTAGAGGGCCATAGTTTGAAGATCCCTGTACTAGATCAACTGTGGGTATCGGATAGTATATTTGGAGGTTTTTGATTTGTGTGTCGGATGGACTTGTGTCTTTTTCGACCAGAATAACTATGTAACGATGTAACTATGTAACAATGACACGGGAGAAGGATTTCCCCATCCACCTCCAATGTGTGGATGGAGAAATCAACTCAGTTTTTTTTAAGCTGCCCAAACATGGCAATTTATTTTTATTTTTTTTTTCGTTTAGCCAGTGGGCTGAAAAACAAAAACCTGAGTTGCCCTTGAAATTCAAACACTGACTGAATAATGTTTTTTTTTTTTTCCAATCCTATGTTGACTTCAGTTTTCAAAATCTCCATATTTTGCTGTAAAATTCTATACTATATTGCTGAATCATTCATCTCTCTGGGGATATCAGTGTTGTGCACCCTGTTTGGAAACCTAGAAAGGACTGTATATGTGCCATTCTCTTATGATATAGGGATAACAATCTATACATTTCAATTCTGATCTCCTAAACAAGAGACTCTACCAGAGCTCCCTGCTGATAGCATTCTAAACTTTACACATATGCAAATTAGCAATACATTCTGGAGGAATCTGCTATTCAGTTGTAGATGGATGACTGAAGTCTACATCTACTTCTCTAATCTCTTCTCTGATGGATTGTGTCATCAACCATCGTTCCATTGTTCATCCTAGATTGCCTTGTAGTATTTAAAGTTCAGCTTGTCAAAAATAGAATTTATTCTTTTTACCTTCTAACACTAATTTCACATCTGAAATATGTATTTTCCTGATATAGTTATTACATATTCCAACACTTTTCCTGGAGGGAAATATTTATTGATCCATTATTTTGATTTCTCAAATGATATACATGGTGTCTGATGTATTATATTTAAAGCACTTCTGAACAGTGTTCCTTTAAAAGATAACTGCACTTTCATGGATAGTATATTATATTGCCAAAAGTACATGGGCGCGTTTCCAGATTAACGTTTTAGGTGCATATAGCCAGGTTCATTAAGATATGGTTTCACAAGCTGAAGTTGTCTGCAGAGAGCTCAGAGAATAATAAAAACAGGGTGCAGAACCTCTAGAGTGTAGCAAATTTTGTTAAAGGTGAATTTGGTAAAAGATAAAATTGGAAAACTTTTTTGGGCAGTCCAAAATGGTTGTAAACAGATGGTGCTAAACCTAGACTATATGCTGGGTGTTCCATAACTTCCCACTCATAAACGATTCTACTGAGCACACATATGGAGATGAATTTGTGCACCCGGCACACCTTCTGCCCACAAAACTTTTATGACGGAACACTCTTTGGTGCAATTTTTTACGTTTTGCATCCATCTTCACCACAGTGTGGCAACTCTTGTACTAAACTGCAAGGTCAGCCGGCTTGCCAGACAAACTAGCCATATGACACTCTCAGACACAATCAATTACCACTCCTCCCGCCCTCACCGTTTCCAAATAAAATCTAAAAGTGCAGAAACTTTTTGAAGACCCCTCGTATATACACAAAGACCTGTCTTGCTGTTTGTGTGCTTCCCCCGGGTTATGTGCACTGTATTTTCCACAGTTGAGATACTGTTTTTCAATGCAGAGAGCTCTGACCTCAACCCTGCTGATAACCTTTGTGATGAATTTGAACACAAACCTTAAACCAGGCCTTCTAATCCAACTTTAGCACATGAATTCTCAAATGCTATTTTGGTTGAATGGGCACAAAGCCTTCCAAGAGAAGCAAAGGCTGTTATAGCCACAAAGGGTAGCCTTGCAAGGAAACTCCATCATGCTTTGCTGTTGCCTGCAGACACTCATTATTGTACCACACTCCAGCTCTTCTCTAACCTCCTGCTACAGCCAAACATTTCACATTTTGACTCATAAGTCAAATTTTGCACCCCAGTTCTAATGTTTTGGCCATAGTTGAGCCATTTAGCATTGTTTCCATGTCCTATGTGATTGGCCCCAACTGTATTCTTCAGCAGGACAACAACCCCAAACATGCAGCCAATGTCATTAAGAACTATGTTCAGTGTAAAGAATAAAGAGTCCTGGAAGTGATGGTTTGGCCCACATAGAGCCCTGATCTCAACATTATCAAGTCTGTCTGGAATTACATGAAGTGACAGAAGGATTTGGGGCAGTCTACATCCACAGAATATCTGTGGCTAGTTCTTGAAGAGGTTTGGAACCCGCTAAGTTTCTTTAAAATCTGTTTACAGTTGAAAAATTGATGCTCTTTTAAAGGCATAGGGTGGTCACACCAAATATTATTTTGGTTTGAATTACTCTTCTGCTTATTTACTTTCCATTTTGTTAATAAAATAAATGCTTTCTAAAATTGTTTTGTTCACACTATTAGTAAATACTGCTTTTCCTTTATATACAGTATGTTCTGCAAAACTGAAGTGTCTATATATCAAAAAGGTTTTAACCACTCATTTTTTGGTGCTCCAATTAAAAACGTAAAGAGGAATGTATGCAATTTGTCTGTCTCCATTGGCTGTTATTATGCATCTAGGGGAAAAAAACAGATATAACTCATTTAAATTGTAACGCTACCCTCGCATGGGCCGCTGATTTTAACTAGCTCTCCCCCAAACAGCACAGAGGCCACCAGCCACCCAAGCAACAACCCATTTACTCCAGCTTCAATAAGCAGTCTAGGGGTTTGTCTTTTTAGGATTTAATGCTTGCAGAACTCGTAACAGGAGAGGGATTAGGGCATGGGATAATTCACAAAGGTTATCAATTGGCAGTGAGAGGACAAGCTTCACTTTGAGCAACAGTGAATATTGGACAGCCTAAGGCCCCACAGCTGGGGACCACGTGGCAAGTCTCTTGTGCATTTGGTTACCCTACATCACTGCACAGCCATTGGTACCAGGACCACTAAACGGTACAGAAGGCCACTATTCTCTAAGCACACAGTCCAGAACATGGCAAAGAATGGGTTAAGGCTCAATTTACGAGACCCTATGAGGGCTGTCTTAGTCCAAGCCACCTCTGACACTTATATCCTAAAAGCATTCAGTCATTAGGAATCAATTCAGTGTCATTACTCACAAGTCCCCAGGACAGCTGTTACTTTCCCGCTTCCTCCGGACACAGTCCAGTGAGTGAGACAGTCCTTAACTAGACCAGATCCTTTTGGTAAAGTCTTGCAGTCAGTTCCAGATCACTTCCAGATCCCAGCTCTGTCACCGCTGAGACCTCACAGAACAGCAACATAGTCCACATGCTGCCACACAGGCACGTAGCCCCCATGAGGTTTGGAACTCTCCTTACCAGGGATCAAACCTTTCTCCAGGACTTTATACTATTTATCAGCTTCCAAGCCACCATCTGGGCACACCTCCCCAGGGATTGGCTAGGTCCAGATCAATAGGAGTGAATAATAGTGTCTATTGGTTTTAGCTGTTAGTAGAGGGTTTGTGAGTTTTAGGAGAGCAGCTTCCATTAAATGTTGAGGGCAAAATCCAGACTGAAGGCGATCAAGAAGGTTGTTCTCAGCAAGATGGTCACTCAAACGGTTGTAGACCAGACATTTAAAGAGTTTGGAGGAAAAGGGGAGCAAGGAGATGGGGTGTAGGTTGTTAAGATTGGTGCGGTCTAAAGAAGGCTTTTTTAAATATAGAGGTGACTAGTGCATATTTTAGAGAGTTGGGAAAGATGCCAGAAAAGAGAGAGAGACTGAAGACGTGAGTTAAAGTGTAGGAAAGAGTCAGAGGGTGAGCATAGCATTTGCGAGGGAACGGAGTGCAGAAGGCAGGTGGTTAAGTGGGCGGTTGAAAAATGTTCAGCAACCTCCTCTACAGTAGCAGGGTTTAATGAGGAAGTGTTGAGTGTGTGGACATAGGGTTTTAAGTGGGGGAGATATTTGTACAGTAGAGATTTTATCACTAATTGTATCAATCTTATTTTTAAAGTAGGATGAGGTTGTTGAGATGAATCGTTGTGTGTGGTTTTGTTCTCAGCTAAGTGTGTAGTTGTGGTGAGCTCCCCTCTTAAGCCTTTATTAAGAATCTGAATGAGTAATGGTTCCAGTAATTGTTTTTGGTCTTTTGACATCCGGCGAATTTCTTGGCAGTTAAGGCACCCAGGTCATCACATTCATCCCTCTTCTCATTTAACGCTGCAGATGCTTGTACTAGAAAGTTGCTTGTAGACTCTTGCATTGTTTTTCTCTTTTTGCTCCCGCTTTCTGGTGGTGATGTGACACTCTGTGTTTCATTGCCAAATAGATCCCGTGTAATAAACAGAAAAAAAACATGTATATAATTAAGCAAAAAAATGTACTAAACATTTATTTTGACTTTTACAGCTACCAGCATCTGTGGAGGAATGGAAAGCAACAGCTAAACATACTTAACGACTATTGGAATTTCCCCAACTGTGGTGATGCCAACGGCAGGAAGCATGTTTGCATAACGCCCCCTGCAAAATCAGGCTCCTTCAATTTTAATTACAAAGGCTACTTTAGCATCGTCCTAATGGCAATGGTGAATGCAAAGTATGAGTTTATCTTTGTGGACATTGGCAAAAATGGACGAAATTCAGATGGGGGAATAATTAAGAAATTTATCAGCATTTAAAAAATGGACTTCTGAATCTACCACGCAAAGAGGACACTGTAGAAGGACTTTACTTCCTATTTGTTGCAGATGATGCATTTGCATTTTCTGAACATTTGTTGAAACCATTCGCCCTTAAAAACCTTACAAATGATCAAAAAATCTTTAATTACAGGTTATCTTGTACCAGACGAGTTGTAGAAAAGGTGTTTGGTATTATGGCTAACCATTTTCATATCTTCCATACAGCAATAAATGTAGCCCCTGCAAAAATTTACACTATAGTTCATTATTGCCTTGTGTTGAATATTTTCTTAAGGCATACTACCTCCACCTACATGCCACAACCCATGGTTTACCGGGAAGATACTCTGTCCAGGGATGTCATGCCTGGTGAGTGGCGTAATGATACTGAAGAGCTTTTGAACCTAGGCCGTGCCCCACCACGTCTCTCCAGTCAATTAGTCCGCCAGAATAGCCTGGAATATTTGCAATATTTTCTGGGGCATGGAGCAGTAGAATGGCAAAACAACCTCTAAATGGTATATGTAAATTTGATTGTCTGCATTATTCAATTATTTCAGTAATAACGACAGGTGTCATGTTATATTTGCCTTAAGAAATAAAATGTACAAAGGTACTGTTAAGTTTTGGATTTCAATTTTGATGTGTTGTGTAATTTTGGATGACATATTATCTTTAATCTTTTTTTTCTTATCTGTACATATAAAAGTGTATATTAAAATCCTATGTGATTACTTACCTGACTGTGTTCCATTCCTTCTAATGTTCCATCTTCTTCATCGGCTGAAATATTTCTACTGATGCAGTCTAAACTTGACACAGAGGGCCGTTCTTCCTCCTGGTCAGTCAAAAGATGGAGACTTTCGAAATACTACAGGCGTGGCACATATACTTTAAATAGATAAGGAGCTGCGCCAAATATATGTAAAAACAATGATAATGAATAAAATAATCCAAGACAATAAAGTCCAAGAAGTCTTATAAATAGAGCTGGAAAGGGAGAAAGAGACCAGATCTCAGCCGACCAATCACCAGTGCGTAGCAGAAAATCCTAATTGCACCCTGTGCTGACACTCATGGCTTCTTACCAGAGAGATTGACCCTCTTTTCACAGAGCGGTCAAAACAGGCATTGGATGATAAAAACCGTGGTGAGACTGGTAGATGCTAATTCGCTTCCACAGCAGACACAAGACTTCTTAACATAAATATATAATGATTCCCAAAACCATATACCGCTGTCTCTGGCAAAGTAAGCTCGAGGAGAGACAAAGGACAGCCAATAGTGAAGTAAGTCTAAACAAGCAGGGTTTATTAGAAGTAATGCACTTACATTTAAATCGTCATATCAACAGCATTGCAATATTTGAAAAGACCGTGGTGTGTGGCGTGCTCCACATCGATACGTCCGCCTTACGCGTATCGTCAAACTTGTGACATCATCAGAGACACCACGCCTTTGCTATTTTTTTGATCACATAGGATATATCTGTTTTGGCATACACAACAGTGAATAGTTCTGCTAATTTCGTATATGCTTCATTTCGCTTAAGACAGTCAGAATAGTCCTTGGAGTGTACTTTCCATAGACATGGAACATCTCTGTACATTTGAATAAATTGTGGCAGGAAATGTGGTGAGGTAAATTTGTCCACCATTGCTCCTGAAATAAGAAACAACACATTATTGTACAGTTGACAAACTACACAAAACTAATAATACCCTAGAACTATTGTACTGGTCTGCTTACCTTCAGTTGTTACGAATCTTCTGTGGATTGGTCAGTTTAATCGTTCATAACAATGTTCTGTATACCAGGTCTGCGTGTACCGCAGTGCTCTATGGGACATTCCAAGCTCCGCCCCTCTTCTTCATCCAGCGCCACCTTAGCAAGAGAACGATGGCTGAAGAGAAGGAGCATACAGTTCCAAAATGAAAAAGCCAACACAGGGGGGAAAAAGGCAACACCTATGTCCCTGGATGAGATGAAAACTATGGTCAAGATTCTTGAGAAAAACGATTATGATGGAAGGTTCAGCAACTAACCCAGGCCTAATACAAGAAAAGACACCATCATGGAGAAGATTGTCCATGTGCTTGCCAAGAAGTATGGTGTGGAGTGAACAAAGGACCAGCTGCGCAGAAGATGGTCTGACTTGAAGCATTGGGAGGAAGAATAGTTGCAGAAAATACACAGAATGATTAAAAAAGGTATTTTAGATTAATTTCTGCTATTTCTGCTTTCTCTCAGCTATGCATGCAATCAATTTATTTTTCTCTGCAATGTCTTCATCAATGAAAACCATATTATTCAGCATGCATGCTTTTGTGATTACATTATTATGTGCAATAATACTGTACTGTACAGCAGGAATGTTTTTTTTTTTTTTTTGTTTTTATTGGGGAAACTTGCATTTATTCTCAGCATTTAAAAGGGGTACAGTTTTCATGATTCTACCCATGTTGTGTGCTGTCATTTTAAAGCCCAATGTTTCATGTTTTTATATTTTAAAACCCAGAAAGACACAAGGAAGTATACTTTGATACCACAACTGCGACAAGAGGAATGAGTGTCGTTCTGGTTGATGACTCTATTCCAGCTACTGCTGAAGGTCCTGAAGATGATGCTGAATCATGCCAAAGTCCATCAGATGTTGAAGCAGATCAGGCTCAGCATTCCTCTGATAACATAACAAGCAACACGGGTAAGCCACTACACATAGACTTTATCATAAACTACATTTACAATACATTTTCCTGATTGTTTTTTTTTTCATCTATAACAGCATGTCATCTGTCTGAGGAAGAGGGATTAAATTCCTTCACTGCACAAAGATTGCTAGCTGATCTTTTGAAGTGCTCATCCCAGTTAGAGAAATTCAAAGATCACTTGACCTCTATCCAAGGAAGTTTTATGGTTGTAGTTGACACACTATGTAAAATTTAACGTGTCTGGTTTTTCAATTTTTTTTTTTTTTATTTTCACTTTTTGTAAAATTTAGTTCAGTTCATGTGGTCATTGTTTACAAGAATTTGCACAAAAACTTAATAGGTAAAATGTATCTAATGTTGAGGACAAGCACTTTATCGTGGAAATAATATGTTTTACATATCTATAATGTGGGTGCTTCATGCACATTTATGCTGGAAGCCTGCCTAGGAAAGCATGTTTTGAGTAAAGCTGTCTTTAAAGAGGTTGTAAACTTCAGGAAAAAAAAAAAAACCTGAAAGACAAAGGCATAATGAGCTAGTATGCATCGCATACTAGCTCATTATGAAATACCTACCTTAGAATGAAGCCCCCACAGTGCTGCCCGCTCCCCAGTGATACGGCTGAAATGTTCAGCCATCTTACTTCCGGGTTCGCATCCTCCGGCCATCTGATTGGCTGGAGCTGCAATGACTTCACTCTCGCGTATGCGCGCAGGAGCTGCACCTCATGGAACAGGGCTTTGAAGTAATGGCACGGGAGGCCGTTCCTGTAGAGCGCATGTGCCAGTGATGTCACTGGCTGCATGCAAAGTAAATAAATGGATATTTAGAGTACCTATAGGTAAGCCTTATCATAGGCTTACTATAGATACAAGTTACAGAGGAAGCTTTACTTTACTTTAAAGTTTTTGCAGCCAGTTACCTCTACTATTGTTTTATGCAGGCACAGCAAGTCAAATATGCATGGACACATATGGTGCTAGTTTTCATGCACACAAATATCTCATATGCACTCATTGCACTATAGTAGGGATGACTGCCATCACAAACTTTAAAGATAAGCTCAAACCAGGTTTATTCTGCAGGCCAACTTCTCCAGACTACTGATAATGCTTGCCAAAAAAGCACAGTTTTGAAAATCATGAGAGATAAATAAAAATCAATATTTGATGGATGTATAATGTTTTGTAAACTGTGGCAATAATGTTTAAAATTTTTTAAAGCTTGAAAAAAAAAGTTTGTAAAACTATTTCTTTACTTTTTCAGTAAAAAAACATTTTGCAATAAAGTTTGAATATTGCAGTTTGGTCTGTTTATCTGTACTAGTTTTTTTTACAAGGTATATTACAAATAACGATGTTACGGGTTATATAGTTGGTGGTGTGTACTATTTGGCATGACCTTTTGACGTGACCATTCTTTGACACGAATATTTATCTTCCGGGTTACATTTTATTCACCCATGCTCATTAGCAACCATCGGACACGGACGATAAACGCATTAACCTTGCAATTTATCGTTCGTCCGGCAGAAGTTTTCCAAACTTGTCCTTCGTTTTTTTGCCACAAAAACATCACAAACGATTCACGATTTGTGCCCATTAACTGACCGAAAAACGAAAGAACAATCCAAATGACAGATTTCAAATGATTTTTCGTCTAGTGTATGGCCACCATTAGTCTTACCCCATTGAACAAGATCCCATTTAAGTGAATTGCGCTGCTCTGCAAGCTCGCTCGTGCAAAGCATGCAGTTGTGGCACATTAGTTAAAGGGTAAAAGTGATTGTAAAGTCTAGTGTTTTTTTTTTTTAAATAACAATCATATTATACTTACCTGTTCTGTGCAGTTGGTTTTGCACAGAGTGCCATGAATGCTCCTGTTCTCGGGTCCCTTTTCTGTGCTCCTGGCCCCTCCCTCCTGTTCAGTGCCCCCACAGTAAGCAGCTTGCTGTGGGGGAACCTGAGCTGAGTCACAGCTCCCTATGTCCATTCAGACACGGAGCTGTGACCCAGACCCGGCCGCCCCTCTCTCCTGATTGGCTTACTGACTTTGATTGACAGCAGCGGGAGCCAATCACCGCACACTGCTGTCTCAGCCAATGAGGAGGAGAGTCCCGGGCAGCTGAGAAACTCCTGCAACTTCATTGGATAAAGATAGGCTTAGGTAAGTATTAGGGGGGCCGAGGGGGCTGCTGCACACAGAAGGTTTTTTTATCCTAATTACTGTATTATTATTATTATATAGGATTTATGTAGCACCGACAGTTTACAACTTGAGGGTAGACAGTACAAATACAATACACTTTAATACAGTAGAAATCAAAGGGCCCTGCTCGTTAGAGCTTACAATCTACATCAAATGCATAGAATGCATTAAAGGAGTTGTAAAGGCAGAAGGTTTTTTTATCTTAATGCATTCTATGCATTAAGATAAAAAACCTTCTGTGTGCAGCAGCCGCCCTCAGCCCCCCCTAATACTTACCTGAGCCCCATCTCTCTCCAGCGATGTCCATGAGTCGCTCAGCCTTCCAGGACTCTCCCTCCCTGGCTGAGACGCAGCAGTGGTGCCATTGGCTCCCGCTGCTGTCGATCAAACTCAGTTAGCCAATCAAGAGAGAAAGGGGGCAGGGCCGAATGGCAGCTCTGTGTCTTAATGGATATACGGAGCTGCAGCTTGGCTCAGGTGCTCCCCTAGCAAGGTGCTTGCTGTGGGGGGACTCGGCAAGAAGGAGGATCCGGGCTGCTCTATGCAAAATCAATGGAAGAAAGCAGAAAGGAAGGGAACGCCAGCTAAGTGTAGTATCCCAATGACATTTTTAATAAAAAAAGGATTAATAAAAAGGATTACAAACACTCACAAGAAACATGAATAATAATAGCCCATCTGTAGTTATGTGGGAATGTGTGTCCTCCTGAGTCCGTCCTAAACAAGCACTTCTTTTTTAATTTTTTTTTTCCCTTTTTGTTTTACTTTTGTTAGAATTTTATTTTTTTTCCAGTTTAAACTTTCCTATCGGGGAGGGGGGGAGGGGTGGCTTTGGTGAAATATCAGAGATCTAAACACTTTCACTTTTGAGACAAAGAAAGGGAAAAGGTAGATTCCTTTCTCTGCAGCCTTAGCTACAAAGATGTATGAATAGGAAGCACTCCTAGGAGGCTTCCTGATCATTCACAAACAAAATACAGTTTACTATGCTTCAGTGATAAATGAACACATTGAGCGATCAGTACTAAGGAAAGGAAGGGGCTGGTAAATATGCCACAGGGAGGGAGGAAGAGGAAGGAAAACAGCAGCACTGCAGGGGAAAGGGCACACAGGGGGGGCTGGACAGCAGGCGAAAGGGGGACCCAGATAGCAGGGAGTTGGGGTGATCAGATCGGTGGGCGCAGACAATAGAGCCCTTCCCCTGCAGCACAGCCAGAGGGAGAAAGAGGAGGGAAAGCTAGCAGCACTGTAGGAGGGGATACACGAGTGTCATTGTCAGATATAAAGCAGTACAGCTGGCCCTCCTGCTCAGCGGGTGCCCAGCCCCCCCTTTTGAACTGATGGGGCCTGTACAGAAGGACCCGTTGTACTGCCTTACCTGTGTGTGGCATTTAGGAGCATTGAATGTAAAGTTGTAGCACAGTGTGGGGGCACGCATGCAGGAGGGACCCTATAGGTCCCAGTGGCACAGGGGAACATTTAGTACAGGAAGAGTATAAGCATGGCAACAGAAAAGTAAAGAAAATTAAATAGAAAAAGTAAAAGATAAGTAAATGCAGAAAAGATTTTTTTATTTTAGAAAACATAGGAAATACATGTAAGCTATATTGTTATTATCTGTTTTATAAAAAAAAAAAAAAGTCAAAACATAACTAAAGTCATTAAAAACAATTATGAACAGGCAGGCTCTCTATTGTAGACATGCAACTGCTTAGTTTACATTTCCGACACCGTGGCAAGATAAATACTCCTACGCCAAACAATCAAGATTGGCACCTGGAAAAAAGCAGAGAGAAGATGCTGGCACTGGTGAGAGACCTCGTGGTTGGAGTAGAGGTAAGTATTGCTGGGTTTAGTTCAGCTTTAATGTCACTTTAACATTTAATGTCCTTTCCAAAGTGCTGTGTTAAACTTTCCTGTGCTAAAGAAGCCAAACAAATAAAGTAACTGCAGTTGTAAGCAGCGAGCAGCAAATAATCATACTATATGGCCATACTTGGTGGCAGTCTCAACCCTGAGAAGCTTTATTTCAGCATAGTATAACAGTGACATCATTTTTATATGAATACACTGAAATTCAGATAGTGAAAACCCTGCCTTGAAGAAATTTCAGCCTAGTCTCTAAAATTTCACACGTTGTTCTTCACTGAATATTAATCACCTTTATTTGTAATGTGACATAATGGCCTAAAAACAAAAGTTACAACAATACAGATACATGTTTTTCTCAGAGTAACTTCTTACAAATGAAGGATGCTTTTTTTTGAAAAATGACAAGGTTACCCATTTTAGTACAAGGACTCTTGTGCTATAATCAAAGCTAACTACACTTCAGACAAAATGTATCCATTATCACATAAATATATAGCATTATATAAAAGGAATTTTGACATACCTGTAAATGTCATATCTTCCCATACAGTACAGGACACAGGTTGATTTTCTTAGACCCTGGGTTATATGCTTGTGCCTTTAGGTGACTGGATACTAGCAAAGCTTTTGAGAACATGCCCCCTGGACATCCCACTATAACACTACCCCATTCCATGAGTCCGTTTTTAGCAAGCAATGCAGAGTAACACAGAAACAGAGGGGAGGGTACCCTGTGCCCTGTATTGTAATCCAAGCTTTGGAATTTCCAGGTAAGTGGAATTTCCTTTTATCTTGAAGTGGTTGTAAAGCCATAAGGTTTTCCACCTTAATGCATTCTATGCATTAGGGTGAAAAACCTTCTGTGCTGTAGCTCCCCCCAGACCCCCCTTTTTTCTTACCGGAGCCTGAACCGATCCAGCGACCAGCATGAGTGCAGCCATACCATGCCTGCAGCCTCTGCATCTCCTGTACCATGCCCGCAGCCCCTGCATGTCCTACACCATGTCTACAGTCTATGCACCATGCCCGCAGCCTCAGCATCTCCTGCAACATGTTCTCAGCCTCTGCAAATCCTGCACCATGCCTGCAGCCTCTGCATCTCCTGCACCATGCCCGCAGCTCTGCATCTCTTCTACCATGCCCGCAGCCCCTGCATCTCCTGCACAAAGTCCGCAGCCTCTGCACCATGCCCCGCAGCCCCTGCATCTCTCTAACATCTCCTGTTCGTCTTCTTACCTGAGCCTGAACCGATCCAGCGACCTGCATGAGTGCAGCCGTACCATGCCCGCAGCCTCTGCATCTCCTGTACCATTTCCGCAGCCCCTGCATCTTCTACACCATGTCTGCTGTCTCTGCACCATGTCCGCAGCCTCTGTATTTCCTGCACCATGCCCGCAGCCTCTGCATTTCCTGTACAATGCCCACAACCCTCTGCATCTCCTGTACCATGCCCGCAACCCCTGCATCTCCTACACAATATCTGAAGTCTCTGCACCATGCCCGAAGCCTCTGCATCTCCTGCACCATGTCCGCAGCCTCTGCATCTCCTGTACCATGCCCGCAGCCTCTACATCTCCTGCACAATGTTCATCTCCTACACCATGTCTGCAGTCTCTGCACCTCCTACACCATGTCTGCAGTCTCTGCACCATGCACATAGCCGCTGCATCACCTGCACCATGTCTGCAGCCTCTGCATCTCCTGCACCATGCCCGCAGCCTCTGCATCTCCTGCACCATGCCCGCAGCCTCTGCATCTCCTGCACCATGCCACAGCCTCTGCATCTCCTGTACCATGCCCACAGCCTCTACACCTCCTGCATAATGTTCCCTGCATCTCTGGCACCATGTCCGCAGCCTCTGCATCTCTTGAATCATGCCCACAGACTCTGCATCTCCTGCACCATGCCTGCAGCCTCTGCATCTCCTGCACCATGCCTTCAGCCTCTGCATCTCCTGCACCGTGCCCACAGCCTCTTTATCTTCTGCACCATGTCTGCAGCCTCTGCATCTCCTGCCCCATGCCCGCAGCCTCTGCATTTCCAGTACCATTTCCTGCAGCCCCTGCATCTCCTGCACCATGTCCGCTGCCTCTGCATCTCCTGCACCATGTTTTCAGCCCCTGCATCTCCTGCACCATGTCTGCAGGCCCTGCATTTCCTGCACTATGCCCGCAGCCTCAGCATCTCCTGCACCATACCCACAGCCCCTGCATCTCCTGAACGATGTCTGCAGCCCCTGCATCTCCTGCACCATGCCCACAGCCTCTGCATCTCCTGCACCATGTCCGCAGCCCCTGCATCTCCTGCACCATGTCCGCAGCCCCTGCACCATACCTGCAGCCTCTGCATCTCCTGCACAATGCCCGCAGCCCCTGTATCTCCTGTATCATGCCCACATCCCCTGAATCTCCTGCACCATGTTCACAGCCTCTGCATCTCCTGCACCATGTCCGCAGCCTCTGCATCTCCTGTACCATGCCTGCATCCTCTGCATCTCCTGTACCATGCCTGCAGTCTCTGCTTCTCCTGTACCATGCCTGCAGCCTCTGCCTCTCCTGTACCATGCCTGCAGCCTCTGCATCTCCTGTACCATGCCTGCAGTCTCTGCCTCTCCTGTACCATGCCTGCAGCCTCTGCCTCTCCTGTACCATGCCTGTAGCCTCTGCATCTCCTGTACCATGCCTGCAGTCTCTGCCTCTCCTGTACCACGCCCCCAGCCTCTGCATCTCCTGCACCATGTCCGCAGCCTCTGCATCTCCTGCACAATGCCTGCAGCCTCTGCATCTCCTGCATAATGCCCACAGCCTCTGCATCTCCTGTACCATGTCTGCAGCCTCTGCATCTGTTGTACAATGCCCCCAACCTCTGCATCTCTTGTACCATGCCTGCACAGCCTCTGCATCTCCTGTACCATGGCCGCAAAGCCTCTGACATATCCTGTACCATGCCCTCAAAGCTTCTGACATCTCCTGTACCATGCCCGCAGCCTCTGCATCTCCTGTAGCATGCCCGCACAGCCCATGACATCTCCTGTACCATGCCCGCAGCCTCTCACATCTCCTGTACAATGTCTGCAGCCCCTGCATCTCCTGTACCATGTCCACAGCCTCTGCATCTCCTGTACCATGTCTGCAGCCTCTGCATCTGTTGTACAATGCCCCCAACCTCTGCATCTCTTGTACCATGCCTGCACAGCCTCTGCATCTCCTGTACCATGGCCGCAAAGCCTCTGACATATCCTGTACCATGCCCTCAAAGCTTCTGACATCTCCTGTACCATGCCCGCAGCCTCTGCATCTCCTGCATAATGCCCACAGCCTCTGCATCTCCTGTACCATGTCTGCAGCCTCTGCATCTGTTGTACAATGCCCCCAACCTCTGCATCTCTTGTACCATGCCTGCACAGCCTCTGCATCTCCTGTACCATGGCCGCAAAGCCTCTGACATATCCTGTACCATGCCCTCAAAGCTTCTGACATCTCCTGTACCATGCCCGCAGCCTCTGCATCTCCTGTAGCATGCCCGCACAGCCCATGACATCTCCTGTACCATGCCCGCAGCCTCTCACATCTCCTGTACAATGTCTGCAGCCCCTGCATCTCCTGTACCATGTCCACAGCCTCTGCATCTCCTGTACCATGTCCGCAGCCTCTGCATCTCCTGTACCATGCCCGCAGCCTCTGCATCTCCTGTACCATGCCCACACAACCACTGAAAGCTCCTGTACCATTCCCACAGCCTCTGCATCTCCTGTGCCATGCCCGCTGCCTCTGACATCTCTTGTACCAGGCCTGCAGCCCCTGCATCTCCTGTACCATGTCCGCAGCCTCTTAATCTCTTTTACCATGTTCGCAGCCTCTGCATCTCCTGTACCATATAAAGGAAAGAGGAAAGTGCCTCTAAGTACAGTGCAAAACCATTTATTTACATATAATTAAGAATCAATTACACAATCATTCTTGTGAGCAGGCATGAAGGAACATCACGGAGATTCGTTCCAGAAACTCCCTGTAGGCTCCCTTTCCCAGAAGCCATCCAGCAGCGTAAGGGATGGAAAGGAGAGACATGGAGCACTAAGGGGAAGGTCCTGAGTGGTGGAACTCCTGGACCTCAGGAATGTGGTGACGTCAGGGGGGTGGTAGCGCAATTCGGAGCATGCGCAGTAACGATTCTTCGTCAGACCAATGGTGAAGAGAGGAAAAGCCGCAGAAGAAATAGGGGAGGATGCCAGAAAACAGCTGAAAGAAGCTGAAGGTCCAGAAACTAGTGAAAAGAGGGCGGAAGATGGTGGTGGAAGAAAGGGAGTCACCAGAGAGGATGCATGGGAAATAACAAAAAAAAAAAACATTTGGAACAATAATCGTTAATAAAACACAGGCATACATATATGTGTATATGTGAAATGTACAACCATATATAAAAGAAATATACAAGTAGCATATAGCATATACACTTAAAGAGCAAGAAGATTCTGTGGGGAAAAAAATATATATATAATCATTTATTATAATAATTGCATCTCCTGTACCACGTCCGCAGCCCCTGCATCTCTTGTACCATGCCGCAGCCTCTGAATCTCCTGTACCATATCCACTATCCACAGACCCTGCATCTCCTGTACCATGCCAGCAGTCTCTGCTCTGACATCTCCTGTACCATGTCCGAAGCCTCTGACATGTCCTCCTGTACCATGCCCACAGCCCCTGCATCTCCTGTACCATGCCCACAGCCCCTGCATCTCCTGTACCACATCTGCAGCCTCTGACATGTCCTCCTGTACCATGCCCACAGCCTCTGACATCTCCTGTACCATGTCCACATAGCCTATGACAACCTCCTGGACCATGTCTGCACTTTTACCACTTTTTCCCGGAATTTGCTTTTATGTATTTAGAGCCCTATGTGCTTTCAAATCTGTCTTATCTATAAATAATACACTTTTCAAATTTGCTTTAAAATGCATGGTTTTCCTTTTTATGAACAAGAAAATAATGACGTTATGCTGTTGGGCTGGTATAATGCTATGGGGCTGGTATAAAATTATTTCCAGGGCTGAATTTTATTCCCAGTCCAGCCCTGTGCTGAACTCCAGGATGTCAATGGCAATGGCAATGGAAAGTAACTATTTCTGGTACCAGGATAACTACTATGTACAGACAAAAGGAGTGGCCATGGGGGCTCGTTATGCCCCAAGTGCAGCCAACTTGTTCACGAATATGTGGGAAGATGAACAGATTTATAACACCAACCAACCCCATCTGAGATTTTACCGACAGTACATAGATGATATTATTATCGTACAGGAGAGATCAGAGGAATCCCTGAAAATCTTCTTTGATGAAATTAACCATAATTGATATGGGATCTCATTTACTGGGAATTGGAATTTCCAACAGATTGACTATCTAGATCTCCAGATATATAAAGTGGAGGATACAGGAATGGGTATATACCTATTTCCAGCTGCCATCACCTGAAATGGAAAAGGAATATCCTTAAAGGTCAGCTGATGAGATTATGAAGGAATTGCGATAGGCTGGGGGGCTATGATGAACAAGCTGACATGATGGTAAAAAATATTTGAAGAAAAGGGCTACCAGGAAGCATCTGGAAAAATTGAAGAATGAAGTAAGGAATATGAATAGGAATACATTATTGACAAAAAGAACCAGAACAAAATACAAGGATACAGGATTTAACCACTTCACCACTATGCCTATTTCGGACACTTTTTGTTTACAAGTTAAAATCAGTATTTTTTCCTAGAAAACTACTTAGAACCCCCAAACATTATGTATATTTTTTTAGCAAAGACTCTGGAGAATAAAATGGCGGTCATTGCAATATTTTTTGTCACGCGGTATTTGCGCAGCGGTCTTTAAAACGCCATTTTTTTTTGGGAAAAATTACATTTCACTGCATTTAAAAAATACTAAACAGTAAAGTTAGCCCATTTTTTTTGTATATTGTGAAAGATGATGTCACGCCGAGTAAATAGATACCAAACATGTTACGGTTTAAAATTGCGCCCCCCCGTGGGATGGCGACAAACTACGGTCAATAGAGATCTCAATAGGCGACACTTTAAATTTATTTAACGGTTACCAGCTTAGAGTTAGAGTGTAGCTCTTTTTTTTTTAATTATTGCTCACGCTCTGGTGATCGCGGCGATACCTCACATGTGTGGTTTGAACAGCGATTTCATTCGCGGCTCGACTTCCGTATACGTTTTTTTTTGTGCGCGAGCTAACGGTGATCGGGGCGGCTAAATTTTTTTTTTCCCATTTATTTTATTTATTTTTTTAACTTTATTACAGTTTTTAAAAAAAAATAAAAAATCTGATCACTTTTATTGCTGTCACAAGCAATGTAAACATCCCTTGTGACAGCAATATGCGGTGACAGGTACACTTGATGGAGGGATCGAGGGTCTAAAAGACCCTAGACCCCTCCACTACACTTCCCTGTATGCAAAACGCCAAAAACTGTGTTTTTGCATACAGCCGTTTTTTAAATTTGCCGCCGTTTTGCAGCACACTAACCCGGAAGTGACGTCATGGACGCCGCCTCCGGGTTACATCATCGGAGACCCGATCTATGCCATTTCCGGCATTCATCGGGACTTCATCCAGCCGGCGGATGCGCCGGCTGGGTGCTCAGGGCTCCCCTCCCGCCCCCCCGGGTAACGATCGAGCGGCTCCCGAGCCGCATCGATCGGTACCGACGGAAAGCCGACAGTCGGCTTTAAACCACGGTACCGGGATGATGCCTCCAGCTAGAGGCATCATCCCGGTATACCCCCGCAAAGTTTAGGACATCATATGACGTCCCCCCAGGGGGAAGTGGTTAATAAACAGTTTGGATCTGTTGAACATATTGTAAAAAAATATTGGCCGTTTTGAAATCACATAGGACCTTAACTGGGATACTCCCTATGAGACCTAGGTTTATCTCTAGGAGGGCCCCTACGCTCAGGAACCATCTGGTCCACAATATTTTTGATCCACCCAATATGGTCAGTCTGTTTTCGTAATTGAAGGGCTTTTATGGATGTAATAAATGCCTACCGTATAGAGTCAGTAAGAATCAACCAAGGAAGAGAGAAACTTTTAAATCTTCAGTCACTAACAAAGTATTTAAAATTAATCAACTGATTACTTGCAATAGTACATATGTTACATACAATTTTGAGTGCCCATGTCGGCTTCAGTATGTGGGGAGAACCACTAGGCCCTTGTTTGTCAGAATTAGGGAACACATCAATAATATTAGGAAGAGTTTCCAAAGCATAGTTTATCTAGATATTTTAAGGAAGTACACCACAAGGACCCCTCAGGACTTATCTTTTATGGGATAGACCAGAGGGTCATTGGAGAGGTGACAACAAAAAGGTTAAGGTTTCCCAAAATGAGACCAGATGGATATATCAGTTGAGGTCCCAACAGCCTGGTATTGATTTGAACTGTTGTATTTCCAATTTTTAGTTATTTTAAGCCGATGGGGTTTCTCACAGTTACTCTACCTCAGTGGCCCTTTATAACACGTACATGTAGAGTTCACAGTCATTTGGGGTTCCTCAAATTGTAGCACCTTGGTGGCCTCTTATAACATCATGTAGGTGGCCCCTTATAACACCATGTAGGTATACATACCCATTCCCCTTATATTTATACATTCTTATATACATCTATTCTAGGTGTGTGCTAGATCACCTTCTTAGACTCCATGCTCACTCTGTAGAAACAACATTCTCTGAAAAATGTACTTTTTGAGATTTGGCAACTGGATCTAGCTGAGGTACGCAATATTTGTACTGTGTTTATTGCTTGTTTTTTTTCTATTTACAGTACATATAAATTATAGATATACGTGACTCTGGCTGTTGGTAATTTAGATTTCCATGCTAGGGGACCGCATTGTTACCACTGGCTGACGCTACTGGCCTTATTTACATACGGCCGCCAGTGTGTCTATGTTGTTTACTTCATTGCCGAGCATCCACACAGTATAAAGACCGAGATGGTGCTGCTCCTCATTATGACGAAAAATGTAGGGAGGAGACTAGAGCATCATTGCGTCACTTCTGGTTCTGAACTTCCGGTCTGCGGAACCCATGGTGTTCCGGAATTAACACATCTCTTAATGGCTTGACCCCCTTTTAACATTGTAAGTGTCCGTTTTCTGTTTTATTAATAAACTATTTGCTACGGATTTACACTATGAGTTGCCTCTCTTGTCCACATACCCTGTGGGGAGAATACCCACTGATCAGACCCTGGGAAACAGAGGAGGAGATATAGGATCATGCATGACACTATCTGTTGGTGCCTCTGACCCCTGCAGGGGTTCAGTCTTCTGGGGAGCGAGGAGCTGAAGGGGGAGCATGAGTGGATTCAATTCTTCTATCACCAAGAGACTGATGTTGTACTTTAGCGATTTTTTTTTGCACTTTGCCACTTCATCTTTATGAGGACTTATGAATTTTTGAAGCATTAGATAGTTCATGGATTTATTTAATTATTGCACTTGTTGCACATTTTTGCACGGATAAGCACTTTCCTTTGCACTGCATTTATTGTGATAGTATGTGTATAGAAATTTAGAAGTTTTGAACACTACTGTAGTATATTAGTATTTTTTATGTTTGCACGTTATTATTGGTATTATATGAGGTTTGTGCAATAGGATTACTGTGTGGATAGATAGATAGATAGATAGATAGATAGATAGATAGATAGATAGATAGATAGATAGATAGATAGATAGATAGATAGATAGATAGATAGATAGATAGATAGATAGATAGATAGATAGATAGATAGATAGATAGATAGATAGATAGATAGATAGATAGATAGATAGATAGATAGATAGATAGATAGATAGATAGATAGATAGATAGATAGATAGACAGACAGACAGACAGTATCTCACAAAATTGAGTACAACCCTCACATTTTTGTAAATATTTTATTATATCTTTTCATGTGACAACACTGAATAAATGACACGTTGCTACAATGTAAAGTAATGAGTGTACAGCTTGTATAACAGTGTAAATTTGCTGTCCCCTCCAAATAACTCAACACAAAGCCAATAATGTCTAAACCACTGGCAACAAAAGTGAGTACACCTCTAAATAAAAATGCCCAAATTGGGCCAAATTAGCCATTTTCCCTCCCCGGTGTCATGTGACTCATTAATGTTACAAGGTCTCAGGTGTGAATGGCGAGCAGGTGTGTTAAATTTGGTGTTATTGCTCTCACTCTCTCATACTGGTCACTGGAAGCTCAACATGGCACCTCATGGCAAAGAACTCTCTGATGATCTGAAAAAAAGAATTGTTGTTCTACATAAAGATGGCCTAGGATATAAGAAGATTGCCATGACCCTGAAACTGAGCTGCAGCACGGTGGCCAAGACCATACAGCAGTTTAACAGGACAGGTCCCACTCAGAAAAGGCTTCACCGTGGTCGACCAAAGAAGTTGAGTTCACATGCTCAGCGTCATATACAGAGGTTGTCTTTGGGAAATAGACATACGTGTGCTGCCAGAAATGCTGCAGAGGTTTAAGGGGTGGGGGGTCAGCTTTCAGTGATCAGAACATACGCTGCACACTGCATCAAATTGGTCTGCATGTCTATCATCCCAGAAGGGAGCCTTCTATAAAGATGATGCACAAGAAAGCCCGAAAACAGTTTGCTAAAGAAAAGCGGACTAAAGACATCGATTACTGGAACCATGTGCTGTGGTCTAATGAGACCAATATAAACTTATTTGGCTCAGATGGTGTCAAGCGTGTGTGGCAGCAACCAGGTGAGGAGTACAAAGACAAGTGTGTCTTGCCTACAGTCAAGCATGGTGGTGGTAGTGTCATGGTCTGCGGCCGCATGAGTGCTGCCGGCACTGGGGAGCTACAGTTCATTGAGGGCAAGGGGGTTTTTTGGTGTCTCACGCCAAGGTAATGGGACTTTATGGGCAAGTAGCATTAATACAAAAAAAAAATAAAGGTATAAATAAAAAGTTTGAATTTATTTACAATCTTTGTAGAAAACAAAAGAAATAGTATTGCATCTCAAGATGTGAGCATTGGTGTTGGGTATAGGCCCAATGTGATAAGAGTAGAAAGAGAGGATTCTGAGTGAATCTGTGACAATTGTGATAACTTGTGACAGTCAATATGGATTCTTGTCTCTGTGCGTCCCAAATGTTCAGGAACCATTTAACAGAGTTTCATCCATAATTCCCTGACGCGTTTCGGCTATGTCAGCCTTTTTCAAAGGTTTCTGTCACCCAGCTAAAAAGTATAAATAGTGATATTGAATACTTCCTTTGGAAATATGCATAATTATAAATGTATCAAAGTGCTAAATAGTACATACTTGTTTTTTAATCCTGTTTCTGCAAACCAAAGAATTCAAAGAAGTTCTCTCTGCATCCTCCAAGCCTGCAGCAAGGAGTCGTAAGGTACCGCAGTCTGGAAGGATATATTTATTGTTTAATGGGAGTAATGTATATAATAAATTAAGATAACTATTGCCATTATAACGCTCACCTCCAATTTAAGAGGTGTTCATGAATCTCTGATTAGAGTTCCAATGGTGTCTTGAAAGGATCCTGGAATAATATATGTGTATATGTGTATAAGTAGGGTCATCTCCCAAATCGATAATTGTATAATTGTATATATAAGTATCCAAATCCAAACACTTACAATTGCAGGGTTTGGGTGGAGATAAGAGGGATGTGTCTCTCCGCTGCTTCAATCAAGGGATGAGCTGTTACCCCGTTCTGAAAAGTACCATTGTTTGTGTCCATGAAGTAATTCGGAACAGTAGTAGTTTGTGAGTAAAATCTTTTATTTTGGTGACTTCAAGGAAAAAAGGATAAGCACTTACATTTTGGGGAAGGTCTGAAAAAGAAATGGAAGTCCTTCACAGCGTGCAGCTCCACGTCCGTCCTGTTCCCTCTGCAGGAGGGAAGTGAGGAGGGGCGCCGGCTCCCCGGCCTTATAAAGCCGTTCGCGCATGCGCCAGAGGCGCCGCGCTTGCTCGGCTTTTTCCGTCAGTGACTCGGAGGCCTCGTACTGCGCATGCGCCTGGGTGATGCGCGCGCAGTACGAGCCGGTCCTGACAGTTTGGCCGCCGACAGTTCATTGAGGGAACCATGAATGCCAGCATGTACTCTGACATACAGAAGCAGATCATGATCCCCTCCCTTCGGAGACTGGGCCGCAGGGCAGTATTCCAAAATGATAACAGCCCCAAACACACCTCCAAGACGACCACTGACTTGCTAAAAAAGCTGAGGGTAAAGGTGATGGACTGGCCAAGCATGTCTCCAGACCTAAACCCTATTGAGCATCTGTGGGGCATGCTCAAATGGAAGGTAGACAAGCGCAAGGTCTCTAACATCCACCAGCTCTGTGATGTCGTCATGGAGGAGTGGAAGATGGCTCCAGTGGAAAACTGTGAAGCTCTGGTGAACTCCATGCCCAAGGCAGTGCTGGGAAAAATCGGTGGCCACACAAAATATTGACACTTTGGGCCCAATTTGGACATTTTAACTTAGGGGTGTACTCACTTTCATTGCCAGCGGTTTAGACATTATTGTCTGTGTGTTGAGTTATTTTAAGGCTATTGACAATTTAAACTGTTATACAAGCTGTACATTCACTACTTTACATTGTAGCAAAGTGTAATTTCTTCAGTGTTGTCACATGAAAAGATACAATAAAACATTTACAAAAATGTGAGGGGTGTACTCACTTTTGTGAGATACTGTATTTACTTGATGCAACATCATCTATCACATTATGCAACAAAATTGGGCCAACTCTACTGTTTTTTATTTTTTTAATTCATGAAAGTATATTTCTTTCCAAAAATTACATTTGAAAGACTGCTGTGCTAATACCGTGTGATATAAAATATTGCAGCGATCGCCATTTTATTCTCCAGGGTCTCTGCTAAAAATATATATATATATATATAATGTTTGGGGGTTCTAAGTAGTTTTCTAGCAAAAAATACTGACTGTTTTCAGAAAAAGGCTTAGGCTCCAAGGGGTTTAAGATAGGGTCCTGTTCCAGTGCAAGGAAGAATGATCATTCTGAGTGGTTTGAGTTTATTGAAGGTCTGTGGCAGAGCAAACATTTGCCCGAGCTTTTGATATGGTTCTCTTGAACCTGGTTTCTGCTATCACCATCAGTGAGGGTATTCACTTGTGGGTTACTCATGGAGTAAGGTGCGGAAAGGGGGTAAGTGAGTCCGTGAAGGAGTATGCAGCAGCTTGGATGTCAACCATTCTGTAAAAACCATTCTGTAAAGAAGTTCTTGTGGAAAAAGTGCGGTGGAAATACCTGAGTACCTATAAAGATATTGTGTCTCAAGCTTGCTATGGGGCTAATGGTAACTGCCGGTTCACACTCCCGCGACTTGTCAGGCGACTTGGTGGCCTGACAAGTCGTGCTCCATTCTGTGCTATGGGAACCGTTCTAATAGGAGCGACTCGTGACTTGCATTGACTCCCATTATGTGAAGTCCGTGCAAGTCGCGCCGAAGACACGGTGCACGGCGACTTCACTTGTCGCCCCGAAGACGTGTCGCCATAGTGTGAACCGACAGTAATGGTCCAATAAACAAGATGAGCCTTTCATACTTGTTCATGTAGCTGGTCCCTAAAATTGGTCTTCAGGATCTTGGTTCCATAGGGATGGATCATGGCCATAGGCCTGTATGGTATCCTAGCACCCTAACTTCATGCGTTGCACCATGTGCCAAGGGGAGCACTCAAGCAGGATTTAGTGCCTATAGCAACATTACAGACTTCACAAGGTGGGGTCCAGTTACCACTCCTAAGGCTTTAGGAAGGTTGCACCAATCTGGATGCACTGCTTCTATTGTTTGTATTAAAAGACAGTGAGGAGTTAAAATGATTGAAGAATCGGAAGAAAAAAAAAAGTAGTTATGCTAAGAATGATTTCTTCATAAGGGAGAAGAGGTCCATCAACCTTGGACACTAGCACAGAACTGAGGACTAAAAGTGGAGTAGGGTTATAGTGGGTGCCAGGTGGCCATGCCCTCAAAAGCTTTGCCAGTGCCCAATCACCTGCAGGTAACAACCTATAACCCAGTAACTATGAATATGAAGCCTGAGTGCTGTACGGTATGAGTAAGATAATAATATTAATAAACATTTAAAAATAAGAATCAGAAATGGAGTACAAGAATGACATCTAGCATACAAAACAAGACAATGGGTGATATGCAAATTCTAAATTTTACACAGTCAAAAGAAATGTTTTATTTTTATGTTTTCTTTCCCTTTTCTGACCTCAAGTGGAATGAATGGAGATGTCGGAGGTGTTATTGTGACTCGTACGTTCTGAGTGATTCAGAATGCAAGTTGAATAACAGGTACACATATGTTGGCGCAGAGTTTACATTACTGGTTGTGTTCTATTCTAGAACTGCAGATGTAGAAATGCTCTAGGTACGTCTATGCACACAGGAGATTGTTTTAAAATGTAGAGAAAAAAACCTGAAATAACCAATAAACAAATATCTTTCACTTTTATTCTCAACTGATAAAATGTCAAATCTGTTTTATATTTTGGGTTATTGCTATTTAAACAGAATCCCTATTGTCAGCACTGCCTGATTTAAAAAATCCGATTTTTATTCAAAGGTTTATTCACTAGTCTCCTTTTTTATTTGTTTTTAAAGTGTACCTGTCAGATACTCATGTCTGGATGGATACAATCCTGACTTGTCACAACATAAATCATCAGTACAATTTTTCAGAAAGCTCCACCTTTTATCATTAAAGAGCTGTTCTTGATCTCCAAGTCAGTGACTATGCCTAGGCAAACATGATGGCATTAGGGTGCTTCAGGCAAGAGGAAGCATTTCGTTGGTCTGCTCTCTCCTATTGACCAGACTGTACTGTACATTGCAACTTTGTAGCAAAGGAGCTCTTTTGTGTCAGATATGTTTGAATGCATCTAAGAACTGCACAGGCACCAGGATTTATAGTTGTCAAGAAAAGTAGTATCTTCTCTTAGAAATGAATCTTACACAACATTTTGCAATCATGTACTTAAAATTTTTAAAATATTTGTGATACTAAGACCACTAAATATGCTTTCCATTGACAAAGGAATCCCTTGATGTCCTAAAATATTGGCATTTCTTTGGCATATTGCTATTGTGTTCAATAGAACTACTATCACAATAAAATCTTATTTTCACATGGAATGCTGGCACCTCCTTGACATACTGTTTTTAATATGATTCACATTAAAATGACATTAAAATTTAGTGCCATATATTAAACTGACTCTAACCCCACTACTGCGCTTGAATACACGTGCCTCAGGGAGTGCAAAATAAAATATTTGTAATGTGAGATGTTAAATATCCTTTGGAAGAACACTTTCCCTTAGCTTGTAAAAACCTAGAAATAAAGGGTCAGCTGTAAAGTGATTGTAAAGTCTAATTTAATTTTATTTTTTAAATAACAAACACATTATAATGTGTGAACTTTTGAAGCAAACAAGTCAGACATAAATGAAATACATGCCTGTTCTGCCAGGAGCCACCATACTGAAGTGAAGACCTCACTCATCAGATTCCAAAAATCTTAAAGTACACGGTTTATTAGTGTGGTTGCTTCTGTATGTGGTTAGCACCCTGCTTTGCAGCTCTTAGGTATTGGAAAAATTCCCCCTAAGGACAACTTCTGAATATTATTTATGTGTACTCACTTGTTTGTACAGGCTTTAGGAGGTCTAGTTTTGTCCATATAAGAGGGTTGTATGCAACTAAACTGTAAAGGCCCGTACACACGATAAGAAAATCTGAAGGGTAAATTCGTCCGATGACCGATTTGCCGATTTTTGGATTGTTAGTATGGTGCTTTCGACAGCTAGCTCCGACTTTTCGGCTGACAAAATCCTGATGTGCAGGCTATATAATTTTTGTCGTCTGTAATACAATGTCTGATTTTCGTCTCATTAGTACAGATTTCTAAGGAAAAAAATTTCGGTATTTAAGGGGGTGATTGATTCAAATAATAATAGGTAAAATAAAAATGATTTTAAAAGCCATGTATATTCATATTATGCATAAAAGGTTCTGAACAGGACAGGATCCATCTTGTTTTTAAGGTGAAAGAAGGTTCATATATGTCTTGTTGCAAAATGTCTCTTACAAGTTTACAAAGGGTCTATGGTTTCAACAAAGATCTTTGTATTTCTTTTAAAATCATAAATAAGAGGCCTTTTTGACATCTCTATCAGATAAGACTTAGTCAGTCTGACCAGATGTTAAGGGGATGGTAGTGCCAGTCTGTCTATAAGTATTTAACAATAGACAATGGCTCAGTGTTTTTCATCAGACATTTTAAAATGAGAACTATATAAGTTTTTTTAAAGATACATTATTATATGTGAGAAGATATTAGCCATAATTATGTCATTATATTATGTAAGGCATATACTTATATATTTAGGAACATTATATTACCTTTTGGGTTTATATTATTAAAGTAGTAATCTTACTTAGACTTAGAACTAAAGTGAATACTAATTACTTCATGTTAAGGCATGTGGTAGGAGTGTTTATATAAGAATTGTTTTAGTCTAGTCTAAGTGCTCAAGGTGTTGTAAATCAGACAAGTGATTTAATGGGCTTTCACTAGTCAACAGGTCAACAAGGTCACTTTTAATAGTAGGCCATTGTATGTTGTGACGTATATTAAATACAAAATCTAATGAACAGTGCAATACTGCCTCTATAGACGAAATACCAGGTGCAGTCTTGAAATAATTTCAGATATCCCCATATAGAAATATTATATTGTGTTAAATAATATAATTATTGAAATGGCATTACTTGCCAAGGTGAATGATGGAGATACAGATGGACATTTATGTATGTACTGGGAGTCTGGACAAAGTTTTATATGTGTTTTATGATTACTCTTACATATAGAGAAATCATCCTTTAATTTTATTATACCAAGTATTGGGTTAATTATCAAAAGAGGCGTGTCTCTGACCTCACCAGTTTAGGTATAGAATATCCTGACCAATGGAGATAATGTTTCATCCCTCTGGGTTTAACTTATGGTAATTTTTATAGCTCTTTGTTCTTACCATATAAAAGACCAATCCAGATGAGAGAGAGGACACACATTACATTGCCCAACACACAATACACTTACATCACACACACTATTACATTACTCGATAGACTCATCCAGACATACTCCATTTTGTACATCATTCATCTGAAAGTTGGAGGAAACTCCTCCCTCACTGGCATCCATCTTAGGACTCTGGTGACCATTTGAAGCTAGCGGCCATCTTAAGTGTGGTAAATATGCCTTGCTATGTTATTTGATTTTATTCAACAATTGTTTTTTCTTTCCTTATATGTTTTATATTGCATATTTAAGGGTAATGAGATTACAATCCCAGCCGTATAAACCATGGTAGATTTTTCTCTAAATAGCTGATTTTTGTTTTTATACATTTTTATTAATATCAGATTTAGTGCATTATTTGCAATTTTAAGTTTTCCGTTTTGCATGGCTTATTCTCATTCATCTGCAGTGAAGTGACTTTCAGTTATGCATTGCGCAGACCATTGTAGTCTGTTTATATAAAACATTTATTTATGGCTTATGCTATACCTGGGAAGAAATGGTAATCTTGCTTTCGTTTTGGTTTCACTTTCACTTTGTTTTACTTTCACTTTCATTATTGAGCTAAACATCACATTGCATTGATTGTTTGAAGTTAGTAGTTTATGTAGAAGTTATCTTTTTGTGTCATTTCTTGTTTGATCATATATTGCGATTTACATGTCTTGAGAATAACGGAATTTTTGTAAAATCTTACCTGTAAAATTCCTTTCTCTGAGTCCTCCGACAGTCGCCGCCTCTTCATATTCGTCACTATGGGGTATTGACCTTTGCTCCGTAGGAGTGCTAGGCAACAGAATATATTAATATCAAAGCTTTTAGCATATCCCACCCCCAGGGGGTGGTCCCCTCAGTCAATACCTCCTCATACCTGCATACCAACTCAGTTTCAGTAGAATAGCAGTAGAGTATACAAATAAACCCCAAAAGAGGGGCGGGGACGGCGACTGTCGGAGGACTCAGAGAAAGGAATTTTACAGGTAAGATTTTACAAAAATTCCGTTTTCTCTTACGTCCTCCGACAGTCGCAGCCTCTTCATATTCGTCACTATGGGGACGTCCCAAAGCAGTGTAGACATGAGGGGTGGGAAACGCAGCCGCGCCTAAGGCAACGCAGTACCCACAGCAGAAAAAAAGGAACCTTACCAAAGGAAGGAAACCAGCTGGGCAACATGAAAAACTTGCTCAACAGAAGCAACAACCCAGGAAAAAGCAAATAACCTAGGGATAAAAAACATCCCAAACAGCCAAGGGCCCAAAAATAAGGGACCCTAAGGCACTGCCGCACTAAGAACCTTGCGGCCAAAGGAAGCATCTGCCGATGCCTGAACATCCACTTCGTAGAATTTTGAGACCGGGCCACAGAAGCCCAATGATGACAGGCCCAAGACGTACTCAGAGATCTGGTAGAGTGCGCCTTCACAGTCATGGGGGGAACTTTCCCCTCCAAAGCATATGCCTGTTCAATGGCCTGTCTGATCCATATGGCGATGGTAGAAGCCTACGCCGCCATGCCCTTCCAAGGTCCCTCAGGAAGGACAAATAGAGAATCCGTCTTGCGAAAGGATTTAGTCGATGACAGGTAAACCCTGATCGCCCGAACAACAACTAAGGAGTGTAAAGCCATCTCCTTTGGGTGTTTAGGCTTCGCGCAAAGCGAAGGCAAGATAATGTCCTCATCAAGGTGAAATACCGAAATCCTTTTTGGAAGAAAAGACGGGTTAGGTCGCAAGACCACCCTATCCAAGTGAATCACCAAATACGGAGATCTGCAGGTTAAAGCTGCCAGCTCCGACACTCTGCGAGACGAAGCGATCGCCACCAAAAAGGCGACCTCCTTGGACAACAGAGACAACGAGATCTCCCTGATCTTTTCAAAAGGAGCATGTCGCAACACGGACAGAACAAGGTTTAAGTCCCATGAAGGCAAAGGCTCCCCCCTCGGAGGGACCAGGTGTCGCACTCCTTGAACAAAGGTGCTAACCAAGGAATTAGACGCCACAGGGCGTTGAAAAAGAACGGCCAGTGCAGAAATCTGACCCATAATCGTGGCCAACGCAAAGCGCTGGTCCACGCCGGTTTGAAGAAAAGCCAACACTCTAGACACCGGGTATGAGCGAGGGGAATACCCCTGGACTCACACCAGGCAAAATAGGCCTTCCAAGTATGGTAGTAAACCTTCCCCGAAGAGGACTTTCTAGCCTTGATCAAAGTGTTAATGACCTCAGGGGAGAGACCCCTATCCTTCAGGATCTGGGTTTCAACAGCCAGGCCGTCAAAGCCAGTGACTGTAAAGCAGGATGTAATATCGGTCCATGAGACAGAAGATCTACTCGAAAAGGCAGACGCCACGGAGCGTCGACCGCCAGATTCACGAGATCTGCGTACCAAGACCGGCGAGGCCAGTCTGGCGCCACCAGAATCACCGTGCGCGGTTCCGAGACCAACCTGCGAAGGAACCTGGACAGCAGCTGAAGCGGTGGAAATGCATACATCAGTCGATACTGATGCCACTGAGCCACTAACGCGTCTGCCCGAGGATCGCGCGCCCTTGCCACGAACCTTTCCACCTAGTTGTACAGACGAGACGCAAACAGGTCCACATCCGGTGAACCCCACTGCGCGCACAACATCTGGAAGACATCCAGGTGGAGGGACCATTCCCCCTGGTCCAGGGTCTGGCGACTCAGACAATCCGCCTGCCAGTTCTCCACCCCCGGAATGTGAACCGCCGTTATCGTCGGGACGTGTGTCTCGGCCCAAGACAGAATGTCGGCCACCTCCCGAGCCGCTCGGGCACTCCTGGTGCCCCCTTGGTGGTTGATGTAGGCCACCGCTGTGGCATTGTCTATCTGCACCCGAACCGGACGGCCCTGCAGCCTGTCCGTCCAACGTCTAAGGCAGAGATTTATCGCTCGCAATTCCAGAACGTTGATCGGAAGAGAGGATTCCCCCTCCGACCAAGTACCCTGGGCAGACAGAAAGCCCAGAACACCACCCCAGCCCGACAGGCTGGCATCCGTGGTGATCACCGACCACGAGAATGGGCGAAAAGACTTGCCCCCCGACATCGCCGGGGACTGTAGCCACCACAGAAGATCCCTTCTGGCGCGATGGCTCAATGAATTCTGGAGATCCAGAGATTGCGGTCGCCCGTCCCACCTGGTCAGAATCCCCGCTTGGAGATCCCGTGTGTGAAACTGGGCGAAGGGAATCGCCCCTGAAAGCCGAGACCATCAATCCCAGACACCTCATGCACGTCCGGAGGGACGAGCACTGAACGTCCCTGAGGGACCTGACTTCTTCCTGAAGTGTCCTGAGCTTGTCGTCCGGCAGGAAGACCCTCGCCTGAACAGAGTCCAGGATCATTCCCAGGCAGGGAAGACGAACCGACGGGCACAGCGTCGATTTTGGAAAGTTTATCGTCCAACCAAACTCCAGTAGAGTCTGCATCGCGACGGACAGGTCGTTCACCAGACCCTAACTGGTCGCAGACCGGACCAGAATGTCATCCAGATACCCCAGGCCCGAGATGCCCTGGGCTCTCAACAAAGCCAGAACCGGTGCAAACACCTTGGTGAACACCCGCAGAGCCGAAGCGAGACCAAAGGGTAACGCCACGAATTGGTAATGATCCTCCGCAATGGCGAATCGAAGGTACCCCTGGTGACCCCCGAAAACGGGGACGTGAAGGTACGCTCCTTTCTGGGCACAGCGAACAGATTGGAATAGAAACCCCGAAATCTGTCCCGATGAGGCACCGGGACCACCACTCTTTGGACCCGCAAGTCCCGCACCGCCAGGTGCAGATCCTGCAAGCGCTCCAGAGATAGCTGAAGATTGGAGGGGAAAAATCTGCTCGCTGGCTGAGAGAGAAACTCGATCTTGTATCCTGATGGAACGATTTCCTGAACCCACCAGTCCCGAACACGGGCCAGCCAGGGTTGAAGAAAACCGAGCAAACGTCCCCCCACCCCAGAACTGGGTGAGGGCGCCCCTTCAGGCTGCAATGTTATGGGCAGCGGAGCCGGACTGGCCGGACTTCTGCTTACCCGTCCACGGCTTCTTCTGGGAGCCTTGGCCTTTGAAGGGCTTGCCCTCATAGTATGACCAAAAGGCACGAAAAGACCCCTGAGAGGGTCGAAATGAGGTAGTTTTCCTACCACAAACAACCTTAGATTTGTGAGTCTGGGGCAAGAGCGTGCTCTCACCCCCGGTAATACCCTTTGTCAGAGTATCCAAGGAGTCGCCAAAAAGGCGAGATCCCGCATAGGGTAAATTAGCTACAGTCTTGCGAGAAGCTCGGTCAACAGACCAACATTTAAGCCAAATCAGACGGCGTGTCAACACCGCCACGCTTTGGACCCGCGCAGCCAAAGGGACTAAATCTAAGTCCGCATCACACAAATACATGACACCCTGATGAATTTGATCCACCATAGTCAATGTTGTCGGCGGGGCAGAGTCAGCCACCAGGATGCGCCTGAGCACCTGCGCCCAATCCGCGACAGCCCAGGCTGCCATAAGGGAAGCAAAAAATAGGTTTCAGCATTGAACCAGTAACCGCATAAGTATGGCGGGCAAGAGACTCTAATCTCCTGTCCGTGGGGTCCCGGAACACCGGGGTATCCTCCGCCGGAATCGCAGTGGACTTATTGAAAAACTGCCACCGCATGATCCACCGGAGGTGGTACACACCAAAGCTCATCCGTAGCGGACGTAAAGGGACAATGCAGCTTGAACCTACTTGGCACAGCAAAAGGCTTCTTTAAATGGCGCCATTGTTCATCAACAGCGCGCTGAAATTCCGCAGAGCAAAGAAAAAACCTGCGATGTCTTGCGTTTTCCCTGCGACCCATAAGAGGACAGCAAGGCAGGAGGACATGGTTCATCCTGCAAATGTAATGCTTGCTTGATAGAAGCAACCAACTCATCCATGAGTGCAAGCTCTTCAGACGAGCCAGGTGGGGAATTATCAACCACCTCTACCTCAGCCACCCCCTCAGACCCCACAAGGTCAAGAGAGGAACGGGACCCTGAGAAGGGCACTCCAGCCATGGCAGCCCCATCGCCCTCTGATCAGAGAAAAATTGATACTCCGGACCTTTTTGTGGAACGATCAGCCACCAGCATCTGCACCCGAGCAGCTAGGTTTGCCACAACAGTAGCCAAATCAGCCCCCCGCGGAGGAAGCAGCGCCCCCAGGCCCCCCACTAAAGTGGGAGGAAACTTGCTTTCCTGAGAATCCATGCCCCAGTGAGTTTGTAGAAAAAAAGGGGTTAATGTCCCTTTAAGACCGCGGCGAAGCGTCTCCCACCGCACACAAACACAAACACTGACCCCCACAGGGACAATGAAAAGACACTGGGTAAGGAACACAGAACAAAGGAGAGGTAAAAACCTGGAGATCACACAGGCTGCTGCTGCTACCGATCGCTGTCCCAGGGCAAAGGAAGTGATGCAATAACTGTCCGCCCCACAAGCCTCATGCAAGGCTACACAAAAATGGCCACTGAGGAATCCTCATGTAAATGGGGAGTGAGACTGACATGCGGTCCGATCGATCGCCGCCAAAATGGCGGCGCTTGGCGCCAAAACACCGCGCCCTGCTGCACAGGATCGTTACCAACATGTTGTGAAAAAAATGGCGGACCGCCGCAGCGGTCACCGCATGGTATGGCACACACAAGCACCGCATGTCTCACACAGCCTGTCACACAGAACAGAGCAGGAGAGCCCCCCCTGCACAGCCCACAGAAAGGCAGCAGTTCCCACAGGAATCTGACAGGGAGCCCAAAAGTGTTCACACACAAACCACAGCATGTCTCACACAGCCTGTCACACAGAGCAGAGCAGGAGAGCCCCCCCCCCCTCACAGCCCACAGAAAGGCAGCAGTTCCTACAGGAATCTGACAGGGAGCTCAAAAGCCTTCACAGACATGCAGGGTCACACAGTCCCAGACTGACACCCAATACAGACAGGTCCCCACATAGAAATTTACTCACCATCCGGATGGCGTGGGGAGCCTTCCTTTGCGATCAAACCGCTGTACTGAGGACAGGGAGAGTCGCAGCCAGGACGCAGTGAAACTGCGGTGCGAAACCGCAAATGGCGTCCGGTGAGGTAGCCACCTCACCGCAGCATCCCTGCAGCGAACAGGGATGGGTGGTTCAAATGCCAGGAAAACCTGAGCTGAACGCTCAACGGAAGGCTGGGAAGCCACTGGCCAACAACCTGCGACCCAGCGGGGCCAGCCCGAGACCCAGCCCGCACGATCATCTTCATCAGAAGAACTAACTAAAGCTGGAAATAAACAGCTAAGTAAAAGAAAGAGAAAAAACTTCAAATAAAATCAAAAAAGAGAGAAGTGGCTGAGACTAAGAGCCCCAGCACAAGGACAGCCTGCACTCCTGAGCTAGGCATATGAAACTGAGTTGGTATGCAGGAAGTGAGGAGGTATTGACTGAGGGGATGGGGGTGGGATATGCTAAAAGCTTTGATATTAATATATTCTGTTGCCTAGCACTCCTACGGAGCAAAGGTCAATACCCCATAGTGACGAATATGAAGAGGCGGCGACTGTCGGAGGACGTAAGAGAAAAATATTTTTATATATATTCCATACTGTAGGCTGTACTCACTAAAATTGGTATATGCTTTTAAAAAGAAATTAATCAATTAAAAAGAATTCTCGACATTGATTTATGGAATAGGTGAAGACTCTCCTACCGCACAGATCTTTGCTTATTAACCATAAATAAAGACACTGCTATATTCAGAGCAGTATAAATATTCTGACATAATTAAGTACGAGCGCGAGATATTTATTATTAAATATTCTTACAAAAATCTTAAGAGTAAGACTAGGCATGCTCAGAGACGAAAGAACACATACAAAGCAATCCAACACATGACATCACTTCTGAAGTAGAATTCGGTCGTACGGGAAAATTCGTATGAAAATAACCTCTTCACTTTCCACATCAGACTAGCATGCCACAAAAAATGGACGACAGATCGTTCGATAATCTTATCGTGTGTACGGGGCTTAAGACTTGGTTTAGAGGACCAAAAATGTTTTGAAATACAAAACCAGTTCATTATCCTCAAGACTCGGGTAGGCCAGTCTGTGGTCAATGTATGCAAAAGATGCCCCAACATCAGTAGTCAGTGGGAGTAAACATGTGCCAGAGTTAGTGGTCAGTAGGAGTAAAAAAATATTACCTAGCACCTGTGGCCAATGGGAGAGGGAAATAATGCTACTTTGTTGGTATAACCGGAAGGAATAATGGTTCTTCGTTGGTTTTAGTGTAAGGAATGATGCCCCATTGTTGGTGGCAGTAGAAGTAATTGTGCCCTATGAATGGTGTCGGTGGGGGAAATTATTCCTCATTATTAGTGTCGGTGGGATGAATAGTCCCCAAGGGCCAGACGACCACAGCTTGAGGACCACCAGTTTAGACTAACTGTAATTTACTAACTGGTACTTGGAGCTTAATCTATCAGCATACTGCAAAAGTCAGTCTTTACAGTTGAATATATTCATCTTCTTAAGCCTCTGTAGTAACATTAGGTGTTACATTTTTCTATTATAGTTACATCTACACTTATAGGATGACATGTTATAGTGCTTGCAGCTTTCTAAAAGAATCTGAATTTTGCAACCATTACCATCTGACTGTCTGCTGGTATAAGTGCGCTCATTATGAATGGATAAAAAGTGCTTTCTTTTAACATCTTAAGTGTGTTTTTGGTCATTTGAAACACCAGGTGTTATGATATAATAGCAATTTACTGTCACTTAAACAGATTGTGCAATTCTTTGTACTAAACAAGTGTGACAGGAAAATCGGTTTGCCCTCGGCACAGACTTTCTGTCAGCCACAGAACATCTCCGTCAGTAAAACATAATCACATAAGTTGATCTTACCCGTATTTAAATGTGGAAAGGGAAAGCAACAGAAGGGACAATATCTATTATGATAGTACATACTTGGGATGATAGAATAGAAGATGGGACAAGATGATTGTTTCTGGGAACTATCCACCTGTCTGCAGCAAACATTAGAAAAATAACAAATTTAATGTGATTGACTTGACCAACACTTTAGCTTTAACATTATTTTGACTGAGGGCTTGCTGGAAAGGTTGCTGTGCCAGAGGTCCTGCAGTGCAAAGATCGAGATACCTATGCTTCTGCATCATTTATTCTGTGGATTTGTGCTTTCTCCTTCTCTCCTGCTGCTTTTTGATCATTGTCCCACCAGTCATCAGATAAAAAATCATCTAGAGGGGGCAGCTCCGACATCACAAAGCAAAGCCTTGCTCCTCTACTAAGATGGCTGCCTTCACACAGAGACACATAGGACAAGGCATGGTAAGCTAGTAACGGGGAAGAGGTCATCTGCAGGGAGCCTACAGGCCATAGCAGCGATTGATCTTTTTCCTTCATCTTGCCTTTTATTTGGGACACTGCCTCCATAATACAGGTCCCCTTTAGTTTGAATATCCATCTTTATTTATAAAATAATAAAATATCCCTAACATGTTTACTATATCTACTGGAAGGAATTCAGCAAAATGTGTAACAAATTATTTTACAGAGACATTATAACCAACCTTATCCATAAGTTGATTAAATATCTAAAATAAGAGCAAAGAACAAAGCTGATATGCTCAGTTACACTCCTAAGTAGACAGTAATGCTGTGGCATCCATCCCCATTAATAGAAAAGAGAAAAATCTGGAAACACCACCAAAAGGTTGATGTTCCAAACAAAGCGGGGGAAGGGGGATGTTGTGATGCTAGAGTAAAGGAAATGTGAAGCAAAAGATATGGATGTGTAGATAAAAATATCAAAATTTATTAATACATTTCATGTTAAAAAGATTTGGATAACAAAAAAGGTTCACAAAATTACAATGAATATGTTCACATGGATAACACAGGAAATACCAATTAGTGAAGAGAACACTAATAGGGTAAATAAATCTGAGAAACCTTCAACACATCAGAAAGCATTGAGCATATAAGGTGGGTTCCACACACTGGGGAATGCAGCTGGAAAAACCGAAAAGTGGGGTGACCAATAGACTCCAACGCGTTTCAACTTGATATAAGCCTTCTTCAGGGGACATATATATTGGTCCACACTTCTTTGGGAGAAGAGATCTGTGTACATATTGCATAGAGTAAGTCATTATACCAAACAACATAACATCAAGAATATGTATCTGGAGAGGAGTTTAAACAGGCAAGCAAGTTAACTTACACGCATGTGTAGCCCATCCACAGGTGACTTAGCACTGATGTATTGTGGTTTTTAACATGTATCCAATCCACATATGAACAAGCCCGGGAGCAGGTCAGAGCAGGAGCCCCCCTCTGAGGACCAAAAGGACAGGAGCCTCAACGGAACACAGAAAATCCAATCTGGGGAAAGAGGGGAGAGGGAGAGGGAGAGGGAGAGGGAGAGGAGAGGCGGTAAACGGAGAGGAGGCAATGAAAAAGGAAAAATAAATAAGGGAAAAAAGATAAGAAAAAATATATCCAAAAAATCAAATGGAAGAAAGGGCGACATGGAAAGGTAGGGAGCCATGTAAAAAATTCCTATTGGGAAAACCCAAATTAGGAACAAAAAACAAAAGCCAAAAAATAAATAAAAGGACCTGATATGAATTACACATATATGTAAATAATGTATAAAAGAAAAAAAAAATATATATATATAAAAATAAAAAAAAAACATATGTATGTGTAGACATATATTGTTATCATTTACCCAGATCCTATATGGCCCTGGTCCAGGCTGGAAAAATAATAAAGGTAAAATTTAAAAATTAGGTCAAGCAAACCCATAAATGTGGGTATGGCTGAAAAAAAAAAAAAGAAATGTAGGGTTAAATAGAGAGATGGCACAAAGAGGGAAAATGATCGTTAGAAAACCAAGGATTGGGCAAAGAATGGGATTTAAGAAAAAAGGATATGGTGCCTGGATGCAAAAGAAAAGACTCACCTCTTGTTGACCTGATCAAAGTATACCTCCCCACACAAGATGGGGAATGAGGGAGTGGGACAAGTGTACCAGTATATGTATATGTATATAATAAATAAGAGCCAAATGGATGTTTCTGCCAGAAGGGCATTGTCCTCTGTTTAGGTGTTACTCCAGGTTGAATGTTAAGGCTTAAGGTTCAGGGTGTGCGTTGAGTAAATTTTATGTTTAGGTAGAAGGCAAAAAGCTCCTGTATACTGTATGTGTATTTCACTGTTTGTCTGGTGTTCAGGTTTAAGTAAAACTATAGGCAAAACTTTTTTTTTCATTTTGTATGGAGTAAGGGAGGGTTATAACCCCTGTCAGGTTTATTTTTGTGTTCTTTGTCCCAACAGGGAGATTTAGCTTCACTTCCTGTCCTTCCTGTCAAAATTAAGGATCTCTTGGGGACCCCCCAGGTCACCAGAACTGGTATCCCCAATGGAAGATTTTCCTTTTATTACTTTTCAAGGGACAACCCAAAATATTGGATTTCCTTTTAATTTCCCTCTCAATGATAATGATAATCATGACAAACAGAGAGAGTGAATTTCCCTAACAGGGACACAGACAGCAATAAAACCTGACAAAAAGGTCTATTCCCTTTCCCCTCTATCTAAAACATTTGCCTTTAGTTATACTGTAACTGCAAGGCTCCATTCACACCTGAGCGCACTGCAGAGGCACCTGTTACGCTGCTTTTTTTAAACTTTTTTTGCATGTTTTTGTGTTGCATTTTTGGAGTGGCATCATTCATTTAACCACTTAAGCCCCGGAAGATTTTACCCCCTTCCTGACCAGGGCCTATTTTGCGATTCGGCACTGCGTGACTTTAATAGACAATTGCGCGGTCGTGCGACGCTGTACCTAAACGAATTTGACGTCCTTTTTTTCCCCACAGAGCTTTCTTTTAGTGGTATTTGATCACCTGTGCGATTTTTTTGATCATGCGCTATAAACAAAAAAAGAGCGTCAATTTTGCAAAAATAACAATATTTTTCACATTTTTTTATATGAAATTCCCCAAAAGAAAAATGTAAAAAATCAAAATTTAACATTTTAGGCCAATTTGTTTTATGCTACATATGTTTGGTAGAAAAAAAAAAATCCCAAAAAGCGTATTTTGATTGGTTTGCGCAAAAGTTATTGCGTTTACTAACTAAGGGAAAGATTTTTGTCATTTTTGTTGGTTTTTTTTTTTTAACGAGTAATGGCGGCGATCTGAATTTTTTCTGCGGGACTGTGACATTGCGGCGGACAGATCGGACCCTTGACTGACATTTTTGATACTTTTGGGGTTACCAGTGACATTACTACAGTAATCAGTGCTATACATATGCACTGTTACTGTAAAAATGACACTGGCAGGGAAGGGGTTAACTTTATTTGAGAGGGAGGGGTTAAGCGTGTCCCTAGGGGCGTGATTCTTACTGTGATTGGATGTGGCTTGATGTGTAAGAACAGAGATCAACGGTCCTACATAGCAGAACCGTATGATCTCCATTCTTACACAGGGAAGAATGACAGGCGGCTTTGTTTACATTAGCCGCCTGCCTTTCTCCAGCTGTAACGGACGATCGCGAGTGCCCGGCGGATATCGGGTCTGCCGGGCACACATGGGGGGGGTCCATGAGCGAGCGGGAGCGTGCCTCCGTCGGCGTGCGCGCGCTCGCTACCAAAACCCCTACAGGCTAGCGAGGTAGTCCTACGTCGCTTTGCCCGCGAGGGGCTGACCGCCGCAGTAAATAGTCGTGCGACGGTCGGCAAGTGGTTAAATGGGTGTCCCTCTGCTCCATAAACACACCAAAGAAGCTCATGTACCAAATTTTGGTGTGCATCAGATCCAGGTGTGTTTGGCATTGCACTTTCTGACACGGTTTTCGTGCATTTTGTCACACTACAATCGCAGCAAAACGACACCAAAAACGACAATTGGGGTGCTGTTAAGAAACTGTCAGTGTTTAGACATGGGGAGCCCAATAGCAGGGGCACACACCTTGGATAAGGATACTCAGGATATGAATCCAGTACAGTTTTCAAAAATGTGGTACAAAAAGAGAAAATCGATATTTAAAGTGAAAGTCAATAAATGTAGCAAAGGTCAGGTAACGAGATCACACGGCTAGTACCAGGTACACACTGTGGACATCATGAAAACACAGAGCACTCTCTCAGGAACCTTTCAGCTTTATAGTGGTCAAACAGGAAATGATCTAAGGAGGTGTGGTGAAAGTGATGCGATTGCTGTCTATTACAGGAAGCAATGTTGATATGATGTCATCGGACATGTGCTAGAGGCCTCACCATCCTCACATGGGGGTGCCAGAGGACACACGTCACCAACAGGAGTGCCAAGGACTCCTGCGTTTAGCACAGGTAGGTTGCAGATTGTGACAGACTTAATGGAATCACAAACGCCTCCCACGCGTTGCTGAGATTCTGGAATCGTGAGCAGAATGGCATGATTCTGCCCGTGATTCCAAAATGCTCAGATGTGAATGAAGCCTTAAGGTCAGCTTAACAACTAAGATAGCTTAGAGGTCATGGGCACCTAGGGCCACCATGTAATTCTGATATGTTTTTCCATTAGGAACTACTAAACTGGTCTCTCAGCATGACATCTAGTTAACTGGGTAGGGAGATTAGTTGCATATTTTTTCAAGGGGTAACAAACAACCTCTATTGCTACACAGATAATTGTCACTTTAACTCATGTTAGTATACAGTACACGGTATGTGAACTGTTTTATCTGGTAAACCATGTGTAAATCTGTCCAGCTAGGTTTGTCAGACACCCAAACCAGACACCACAGCCAGGTCTTGGAGGAAAATGACACTGTAACTAAGCGATACAGTTTGGTTCTGTACTACCTCCAGCCTGCAAATAGACAGTGAGGTAGAAGCACACACCCTCCTAATCAAAGCATAGAGCAAAGCTATTGAGCCCTAATTGGCTTTTTGTCTTGTCCCTCTCTGTTTTAGCCTGAAAGCTGCTATAAAGAGAACTACAAGGGGGAAATAATACTAGTGATCGACCAATATCGTTTTTTTTTATTGCCGATACAGATACCGATATTTTGGTCATTGCATATTGGTATCGGCCGATATCTGCGGATGTTTTCGGACATTTAAAAAAAAAAGTTTTATTTTTTTATTTTTATTTTTTTACAGGTACTCTTGTGGAGGGATCTGGGGGTCTAAAAGACCCCCAAACCCCTCCTCTGCACTTAAAAGCATTCAAAACACCAAGTTTGGCTGTTTTGAATGCTGTCATTTTTATGAATTTGGAGCCGAGTACCCGGAAGTGATGTCATGACATCACTTCAGGTTTTTACATGGAGACCCAATCAGAGCAGAATGCGGCTTTGATCGGGTCTTCGGTGGCCATGCAGGTAAGATGCCCGGGTCTCCTGGTGGGACGGGAGACCCGGGCGAACCGCGGAAGGCGGCGGGAGGGGGGGACGTCCCCTCCCGCTCCTTGTAATGACATCCTAGCGGTTCCTCAGCCACATTGGTTGTCATTACAAGAAAGCTGACTGTCTGATATGGATGCCAGTACCGGGGTGATGCCTCTAGCTGCAGGCATCACTCCGGTACAGCACTTTCCCGAAATATCCACAATATCGGTAACCTCAGGGGCTTAATCTGATATATCGGGGAAAGTGCAGATTGGCCCTAAATAAGTGATCCCTAAATAACACTGTATGTTATTACCACATAGAAATTATTTAATACTGTATACATATGTGGATTAAAGCGTATCAAAACCAAAATACAAACATTTCATATATTGAAGCCTACCAGTCCTTAGATGTGGTGACTGTTTTTTTTTTCTCAGGCTTTTTCCCTTCATTTTCACCAGGTGATCTTGCAAATAACACACTTAGGTGTATGTTTATGAAAACGGACACCTGATGGTCATCTCGGATCATTATTAGTTTATGAAACAGATATGATCGGGGGAGAACATGTTCATACTGATCATCTCCACACACCAAGAATCTGTCGTTGACTGACACAGAAACAGCCAGTTTATGAAGCTGCGATCTCCGCACTTCACTTGCAATCTGTGCCAGAATTTACACTCCCGGATTATCCAGCCTAGAGGGGGAGAATCGAGGAGAGAAGACAGAATCGGGGGAGAACTGAAGGGGAAGAAGGAAGATTCTTGACTTCCTTCTTCCTCGATCAGACCCCCCAAGACACTGGCCACTGGATTCCTCTTCCACTCCTCCATGACGACATAACATAGCTGGGTAATGTTAGAGACCTTGCACTCCTCCGCCTTTTGTTTAAGGATGCCCCACAGATTCTCAATGGGGTTTAGGTCTGGAGACATGCTTGGCCAGTCCATTACCTTTACCCTCTGCTTCTTTAGCAAGGCAGTGGTCATCTTGGAGGTGTGTTTGGGTTCGTTATCATGTTGGAATACTGCCCTGCGGCCCAGTCTCTGAATGGAGGGGATCATACTCTGCTTCAGTATGTCGCAGTGCATGTTGCCATTCATGGTTTTCTCAATGAACTATAGCTCCCCAGTGCTGGCAGAACTTATGCAGCCCCAGACCATGACACTCTCACCACCATGCTTGACTGTAGACAAGACACACTTGTCTTTGTACTCCTCAACAGGTTGCCGCCACACGCTTGACACCATCTGAACCACATAAGTTTATCTTGGTCTCTTTAGATCACAGGACATGGTTCCAGTAATCCATGTCCTTAGGCTGCTTGTCTTCAGCAAACTGTTTGCAGGCTTTCTTGTGCATCATCTTTAGAAGAGGCTTCTAAATTGATGCAGTGTGCGGCATATGGTCTGAGCACTGACAGGCTGACCCCCCACCCCATTCAACCTCTGCAGCAATGCTGGCAGCACTCATACATCTATTTTCCAAAAACAAACTCTGGATATGACGCTGAGCACGTGCACTCAATAACTTTGGTTGTCCATGGCGAAGCCTGTTTTGAGGGTCTTGGCAATCTTCTCATAGCCTAGGCCACCATTATGTAGAGCAACAATTATGTTTGTTTAGATTCTCAGAGAGTTATTTGCCATGAGGTGCCATGTTGAACTTCCAGTGACCAGTTTGAAAGAGTGAGAGTGATAACACCAAATTTAACACACCTGCTCCCCATTCACACCTTAGATAATGTAACATTAACGAGTCACATGACACCGGGGAAGGAAAATGGCTAATTGGGCCCAATTTGGACATTTTCGCTTAGGGGTGTACTAACTTTTGTTGCCAGCAGTTTAGACATTAATGGCTGTGTGTTGTTATTTTGAGGGGACAGCAAATTGACACTGTTATACAAGCTGTACACTCACTACTTTACATTGTAGCAAAGTGTAATTTCTTCAGTGTTGTCACATGAAATGATATAATAAAATATTTACAAAAATGTGAGGGGTTTACTCACTTTTGTGAGATATTATATATATAATTTTGTGTAGGGTGACTCATTTTTTTATTAACATGAGGTGGGTGTCTCCTCTGAGAATGCCCATGTACTCAGTATTGGTAATTTACTACTGCTTAATAAACGGGCACCAGAGTGTTTCAATGATTTTCTCGTACTGTAATCTCATTTTGTCTCACGAGATTACAGGTAGCCCATTTACTTTTACATGGATCTCAGCCGGTTCCAGAGGAAAAACTTCTCCTCTTTTCTCCCTCTAAAAACTGAAAGTCTCCGCTTTATAAACAGGGTGCCAGAGGAGATAATTTCCCTCTGAGAACTGCCAAGAAGTAAACTGAGAAAAAAAATATCAGTTTCATAAATGTACACCTTAGGGCTTGTTTAAACAAGAAGAATAGACATTTGAGCCATTTGTTAAGCCTTTAAGCAGTTCCTCTATTCCCCAAACAAATTGCTTTTCAGAGGGTGATGTCTAAACGTAGCCTAACTATCATTGGATGGCTCACTCCTCCACTGTATCTATATGGAGGAAGCAACGTTTGCAACCCAAGCTGGACTGAAAAATGCCTGTTTTGTTCATGTCCAATACATGGAAGAGAAGGTAACACAAACAGGATAACACTGTTTTAGGCTTCCACATCAGCTCACAGGAAGTGCAAAGAACACTGCATTTCTGGTAGGATTAGCAAGTATTTTTTTGGATTTCTGGAAATGTTCCTAACCTTAAAGAAATGAACATAGTCACCACATCTAAGAACTGGTAAGTTGCAAAAACTAGAGGAAAGACAGTTTAACCTTAAAATACGCAGGGGGTTCTTCACTGTAAGAGCGGTAAGGATGTGGAATTCTCTTCCGCAAACAGTTGTATCAGCAGGGAGCATTGATAGTTTCAAAAAACTATTAGATGGGCACCTTAAAGACCACAACATACAGGGGTATACAATGTGTGGTTAACAGTAGACACACACACATCAGAGGTTGAATTGGATGGACTGATGTCTTTTTTCAACCTCACTAACTATGTAATACTATGTAATACTATGTAATATATTACACTTTTATGTTCTCAGAGAAGATTCAGCCTGTTAAAAAAAAAAAAAAAAAGTCAGCAGCTACAAAAACTGTACCTGCTGCGTTTATTAAAAGGACACTTGCCTGTCCAAGGACCCAGTGCCATCCTCACCCGGGCCGATTCTTCGCTGGTCTACAGGTCCCCGGTGCTGGCAAGTTTAGTGGGGGAATCCAGCTGTGTCTCCTTTTAGCTTCACAGTCGGCTTTCCACTGCACATAAGTGAGCAATGCTGCGTTGTGTGAATGGTCCTGCAACCTTCTAGGACCTGTGAGGTGGGCAGGAGGGATGTGGGGGCAACTTATGGCGTTCTTACCAGAAGGGGGAGTGGGTACTTACCAAAACTAGGTACCCGCTCCTCCCCCCCCATCACCCCCCCCCCCCCCAGCAAAAAAAGTCCAGTAAATAGTTACAGGAGGAGAACATAAAGTTGAACTTCCCTTTTAGGGTGAATTCCACTTTAAGTTTAGTTGTCCTTTAAACTGTATTCAAAGTGGAATCTTGCATAATACCCATACACTACTGGAACACTCTCATGTTTAAAGTTGAGATTCAGATGAATTGCTTTTATTTTTTCTAGTTTAGATAGATTTCACAAGAGTTAGAACCTCTCCCTAGTTCGTATTGCAGTCGGTATCCAAATTAGGGAGACTTTGTTTCTTTTTTTTATCACAGATATATGACAGAAAGGGAGTAGAAATCACCCCAAAGTAAGAGGAAACCCAATCATTGACAGAACAGTAGGGTTGAGCGGACACCTAGATGTCCGTGTTCGACGGGTTCGGCCGAACTTTAAAAAAAAGTCCGGGTCCGTGTCCCGGACTTTTACCGAACTTTTCCCGGACACCGAACCCCATTGAAGTCAATGGGGACCCGAACTTTAAGGCACTAAAATGGCTCTAAAACACCAAAGGAAAGGGCTAGAGTGCTGCAAATGGCAGCAAAACGTAATTAAGAGCATGGCAAGTGCTCTGCAAACAAATGTGGATAGGGAAATAACTTAAAACAACAAAAAAAAACAGAAAAATAAAACAATGTTCTTCTTCATCTCTGAAGGACGAGGCCCATATGGAGTAGGAGGGAGGTTGAGGTGGTGGTGGATGTGGCGGTGACATAGGCGTGCGCACAGGGTGTGCTGGGTGTGCCTGGGCACACCCTAATCACCTAGGGCACATAGCATTGCCAGTGAGGAGATGGGAAAGATCTCCCTGGGACCTGCTCTGCTCTATTTCTCCTTGCCTACAGGTACATGGCCCCGATACATTACTCTCCCTGCTGGCAAACACATGCATGTGTATTTCAACTTTGGGGTGCACACCTTAATGCAATAGGCTGCGCACACCTATGGGCGGTGTAGGTGGAAGCGGCGGTGGAGGAGGACCAGGGCCGGATTAACAGCATCATGGGCTTGGTGCTGAGGATTTTGAAGGGCCTTAGGGCCGTGCCTTGCCATGCACCCAGAGGAGGAAGGGTGCAGCCATGCATGCCTAATTCAACATGGGATGCTGTCTCTGAAGCCCATAAACACATCCATGCATCGCCAACTGTCCCTCCTTGTCCGGCCTTCACGCTGTGTGGGGAGGTTCTGAGGGTGCTGCCTGGGGAAGCGAGCATAGAAGCCAGACTTCTGTGTTTACAAGTGACAGAAGAGCGGTAACAGTGAATATGGCCAACCCGGGGCCTATATAAAAGGTAGGGGCCTGGAGCTGCAGCTCCAATAGCCCCTACATTAATCTGGCCCTGAGGAGGAGGACGAGGTAGCCAACACTGCTTCTTTTCACAAATTTTAAATGAGGGTACACCCCAAAAGAGTGAGAAAGAGCAAAAATGGAACAATGGGTGGGTAAGGTCGGTATCCATTGCTATTCTGCACAAGGTACGGAAAAGTCCCGTGGGATCCATGCCTGGTTCATTTTAATGAACGTGAGCTTGTCCACATTGTCTCTGGACAGGCGGCTGCGCTTGTCTGTTATAACGCCCCCAGCCGTGCTAAATACCCGTTCAGATAATACACTGGCTGCAGGGCACGCCAGCACCTCCAAGGCGTAAAGGGCAAGCTCAGGCCATGTGCCCAATTTGGAGACCCAGAAGTTGAAGGGGGCAGACCCGTCATTCACTACATGTAGGCGTGTGCACACATACTGCTCCACCATGTTGGTAAAATGCTGCCTCCTGCTAAGACGTTCCATCTGAGCTGCTGGTGCTGCTGTTTGTTGTGGCGTGCTGACAAAGCTTTTCCACATTTCGGCCATGCTAACCCTGCCTTCTGAGGTGCTGGCGGTGCCCTGGTTGCGTTGGCGACCTCCTCCTCCTCCTCCTCTGCCTTGTGCTTCCACTGTGGCCCCGCTGTCAGATGGGAATGCCAGCAGCATGGCGTCTACCAGCGTGCGCTTGTACTCGCGCATCTTGCGATCGCGCTCCAGTGAGTGAATTAAGGACGGTACGTTGTCCTTGTAACGGGGATCCAGCAGCGTGGCCACCCAGTAATCAGCACAAGTTAGAATGTGGGCAACTCGGCGGTCGTTGTGGAGACACTGCAGCATGTAATCGCTCATGTGTGCCAGGCTGCCCAGAGGCAACGAAAGGCTGTCCTCTGTGGGAGGTGTATGGTCCGTGTCCTCTGTATCCCCCCAGCCACGCACCAGTGATGGCCATGAGCTGGCCTGGGTGCCACCCTGCTGTGAACATGGTTCCATCTCCTCCTCCAGCTCCTCCTCCTCCTCCTCATCCTCCTCATCCTCCAGAACTGTGCCCCTGCTGGACAATTGCGTCCCTGGCGTTTGCGTGTGCAGGAACCCACCCTCGGAGCCCCTTGCGAATGACTGCCCTGAAAGCCTTGGAAATGTTACCTCTTCATCCTCCTCCTCCTCCTCATCCTGTGCCACATCCTCTTCCATCATCGCCCGAATTGTTTTTTCAAGGAGGCATAGAAGTGGGATAGTTAAGCTGAGAACGGCGTCATTGCCACTGGCCATGTTGGTGGAGTACTCAAAACAGCGCAACAAGGCACACAGGTCTCGCATGGAGGCCCAGTTATTGGTGGTGAAGTGGTGCTGTTCCGCAGAGCGACTCACGCGTGCGTGCTGCAGCTGAAACTCCACTATGGCCTGCTGCTGCTCGCACAGTCTTTCCAGCATGTGCAAGGTGGAGTTCCACCTTGTGGGCACGTCACATATGAGGCGGTGAGCGGGAAGGCCGAAGTTACGCTGCAGCGCTGCCAGGCGAGCAGCAGCAGGGTGAGAACGCCGAAAGTGCGCACAAACGGCCCGCACTTTCTGCAGCAGCTCTGACATATCGGGGTAGTTTTTAAGGAACCTCTGCACCACCAAATTCAGCACATGCGCCAGGCAAGGGATGTGCGTCAAACCGGCTAGGCCCAGAGCTGCTATGAGATTTCGCCCGTTATCGCACACCACCAGGCCGGGCTTGAGGCTCGCTGGCAGCAACCACTCATTTGTCTGCTGTTCCATGCTCCTCCACAACTCCTGCGCGGTGTGTGGTTTGTCCCCCAAACAGGCAAGTTGTAAAACTGCCTGCTGTCGTTTACCCCTGGCCGTGCTGAAGTTGGTGGTGAAGGTGTTACGCTGTCCGGATGAGGAGGCGGTAGAGGATGAGGAAGCGGAGTAGGAGGAGTTAGGAACAGGAGGCAAACTGAAGCGCCCTGCAATCCTCGGTGGTGGAAGGACATGCGCCAAATTGCTATCCGCCTCAGGCCCATCCGCCACTGCATTTACCCAGTGTGCCGTTAGGGAGATATAACGCCCCTGACCGTGCTTACTGGTCCACGTATCCGTAGTTAGGTGGACCTTGGCACAGATGGCGTTGCGCAGTGCACACCTGATTTTTTCCCCCACTTGGTTGTGCAGGGAAGGGATGGCTTGCCTGGAAAAGTAGTGGCGGCTGGGCACGACGTACTGTGGGACAGCCACCGACATAAGGTTTTTAAAACTGTGCGTCTCCACCAGACGGAATGACAGCATTTCAAAGGCCAATAATTTTGAAATGCTGGCATTCAGGGCCAGGGATCGCGGGTGGGTAGGGGGGTACTTCCTCTTCCTCTCAAGTGTTTGGGAGATGGAAAGCTGAACGCTTCCACGGGACATTGTGGAGATGGTTGTTGGTGACCCAGGTGGTGGTGTTGCTGACAGATCGTCTGTTTGCGGGGTGGCAGGTGCCGGTATCACTACAGATGTGGCTGGAGCGGCCGAGACTGCAGCAGAAGAGGAAGCAGGATGAGCCAGAGACGTTTCTTGGTTTTGAAGGTGTGTACTCCACTGCAGCTCGTGCTTTGCACTTAGATGCCTGATCATGCAGGTTGTGCTCAGGTTGAGAAGGTTCATGCCTCGCTTCAAGCTCTGATTGCACAGGGTGCAAACCACTCGTGTCCTGTCATCAGCACATTTTCTAAAGAACTTCCACGCTAGAGAACTCCTTTGAGCTGACTTTGGTGCGCTCGTTCCCTTGCTGCGTTGGGCAGTAGCGGGCGTAGTGTCTAGGGCACGGCCGCTCCGCTTCTGCACCCTGCTCCCTCTTCTGCTGTGCTGGTGGCTCTGTGCGACCACCGCCTCTTCCTCCAAACTACTCAGTTCACCTGCATGACGTTCATTCCATGTGGGGTCGAGGACCTCATCGTCCTCCACATCATCTTCCACCCAGTCTTCACCCCTGCCCTCCTTGTCGGTCTCCACAATGCTGAACGCCGCAGCAGTTGGCACCTGCGTTTCGTCATCATCGGAGACGTGCTGCGATGATCCTTGCATGTACTCATCTTGAGAAATAAGTGGTTGGGCATCGCTGCACTCAATCTCTTCCACTTCTGGGGCAGGGCTAGGTGGATGGCCCTGGGAAACCCTGCTGACAGAGTCCTCAAAAAGAATAAGAGACTGCTGTATGGCTTGGGGCTCAGACTGCTGGCCTGATTTGCAAGGGGGTGAGGTGAAAGACGGTTGGACATTGGCTGCAGGTGCCAACTCTGACCTTTCTGCAGTAGACTGGGTGGGAGACAATGTGAAGGAACTGGAGGCACTGTCAGCAGCAAACCAATCTACTATCGCCTCAACTTGTTCTGGCCTCATCACTTCTAGGGGCGTTTGATGCCCTACCAAATACTGATGCAGGTTCTGTCGCCTACTCACACTTGAGGAAGGTGTTTCACTTGTGCGTGTAGCTGGCACAGATCGACCATGTCCTCTCCTTGCAACAGGAGCTCTACCAGCAGCACCACGACCCAGGCCACGGCCCTTATTTGACGGTCTCCTCATATTTCTGTAATTTAAGATCTTGCCCTAGAAAGGTTTTTATTGAATAGCGGAATAGAAAATATGATCCAAAAAAAGTGTATGTATATCACACGTACACAACCACACTAGGCCCCAATTACTATTGTTTGTACCCCTAAAAGGCTAGATGAGGAGTAGGGGGAGTATGGAACAGGCAGCACCCTCAAACCTTCAGAAGTATGAGATGAACCCCAACAACTTGGAAAGGTGGATCTCTCTCACACGTACCGACACAGACTATCCCGCAATTCAATTGATCCTCAAAGGTTTTTATTGAATAGCGGAATAGGAAATATGATCAAAAAAAGTGTATGTATCTCGCACGTACACAACCACACTAGGCCCCAATTACTATTGTTTGTACCCCTAAAAGGCTAGATGAGGAGTAGGGGGGGGTATGGAACAGGCAGCACCCTCAAACCTTCAGAAGTATGAGATGAACCCCAACAACTTGGAAAGGTGGATCTCTCTCACACGTACCGACACAGACTATCCCGCAATTCAATTGATCCTCAAAGGTTTTTATTGAATAGCGGAATAGGAAATATGATCAAAAAAAGTGTATGTATCTCGCACGTACACAACCACACTAGGCCCCAATTACTATTGTTTGTACCCCTAAAAGGCTAGATGAGGAGTAGGGGGGGTATGGAACAGGCAGCACCCTCAAACCTTCAGAAGTATGAGATGAACCCCAACAACTTGGAAAGGTGGATCTCTCTCACACGTACCGACACAGACTATCCCGCAATTCAATTGATCCTCAAAGGTTTTTATTGAATAGTGGAATAGGAAATATGATCAAAAAAAGTGTATGTATCTCGCACGTACACAACCACACTAGGCCCCAATTACTATTGTTTGTACCCCTAAAAGGCTAGATGAGGAGTAGGGGGGGTATGGAACAGGCAGCACCCTCAAACCTTCAGAAGTATGAGATGAACCCCAACAACTTGGAAAGGTGGATCTCTCTCACACGTACCGACACAGACTATCCCGCAATTCAATTGATCCTCAAAGGTTTTTATTGAATAGCGGAATAGGAAATATGATCAAAAAAAGTGTATGTATCTCGCACGTACACAACCACACTAGGCCCCAATTACTATTGTTTGTACCCCTAAAAGGCTAGATGAGGAGTAGGGGGGGTATGGAACAGGCAGCACCCTCAAACCTTCAGAAGTATGAGATGAACCCCAACAACTTGGAAAGGTGGATCTCTCTCACACGTACCAACACAGACTATCCCCCAATTTAACTGATCCCCAAAGGTTTTTGATTAAATAGCGGAATAGAAAATATGATCCCAAAAAAGTGTATGTATATCACACGTACACAACCACACTAGGCCCCAATTACTATTGTTTGTACCCCTAAAAGGCTAGGAGTAGGGGGAGTATGGAACAGGCAGCACCCTCAAACCTTCAAAAGTATGAGATGAACCCCAACAACTTGGAAAGGTGGATCTCTCTCACACGTACCAACACAGACTATCCCCCAATTTAACTGATCCCCAAAGGTTTTTGATTAAATAGCGGAATAGAAAATATGATCCCAAAAAAGTGTATGTATATCACACGTACACAACCACACTAGGCCCCAATTACTATTGTTTGTACCCCTAAAAGGCTAGGAGTAGGGGGAGTATGGAACAGGCAGCACCCTCAAACCTTCAGAAGTATGAGATGAACCCCAACAACTTGGAAAGGTGGATCTCTCTCACACGTACCAACACAGACTATCCCCCAATTTAACTGATCCCCAAAGGTTTTTGATTAAATAGCGGAATAGAAAATATGATCCCAAAAAAGTGTATGTATATCACACGTACACAACCACACTAGGCCCCAATTACTATTGTTTGTACCCCTAAAAGGCTAGGAGTAGGGGGAGTATGGAACAGGCAGCACCCTCAAACCTTCAGAAGTATGAGATGAACCCCAACAACTTGGAAAGGTGGATCTCTCTCACACGTACCAACACAGACTATCCCCCAATTTAACTGATCCCCAAAGGTTTTTGATTAAATAGCGGAATAGAAAATATGATCCCAAAAAAGTGTATGTATATCACACGTACACAACCACACTAGGCCCCAATTACTATTGTTTGTACCCCTAAAAGGCTAGGAGTAGGGGGAGTATGGAACAGGCAGCACCCTCAAACCTTCAGAAGTATGAGATGAACCCCAACAACTTGGAAAGGTGGATCTCTCTCACACGTACCAACACAGACTATCCCCCAATTTAACTGATCCCCAAAGGTTTTTGATTAAATAGCGGAATAGAAAATATGATCCCAAAAAAGTGTATGTATATCACACGTACACAACCACACTAGGCCCCAATTACTATTGTTTGTACCCCTAAAAGGCTAGGAGTAGGGGGAGTATGGAACAGGCAGCACCCTCAAACCTTCAGAAGTATGAGATGAACCCCAACAACTTGGAAAGGTGGATCTCTCTCACACGTACCAACACAGACTATCCCCCAATTTAACTGATCCCCAAAGGTTTTTGATTAAATAGCGGAATAGAAAATATGATCCCAAAAAAGTGTATGTATATCACACGTACACAACCACACTAGGCCCCAATTACTATTGTTTGTACCCCTAAAAGGCTAGGAGTAGGGGGAGTATGGAACAGGCAGCACCCTCAAACCTTCAGAAGTATGAGATGAACCCCAACAACTTGGAAAGGTGGATCTCTCTCACACGTACCAACACAGACTATCCCCCAATTTAACTGATCCCCAAAGGTTTTTGATTAAATAGCGGAATAGAAAATATGATCCCAAAAAAGTGTATGTATATCACACGTACACAACCACACTAGGCCCCAATTACTATTGTTTGTACCCCTAAAAGGCTAGGAGTAGGGGGAGTATGGAACAGGCAGCACCCTCAAACCTTCAGAAGTATGAGATGAACCCCAACAACTTGGAAAGGTGGATCTCTCTCACACGTACCAACACAGACTATCCCCCAATTTAACTGATCCCCAAAGGTTTTTGATTAAATAGCGGAATAGAAAATATGATCCCAAAAAAGTGTATGTATATCACACGTACACAACCACACTAGGCCCCAATTACTATTGTTTGTACCCCTAAAAGGCTAGGAGTAGGGGGAGTATGGAACAGGCAGCACCCTCAAACCTTCAGAAGTATGAGATGAACCCCAACAACTTGGAAAGGTGGATCTCTCTCACACGTACCAACACAGACTATCCCCCAATTTAACTGATCCCCAAAGGTTTTTGATTAAATAGCGGAATAGAAAATATGATCCCAAAAAAGTGTATGTATATCACACGTACACAACCACACTAGGCCCCAATTACTATTGTTTGTACCCCTAAAAGGCTAGGAGTAGGGGGAGTATGGAACAGGCAGCACCCTCAAACCTTCAGAAGTATGAGATGAACCCCAACAACTTGGAAAGGTGGATCTCTCTCACACGTACCAACACAGACTATCCCCCAATTTAACTGATCCCCAAAGGTTTTTGATTAAATAGCGGAATAGAAAATATGATCCCAAAAAAGTGTATGTATATCACACGTACACAACCACACTAGGCCCCAATTACTATTGTTTGTACCCCTAAAAGGCTAGGAGTAGGGGGAGTATGGAACAGGCAGCACCCTCAAACCTTCAGAAGTATGAGATGAACCCCAACAACTTGGAAAGGTGGATCTCTCTCACACGTACCAACACAGACTATCCCCCAATTTAACTGATCCCCAAAGGTTTTTGATTAAATAGCGGAATAGAAAATATGATCCCAAAAAAGTGTATGTATATCACACGTACACAACCACACTAGGCCCCAATTACTATTGTTTGTACCCCTAAAAGGCTAGGAGTAGGGGGAGTATGGAACAGGCAGCACCCTCAAACCTTCAGAAGTATGAGATGAACCCCAACAACTTGGAAAGGTGGATCTCTCTCACACGTACCAACACAGACTATCCCCCAATTTAACTGATCCCCAAAGGTTTTTGATTAAATAGCGGAATAGAAAATATGATCCCAAAAAAGTGTATGTATATCACACGTACACAACCACACTAGGCCCCAATTACTATTGTTTGTACCCCTAAAAGGCTAGGAGTAGGGGGAGTATGGAACAGGCAGCACCCTCAAACCTTCAGAAGTATGAGATGAACCCCAACAACTTGGAAAGGTGGATCTCTCTCACACGTACCAACACAGACTATCCCCCAATTTAACTGATCCCCAAAGGTTTTTGATTAAATAGCGGAATAGAAAATATGATCCCAAAAAAGTGTATGTATATCACACGTACACAACCACACTAGGCCCCAATTACTATTGTTTGTACCCCTAAAAGGCTAGGAGTAGGGGGAGTATGGAACAGGCAGCACCCTCAAACCTTCAGAAGTATGAGATGAACCCCAACAACTTGGAAAGGTGGATCTCTCTCACACGTACCAACACAGACTATCCCCCAATTTAACTGATCCCCAAAGGTTTTTGATTAAATAGCGGAATAGAAAATATGATCCCAAAAAAGTGTATGTATATCACACGTACACAACCACACTAGGCCCCAATTACTATTGTTTGTACCCCTAAAAGGCTAGGAGTAGGGGGAGTATGGAACAGGCAGCACCCTCAAACCTTCAGAAGTATGAGATGAACCCCAACAACTTGGAAAGGTGGATCTCTCTCACACGTACCAACACAGACTATCCCCCAATTTAACTGATCCCCAAAGGTTTTTGATTAAATAGCGGAATAGAAAATATGATCCCAAAAAAGTGTATGTATATCACACGTACACAACCACACTAGGCCCCAATTACTATTGTTTGTACCCCTAAAAGGCTAGGAGTAGGGGGAGTATGGAACAGGCAGCACCCTCAAACCTTCAGAAGTATGAGATGAACCCCAACAACTTGGAAAGGTGGATCTCTCTCACACGTACCAACACAGACTATCCCCCAATTTAACTGATCCCCAAAGGTTTTTGATTAAATAGCGGAATAGAAAATATGATCCCAAAAAAGTGTATGTATATCACACGTACACAACCACACTAGGCCCCAATTACTATTGTTTGTACCCCTAAAAGGCTAGGAGTAGGGGGAGTATGGAACAGGCAGCACCCTCAAACCTTCAGAAGTATGAGATGAACCCCAACAACTTGGAAAGGTGGATCTCTCTCACACGTACCAACACAGACTATCCCCCAATTTAACTGATCCCCAAAGGTTTTTGATTAAATAGCGGAATAGAAAATATGATCCCAAAAAAGTGTATGTATATCACACGTACACAACCACACTAGGCCCCAATTACTATTGTTTGTACCCCTAAAAGGCTAGATGAGGAGTAGGGGGAGTATGGAACAGGCAGCACCCTCAAACCTTCAGTATGAGATTGTGTTCACTGTACCCCACAAAGATTGAGTTCACTGCACCCCACAATGATTGTGTTCACTGCACCCCACAAAGATTGTGTTCACTGCACCTCACAAAGATTGTGTTCACTGTACCCCCCAAAGATTGTGTTCACTGCACCCCACAAAGATTCTGTTCACTGTACCCCACAAAGATTGTGTTCACTGCACCCCAAAAAGATTGTGTTCACTGCACCCCAAAAAGGATGTTGTTCACTGCACCCCAAAAAGGATGTTGTTCACTGCACCCCAAAAAGATTGTGTTCACTGCACCCCACAAAGATTGTGTTCACTGCACCCCAAAAAGATTGTGTTCACTGCACCCCAAAAATGATTTTGTTCACTGCACCCCAAAAAGGATTTTGTTCACTGCACCCCAAAAAGGATGTTGTTCACTCCACCCCAAAAAGATTGTGTTCACTGCACCCCAAAAAGATTGTGTTCACTGCACCCCACAAAGGATTTTGTTCACTGCACCCCAAAAAGATTGTGTTCACTGCACCCCAAAAAGGATGTTGTTCACTGCACCCCAAAAAGGATTTTGTTCACTGCACCCCAAAAAGATTGTGTTCACTGCACCCCACAAAGGATTTTGTTCACTGCACCCCACAAAGATTGTGTTCACTGCACACCAAAAAGGATTGTGTTCACTGCACCCCAAAAAGATTTTGTTCACTGCACCCCAAAAAGATTGTGTTCACTGCAGCCCAAAAAGATTGTGTTCACTGCAGCCCAAAAAGATTGTGTTCACTGCAGCCCAAAAAGATTGTGTTCACTGCAGCTCACACACAGAAAAATGGATGTGGATCACTGACACCTGCCTATCTCCAATCCCACACCACACAGCAATATCGATTGTAGTTTGTAGAACACAGTTTCCCTAAAATTCAGCAGACTCTGTCCCTAACAGGATTGAGAAGAGATCGTAGATCAGGATTGAGTGCAGACCCCACCCCCCACACAGCAATATCGATTGTAGTTTGTAGAAGACACTGACCCTATAATTCAGCAGACTCTATCCCTAAAATGCCTACAACTCGCCCTGCCTAAACACTCCGACCTGTCCCTCAATTCTATCCGGACACAAATGGTTTTTTCCTGCCTATCTTTCCCTAATCAGCAGCCAGCACGTTGATGTGTGCTCTGTCCCTGAATCTAAGCAGCATAATGACGCCGCTGCGGCTGCCTCGAACTTATAAAGACTTGGTCACATGCTTCAGACGGCCAATCACAGCTACTGAGACATTTGCAGGCATGGCTGGGATGGCTTAAGGCACACCAGTTAAACGATTGTTGATTGGCTGTTGAAAGCCCGCCATGAAAAGAGCGCCAAAGCATGCAAAACCCGGAAATAAAACGACCGAACACGGATTTTTACCCGAACATACAGTAAAGTGTCCGTGTCCGTGTTCGGGTACAAAAAATCCAATTATTCGGTACGAACACGAATAATACAGTCCGTGTTCGCTCAACACTACAGAACAGGTGTCCTTCCCCATTGGAAGATTGGAAGATTTCCCCACTCCATCAGCTGCAGGAGAACTGTATTGCATATTTAGCTAATTGCCCATTGACCACTTCTGGGATTACTAAAGAGGGGGAATGTCCCAAAATGGGACTACACACAAAAAAACTGACAGGGGCTCTAACCCTTTCATACTCAGCGTGTAATTCCAGGGACTTTAGCCCCGTACACACGTACCGAATGTCGGCCGAACGATCGGCCGTCTTTTGTCCGGTGCTGTCCTGTCGGCTGAAAAGTGCTAAAGACTGCACACGAATTTTGTCGGCCAACAACAGCCGACTGCAGAAGTGATGTCATGTGATGGTTAACTTTCCGTGTGTTTTTTCTTTTCTGAGCATGCCCAGTCTTGCTAATCTGCTGTTTGTCGGCCGAATTCTGTACTGACTGGTGAACAATCGGCCGTTCTGGTGACGGCCAACAAATATTTTAAAGTCTGCACGACAGATTCTGTTCGGCCGAAAATGCGCTGTCGGCTGTCGGAAGCATCATACTAACAAGCCTACAATCGGCCGATCGGTCGGCGGCCGAATATTTACGGCCGACAATCGGTACGTGTGTACGGGGCTTTTCTTTGTGCAAAGTAAGAAGTCAAGACAAGTGAGAAGGCTGGGAGATTGGTTATAACTGGCGAGAGCTTCCCTATTTAATGAGGATATTACAAAGTAGCTGATGTGACAATGTTGTCCTCTAATTGTTGGATTGGAATGGTCTTCATCTAACTTACCAATATTTGTGCCATTAGCTATCTACAGTTTGACATACAGTGCAAATTGATACTGGCAGCATATACTAAAGATCTGTAGCTAGCTAAAATGTATCTTAATTTGCATACATAAGACAATAAAAGCTGCTGAACCATATTTTGCATTATACCTCATCACAGCTCTCTAAATAACAATATCTACTAGACTGAATCAAATTGGATATAGTGAAATTAAGCAGACCAATATAGCCACAATCAATTTATTTATCAAGTATCTGCTGAAAATGTGTTCTAAGCTGGAGCAATAAACTCTGGAATTGCTGCAAGACTTTATGATTAAAATCATCATAAAATTATGTATCCTAGATTATATTTGTACAAGTGTTTACTCTTCTCCCAAACGTATTAAAGGAAGCTTGTATGATGATGCAGGATCAAACTTATGACTGTGCCTTCTAGGGTAGTTGTGCCTTTTTTTAGAATAAAATAATATTTTTAATAAAAATGCACAAATGCCCTTATTAGCTCATACAAACAAAAGTTAATCATTACATTTCCTGCAAAATATAAAATATATTAAATACATAAACAATAAATATGTTTAAATGTAGATTTGGGGTTTTGCAAAACAGTAACAATGGAAGTTACATCAGGCTCTAAATAATAATAATAAAAAAAAAACTTTAGTCGATCATCTGTTTAGTGGTATAATGAAATGATACCCTGAGGGTCCATTTAAATCTATGCATACACTTAGAGGTAAATATTTAGGGAGCATTAGGCAGGTGCATTGTCATGCATTAATTCCTTTGTGGACTGACATGTGTTTTCAATGCATTTTTGAATTTAGAATCTGGGTTGGTAAGGCTTACAGTGGTTGTAAACCTCAGACATGACATATGAACTAAGCATATTGCTCTATAGTGCATACTTGTCCCAATTAAGAGTACTAAGTGTCATTTCTGTGTGCTGCTTTGTTCCTCTGCTATCAGAATGAATCACTTCTGACAAATCTTCCTGACACCAAGAGAAAAATGGTGGCAGGGGAGGGACCTCTAGTTTATTGACAGCCTCAGCTCTGTTCCTGTGTGCTGTGTGAAGGGCGTGTGTCCCTTCCCTCCAATCAGTTCTCAGAGCTCTATTCGCTGAGCGCTGCAGAGTGTAACTTCAGCTCTCCGCCCCCTTTTTTCTGACAGTTCAGATAATCTTTAAATATTCTGGACTTTGAACAGATGTAGAGAAGACTGCAGATAAAAAGCTACAGCTTGTGCAGGAGGAATTGTTTCATCTCTATGTATCACCGTAGGCCAGTCACTTCCCTGGGTATATTTGAGGGTTTACAACCACTTTAACCGCTTGCCGACCACCGCAAATACATATACTGCGGCGGTCAGCCCCGTGCAGGCAAAGTGACGTACCAGTACCAATAGGTAGCCAATAGAGCCCCCCTAGAGCCAATAGGGGGCGAGCGAGCGCCGCTGGAGGCGCGCTCCTGCCCCTGCTCGCTCACTGGGATCCCCGCGCGTGTGACCGGCGGACCCGATGTCCGCCGGTCACTCGCGATCGTCGGTTACAGAGGGAGAAAGGCAGGCGGCTAATGTAAACAAAGCCGCCTGTCATTCTCCCTTCTGTAACAGCACAGATCATACGGTCCTGCTATGTAGGACCGTAGATCTCTGCTGTTACATGAAAAGCCAGGCCCCTTTACAGTTAGAAGCACGCCCCTAGGGACACACTTAACCCCTCCTTCTCCAATAAAGTTAACCCCTTCCCTGCCAGTGTCATTTTTACAGTAACAGTGCATATGTATAGCACTGATTACTGTAGTAATGTCACTGGTACCCCCAAAAGTGTCAAAAATGTCAGTCAAGGGTCCGATCTGTCCGCCGCAATGTCGCAGTCCCGCAAAAAAAATTTGCAGATTGCCACCATTACTCGTTAAAAAAAAATGACAAAAATCTTTCCCTTAGTTAGTAAACGCAATAATTTTTGCGCAAACCAATCAAAATACGCTTATTGTGATTTTTTTTTACCAAACATATGTAGCAGAAAACAAATTGGCCTAAAATGTTAAAAAATTTAGATTTTTACATTTTTTTGGGGGAATTTCATGTGAAAAAATGTGAAAAATATTGTTATTTTTGCAAAATTGTCGCTCTTTTTTTGTTTATAGCGCATGATCAAAAAATCGCACAGGTGATCAAATACCACCAAAAGAAAGCTCTGTTTGTGGGATAAAAAGGACGTCAATTTAATTTGGGTACAGCGTCGCACGACCATGCAATTGTCCATTAAAATCACACAGTGCCGAATCGCAAAATAGGCCCTGGTCAGGAAGGGGGTAAAATCTTCTGGGGCTTAAGTGGTTAACAGCCATTGACCAAGGTTAAGTTAGAGTGTCACCACATAGTGGCACAGTGGACAATGATATATAAATTTGTGCCTCATCCTATATCGATTAGAAAAGAATTGCATATGGAGATGGACTTTAGTGGCACAACATAGTCTTACAACAGTGTTAAGAAGGTTAATAATAATTTTAATACAATTCCTTTAAAGACATTTCATAATAACAAAAATACATAAATACAGGTTAATAGTACCAAACTAGACAGCCATCCTGCTCAGGGTAATCCTTGATATGATAGGGGAACTGGACAAACAACACTGCGGGGGCATGTCTGATGTTGGGGTACACTCAGTCCGACATGTTTGGCGCTTCTTTGGGAGCCATTGACCAATTCCCGTTAATATTTGTTGCTAATGTATAAAAACACGTTTTATGTGCTGTCTTTGATTCTATGGGCCTTCCAACAAATTAAAATGAAGAAAAAAATTAACGCATTTTTCAAAAGCACTGCACTGCAGAGTGGAGATGGGAACCGACCCTATCTTTATTATGGGGAAGTTGGGAAGATATGTTTTAGCATGTGCAACAATGCGTTCATAAAAAACAGTGTAAATTGGCCTTTAAAGTGAACCTTTTCTTTATCCAGGCAGGACAAAGTAAATGATTCCCTTAGCACGCCCCGGCACTGCAGATTGTACTCACCATTTCTTCGCTCCCCTGCATCACTGTTACCTGTAGATCGCCAAAGTGTCTCTGCTCTAAGGAATCTTGCACATCCACTTGATGTGCTCTATATTTGTGCATCTTTATGGCGCCGCAATAAAAGGGTTACCCAATTAGGGAAGGGGTGGGGTCAGACTTTATACTTGGTTTCTTATTTCTGTAGCTATTCCACTGTAAGCAGATGTGCATTTTCTTTACCTGCAAAGAAAAAAATGTATAAAGATTGAATCCTCCGTTAGGAAAAAGTATGAACACGTGACCCCTTCAACCCTCAGCTTGCTGAAATAGTTTTTTTTTCTTGCTATGGTCACTATCTTTGTAACATATGAATGTGCATTAATATTTTTATGGAATCTCCAGATATAAGGTACACTTTAAAAAAAAAAAAATCTGTTAACACCCTTATACACTGCCTATACCATATATGTTTGTCAAACATACAGACTAAAGGAAGTAATACAGTTGTGATAATTAATTGCCCTTAAACTCACAGTTATCAAATATTAAAGGGAAGATTTGCCAATTTTAAAGAAGATTTACAAAAACATGTTGCTGGCAAATAGTCATAAAATCTACCACTGATAGCAGCCTACTACTGAGAAAGAAAGATGACAGATCTTTATTTTTGGTTGCTCACTGTGAAGTTCCACATAGATTGAATGATTTCTTTGACAATTACAAGCTCTACCTGTTTCAAAGCACATGCCAAGCCCATCTCCCCCACTCCACCATTGCTTCTCATTTAAGTGGCTTCATAAGCAGCATGTGTGCATGGAAAGGTAATGATCAAACAATGTCACATAAGCCACATCACATCCTTTGTACTTTGAGATTGTCACAAGCATTGCTTATATCGGGTGCACCAATTGAAAATATTGCAAGGTGCGTGGCTACAAAAAGGTTAGCCATAGTCAGCAAGCAAGGAGAGCTAATCACCTTATTGCTGATCTGCTGCAACATCACATTTTTTTCCATTTTCGTTCAGTTTTCCATGGCAAAGGTCTATAAATATACACTTGGTACACCTATCTTTACATAGTACTCCCGTACTTTTGTACGCTGACCTTTAATGACATAAAGGCTTCTTTACAAAAGATTACATGCTGGGACAATAAAAGTCACAAAAGAACATCACAGAATAGGTAGCACCTTGAAGAAGATGGGGTCATGTTTGTGCCAGGCCATTATGTCCTATAAGATAAGGCACTAAACAGCATAGGGGCAACATTTACAGTCTAAGGAAGATAGGGTGGTGGCGCTGCCTAATATTAGAAGGCAATAAGAAATATATATGGTGCAAAAGAATAATATCAGTGATAAAAACTCAATATGAAAAAGTGTTTATCATATAAAGTGACAAGTGCATATAAATGTGATTCAATGAGAATCTTAGGATGAATCAAAAATAAAACAGATATTAATAAATATAATAAGAGTGCAAATCTAAAAGTGCATATCAAAAAAAAGTGCTTGAGTGCATATGGAATCTCCCAACTATACCACACACCGTGGTATTGAGGTGCAATAAAGTGCCAATCAAATATAAAATACAACGGATATATTCATAAACAGTCCAATGTAAGTTAAATGTCTCTATGCCACATGCAGTGACTAAATGCAAAGTGTAAAATTCCAAAAAATAAATAATAGGTGACAACACTCTGATAATAGCTGTAAGGAGTGACCCCGTGCTGGACGGTGAGGTGCTGGGTGATCCTTCTGGTAAAAAAAAACTCACTCACCAAAAACACCCACCCCACACAGGGGTATAAGGCGGGTGTGTAAAAGTATCCAGTGACCAGAGATTCTCGGTATCTCCCCTACTCCTGGATAAGGGCGTCCTGGAAGTGGTCTAGGAGATCCTATATGGAAGTATCCCAGGGGTAGTGGCGGGTCTTGCTGAGCTCCTATAAGCAGGTAATGGTCCGGGATGTCCGCAGGGAATCACTCATAATAGTGTACCAGGGAATAATAAATAGACAAGGCACATAGTGTGATACCGTCTGGGTAATTTAATAAGGCAAAAATAGAGAGGTACTCACATAACAGGAGAAAATACAGGCATGTAGTCGTGAGTCTGGAGCGCGATGCGGTCCAAGCCTCGATCTCGATCGTGAGAAACCGGAAGTGACGCGGAAGTGAGTTAAGCATCTAGCCATATCCAACAGGGATACCTGTGACGACCAATAATGAATACATAAGATATACAGGGCTAAGAAACAGCGCTGTGCAGGCCAGAGGGCGGCGTCACCAGTCCCGGCACCCCTAAGGGAACACACTGTGCCAGGAGCGGGCCCCCTTCACCCCGGCACCAACACTCTAGTAGTTCATTCTTCCTCTCTTTGTGAAACTTCCTGCCTGTATGACGTACAGGCAGACAGCTAACACTGACCGTCTGTAGGAGTCCAGCATTGCACCCACGAATCCTTTAAATGTTATCATAGATTTGGTTAGGAGCCCGGTGCCCAAGGGTAATATTTGCCCATTGCTACTTGTTATGCAGCCTTTGAAATCTAGCAGTATGTAGTCTCTAACCAAACCTGTAGCATGTCCACAGTCTGATCATCATTTCCTCTAGTATGTCTGCAGTTTCTGAAAGTTCTCACTAGCATTACATATAGTAAGCATTATGTGCTGCCCTTTGGTGATGCCAGGGGTCACATTTGGATCCCCTATGTGTTGTTAATTATCAACCACTGGGGAATAGCTAGGGCTCATTCATACCTATGTGTTTCAGCAACACACCATGCACATGTGAGTTCACTGTGGTGATATTCATTTCCCAATGGCACCTTGATGCATTGGCGAATGTATCTACTTTTCAGCGCATTACAATCCATGGTCACACACTGCCATGCACTGTGGTGTGCTACATCAGAACAAATGGTGCATGTCTAGTTTTCACTGCATTTTGGTGTATTGGCAGCCCATTCAAATAAATTGATTGCCTTAAAGCGGAACTTCACCCAAAAAGGGGAAGTTTCGCTCTTCCTGCTTCTCCCCTCTCCTCGTTTACATTTTGCACTTTTTTCGGAGGGTGGATTGGGTACCTGATTTTGACAGGTACCCGCTCCCCCTCTTCCAGGCGGAATGATATGGCAATCTGAGTTTAGCCCCCCTACTTCTCTTGCAGCCTTCTAGGACACATAACAGGTCCCAGAAAACTGTGGGACCATCCACAAAGTGCAGCGTGGCTCGGGCATGCGCAGTTGGAATCCGACTGTGAAGCCGCAAGGTTTCCCTTAGTCAAGATGCAAGATGTCAAGATGGGGGGAGACTGGAGAACCTCTTCAATGCATTGCACATTAGCATGCATGCATGACACACTGCAAAGGACAGGTAAGTGAGGATAGGCCCTTATGGCTGAATTTCATATGAGAAGCAGGGAGGGAGATCTAGCACTGATCCACCAAAAGGCTCAGAAGTGTCTCATTTTACTGTTTGAAGTAAGAAATATAGTATACATATTCTAAGATCGGCAAGATGCTTCATGGTAAGCTGTACTTTTCTGATTGCAGAGTGCAATTGTGCTACAGTAACTAAGGCATTTATTTTAAGCATGCATGCAACATGGAGTTAAAGTCGTTCTAAAGGCAATTTTTTTTAAAATAAGAAAATGGGTTATACTTACCTTCTCTATGCAACGGCATTGCACAGAGCCGGTCCCATGTCTTTTCTTCGGCAGTTCCCAACCAGCACTGTCCTCTGCTTCTCCCTGCAAGTGACCCCATAGCAATCCACATACAGGAATGCTTCTGAGCTAGGCTGTGTGCGTCCATAGACATGCACCAGGTAAGTGTTTAGTGGTGGGGGAAGAAAAGCTAGTGGAACATTTTTTCCCTAAAGTGGTTCTTATCCTAAAAAGAAAATAGAGATCCTGTTCCCTCATAGCAGGTTAAAGAGCACAGTGCTTGTGCTGTCTAACCTGGCCCTCTGGAAACTGTAAAAAACCTGGCTGATCCTGCCAGTTTTTGCCCCCCGCTTTGTAAACTGCTGAGACCTGATACCGTGGTCAGTTTACGAGTCTCTGTCATCCGCTGTCTATGCTCTCTGCTCTCCCCATCCTCTCCCCCCTCACCTTCCTGCCTGTCAGCTTGGGAGTGTCTCTGTCTCGCCCCCCCCCCTGCTGCTGTTAGTTAAAAACTAAAATGCCACTGCCAGCCCCACTCTTTTAAGCTGTCATCCTGCACTGTATAAGTGTTTGTTAGAAACAAAGCCTCTAAATACCTTTTTGTGCTGTATTTTCAGGTCGGTCACGTGACTCCCGGACGCTTTGCTAATACAATCCAGGGCTACAGTGGAAGGGACCGAGCGGCCAGCTCGGCGGTCGCGTGACTATGCATTTAGATAAAAAAAACTTCTGACTTTACAACCACTTTAAGAGATCAAGACAAGTAATAATATCCCTGCCACATTAACTACTTGCAAACTTGTACCCCCTTCCTGGCCAGACAAATTTCCAGCTTTCAGTGCTCTCACACTTTGAATGACAATTTCTCAGTCACACGAATAGAGTTTTCTTTTGCACTGTTTTTTTTTATTTTTTCTGCTATAAATAAAAAAAGACCCAAAATTGTGAAAAAAAAACACATTTTTCTTTGTTTCTTGTTATACAAATCAGTGTATATTATTTGGTCTGCATAAAGGTTATAGAGTCTACAGGCTATGGTACCAATTATTGAAAATTGATCACACCCGATGTACTGATGGCCTATCTCATTTCTTTAGTCCTGGTTCACATATATGCGATGCAGGAACCAGCACAATTTTAGTGCGGGTTCCCACATCACATGTCACCTGCCACCGGTTCACACTGAGATTTGTTAACCGCTGGGGTTGTCAATGCAAAGTTAATGATACACCCAGATCGGTTCGTGGATCGCAGTGCGAACTGTAAAATGGTGCAGGAATCAGATTGCATGCATGTGAACACCCATGCAATCCAATTCCAGTGCGATCCAAAAAAAAGGTCCTGCACCATATTGGTGCGAATAGGATGCAAATTCAGCCATACAATCTGTATGGCTGAATTCTTATGGCACAGACATCACATGTGATTTGCACAGCAGTGCAGTGCAAATCACATATGCAATGTCTAACATTGCACCAGTGTGAACCCAGCTTGAGAAACTAACAAGCCAGGAGAATACAAATACCCCCCAAATGACCCATTTTTGGAAAGCAGACATTCCAATGTATTTAGTAAGAGGCATGATTAATTTTTTGAAGTTGTAATTTTTTTTACCACAATTCTTTGGAAAATAAAGATTTTTTTTCACAAAATTGCCATATTAACAGGTTGTTTATTTCACACGGCATATGCATACTTGCAACTACACCCCAAAACACATTCTGCTACTCCTGAGTATGGCGATACCACAAGTGTACGTTTTTTCCACAGCCTAGCTGTCAGGTGTTCTAGGGACATTACATGTCTAATTTCTTGACTACCTATTGCTCCAGGACAATGAAAATACCCACAAAAGACCCAACGTATATTCTATAAGGCATAATGAGTCTTTTAAACATGTCATTTTTTTCTACAAGTTTTTGGGAAATGTGGAAAGAAAATGAAAAAAAAATATATATATATATATATTTTTTTTTTTTTTTTTAACACAAAGTTGTCCATTTATAAGATAGTTCCAACACATAGCATGTACATACCTAAAATTACAACATATGGCAGTCTGTGTATAAAATGTTAGCCCTCTCCAGCTAGAGGGGAATCAAAACACCAGGGATGGTGTTGTGCAAAAGAACAAACACCAAAAGATTCCTCTTAATCTAGCGCTGGAGGGTGATGGCTACAAACCACTTGGGGCATACCTCAGAAAAGTAAAAAAAATGTCTATGCCATGGTTTGTGATAAAAAGATATATTGTAAAGTCTAAGTCAAAGGATTTCAAGAATACAAAGGGTTAAAATATGGCTGACGTACAATCAACGTTAAACATCATGCTTCCCATTGCCAATATTCTTCAGTGTGTTGGTATGCGCATAATGGGTCCAAAAAGCTTTTGTCTTTTCGATAGGATAGGTATTATCCATGATAACACATATACTTTATATTATATTAACCTGGTAATTTCTATTTTTTGAGTTTTATTTCTTAAATGCCAAGCTTAAGTTTGATTATTTAATAATTATTGTCTGCCTTGTTGTAAGATGGTAATTCGTACAAAAGATAATGTTATGGTACTTGGTGCTGCAGGAGCCAAAAGTATGTTTTGTGCCTTTAAGACCAAATTCCCATGCCCCCGTAGCTCCTATTCAAACTTTCCAAGCTGTCCAAATCACATGATTTGATAAAGGGCCACCCTTGAAACACATTGTCATGACTACAGTCTGCTGACAGCTTATCATCTGCTCTACCACCGCATCTGCGTTCCATCCCAAGCCTCGTTGTGATGAGTCGGTCCAGCATGTTTGCGATGCCCCATCCAGCACGCCACCCGACTACACCAGCTGCATCTGAAATCCTCTGCCCAGTCCACTGGGAGCCTCTCCACATCTATGACCCTTACAGGTTCAACCAGTGGTCTGTTATCCCTTCCATTGGGTGGATGGCCATGCGACATCTGGCGCCTACACACCTTTTGGTCGCCCCCAGCATTGGCCTTGATATGTCTGAGTCAGCCTGCCAAGGTTAGGGGGAGATCAAGGTTCATAATCAAGCATGATTTTTAACATTGATTGTATGTCAGCCATATTTTATCCCTTTCAATTCTTGAAATCTTTTGACTTTGATTTTACAATAAATCTTTTTATCACAAACAGTGGCATAGACATTTTTATGACTTTTCTGAGGTATGCCTCAAGTGGTTTGTAGCCATCAAAATGCATTCTGCTACTCCTCCTGAGTATGGCAATACCACATGTGTGAGACTTTTCCACAGCCTGGCCATATAGTCAGGCCCAACATGCAAGAAGCACCGTCAGGTGTTCTATGGACATAAATTGCACGTCTAATTTCTTGACTACCTATTACACTTTTGAAGGCCCTAAAGCACCAGGACAATTGAAATGCCCACAAAATGAATCTTTTTTTAAAAGCAAACACCCCAACGTATATTCTGAGGCATAATGAGACTTTTGAAAACATCATTTTTTTCCACGTTTTCCATGATGTGGAAAGAAAATTAAAACATATATACATTTTTTTTACACAAAGTTGTCCATATATAAGATATTTCCAAAACATAGCATGTACATACCAAAAATGACACCCCAAAATACATTCTGCTACTCCTCCTGAGTATTGCAATACCATATGTGAGACTTTTTCACAGACTGTAAGGAGCATCATTAGGTGTTCAAGGGACATTCAGTATGTCACAAAAGTGAGTACACACCTCACATTTTTGTAAATATGGTATTATATCTTTTCATGTGACAACACTGAAGACATGACACTTTACTACAATGTAAAGTAGTTAGTGTAAAGCTTATATAACAGTGTAAATTTCCTGTCCCCTCAAAATTACTCAACACACAGCCATTAATGTCTAAACCGCTGGCAACAAAAGTGAGTACACCCCTACGTGACAATGTCCAAAATGGGTCCAAAGTGTCAATATTTTGTGTGGCCACCATTATTTTCCAGCACTGCCTTAACCCCCTTGGGCATGGAGTTCACCAGAGCTTCACAGGTTGCCACTGGAACCCTCTTCCACTCCTCCATGAAGACATCACAGAGCTGGTGGATGTTAGAGACCTTGCGATCCTCCATCTTCCGTTTGCGGATGCCCCACAGATGCTCAATAGGGTTTAGGTGACATGCTTGGCCAGTTTATCACCTTTACGCTCAGCTTCTTTTGCAAGGCAGTGGTCGTCTTAAAGGTGTGTTTGGGGTCATTATCATGATCGAATACTACCCTGTGGCCCAGTCTCTGAAGGGAAGGGATCATGCTCTGCTTCAGTATGTCACAGTACAGAAAATGACACTCCCACCACCATGCTTGACTGTAGGCAAGATACACTTGTCTTTGTATTCCTCACCTTGTTGCTGCCACACACGCTTGATACCATCTGAACGAAATAAGATAATCTTGGTCTCATCAGACCACAGGACATGGCTCCAGTAATCAATGTCCTTGGTCTGCTTGTCTTCGGCAAACTGTTTGCGGGCTTTCTTGTGCATCATCTTTAGAAGAGGCTTCCTTCTGGGATGACAGCCATGCAGACCAATTTGATGCAGTGTGCAGCGTATGGTCTGAGCACTGACAGGCTGGCTCCCACCCCTTCAACCTCTGCAGCAATGCTGACAGCACTCATACGTCTATTTCCCAAACTGTACCCACACTGCATGCATGGGGCAGACACAAACAGTTTTGAGAAATAGTCAGTTAAAACTAATTGAATATGATTGGTCCGTTAAGGGAGTTATATAATTGGTCAGTTTATAATAGTGTATCCATTGGTTAAAAAATTGATGTGGTTAATGGTAATTGGTTATAACTGAAACCTGGACATTAAAGAATTCTCTATAAAAAAGGGGGCCGTTACATTAGTTCATCAGTCAGCGGGAGAGAAGCAGAAAATTAGTTTGTGTTTGTCTTGCCTTGGCTATGGAGTCTCTCTTACGGCAGTTGATGGACCGAGCTGGCAGTTCAGACGGGGAAGCTTGGATGAAGAAATGTCTGGCGATTCCGGTGGAGATTCCGGTGCGGTCCCAGCTTCATCCCCCATCTTTGTCGGCTGCGGATGACGTGGTTCCTGTTGTCGCTGACCTCCCGGCTGACGTTGTTTCCGCCGCCGCGGACCGTCGAATGGGAGCCGCTGCTGCCGGTGACCCCAGTGACGACTTCCGAGTACATCATTTCCGGGCGACGTCTATTGCCGGAAATACCGGAAGAAGGTCGGTGCGGGTGGCGAAGAGGCCTAGTCGGTTCGGTCCGGAGGGCCTGTGTACTGCACATTCTGCGAAGAGAGGGAAGCAAAATAAAAATGCCGTTAAGGCCCGTGTTTCTCAGACTGGCCATGCTAACCCTTTTACTTTGCAGGGAGAAAATTCGTCGGTTGGTCAAGTGCTAGATGCGCCGGTGGATTCCGAAGTTTTTGCTGCGCCATCAACCTCCGCTGCTTCAACGGTTCCTTCGCTGTCAATTGCTCATCACCCACCAGCTACTGCCACTGTGGTCGGTACTGACACAGTACATGCAGGTGAGCAAGATAACAACTCTGTATTGAATACTTTTGTACAATTGTTGTCTTCTGTATGTACCAATGTTTTAAATACTTCACATGTTTCTCATGCTAATATTTCTCATGTACCTAATGTTGTTGAGATGAATCAAGTTAGGGATATGCAGCCTGTTGCTAATGTTTGGCGTTCTGGGTTGGGTGATGAAGATTCGCATCATGTTATTCAGCTTCTGCCTTCTAAGGATGTTAATTATGCTGCTCCTACTTGTTTGACTGCAGTCCCTGAGTCTTCTGTTAAAGAAGCTCTTCCTTGTGTAATATCTCCATTAGGTTTCCACTTAAAGGAGAATATAAAGGAAAAAATCTGGAAAGGAGAATTTGTGGATATTCTCTCTTTATTGCCTAGTTCTATGAATTTTAGAGCTGATTCTGATAAACCAGGTGAGGACAGGTTTAAGATGGTACCTAGGTCTTTTAATAACTGGCTTCAAAGTTATTGTATTTATTCTAGTGTTTTGGGTGAGAAACAACCCCAATTATGCAGTAAGCTTTTTCAACACCTGGACATTATACTTGAAGCCTACAAAAATTTCCCTGGCCTTGCTTGGTTCCAGTATGACGAGTCGTTTCGTCAGAAACTATCTGTACATGAGTCACTCACCTGGGGAACGAAGGATGTTGGACTTTGGCTCAATTTGTTGTTGCCTCAAAGGCCAATTTCTTCTGCCAAACTGGTTACTTCAAGTCAATTCAGGAAGGGTGTATGTTTTGGGTTCAATGAAGGTATGTGCAAGTGGCCTAACAATTGCAAGTTTAGGCACAAATGCTCTCATTGCGCTGGTATGCATCCTTTTTCTAAGTGTTTTAAGAAGAACACCCCCGTCGCTTCGCAGGTTTCCAGGGAGCATCTTTTTCTCAAGAGCGGTAGCTCAGGTGAACTTGGAAAAAATGCTCCCTTGGCTGCTAATATACCCAAACAGTAAGGATGCAAACTTGCTGTTTCATGGCTTTAAAGTGGGATTTGACTTGCCTTCATTCTCTGGTTCAGGATGTGTGATTCAGGACAATTTGCCCTCTGTTCTTCTTTGTCCTGAAGTTGTGAGAAATAAAATTTTTAAGGAAGTGGAATGTGGTAGGGTGGCTGGACCTTTTTTGTCGCCACCTTTTCCTGATTTTCGGATTTCTCCTTTAGGAGTTATCCCCAAAAAGGAACCTGGTGAATTTCGCATCATTCACCACCTATCCTTTCCTGATGGCATGTCATTGAACGATGACATAGACCCTTCTTTGTGCAAAGTGTCTTATGCTTCGTTTGATACAGCCTTGGATAAAATTCGGGGTGTTGGAGGGGCTGCGTTGCTGGCCAAAGCGGATATTAAATCCGCTTTTAGGCTTCTGCCTATTAATCCTGAAGCTTTCAACTCCCTGGGTTTCTTTTTTGAAGATAATTATTTTTTCGATAAGTGCTTGCCCATGGGCTGTTCGCTCTCTTGCTTTTACTTCGAAGCCTTTTCAACTTTCTTGGAATGGGTAGTGTCTTATCAGTCAGGTTCGAACAACATCTTACATTACTTAGATGATTTTTTGTTTGTAGGCAAGGCCGGTTCTTTAGACTGTTTGTATTTGTTGACTGAATTTCGTGTCACTTGTTCTTTGTTTAATGTTCCATTGGCTGAAGAGAAAACAGTTTATCCAACCACGGGTCTGGAATTTTTAGGCATTTTTGTGGATACTGAAAAGATGGAATTTAGGTTGCCTGACTCAAAAATTTCAAAAATGAAAGCTTTATTACACTTGATTATGCACAAACAAAAAGTCCAATTGAGAACTATTCAGTCACTATTGGGATTGTTGAATTTTGCGTCTCGAGTGATGCCAGTAGGTCGTGTTTTTTCCAAAAGACTTTACAGAGCCATTTCAGGCGTGTCATCTCCTTCTCATTTCATTCGGCTTTCAGCTGACATTAAGGCAGACCTCTTAGTCTGGTTAAGATTTTTGGATACCTATAATGGATCTTCGGTTTGGCAAGACTGTTTTTGCTCTGCAAGAGCCTTGAACTTATTTACTGACTCTTCTGGGGTACACGGTTATGGTGCATACTGGAATGGTCAGTGGTCCGCATCTGCTTGGCACCCACGCTGGGTCTCTGAAGGTTTAACTAATAGCATAGTTCTTTTAGAGCTATTCCCAGTGGTTGTGGCTATGGAATTGTGGGGTGGCAGTTTTAAGAACAAGCGAATCCTGCTACATTCAGACAACAAAGGTGTAGTTTATGCGATAAACTGCTTAGCTTCTCGCTCGTTGCCTGTTATTGCATTATTAAGGTACTTAGTTTTTTAATGCTTGCAGTTGAATGTTTGGTTAAAAGCCAAGTTTATTCCAGGATTTTCTAACGACATTGCGGATTCCCTTTCTCGCCAGCAGTTCGAAAGGTTCAGGAATTTGGCTCCAGAAGCGAATGTGTTGGGGCTGCCTTGCCCCCATCATCTTTGGGATTTGGTTTGACATCGGTTTCTGCAGCCATTCGAAATTCTATTGCACCGTCCACTTGGAAATCATATAGTTCTGCGTGGGAATTGTGGCTTTCCTTTTTTGAGCTTCATGACTCTAATTCAATGTCATTTCCTGAGAGTCAAGTATTACAGTTCTTGGAATTTTTGATGGCTCAGAATTTCTCCTATTCGCATGTTCTGAAAACGCTTGCTGGCATTTCATTTTTTGCAAAAATGCATGGTTATGCCTCTTGCATGGACTATTTTTCGGTTAAACTAGCTCTACGTGGTTATCGTAGGGCCCATGCAGTTTCTGATAACAGATGTGCTATTTCTTTAGCGATGTTGAAAAGGTTGTGTGTAGCCACGGATTCTGTATGCTCATCCCCATACGAGGCTTGTCTTTTCAAATGTGCTTTTTGCATGTGTTACTATGGCGCGTTTCGGATATCCGAAATGCTTGCTTCCAATTCTTCAGCTCTTACTGGTTTGGCATTTTCAGATGTCTCTACTTCCAAAGATCGTTTACGGATATTATTACGACGTAGTAAGACTGATCAGATGGGTAAAGGGAAATTGATTACTTTGGGGAGCACTACTGATTCTGATATTTGTGTGATAAAGTTGGCCGAGAGTTATTTGAGTCTTCGGCCGCTTCCTTTCCATCACTTTTTTATTCATTTCAGTGGTTCTCCTCTTACGGTTTTCCAATTTGGGGCTGTTCTTAAAAAATGTTTAGTTTATTTGAATATGAGCCATCTGCCCATTTCTTCACACTCTTTTCGTATTGGTGCGGCTACTACGGCTGCTAGTTTGGGCTTACCTGATACATCAATTAAAACTATTGGTAGATGGCGTTCAGATGCATTTAAGACTTATATTAGACCTAATTTTTGCGTTTGATTTCAGGTCGGGAGAGAAGCAGCGACCTGAAATCAAAGAGAAGCAGAAAATTCGTCCCTCCCTCCCACCCTTATGGCTGTCGCGGCTTTATGTATTTTATTGGGGGATATTATATGTAATGTGTGGTAATGGGTAGCTCGAATTTTTTGATTGAGTTACATGTTATAAGTTGGTATTGGTAGTAAAAAATGGTTTAGTTCGAGCTTCTTGGCTGGACTAATAAGTATCAAACAAATGATATGTTATATCCCACATGTTATATATATATTGTTTTAATAAATGGCCGCGGCCAATTACACCATATTATTAGTGTCAGAGTCATTGTTTTATTTAAATTTTAGATTAATGTTCTGCATTCTGCACCATTACATTCCAAAATGTATTCTGCTGAGCAAAAGGTAAACAAAAGATTATCTGTGGTTTTAGTAGTGCAGTTGTCCACAAAGGAGAGCATTGGTCAAGGCAGCAGGCAGGGATGTGGTCAGCGACAGCGAATGGAATTGTCCAGGCAGCAGGCAGGAATATTGTCTATAGTCAGTACAGGCAGCAGGCAAAAATATTTTCAGCACAGCCAAAGCATTGGTCCAGGCAGCAGGCAGAGATGTAGTCAGCAACAGCCAAAGGAATTGTCCAGGCAGGGACATGGTCAGCACAGCCAAAATATTGGTCCTGGTAGTAGGCAGGAAGTTGGTCCATAGTACAGGTAGCAGGCAGAGGTGTGGTCAGTTCATGCGGCCGGCAAAGGCAAGATGGCAGTAAGTTGGCAGTAGGCGGAATATCAGGCTTACGGCCTTGTTCAGGTAAGACCTGGGCACAGGGGTATAGGCTTCTCCCATCCAAATCTCTATAAAGCCTCCAGTCTCCAGACCCTAATCCTGGAATTATAAAACCTAGAGGAAAAAATTGTTTTCTCCATCTGGAAAAACTATTCTGGAGCCCCTCACATATGTGAGAGCCCTGTGTTATCATGAATCCCACTACTACAGTAGCAGGGCAAAATATCTTTAGAAGAGGCTTCCTTCTGGGATGACAGCCATGCAGACCAATTTGATGCAGTGTGCAGCGTATGGTCTGAGCACTGACAGGCTGGCTCCCACCCCTTCAACCTCTGCAGCAATGCTGACAGGACTCATACGTCTATTTCCCAAACTGTACCCACACTGCATGCATGGGGCAGACACAAACAGTTTTGAGAAATAGTCAGTTAAAACTAATTGAATATGATTGGTCCGTTAAGGGAGTTATATAATTGGTCAGTTTATAATAGTGTATCCATTGGTTAAAAAATTGATGTGGTTAATGGTAATTGGTTATAACTGAAACATGGACATTAAAGAATTCTCTATAAAAAAGGGGGCCGTTACATTAGTTCATCAGTCAGCGGGAGAGAAGCAGAAAATTAGTTTGTGTTTGTCTTGCCTTGGCTATGGAGTCTCTCTTACGGCAGTTGATGGACCGAGCTGGCAGTTCAGACGGGGAAGCTTGGATGAAGAAATGTCTGGCGATTCCGGTGTAGATTCCGGTGCGGTCCCAGCTTCATCCCCCATCTTTGTCGGCTGCGGATGACGTGGTTCCTGTTGTCGCTGACCTCCCGGCTGACGTTGTTTCCGCCGCCGCGGACCGTCGAATGGGAGCCGCTGCTGCCGGTGACCCCAGTGACGACTTCCGAGTACATCATTTCCGGGCGACGTCTATTGCCGGAAATACCGGAAGAAGGTCGGTGCGGGTGGCGAAGAGGCCTAGTCGGTTCGGTCCGGAGGGCCTGTGTACTGCACATTCTGCGAAGAGAGGGAAGCAAAATAAAAATGCCGTTAAGGCCCGTGTTTCTCAGACTGGCCATGCTAACCCTTTTACTTTGCAGGGAGAAAATTCGTCGGTTGGTCAAGTGCTAGATGCGCCGGTGGATTCCGAAGTTTTTGCTGCGCCATCAACCTCCGCTGCTTCAACGGTTCCTTCGCTGTCAATTGCTCATCACCCACCAGCTACTGCCACTGTGGTCGGTACTGACACAGTACATGCAGGTGAGCAAGATAACAACTCTGTATTGAATACTTTTGTACAATTGTTGTCTTCTGTATGTACCAATGTTTTAAATACTTCACATGTTTCTCATGCTAATATTTCTCATGTACCTAATGTTGTTGAGATGAATCAAGTTAGGGATATGCAGCCTGTTGCTAATGTTTGGCGTTCTGGGTTGGGTGATGAAGATTCGCATCATGTTATTCAGCTTCTGCCTTCTAAGGATGTTAATTATGCTGCTCCTACTTGTTTGACTGCAGTCCCTGAGTCTTCTGTTAAAGAAGCTCTTCCTTGTGTAATATCTCCATTAGGTTTCCACTTAAAGGAGAATATAAAGGAAAAAATCTGGAAAGGAGAATTTGTGGATATTCTCTCTTTATTGCCTAGTTCTATGAATTTTAGAGCTGATTCTGATAAACCAGGTGAGGACAGGTTTAAGATGGTACCTAGGTCTTTTAATAACTGGCTTCAAAGTTATTGTATTTATTCTAGTGTTTTGGGTGAGAAACAACCCCAATTATGCAGTAAGCTTTTTCAACACCTGGACGTTATACTTGAAGCCTACAAAAATTTCCCTGGCCTTGCTTGGTTCCAGTATGACGAGTCGTTTCGTCAGAAACTATCTGTACATGAGTCACTCACCTGGGGAACGAAGGATGTTGGACTTTGGCTCAATTTGTTGTTGCCTCAAAGGCCAATTTCTTCTGCCAAACTGGTTACTTCAAGTCAATTCAGGAAGGGTGTATGTTTTGGGTTCAATGAAGGTATGTGCAAGTGGCCTAACAATTGCAAGTTTAGGCACAAATGCTCTCATTGCGCTGGTACGCATCCTTTTTCTAAGTGTTTTAAGAAGAACACCCCCGTCGCTTCGCAGGTTTCCAGGGAGCATCTTTTTCTCAAGAGCGGTAGCTCAGGTGAACTTGGAAAAAATGCTCCCTTGGCTGCTAATATACCCAAACAGTAAGGATGCAAACTTGCTGTTTCATGGCTTTAAAGTGGGATTTGACTTGCCTTCATTCTCTGGTTCAGGATGTGTGATTCAGGACAATTTGCCCTCTGTTCTTCTTTGTCCTGAAGTTGTGAGAAATAAAATTTTTAAGGAAGTGGAATGTGGTAGGGTGGCTGGACCTTTTTTGTCGCCACCTTTTCCTGATTTTCGGATTTCTCCTTTAGGAGTTATCCCCAAAAAGGAACCTGGTGAATTTCGCATCATTCACCACCTATCCTTTCCTGATGGCATGTCATTGAACGATGACATAGACCCTTCTTTGTGCAAAGTGTCTTATGCTTCGTTTGATACAGCCTTGGATAAAATTCGGGGTGTTGGAGGGGCTGCGTTGCTGGCCAAAGCGGATATTAAATCCGCTTTTAGGCTTCTGCCTATTAATCCTGAAGCTTTCAACTCCCTGGGTTTCTTTTTTGAAGATAATTATTTTTTCGATAAGTGCTTGCCCATGGGCTGTTCGCTCTCTTGCTTTTACTTCGAAGCCTTTTCAACTTTCTTGGAATGGGTAGTGTCTTATCAGTCAGGTTCGAACAACATCTTACATTACTTAGATGATTTTTTGTTTGTAGGCAAGGCCGGTTCTTTAGACTGTTTGTATTTGTTGACTGAATTTCGTGTCACTTGTTCTTTGTTTAATGTTCCATTGGCTGAAGAGAAAACAGTTTATCCAACCACGGGTCTGGAATTTTTAGGCATTTTTGTGGATACTGAAAAGATGGAATTTAGGTTGCCTGACTCAAAAATTTCAAAAATGAAAGCTTTATTACACTTGATTATGCACAAACAAAAAGTCCAATTGAGAACTATTCAGTCACTATTGGGATTGTTGAATTTTGCGTCTCGAGTGATGCCAGTAGGTCGTGTTTTTTCCAAAAGACTTTACAGAGCCATTTCAGGCGTGTCATCTCCTTCTCATTTCATTCGGCTTTCAGCTGACATTAAGGCAGACCTCTTAGTCTGGTTAAGATTTTTGGATACCTATAATGGATCTTCGGTTTGGCAAGACTGTTTTTGCTCTGCAAGAGCCTTGAACTTATTTACTGACTCTTCTGGGGTACACGGTTATGGTGCATACTGGAATGGTCAGTGGTCCGCATCTGCTTGGCACCCACGCTGGGTCTCTGAAGGTTTAACTAATAGCATAGTTCTTTTAGAGCTATTCCCAGTGGTTGTGGCTATGGAATTGTGGGGTGGCAGTTTTAAGAACAAGCGAATCCTGCTACATTCAGACAACAAAGGTGTAGTTTATGCGATAAACTGCTTAGCTTCTCGCTCGTTGCCTGTTATTGCATTATTAAGGTACTTAGTTTTTTAATGCTTGCAGTTGAATGTTTGGTTAAAAGCCAAGTTTATTCCAGGATTTTCTAACGACATTGCGGATTCCCTTTCTCGCCAGCAGTTCGAAAGGTTCAGGAATTTGGCTCCAGAAGCGAATGTGTTGGGGCTGCCTTGCCCCCATCATCTTTGGGATTTGGTTTGACATCGGTTTCTGCAGCCATTCGAAATTCTATTGCACCGTCCACTTGGAAATCATATAGTTCTGCGTGGGAATTGTGGCTTTCCTTTTTTGAGCTTCATGACTCTAATTCAATGTCATTTCCTGAGAGTCAAGTATTACAGTTCTTGGAATTTTTGATGGCTCAGAATTTCTCCTATTCGCATGTTCTGAAAACGCTTGCTGGCATTTCATTTTTTGCAAAAATGCATGGTTATGCCTCTTGCATGGACTATTTTTCGGTTAAACTAGCTCTACGTGGTTATCGTAGGGCCCATGCAGTTTCTGATAACAGATGTGCTATTTCTTTAGCGATGTTGAAAAGGTTGTGTGTAGCCACGGATTCTGTATGCTCATCCCCATACGAGGCTTGTCTTTTCAAATGTGCTTTTTGCATGTGTTACTATGGCGCGTTTTGGATATCCGAAATGCTTGCTTCCAATTCTTCAGCTCTTACTGGTTTGGCATTTTCAGATGTCTCTACTTCCAAAGATCGTTTACGGATATTATTACGACGTAGTAAGACTGATCAGATGGGTAAAGGGAAATTGATTACTTTGGGGAGCACTACTGATTCTGATATTTGTGTGATAAAGTTGGCCGAGAGTTATTTGAGTCTTCGGCCGCTTCCTTTCCATCACTTTTTTATTCATTTCAGTGGTTCTCCTCTTACGGTTTTCCAATTTGGGGCTGTTCTTAAAAAATGTTTAGTTTATTTGAATATGAGCCATCTGCCCATTTCTTCACACTCTTTTCGTGTTGGTGCGGCTACTACGGCTGCTAGTTTGGGCTTACCTGATACATCAATTAAAACTATTGGTAGATGGCGTTCAGATGCATTTAAGACTTATATTAGACCTAATTTTTGCGTTTGATTTCAGGTCGGGAGAGAAGCAGCGACCTGAAATCAAAGAGAAGCAGAAAATTCGTCCCTCCCTCCCACCCTTATGGCTGTCGCGGCTTTATGTATTTTATTGGGGGATATTATATGTAATGTGTGGTAATGGGTAGCTCGAATTTTTTGATTGAGTTACATGTTATAAGTTGGTATTGGTAGTAAAAAATGGTTTAGTTCGAGCTTCTTGGCTGGACTAATAAGTATCAAACAAATGATATGTCATATCCCACATGTTATATATATATTGTTTTAATAAATGGCCGCGGCCAATTACACCATATTATTAGTGTCAGAGTCATTGTTTTATTTAAATTTTAGATTAATGTTCTGCATTCTGCACCATTACATTCCAAAATGTATTCTGCTGAGCAAAAGGTAAACAAAAGATTATCTGTGGTTTTAGTAGTGCAGTTGTCCACAAAGGAGAGCATTGGTCAAGGCAGCAGGCAGGGATGTGGTCAGCGACAGCGAATGGAATTGTCCAGGCAGCAGGCAGGAATATTGTCTATAGTCAGTACAGGCAGCAGGCAAAAATATTTTCAGCACAGCCAAAGCATTGGTCCAGGCAGCAGGCAGAGATGTAGTCAGCAACAGCCAAAGGAATTGTCCAGGCAGGGACATGGTCAGCACAGCCAAAATATTGGTCCTGGTAGTAGGCAGGAAGTTGGTCCATAGTACAGGTAGCAGGCAGAGGTGTGGTCAGTTCATGCGGCCGGCAAAGGCAAGATGGCAGTAAGTTGGCAGTAGGCGGAATATCATGCTTACGGCCTTGTTCAGGTAAGACCTGGGCACAGGGGTATAGGCTTCTCCCATCCAAATCTCTATAAAGCCTCCAGTCTCCAGACCCTAATCCTGGAATTATAAAACCTAGAGGAAAAAATTGTTTTCTCCATCTGGAAAAACTATTCTGGAGCCCCTCACATATGTGAGAGCCCTGTGTTATCATGAATCCCACTACTACAGTAGCAGGGCAAAATATCAGTTCAAGTGGCAGGCAAAAAACATGGTTGATTACCAGGCCAAGGTCAGTTCAGGTTGAAGGCAGAAACGTGGTGGATAAACAATGCATATGGCAGGCAGAGGCATAGTCGGTAAACAGGCCAGGGTCAGTTAAGATGGAAGGCAGTGGCATGATTGGTAAATGGTCAGCAAAGATATTGAAAACGGGGAAATGGGAGGCTGTTAGAAATACAGTAAAACCTTGAATTGAGAGTAACTTGGTCTGAGAGTGGTTTGCAAGACAAGCAAAATTATTTTTCTAAATTTCGACCTAATAAACGAGCGATGTCTTGAAATACAAGTAGCGTCACTTCACAACTGAGTATGAAAGAAAAGAGAGGAGCCTCTAAGTGTAGCAATATGGTTACATTTAATGAAGGTACAACTGTTACCAACTCACGTGGTTGATTATTTAAACAGGGACATCTACCTTGCTTTCAGATCGCTCTACTGCAGGGTAATCTTCCTGGTCACGATTGCAGAATGACAGCAGTGAGAGTCGGCGGTGCGGAGGATGGTCTGTGTGGACAGCTTTGCCCTAGTTGCCTGCACACTTAGATGTGCCTGCTTTAATCATCAACCTTGTTAGTTGATACATGTTGTTTGTTCATTAACCACTTCCATACCAGGCCTATTTCGGACACTTTGTGTTTACAAGTTAAAACCAGTATTTTTTCCTAGAAAACTACTTAGAACCCCCAAACATTATATATATTTTTTTAGCAAAGACTCTTGAGAATAAAATGGCGGTCATTGCAATATTTTTTGTCACGCGGTATTTGCGCAGCGGTCTTTAAAACGCCATTTTTTTGCGAAAAATTACATTTCACTGCATTTAAAAAATACTAAACAGTAAAGTTAGCCCTTTTTTTTTGTATATTGTGAAAGATGATGTCATGCCGAGTAAATAGATACCCAACATGTTACGGTTTAAAATTGCGCCCCCCTGTGGGATGGCGACAAATTACGGTCAATAGAGATCTCAATAGGCGACACTTTAAATTTATTTAATGGTTACCGGTTTAGAGTTAGAGTGTAAATTATTGCTCACGCTCTGGTGATCGCGGCGATACCTCACATGTGTGGTTTGAACAGTGATTTCATTCGCGGCTCAACTTCCGTATACGTTTTTTTTGTGCGCGAGCTAACGGTGATCGGGGCGGCTAAATTTTTTTTTTTTCCCATTTATTTTATTTATTTTTTTAACTTTATTACAGTTTTAAAAAAAAAAAAAAATCTGATCATTTTTATTGCTGTCACAAGCAATGTAAACATCCCTTGTGACAGCAATATGCAGTGACAGGTACACTTTATGAAGGGATTGAGGGTCTAAAAGACCCTCGACCCCTCCACTACACTTCCCCCGAAAACTGCGTTTTTGCATACAGCCGTTTTTCAAATTTGGCGCCGTTTTGCAGCACACTAACCCGGAAGTGATGTCATGGACGCCGCCTCCGGGTTACGTCATCGGAGACCCGATCGATGCCGTTTCCGGCATTCATCGGGACTCCATCCAGCCGGCGGACGCGCTGGCTGGGTGCTCAGGGCTCCCGGTGGGACGGGAGCCCCGGTAAAAGCCGCGGAAGGCGGCGGGAGGGGGGGACGTCCCGTCCCGCCCCCCAGGGTAACGATCAAGCGGCTCCCGAGCTGCATCGATCGGTACCGACGGAAAGCCGACCGTCGGCTTCAAACAACGGTACCGGGATGATGCCTCTAGCTAGAGGCATCATCCCGGTATACCCCCGCAAAGTTTACGGCGTCATATGACGTCGTCCTAGGGGGAAGTGGTTAAATGTAACCATATTGCTACACTTAGAGGTGCCTCTGTTCTCATTTATACTTCGTAGCTCCTGCAAAGTATATTTTGAAAAATAGAGTTTTGCTTCTAATCCCTTTGTAGGGGCTTCCATTTGTGGACGGACATTTTATGGTTAGACAACCTATTACATTGCTATAAACTTTTTATATGGACTATACACTGAAGGACTTATGAATAAATGGTTGTAGTTTATAGTTTGTATTATTTCTTGTGGGGAAATTTGTTTTAATATACTTGCTTTGGACTACAAGCACGCTTCCAAAACGAATTATGCTTGCAATCCAAGGTTTTACTGTATGGGCTAATATTTTAGTGATGTGTAAAAACATCAGAAGCAGTCTCAGATGCATAGGTGGGGTTAGCAGGGACACTGGGGACAAAAATTGGTGTCTCTTCTAACTCCCCCTCTGCTGCATACATCTTTTTTGGCATCTTCGGCCTGCTTCTGTTGGTGGAATGCTAAGGGAAATGGCGCTCATGAAGTCTGCTAACAGCATCAGAGCGAGGGTTTTCTGGGGGGGAGGGGGATCTTTGCTGGTAGATGAGGGACATGACAATTTCTTCTATGAATTTGAGGAAGGCGATGGGTCTTTCTGTTGATTTGGTGTAGGTGACAGAAGCATTATAAATAATGGTTATGCCAAATAAAAAAGATAAGTTGCAACCTTTTTATACCAGTATTGGCCTGCACACCTGGCTGTGCAGTGGAAGGGGGGAATACTTGCAGTTTCCAAGTTGCAAGGCAGCCATAATGGGTTGGCAAGAGCATCTTGGAGGTATGTATGGGCCTTGATTCTTGGGGGATGTGATACATCAGTGCTGGTACTGGGCCTTTGATCCTGGGATCTCGCACTGTTGACTGTTGCCAATTGACCACTGGGGTGTATGGCGCATCTGGTGGCCCCTTCATTTTCAGAGTGCCGTATCCTTTTAGAAGATACCCTTTCCTCCTCCAATTCAGTCAGCCGAGACATTCACCGCATCATCCATGTGCACCAGCGCGATTGCACCATGCGCACTGGGATCGGGTGGAGCAGGCCATGCCACTAGATTGCGCTGGTTCGCCAGCATATAGTCTCCACCCGATCCCAGTGTGCATGATGAAACCGCGCCGGCGCACATGGATGATGACGCTGCCACATGATGCGCCCTCAGAGTGCAGCTTCAGGGTGGAGGGGGTATATATATATGGATTGATGGCCTCCATCAGTTGACCAGAGAGATTGGAGATATTCACAGAGATGCAGGTAATTGTTGCTGTAACTCTTCCTACAGACCAAGATATTTGTGATTTGCTGTTAACTGTGTAGCTGACCTGCAATTTCTGTTTTAGCTTTTGTTTCTTGTGTCCAGCAACTTCAGCATTCTACCTGCATAGACAGATGGAACACAAGTCGCTTTGTAAAATGGCCATGACTTCTAACCAAGGGGAACCTGATTGTATTGGGAATTTGATCCAGCTATAACCTAGACAGATGAACCTTAACATATGCAAATTAAAAAGGTATGTGACCAAGTAGGATGTCTATATAGACTCTGAAAGAATATTTATTGGTGTATAATTGCCTGTTTTATGTTTATGGGCCCTATAGGTTAGTGTCATACTATTTCTATTACATATGATGCCTTGGATACTCAAACAATTTATATATTTTGGATTCTTGTGATAATGATCTGGCTGCATATACCTTTATACTCTCCAGTTATAGTAAAAACTCTTTTAATTTTTTTTCCTCTAATTGCTGAATCACAGTATAGGTGGGGATAGGTAGAATAAAAACAAGGATAAATATATGCATCATTTCTATAAGGATAAATAAGGACATAAGGATAAAAATATACATATTTTTATATGTTTAGGATCTCTCCGGTCAACCTCTTTTACTACACTTCAGTGCCCGCTGGGTGAGATTTTGGTGTGGTTGTGGTACTGAGGTGGGTCTTACACATGTGTTGCATGACTGTCGTCTTATGAGAAGGATTTGCTCGTGGCAGGTGATCCAGAGAAAAGTGCCACATCCCTGGGTACAGATACAAAGGAAAATTCCCCTGAGTATGGGATTTTTTAGGCACACAAGTAGGTGATTCAAAGATCTATGCAAAAATTATATCGTTAATTAAAGTGACAAACATAAAAGGATAGACAATAAAAACATTACAGGCAATATGCACTCATCAAGAATCTAACCATAACCATGAGGTGACAGGAACCAATGCCCAATATATTTCGGAAAGTCAATTTCCTTCTTCAGGGACGGTTCAAACTGGAAAATGTTCTGACAACAAAAACAACAATGTAATTATGCCTTTGTATATAGTAAGGGCATTCAATATATATAGTGTATATCATACATATAGACATGGCATCATATAAATCCATATGTTGTTACATGTTTGTTTTAAAATTATTTATATGTCTGTCTATGTTGAAAGAGAACAACACTTACATGGTTAATCTTGCGATATATGTAAAGCCTGTATGGTAGCTAAAAGCAAGCTGGTTCACCGCAAATGTGGATCCACCGTCATAGATATCTATATATCCCATAGGTCAAAGGAGACCAGTAAGTTGAATTTTATCGTGGGATGATTTTAGTGGGGGCCCCCTGTCTTCAAATCCCTGTGGCCACCTGAAGTCCCAAAAGACAGGCTGCAGCACCAATGGACCGACAATATGGGCCAACTATAAAGAAAAATGTAATAAATAGAAAGTATCTTAGTTAATTTTTGGCTTTAGAGTTATTATAAAACTCCAAAGTTCATATTAGACACCTGGGTCATCAAGAATGTTGTCCAGCGTGTCCTATAGGAAGATGTAAGGGGTGATGGTTACCTGTATGATAGAAGACGCGTGAACTCCACAAGTGGGGATCGACCAGTGCAGTCAAAAAAAGTATGGCAATGAGAAGGAAGATGTATGAGTTTAAATGTTACCTTAATTTGGGCTAAATTGTCAGCAGCTGGTGCTCAGCCAAAGGGGCTTCCCGGACCGTGGACGCCAGGACAGCCCCGCCGTAGAGAGGGCGCATGACCGGCGTCATGACGCTGGCGGAACCGGAAGTGGCGTCCGCGCTCCACCGGCACGGGTCACGCAACCGGAAGCAGACAGCTGCATCCGGTTACCGATTGGCCGTACCCGCCCATGTCCGCAGAGGACTGCAGTGGGCAGGGCCCGGCCAGAGACAGCGAGCGCCAATAGGCAATCTGTCTCCCCGTGCCGGGGTGGCCACAGAGGGGAAGAAAAAAAGGGGGCTTGATGATTGATTCCGTAAAGGTCACACATATTTGGGCATTTATATGAATCAAAAGGATTGCACTATAAATTACCTTGCCAAATATATCCCTAGAGATATTATAAAAATCACTAGAATGTAGAAATTAATGAATATCTTAAGGATAAAGTCCTGAGCAAGAATTAATTCCGGTGGGCATTCACATGCGGCGAAATAAAGCTTATAATTAACTACTCCTTTAACAATTCTGTATATGAAAAATGATACATATCATATATATAGTAGACATTGGATATTAGAAAGATGGCATGTAAAAATAATATTGATGTCATAGAATACCCAGTGAGATGAAATGAATCTATTTCTCCATCCCTCCCGAGGAAAATCCCTCCAGAAAGGGTTTGAATGACATAGTTCCATTGAGACCAGGGGGCTCAGTGGCTCTTAGGGAGTGTATCCACCTCAGCTCAAGCTGGAGGAGACTTTTGTTCCAGTCTCCTCCTCTGGAGCTGGGGTGGATACGATCCAAAATCAAAAATTTAATTTTGGGAAATTTTCCCCCGTGGACCAAACTTACGTGACGCCCTAGAGCAGTGATGGCGAACCTTGGCACCCCAGATGTTTTGGAACTACATTTCCCATGATGCTCATCTACACTGCAGAGTGCATGAGCATCATGGGAAATGTATTTCCAAAACATCTGGGGTGCCAAGGTTTGCCATCACTGCCCTAGAGGGAGCTCAGGGTCTGGTTTGCGCATGCTAAGAATGTGACGGTATGCGCGTCGCCAGAACTCCTGTTTAGTTTTTCCTATGTAAAAGCATCCGCATGTACATAGGAGTAAGTAAATGACACCGATCGTACGACAGTTCGCAAAATGTCGTGCCTTGAAAGTTTGGCCATTAGGTAGACTGGGAAATTTATTTGTCAGCATGTAGCCACAATAGTGGCATGAACCACATATATAAGTACCCTTATATTTGCAACACATTGTATCACTGTTATTAAATTCACTCCGGACAAGCTTGTCACGGAGTGCCGGAGCTCTTTTATAAGTGAAACTAAAATAAAAATCTCCATAAGCGATGCTTTAAATTTTTTTAACGGTTACCAGTTTAGAGTTACAGAGTAGCTCTTTTTTTAAATTATTGCTCTTGCTCTGGCGATCGTGGGGGTACCTCACGTGTAGTTTGAACAGCGCTTTCATTTTAGGGCGCGACTTCCGTATACGTTTTCTTTTGTGCGCAAGCTCACGGCGACGGGGCCACTTTACATTTTTTTTCCTATTTATTTTATTAAATTTTTGAACTTTAGCACAGGTTTTTTTAAAAAAAATAAAAATCTGATCACTTATATTGCTGTCACAAGCAATGTAAACATCCCTTGTGACAGCAATAGGCAGTGACAGGTACTCTTTATGGAGGGTGAAAAGACCCCAGACCCCTCCACTGCACTTCAATGTATTCAAAATGCCGAAAACTGCATTTTTGAATACTGTCAGTTTTTTACATTTGGTGCCTTTAGCCAACGAGTAACCCGGACGTGGCGTCATGAACGTCGCTTCCAGGTTACATCATCGGAATTTGGGATTCCAACCAGCCGGTAGATGTGCTGGCTGATTACTCGGGTTTCCCGGTGGGGTGGAAGACCTGGGCAGAGCCGCGGAAGGCGGCGGGAGGGGGGGTGTCCCCTCCTGCTCGCTGGGGTAATCGAGCGGTTCCCAAGCCGCATCGGCCATTACCGGCTGAAAACCGACCGCCAGCTCTAAAAACTGGTACCGGGATGATGCCTCTAGCCATCACCTCGGTACAACCACTTCTTGCAGATCACATAGATCTACGTGAGTTTGCGGGAAGTGGTTAAGGAGATGCACATTAGCATCCATTTTATATGTGAATGAATAAACTTGATATTTTATCTGATGTGTGATCCTTTCTGGCCTGCACAGTCCAACAAAATCCCCCCTTTGTTCTCCACCTTTTTTGTATGGTCAGCATAAGTGTATATTCTTGGCCTTAATTGGTTAATTGAAATCTCTAAGCCTTACAGCTATATAAGGCAAGATATACCACATTAACAAGAGAATTCTTTTACCAGAAGCTGAAAACCTTTGCATCTCATCCAGAAAGTGAATTATTGAAACTTTCTGCTGGTCAGGCGCCAGAGCCATTAGGTATATTTTTATAGTTCATTGTGTTGTCATCGCTGAATTGTTCAAAAAGGATTTTTTTCCAATAAGTGTTGTAAAGGTGACTTACGGGTTATAAACTCTGACTTAGACCTTAATTTTCACCCAGACTGCGTGTTCTCAAAGTGCCAGATAATATTCCTTTGTGTTACCGATAAACCATGCAACAACCTCTGTTTCTGTGCAAGGCTCTTCCTTTACCTGCACACACAATTAGGCCTTGTTCACACGGACAGCCAAGGGATGGTAAAAACAGGCAGTTGATCTACATTATTAATGGCCACCCACAAATAGAAGTGGAATTCCGGGATAAACCTAACTACCCTTAAAATTGGCCCCTTCTCCTCCTAACGCCTATGATTACTAACCTAAAAGATGTGCTGTATTTACTTACCTATTTTTAGTCCCCTCTGGTCTAGTCATGTGATCCCGCCTCCCTGTATCAGCCAGTGGAGAAGAGAGAGCACTCCACATTGGCTAGTAAAGCCTAGAGCAGTGATGTCACCCATAGGCTAAACATGACCCATTCATTGCAGACGTCTCCCTCCTTTCCCCTGCAGCAGCACTGGCTAACTCAAGGGAGTGAATCACATGATCCGACTGAAATAGGTAAGCATATATATATATATATATATATATATATATATATATATATATATATCTCACACAGTTTAGTAAGCATAGGTGTTAGGAGGGGGGAGGGGATTAGTTAGACTTATCCCTGAACTCCAATTTAACATCGCTTCCGGATATGACTGTATACGTTACCGTGGTAGTAGCACAGCAAATTTTATACAGCATGGGGATTTTGGCAGGCAGTAATGCCACCAATTGTACCCTAATGCACCTGGTTGCAGCATGGTGCAGTGGGATCCCCCCCCCCCCCAAAAAAAAAAAAAAACAAGCATCTAGGAGAGGCGTATTACCTCCTAGCAACCTATCAACAAGCTCTAAAAAGCTAGAAATGCACCGCAGATCATCGATTTCAAAACAGAAGCCACATTAGTGAACAAGGTCCTAATTTTTTTGGAAAGTGCCTGATTACTTAAAGAAAATAACTTTGGTGCTGCATTGCAGGAAAAAGTGGTCAAGACTCTTCCTGGCTGCAGTGTGCTCTATTGAGTGACTAAAATTTAAAATTGGCTTTGAGCTAATATCAGATATCGTTTACAATTTTTGGAACGGTGATTACAAATCGTTTTCAATAAATTTGTAAATTTGTATTTTTGACTGTCAATGCTATTGTTAACCACTTCAATACAGGGCACTTTCACCCCCTTCTTGCCCAGGCCAGTTTTCAGCTTTCAGCGCTGTCACACTCTGAATGACAATTGTGCGGTCATGCTACACTGTGCCCATATGACATTTTTATCATTTTTTTTCACACAAATAGAGCTTTTTTTTTTTTTTGGTGGTATTTAATCACCTCTAGGTTTTTTATTTCTTACAAAAAAAAAGAAAAAAGACAGAAAATGTTGAAAAAAAAAAAGTATATTCTTATTTTCTGTGAGTAAATTTTGAAAATAAACATGTTTTCTCCTTCACTGATGTGCGCTGATGAGGCAGCACTGATGGGCACTGATAGGCTGCACTGATGGGCATTGATGAGGTGGCACTGATGAGGAGGTACTAATATGCCGCACTGATGGGCACTGATATGTGGCACTGATAGGCGGCATTGATGAGCACTGATAGGCGGCGCTGATGAGCACTGATAAGCGGCACTGATGGGCACTGAAGGGCAGCACTGATGGGCAATGAAGGGCGGCACTGATGGGCACTGAGAGGTGGCACTGATGGGCACTGAGAGGTGGTTTATGGGCACTGACAGGCGGCACTGATGGGCACTGACAGGCAGCACTGATGGGCACTGACAGGTGGCATTGATGGGCACTGATGGGTGGCACTGATGGTGGGCACTGATTGGCACTGTTTTCATTTTTCTGTAATCAGGACACTGATGATCAGTGCCCTGATTACCTGTCCTGGTCTCCCCTGTGAGGAGGAGCCGCTGATCAGCTCTCCTTGCCACACACTCTGACAGTGTGAGGCGAGGAGAGCTGATAAAAGGCACTTCCTCATTTACATGTGACCGGCCATGATTGGACACAGCCGATCACATGGGTAAAGACTCATGTCATTGACTCTACCAAAATCGGGGTCACGCCATGTCCTTGCAACATGGCACGGCCACGATCGCCGCACTGCTTGCCCCCGCGGGCGTACGAAAGAGGCCATTCTGGTGCACCGTCATATGACGGCGTCCCAGAACAATAGCTGCGCCGCTCCACGTCATTTGACGGTGAGTGAGTAGTAAGCAGTTAAATGCATAAAAGGTGTTGAAAACTTGGATTTTTTTTTCTCTTGCCCTAGTTATAATCTTTGCCTACATCACCTCTTACTACTATTTGGTGTCAAATAAATTAAATTTTATACTCAATAAAGTTGTGAGGTCTGAACTGTAAGAAATTTCTTTGTTCACCTTTTACTTTTATTAAGCCGTAGTGTATTATTGTTTAAAGAGACATTGTAACTTCACTTCTTCAGGGCACAGCAACAATGTTGTCTGATTGCCCAAACCCCCAGCAAGGTCTACTCATTGATGCCCACTCTTTCACCATCGCCTCGCTCTACTGCTGTAACAAGGCAGGGATTCTGAGAGAATGTGACCTTCTCTATGTGACAGTGGCAATCACCAGTCCTGCATACCAACACTAGGAAGGAGCAGGGCAGAAGACACCAGAGTTTACTCAGGGTGTTCTCAGTGCTGCAATGGGAAGACGGAAAGGGAGCATAGAGGTGTAGCACTGCCCCCCGGCTGCTGAGAATTACACTTCTCAGGTCCCATGGGTTACCCTTAGCACCTGACAGTAGATAAATGGCATTAAAAGTTCATGGCTCAGTCAATGATCAGTCCAGGGAATTTAGTTTATATGTTTTATTTAGAACTGGGATGAGAGAAGGGATGAGTGGGATACTCCAACTAGTAACTATGCACAATTCTGAGGACAACTGACTGTAGAATGCGGCAAGGCCACTGCTTTACCTTGCCACTGAAGTGAATATAAGTGATATAACTACTGTTCCCGCTTGAAGACTCTCTTCAGGGTTAACTTGGCACCCCCTTTACTCTCACTGCCTGTGTGCTGACACCCGTCCACTGACTCTAGCCACTGGAGTGGTCCCCTTCCTGGGCAGACCCTTTGGCAAGCTACCCTGTACTCACAGACACTGTTTTTCAAGAGTTGTTCTGCCTTCACCTCCACCGTCAGCTTCCACTGGACCTCTGGGTTCAGCCACACTTTCTGGTCCACTAGGCCGACTGCCTGTGACCACCATCCACAGCAAACAGGAGGGGAGACAGCCGTCACCCTCATCCTGGGACCTGGCTTCCCGCCCAAAGACCCCTGTCACATGTGCCCTTGACTTTTATGACATATCCCAGGATGCACCACTGCTTGTGCCAACCTACTAAGATAATTACAAAAGCCTATGTGTCATTGGCAGGGTTTCCTCCACTGTCCAACAGGCTCCCCTTTTGGATACAGTGGGGACACCCCCTCAGCCCAGATTAATCACACCCTGGACACATGCAACAGGCCTAACTATTAATCAGCCTCCCCTGATAAGCAGACAGAGAAACTATACTTTCTCTCCCTAGCACCTACCTAGGAGGTACTTTGCTAGGAAACGAGGGCTATTAGCAACCGCTAGCTAACGTGACAATGTCTCATTAAGCAAAGTAAGGGCCAAGGAGGCTGCACCGTTGAGCTGCACTTAGGGAAGAATTCTCAACATACATTTATTTCTTCTATTTATTTATTTTTTTGTGATTATTGAGAATACAGCAAAAGAAGAATTGAATTTATAGCAGGAAAAACTCTGCAGAGAAAATCAGTGAAATAAAGTCTTTTCTGTCATACAAGAGACATTGGTAAAAACAAACAAATGTTTTCCAGTCCTCTGGGAAAAGAAGCTTGATAGTGGACACATGTTGCAACTCCTGCTCATATGGCACTATTTGATCTTATGGTTCTGAAAATCAAGTTTAAGAATTGTAGAACAAGTGAACAAATATTTCTGGAATTTTACACTTGTCATGTTTTTCGACATTCAATCTGAGTACAATTGTGTAAATAAAAATAGAAATTGCAGAATGACATCTTACAATTTGCAGGACCTACAAATACAAATTAAAGAATGGAATCAATCAATACTCCCTGGCAGCAGGGAACTGGACAAAGTTTATGTTTGTACATGGCTGGTTATGATTTATTTTTGGAGGTCAGGCTGCAAATATTGTGTGAACCAAAAAAAGATCAGATTAGCAAAATGTGTAAAAGAATTTCAGTAATACTGCTTACCAAATGTGTGTTTTTCTAGCAAACATAAACCAAGCTAGCTTGTGCCCACAAAAAAAATAGTCCAAGCTTTAAAGGAAGGGAGTAACTATAAAAGCACAGAAAAAAACTGCCCACCACGACCTACTACTTAGGGGTGTCACTAGAAATCACGGGGCTGCACAGCAAAAATTGTAATGCCCTACCCCTCCAAAAAAACTATTAGTGTTTTACAACACCACAATGGTGGATGACAAAGCACAGAAGAGGCGGTGGCAGTGATATTGAACTGCAGATTTGTGGCTGTGGAAGGTGGGTCTAAAGCTGACCTAGATGGATCAAAATGTGGCCACTTCAGCAGAGACCAGCTGAATATCAATCCATCTATGGCAGTTCCAATTTGAGATCAGTCGATCTAAGGACCGAATGCTTTCAAGCTTGTTGGCCAATTGGTTGCAGCGCTGATCAGTGTAGTCTGATGGCAGAAGAGTCCGGCTATCAGAATACAATGACACAGCAGGAAGCACTCTTCTCCCGAGGGGAGGCCCCCCTACCGGGAGCAGACAATTGCTCAGCAAGAGGACAGCACAGTCTATGTTGATAGGGAATCTGTTTACTTTTTTATCACAGTTTTGAGTACAGTTATTTTTGTACATCGTTTGTATTAAGCAGGTTGTTCCTGTGGCACATGGGACAATCGCTCACCTCCAAATTGCTCCCTAAATATTCAACAGCAATACATCAGCATCATGAATGTAATGAAATGCAAATAACACTTCCCATAGTGTAAATCTGATTACTACAATTATTAAAATTGGTTAAAAACCCTTACAAAGGAATGGCTTGAAAAGTGGGAAAAAAACACTTATTCCGAAATCCTCAACAATGTGGTGCATACGTAGTAACGTTAAGGCCTCAAGCTTCCCCTAACATGTTTCGTCAAAAATGACATCCTCAGGGGTATGAAGCATGCTCAAAGCCATGTGTCTTACATAACAGAGACATTTAAAATGCATGAAAAACTCGGAATAGGAAGTACATCATCACAAGTCTCCAGCAGCCATTTTGGAAGAGGGCATAGATATGCCTAAATGTTTCCCAAAACTCAATGCCAGTTATCAGTGACCTCTGGAGGCAGGTAATAGTAAAAACAGGAAAAAGAATTGCATACAAAAATAGAAGGGAAAAAATATTGTACAATATTGCAATGTGCCCACACCAGCTCATTGGAGACCTCAGAGAACAAAGGAGAGAAGGGAAAAAAAAGGACATTTAGAAGCATAAAAGCATAAAGACTTCTCCAATCTCATCCATATGGATATATATAAATTGAACGTAATTGTTTTATGAACAACAGTTGTGTTTATTAATTATAATCTTATTAATATTAATTTTAATCTTTTTAATTTATGTATAATTAGTTGTACTTTGTAAAAGGTAAACTCCAGAACAATTACGTTAAATTTACAGTATATATCCATATGGATGAGGTTGGAGAAGTCTCTTTTTTTTTTACTCAGTGAATTGTATAGTGTATCCTTTACCCTGGTGCTGGCTGCTTTAATTATTTGATTACATTTTTTGTGCAGCAGATTACATTTTCTTTTGACTACTGTATTAGGAAACAGCTACATGCTGGTTTAAAGGGTTCTACTTCAGGGGTTGAGGGGCAGAAGGATTGATGTACCTTCTATGAAAGTACTGATGCACTTTAAAGGGTATCATGTACCAGATTCATGCCATGATTTTTTATACTTTTTTATGCTTTTTTTTATACTTTTTTAGCTTTTTCGGACTCTTTTTTTTTTTTAAGCAATGATATTCAGAAAGGAATTCTGACTTGATTAGATCAAGTCCTGCCTTCTGTAGAAGGTGTGTTTACTATGGCTAAATAAGAGGGTTAACCTATGACAATATCTGGAGGAATAAATTATTAGTTTCATCTGGTAGTATAACCAGCCAGTTTAAACTTTTTTTTGAAGTGCTGTGCAGGTCTAGCAGCACATACCGCCCCCCCCAAACCTGAAAATATTGTATTAAATATTGACTTTACATACAGTATATACAGCTTTTTTGACATCACTACCCCCTCCTCCCCATTTCCACACTTGGGAATACCTAGGCATCAGTACAAGGGACATATCCTACTGACTGCAAGTTTTGTTCCTTTTGAAGATTTTGTGTTTTTTATTTTGGCTGCATTTAGGCTTTAAATATCACCTGTAAAGTTCTAGCATACCTGATTTTTCAAATACAAGAGTTATTTCACTTATATGCTATCTCCTCAAAACCTATACCCCCCTTAACCTCTCGTGGAATCTGCAATCACACAGTGTGTCTTAAACTTGGACTACATGTCCCATGAAGTATTGCAGGAGATATATAGCTGCACATGCACACAATTGATGCCTGAAAAACTTTCACTGAAACACAGATTTTTCTCATGACTGTGATCCATCTATGCATTTGAATGCCTGCACATTGCTTAGTAGTCCAAGCAGGGGAGCGCACATGCTGCAGTGGCTCCTTAGAGAGCCAGTGATTAAAAGGAGCCACTGCAGAAATATATGTAGTTGAAGTAAGAGCAAAAAAAGATTGACATACTGTATTTAAAAGAGACAGTAAGCGATAAACAAAGATGGAAGCATGATACCCTGTAAGTAGTGCTCTGTAATATTCAATTAATTGCTATGGGTTTAATGACCTAGTCTTATGTAGTCTCCTAATTATGTAGTCTTTCATCGAGTCAGCAGGAAACACTGGATCACTTTTAACTTTTTTGCAATTAGCCAAGTGTTTACAGAATTCAGGGAGGCAGGTTTACTAAAGGAATCTAGACTAATCACTTAGCAAAGTGAATGTTAAAGCGGAACTCCAGGCAAAAATCTAAATATACCAATAATTTACATATACATAGGTACAGTATATATAATAGCTGTTTTATTTGTCAAAAGATTTGTATTTCTGTCCATCCAGTATTAGCATGTACACAGCTCTACCACACAGCACAGGAGACCTGATTTGTCTCTATGGCAGTAAACTAGCACTTACCGGTCTTGCCCTTTCCCAAGTCTGTGACAAAACAGAAAAGAAGAAAGAACAGATTGACGAGATTATCTTTGTCACTCACAGTACCTCCACCTTCTTATAATCATGTTCCTTGCATTGCAGCACAGCTGATTTTTTCTTTGTGCTGCTTGTTCCTCCCCAAGTCTAAGATCTGCCATACAGGGACTGTCAAAGGCCAATACCAAGTCACATTCATGTACACTACAACCACACAATATAAGCGTATATAACAACAAAATGTGACTATTTTAAAGGGGGTAAATCTTTTCTATACCCACTGTAGTTCAATTTTTTCTGAAAAGGTGAATGACCACTTTAACCAGATCCTGCCCAGCCGTCTGTTATAGGCTGGATGAGATCTGGTTAAAGTGTTCCTTCACCTTTTCAGAAAAAATGAAAAGGTGAACTATAGTGATTATAGAAAAGATTCACCCCCCTTAACCACTTAAGGACCGGGCCTATTTCTGACACTTGTTGTTTACAAGTTAAATTCAGTTTTTTGTTTTTTTTGCTATAAAACTACTTAGAACCCCCAAACATTATATATATTTTTTTTTAGCAGAGACCCTAAAGAATAAAATGGAGATCATTGCAATATTTTTATCACACCGTATTTGCGCAGCGGTCTTCCAAACGCACTTTTTTTCATTAAAAAATAAGAAAACAGTAAAGTTAGCCCAATTTTATTAAATGTAATGTTTTCTATAATGTGAAAGATAATGTTTTGCCGAGTAAATAGACACCCAGTATGTCATGCTTCAAAATTGTACACGCTGGTGGAATGGCGAAAAACATTGGTACTTAAAAATCCCCAAAGGTGACATTTTAAAAATGTCTACAGGTTACCAGCTTAGAGTTACAGAGGAGCTCTAGGGTTTATTTTATTGATCTCGCTCTAATGATCGCAGCGATACCTCACAAGTGTGGTTTGAACATCGTTTACATATGTGGGCGGGACAGAGCGCTTTAATTTTTTTTTTCCTATTTATTTTATCTATTATTTTTTATTTTTACACAGTTTTTAAAAGAAAAAAATTTGATCATTTTTATTCCTATAACAGGGAATGTAAACATCCCTTGTAATATAAATAAGCATGACAGGACCTCTTTATTGTGAGATCTGGTGTCAAAAAGACCTCAGACTTCACATCTACACTAAAAAAGAAAAAAAAAAAAGTTATTTTTTTTCATGATAAAAAAAATTGGCTCTTTAAATCGGTTGCTAGGAGATGACGTTTGACATCACTCTGGTCCTCCAAGACCATAGAGTCGAGTGGGGGCCATCTTACCCTCACTTGACATCTTGTCGGATGTTGAGAGCAGCAGGGAGCTCTCACCATCTGATTTTGGTTTGTGTAGCAATATTTCCAGCCTTGGCACTGAGGTGGGTCTGCCATCAGTCCTGGTAACACTTCCAATGCATTTAAGTTGCGAACCCAGGTGTGAGAACTGAGACAATGACCATTCCGGCATCTTTGGTTTGTTTTGTTTTATTGTATTTAGGGGATGGGAGACGGGAATGAGTGGGATACTCCTATGTCTCTTCTAGGCTTAACTGGGACTTTGTACAAAAAAAATGCTCACTAACGCTGTCTTGGTGCCAGCTGAATGCCGACCAGCACTTCCTGACACTTCAAATGCTGCTTGACTGAATTAGTGCTGGAACCTCGACTTTAACTTGTTTGTTAGCTCAGAAAGTCCAGAACTGTAGAACTCTTCACTCTCGATACTCGATTTAGCTCAAAAGTCACTGAACAGCTCCCTCCAACCCTTCACTGGCTGAGGTAGCTCCTTGTTACTACTTGTGCTGCTGCAACTCTCAACTCTGTACACTTCCCACTGTAAACTGACTCTTCAGGGCCCAAACTGCAGGTACCCTCTCTAATACTTCAGGGTCCTCTGACTAGGTTCCCCCTCTAATACTTCAGGGTCCTCTGACTAGGCACCCCCTTTAACAGTTAGCTGACTCCTGGATCCCTAGAACCTTCTCCGGAGTGGTCCCCTCTGACACTAGGCAGACCCCCAGGGGCAGTCCACAGTACTCACGACCTTTGTAGGCTTTCCTGGAACTGGACCCCTCTCTCTCTCTCCGCTGGTTCTCGGCACACCGGATCCCCTCTGCAGCTCAGCTCCACTCTCTTTGGATTCCCATTCCGCCACCCGGGGCACTCGCTTCCTCTGAAAGGAGGAGAGACAGCCATACTCTCCCTCCTGGGACTCTGCTTCCCACCAAAGACACTGCATCATGCATTAATGCAGAACTTATACCCACTCCCAGAATCCTCTGCGGCAGAATCTGCCTTCTGTGGTAGATACAAGCCTGAGTGTGTCTCTGATTGGGTTTCCTCCAATGTCCAATGAGAATCCTCTCATGGAGCCAGTGGGGAGACTCCCCTCTCATCAGACACACCTGGAAGACATGACAGCCAGATGAAATCATGGCCCTGCTGTTAGGCAGCCAAGGGCCACTACACTTTTACCTAGCACCTACCTGTAGGGTACTACATCTGGAATACAAGTCAGTAGAGAGTAGTTAATCAGGGACCGATTTAGAGGAGAAAACAGTCCCTCCTAAAAGAATAAGAAGAATAACAAGATCAGAAGACCTACCTATCACCAGCAGTGCCATACACCCCAATGACATTAAAACCAATAAAGCTAGACTACAAAAAGAAAAGCCTAGTACCAGAACTGGAATAACCCACCAGACCCAAAGAATCCAGGCCCAAACCTACCTTCCCAATGCCCTGGCCAACCCATTATGGCTGCCTTCCAGCTCAGGGTCAGCTTCAACCCCCCCTTTCACCACACAGCCAAGTGTGCAGCCCAACACTGACAATTTTTCTGAATAAGATTATTCTTATGTTTTTCCCACAGGATTTGCTGCAGTACGTTGTGGATCAAACAACCCCAATTCATCCTATGTCCGTATGTTTCATTGGTGACATCTCAAGTTGGAGGCATAAAAAAGGTTTTTGGCCTTACATTTAATATGGGGCTAACAAAGAAAAATGATTTGCATGCCTACTGGTCCACCCACCCAATCCACTACATGCCGATTCTGCTGTCATGTCCAGGAAGCGCTATAAAAAATAATCATGCGCTTCCTACATTTCAATGAGAACTCGCAGTGTCCTCCCTGAGATCATCTCAACCACGATGAATTATATAAAATACGCCCCCTAATAAATTCTTTTTCCAAGCAATTTACTGAAATGTGTGTCCCAGACCAAAACGTTTGTGTAGACTTATCCACTTTACTGGCCAGCTGCAATTCAAACAATATACTCCCAGGAGGTCCAGGTACAAGGTAAAACTAAAACACTTTGTGAAAGAGCAACAGGATATGTGAATGTCTTCCACGTGTATGAAGGCAAAGACTCCCAGCTCCAGCCCCATAAGTGCCATGGCATACCCTCTGCTCAAAAAGGCTATCATATATATACGTAGAAAATTATTACACTAGTTTGCCCTTTTTCCAACACCTGTACCATGAAAAAACCTTGGCCTGCAGTACCACCAGAAAAAAAAGAAAGGGCTTTCCACAAAATTTAGTGAAACAAGTATGAGGAATGAAGAAGTGTTGGCCATGAAGTGGAGGGACAAGAGAGATGTTTACGTCCCGTCCATCATCCACAATGACTTCCACGTGCACCAACCTCAGCCTGTTAATCTACCATGTTTTTTGCCTGCCACTTGGTTTGGTCCTCTGCTCTGCTACTGTAGTATACAGGACTCTCACATATGTGAGGGACTTCAGAATAGTGTTCTGAGTAGAGAAAACCAGTTTTTGGTTTTCTCCGTGTTCTGTATTTCTTAGTAGACCACTGCACTATTAAAACCACAGCTAATCTTTTGTCTACCCTTTGCTCAGCAGAATGTATTTTGGAGTGTAATTGGTAAGTACATGCTATGTGTTAGAAATATGAAGGCCCTTCAAAAATGTGATAGGTTGTCAGGAAATTAGATGTGTAATTTATGTGCCTAGAACGCCTGAAGGTGGCTACTTGGATGTTGGGTCCCTGTATGTGGCCAAGCTGTGTAAAAGTCTCACAAATATGGTATCGTCATACTCAGGAGGTGTAACAGAATGTATTTTGGGGTGTAATTTTTGCTTTACATGCTAGGTGTTAGAAATATCATATAAATCAACAACTTTGTGTAAAAAAAAAAAAAAAAAAAATCTTTTCATTTTCTTTCCACATTTTCTAAAAACTTGGGAAAAAAGTGACATTTTGAAAAGACTCATATTGCCTTATATAGTATACATTGGGGTGTTTGCTTTATAAAAAGAGGTCATTTTGTGGGCATTTTCATTGTTCTGGTGCTCCAGGGCCTTCAAAAATGTAATAGGTAGTCAGATAATTAGATGTGTCATATACAGTATCTCACAAAAGTGAGTACAATTCTCACATTTTTGTAAATATTTTATTATATCTTTACATGTAACAAAACTGAAGAAATTACACTTTACTACAATGTAAAGTAGTGAGTGTATAGCTTGTATAACAGTTTAAATTTGCTGTCCCCTCAAAATAACTCAACACACAGCTATTAATATCTAAACCACTAGCAACAAAAGTGAGTACACCCCTAAGTGCGAATGTTCAAATTGGGCCGAAAGTGACAATATTTTGTGTGGCCACCATTATTTTCCAGCACTGCCTTAAGCCTCTTTGACATGGAGTTCACCAGAGCTTCACAGGTTGCCACTGGAGTCCTCTTCCACTCCTCCATGACGACATCACGGAGCTGGTGGATGTTAGAGACCTTGCGCTCCTCCATCTTCCTTTTGAGGTTGCCTCACAGATGCTCAATGGGGTTTAGGTCTGGAGACATGCTTGGCCAGTCCATCACCTTTACCCTCAGTTTCTTTAGCAAGGCAGTGGTTGTCTTGAAGGTGTGTTTGGGGTTGTTATCATGTTGGAATACTGCCCCGCGGCCCAGTCTCCGAAGGTAGGGGATCATGCTTTGCTGCAGTATGTCACAGTACATGTTGGCATTCATGGTTCCCTCAATGAACTGTAGCTCCCCCATGCCGGCAGCACTCATGTAGCCCCAGGCCATGACACTCCCACCACCATGTTTGACTGTAGGCAAGACACACTTGTCTTTGTACTCCTCACCTGGTTTCCACCACACACGCTTGACATCATCTGAACCAAATAAGTTTATCTTGGTCTCATCAGACCACAGGACATGGTTCCAGTAATCCTTGTTCTTAAGGCCCATGCACACGAGTCGAAATTCGGCCGGGAATTTTCGCTCGACAACCGATCTGCCGATTTTCGGCTTGTTAGTATGGTGCTCTCGACAGCCGACTCCGACTTTTCGGCCAAAAAAATTCTGGTGTGCAGGCTATAAAATTTTTGCCCACCGTCAAAACACATCCAATTTTCGTGCAGTCAGTACAGATTTCGACAGGGAAAAATCTTATGAGCAATACCGGGCATGCTCAGAAATGAAAGAACACATACAAAGCAATCCAACACATGACGTCACTTCTTAAGTAGAATTCTGTCGTGCGGGAAAATTTGTGTGCAGTCTAGAGCACATTCCAACCAACAAACACCACTCTGGACAAAAGACGGACGACCGGTCGGCGGAAATTCGTTGCGTGTGTACTAGGCTTTATTCTGCTTGTCTTCAGTAACCTGTTTGCAGGCTTTCTTGTGAATCATCTTTAGAAGAGGCTTCCTTCTGGGACGACAGCCATGCAGACCAATTTGATGCAGTGTGCGGCGTATGGTCTGAGAACTGACAGGCTGACCCCTCACTCCTTCAACCTCTGCAGCAATGCTGGCAGCACTTATGTGTCTATTTCCCAAAGACAACCTCTGCATATGACGCTAAGTACGGGCACTTAACTTCTTTGGTCGACCATGGCGAGGCCTGTTCTGAGTGGAACCTATCCTGTTAAACACTGTATGATCTTGGCCACCGTGTTGTAGCTCAGTTTCAGGGTCTTGGCAATCTTCTAATAGCCTAGGCCATCTTTATGTAGAGCAACAATTCTTTTTTTTAGATCCTTACAGAGTTCCTTGCCATGAGGTGCAATGTTGAACTTCCAGTGACCAGTATGAAAGAGTGAGAGCGATAACACCAGTTTTTTTTTTTGCGATAACACCAAATTTAACACCCCTGCTCCTCATTCACACCTGAGACCTTGTAACACTATCAAGTCACATGACACCGGGGAGGGGAAAATGGCTAGCTGGGCCCAATTTGGACTTTGTTTTTTTACTTAGGGTTGTACTCACTTGTTTTGACAGCGGTTTAGACATTAATGGTTGCATGTTGAGTTATTTTGAGGGGACAGCAAATTTACACTGTTATACAAGCTGAACACTCACTACTTTACATTGTAGCAAAGTATCATTTCTTCAGTGTTGTCACATGAAAAGATATATTAAAATATTTAGTAGTTCAGTAATTTAGAGTACTGAAAGCTGAAAATGGTCTGGGAAGGAAGGGGGTAAAAGTGCCCTGTAATGAAGTGGTTAAAGTGGTTGTAAAGGCTTTTTTACCTTCATGCATTCTATGCAACAGTATTCATAAGGATAACTGGATGGATGCCCCTGCAATGTACTGGGTATACCCAGGGAGATATGACTGCTCCCCAACTGCAAAACATGTCACCCCTGGGCTTTCAGATCTTCCTTAAGCCCAGGGCTAGATGCAGATACCAAAAATTTCATAATAATCGATTTGTTCAAGCCCAGTCTAGCTGCTTCAGTGGCGGCTCCTTTATGAAAAAAGTATGGAGTAATTCTCAAATTATTAAGACCTAGGTGTGTTAAACAATGCTTGAGAACAGAGGAAAATTTAAATTTTCTCAAAGCAAAAAAATCCATATGAATAAAAAAAGTACCCGGACCAGTAGGTCTGAAGAACAAATATTTAGAAATAACTGAACAAAATTATAAATGCAACACTTTTGTTTTTGCCCCCATTTTTCATGAACTGAACTCACAGATCTAAGGCCCCTTTCACACAGGCGGACCGTTCAGATCCGCCTGTTCGTTTTTTTTGGTGGATCTGAATGGCCCTCCATGCATTCCTATGGGGCATCGGATGGCAGCGGAAACATGTCCTCTGACATCCGACCCGATCCGATCCGTCAAATCTGGACGGATGGAAACCCTATTTTCTATCCGTCCAGCGGATCAGATGGGATCGGATGAGAACGGACTGACGGTCCGTTCCCATCCGATTTCCCCCATAGAGATGCATGGGGAACTGACAGCTGTGTCTTCGCACACAGCACAGAGACACAGCTGTCCTCCTGCTGCTCAGCGGGGGGTCGGCGGCTCGTTCCCCCGCTGAGAAAAACGGAATCCGTCCGACGGACGGATAGTGTGAAAGGGGCCTTAGACTTTTTTCTATGTACACAAAAGGCCTATTTCTCTCAAATATTGTTCAAAAATTGTCTAAATCTGTGTTAGTGAGCACTTTGCCGAGATAATCCATCCACCTCACAGGTGTGGCATATCAAGATGCTGATTAGACAGCATGATTATTGCACAGGTGTGCCTTAGGCTGGCCACAATAAAGGCCACAATAAAGGCCCCTTTCACACAGGCGGACTGTTCAGATCCGCCTGTTAGTTTTTTTGGCGGATCTGAACGGTCCCCCATGTATTCCTATGGGGCATCGGATGTCAGCGGAGACATGTCCGCTGACATCCGACCCAATTTTCCAGCGGATCGGATCGAATGGGATCGGATGAGAACGGACCGACGGTCCTTTCCCATCCGATTTCCCCCATAGAGGTGCATGGGGAACTGACAGCTGTGTCTCCGCACACAGCGCGGAGACACAGCTGTCATCCTTCTGCTCAGCGGGGGATCGGCGGGTCGATCCCCCCGCTGAGAAAAGCGGAGTCCATTTGACAGACATAGTGTGTGAAAGAGCCCTAAAATGTGCAGTTTTATCACACAGCACAATGCCACAGATGTTGCAAGTTTTGAGGTAGTGTGCAATTGGCATGCTGACTGCAGGAATGTCCACCAGCGCTGTTGCCCGTGAATTAAATAATTCTACCTATAGGCATTATGCCAGACGCAAATGCCAATAATCCAAGTAAAGACTGAAGTTCTTTAAAAATCCCCTTACGCAAAAAGAATGTTATCAAAGATTGCATTCTGGCAATTTTATTAGCTGGAAGCTGAAGTTGGCTTAAGACAGTATTATATTATAGTATTATTATATGTACACTTGTCTCCCAAGTGCTTAGTGTGTGCTGTTTGCCATCTATTGGGATCTGCGGTTCTTCCTTTCTCTGACGGTGGTTAGCAGTGATACACGGTACTTATAAGGATTTCATGTGAATGCAATTTTCTACCTCCTTTTCTTTTCCATTGTATGTGTGGTATTACACTATGTGCTTTTTTCTTTTATCTGCCATTTATGTTTTTTTGAACACCTGCCTTTGAGAGCCCTCCTCCCTCATAATGGTAAGAAGTCTAGTGAGTGGATCCTGCCATCATCTTCTTCTTTAAAGTGAGCCAAGGTCTATCCATTAACTTGGAAGACCAACTACATTTGGTAAGCAGCCGTTTACTAGAATTCACTTTACAAGTCGCCATAGAGAACAACATCCACTCATTGGAACTTGCTATAGTGGGACTTTCACATTTAGCGACACATAGTCGCAGGGACTAAATTTTTTGATTTTTTTTTTTTGCTTTTTCTACTTTCATGTATATATTCATCGTATTGGGATTATTTTATGAACTTATTGGTGATCACTATTAATTTGGTGGATATCACTTGTTGGAACATATGATTAGTTTCTGATATATATTTTTATGGGTTAAGCGCTACACATATCTTGCACTATACTTTGGGATTTTTCTATAGGTCCATGTGTGCAGCTTCCCCCCTTATTCACAAGGTTGTTTAATTTTAATTTAAATACATCACAGTCACTTTTTTTTGTCACATTGTTATTTTTAGTGCAGAAATCCATCTCATATTTTATATATATATACAGAGCCTTGCGAAAGTATTCGGCCCCCTTGAGCTTTGCGACCTTTTGCCACATTTCAGGCTTCAAACATAAAGATATAAAACTGTAATTTTTTGTGAAGAATCAACAACAAGTGGGACACAATCATGAAGTGGAACAAAATTTATTAGATATTTCAAACTTTGTTAACAAAAAAAGACTGAAAAATTGGGCATGCAAAATTATTCAGCCCCTTTACTTTCAGTGCAGCAAACTCTCTGCAGAAGTTCAGTGAGGATCTCTGAATGATCCAATGTTGACCTAAATGACTAATGATGATAAATAGAATCCACCTGTGTGTAATCAAGTCTCCGTATAAATGCACCTGCACTGTGATAGTCTCAGAGGTCCGTTTAACTGCTTGCCGACCGCCGCAAGTAGATTTACTGCGGCGGTCAGCCCCTGCCAGGCAGAGTGACGTTAATTAACGTCACTAGCCTGGGAGGGTCTGGGGAGCGAGCGCCCGCCCACGGAGGCGCACTCCCACGCGGTCACGGGACCCCCCCCGCGCGTGTGACCAGCGGACCCGATGTCCGCCGGTCACTCGGCGATCGTCGGGGGAGAGGGAGAAAGGCAGGCAGCTTGTGTAAACAAGCCACCTGTCATTCTCCTCGCTGTAAAGACACTGATCACACGGATCTACTATGTAGATCCGTTGATCAGTGTCCTTACAGCTCAAGCCACAGCCAATCACAGTAGAAAGCACGCCCCTAGGGACACACACAGCCCCTCCCTCCCAAATAAAGTTAACCCCTTCACTACCAGTGTATTTTTACAGTAACAGTGCATATGTATAGCACTGATTACTGTAGAAATGTCACTGGTAACCCCAAAAGTGTCAAAAATGTCAGTCAAGGGTCCGATCTGTCCGCCACAATGTCGCAGTACCACAAAAAAAATCGCAGATCGCCGCCATCACGCGTTAAAAAAAAACAACAAAAATCTTTCCCTTTGTTAGTAAACGCGATAACTTTTGCGCAAACCAATAAAAATACGCTTTTTGCGATTTTTTTTACCAAACATAGGTAGGATAAAACAAATTGGCCGAAAATGTTAAAAAATTTTGATTTTTACATTTTTTTGGGGGAATTTCATATAAAAAAATTTGAAAAACATTGCTATTTTTGCAAAATTGTCGCTCTTTTTTTGTTTATAGCGCGTGATCAAAAAATCGCACAGGTGGTCAAATACCACCAAAAGAAAGCTCTATTTGTGGGAAAAAAAAGGACGCCAAATTCGTTTAGGTACAGCGTCGCATGACCGCGCAATTGTCCGTTAAAGTCACGCAGTGCCGAATCACAAAATACCCCCTGGTCTTTTAGCAGGAAAATCCTCCGGGGCTTAAGTGGTTAAAGCGCAGAGAGCATCATGAAGAACAAGGAACACACCAGGCAGGTCCGAGATACTGTTGTGGAGAAGTTTAAAGCCGGATTTGGATACAAAAAGATTTCCCAAGCTTTAAACATCCCAAGGAGCACTGTGCAAGCGATAATATTGAAATGGAAGGAGTATCAGACCACTGCAAATCTACGAAGACCTGGCCATCCCTCTAAACATTCAGCTCATACAAGGAGAAGAGGCCCATGATCACTCTGGATGAACTGCAGAGATCTACAGCTGAGGTGGGAGACTCTGTCCATAGGACAACAATCAGTCGTATACTGCACAAATCTGGCCTTTATGGAAGAGTGGCAAGAAGAAAGCCATTTCTTAAAGATATCCATAAAAAGTGTCATTTAAAGTTTGCCACAAGCCACCTGGCAGACACACAAACATGTGGAAGAAGGTGCTCTGGTCAGATGAAACCAAAATCAAACTTTTTGGCAACCATGCAAAACATTATGTTTGGTGTAAAAGCAACACAGCTCATCACCCTGAACACACCATCCCCACTGTCAAACATGGTGGTGGCAGCATCATGGTTTGGGCCTGCTTTTCTTCAGCAGGGACAGGGAAGATGGTTAAAATTGATGGGAAGATGGATGGAGCCAAATACAGGACCATTCTAGAAGAAAACCTGATGGAGTCTGCAAAAGACCTGAGACTGGGACGGAGATTTGTCTTCCAACAAGACAATGATCCAAAACATAAAGCAAAATCTACAATGGAATGGTTCACAAATAAACATATCCAGGTGTTAGAATGGCCAAGTCAAATTCCAGACCTGAATCCAATCGAGAATCTGTGGAAAGAACTGAAAACTGCTGTTCACAAACGCTCTCCATCCAACCTCACTGAGCCCGAGCTGTTTTGCAAAGAGGAATGGGCAAAAATTTCAGTCTCTCGATGTGCAAAACTGATAGAGACATACCCCAAGCGACTTACAGCTGTAATTGCAGCAAAAGGTGGCGCTACAAAGTATTAACTTAAGGGGGCTGAATAATTTTGCACGCCCAATTTTTCAGTTTTTAATTTGTTAACAAAGTTTGAAATATCCAATAAATTTCGTTCCACTTCATGATTGTGTCCCACTTGTTGTTGATTCTTCACAAAAAATTACAGTTTTATATCTTAATGTTTGAAGCCTGAAATGTGCCAAAAGGTCGCAAAGTTCAAGGGGGCCGAATACTTTCACAAGGCACTGTGTATATATATATATATATATATATATATATATAAAACTTTAATAGCAACACACAAACAGAAGAATTGGGGGGACCTATGAATAAAAAATGCTCTAAATAGTGTAAAACAACTTGAAACCCCGACTCATGGATGATTACCCATTGTAAAAAAGTAGCAAATGCTTCAAAATATGCACATGAAAGGGAACAACCCATGGGCAAACATAGATCGAAAAAATAATAGCCTTCAAAATAAAAACCCAGTGAGTTAAACAAATCAGGTGATATAGGAAGGAGTTTAAAAGGAGACTGGATATTTGCCTTTGCCAAAAGCGCTCCCAGGCCAAATTATTTATTCAAACAAATGGCATCATCAAAAGTAGAATAGGCTACACAAGATAAAGTCAGATCTTTTTAATTGTTTAAAGGACTTTCATGTAGGAATGACAAATGGTGAATAATAAAGAAAGTATTTGGTTCTTTTTTTGGGTACTAAACCTAGTGGTGAAATGTGAAAATGATCAAATGGAGCAGAGGAGAAAGGGCCTACTATCCGCCCAGCTACAATCTCTTTAACAATCTTCTCCCTGACAACCGTGACCTTTAAAAATAGGGAGCTTAAAGAGGTTGTAAACCCAAAATTTTTTTATTTATTTTATTTTTTTTTCAACCTGAAAGAGAAACACATAATGAGCTAGTATGCATCGCATACTAGCTCATTATGAAATACTTACCTTAGAACGAGCCCCCGCCGTGCCGCCCGCTTACCTCTATGACGAGTGACATGTTCAGTCGCCTGTCTTCCGGGATCGCGGCATCAGGCCATCTGATTGGCGCGCGGGAGCCGATGGTCACGGCATGGGCTCTGAAGGAACGGCACCAGCGGCCGTTCCTTCAGAGCGCATGCGCCAGTGATGTCACTGGCTGCATGTAAGGTAAATATCTCCTAAACAGTACATGTTTAGGAGATATTTACAGTACCTATAGGTAAGCCTTATCATAGGCTTACCTATAGGTAAAAGTCACAGAGGAGGGTTTACTTCCTCTTTAAAACCAGAAGAAAAACCATTAATTAACAGGTGTTTCTTCGTGTTTGGGTGTAGTAGAAGCCAAGGATACATTATTTCCAGTCTCACTGAAGAGCAGGCTTTTAGAAAAAATATCCCTAGCAGATTGATTATGTTGGCTAGATTTTTTGAAACATTTAGACAAAGAATGTGTGCCAGAACAAAATGAGCCCATTTACATTGAGCTTCATTAAATGTGTAGCAAACTCCTCTGCAATAAACTGAGGATATTTTGGGGCTAACAGCCTGTTGTTTTGGGGGAGCATATTTTTGAGGAAGGATTAAATTCATGCCCCATTTGAGATTAGGATATACTGATAACTTCTGCTGAAAAGAGTCATCATAATAAAACCACCCAAACCCTCCAATGTTTTTGTAAGTTTCAAGAATATATTCCACGTGTTGAAAAAGGCCATTGCACCTCTCTGGAAATGTTTCCCCCATCACCGCAGAAAAAATGCGAAATGCTTGCAGCTATATGTGGAAAGACCTGGAAACTGGATGCCGCCTATTTTCCTCAGAAGTGTAATCAGTGCTTTTGTCATTTTTGAATGCAAACTCTTTAGAGGAGGTGTTTTGGATTGGGACCAAAACAGTCCGAGATTATATCTGCCCCTGGCCTAATTTCAGAATCGGTGTGTGCACACAAGAATCATACGCTGACACACTTGTCAGAATAGTTCGTTCTGTCTTTATTTGTTCCTCTTTTAACCACCTCCCACCCGGGCCATTGTACATATACGGCCGGGTGGGAGTCTCGTCCTTCTGATCGGACGTTCCGGATTACCAGTGCAGCCCTGGGGGGAGGGGGTGCCACTAGAGCCACCAGGGATGCCCACCCATGACCACCAGGGATGCCCACCATGGCCACCAGGGATGGCAAACAGGGCTCAGAGAGCCTGCCAGTGGTGCCCCCCTATCAGTGCTGCCCACCAATGCCATCTATCAGTGCTGCCCACCAGTGCCCGTTATTGCCATCTATCAGTGCCACCCACCAGTGCCCATTATTGCCCACCAGTGCTGCCTATCAGTGCCCATCAGTGCCACCTATTAGTGCCCATCAGTGCCTCCTATCAGTGCCCATCAGTGCCGCCTATCAGTGCCCATCAGTGCTGCCTATCAGTGCCCATCAGGGCTGCCTATCAGTGCCCACCAATGCTGCATATCAGTGCTATCTATCAGTGCCACATATCAGTGCCCATCAGTGCTGCATATCAGTGCTACCTATCAGTACCCATCAGTTCTGCATATCAGTGCCACCCCATCAGTGCCACCCCATCAGTGTCTCCTCATCAGTGCCTGTCAGTGCAGCGTCATCAGTGCTCATCAGTGCAGGAAAAAACGTATCTATTTACAAAATTTTATAACCTAAACAAAAAAACTTTTTTTTTTTTCAAACTTTTCGGTCTTTTTTTATTTGTGCACCAAAAAAGAAAAAACCTGGCGGTGATCAAATACCACCAAAAGAAAGCTCTATTTGTGGGGAAAAAATGACACAAATTTGGTTTAGGTACAGTGTTGCATGACCGCGCAATTGTCATTCAAAATGCAACAGCGCTAAAAGCTGAAAATTGGTCTGGGAAGGAAGGGGGTTTAAGTGCCCAGTATTGAGGTGGTTAAGCTTTATAAAGCATCAATAAATTCATTCCAGGAAATAGTCATATATAATACGTATAAGGTGGTGATTGGATGATTGGAGTATCTACTGTATGTGTCTATGCTTTTCTTCCAGGACATGACAAGGTCTTTTTTTGGGTATAGTCTCTCTGTCTGGGGCGCCATCTTGGATTCCATGAAGGGAGGGGTGATTTAGCAGCCATTTTGAGTAAGGTAGTAAATGCAGCAGTAACATATATATATATATACACATAAGGTATGCATCATAAGGTGAAATCGGCATTTCACTATAACCATTATTAACCATTGATTACATCCATTACAGATTGAAGAAGAGAAAGAAAATCTATGAATTCTCCTCTCCAGATTTTTTCTTTAATGGTATTAGATAAATGATATCCTAAAGGCAAAACTTCACATGGCAACACTTGGGTGTTCCGGGGGAAGGCTCCACTGTGACCGCCGGGATGACGCTCTCTGGTTCCCTGGACGTGGCAATAGAGGCACAGAATCCAGCACGTCGGGCGGCTCAAGCGCTTGTGAGGCTTCACCCGGGAAAAGGACCTCTTCACCTTCTGCTTTTCCCCACGCCGGAACATCCTCTTCATGTTCCAGACACCTCCGGAGCCAATCTTCGCCTCCCGCTCCTGCCGCCTTCTCCAGGACTCTCCGGACCAGGGTCTTCATGACTGGAAACCACCGGCAAACTAAAGTATTATAGCTCTGAGGGAGCTTGCCAGGCAGCTGCCAGTTCACTGTGAATGACCCTGGTCAGAAACCCCTTTTTTATAGGGGTTCAGAATATTCCAGAAGAGCACATTGATTTTAGCTTTCCTGCCACTAATACACGTGACAGGCAAACTGAAGTCTTAAAGGGCCATTCGCCCAGTAATTTACCTCAAATTGTTTTTTGTTTATATATATATATATATATATATATATATATATATATACAGTATCTCACATAATTTAGTACACCCCTCACATTTTTGTAAATATTTTATTCATGTGAGACTGAGAGGACCCTGCGCTTATGGAAAAAGTGCTTTAGTGCAACAATATACTAGTGAATTGTGTGTAAAAAGCTGCTAGCTGCAGTGTAAAAGTGCTGGGTGCTCTTTTGAAATGTGTAAAACTGTGATTTGCAGCGCTGCTTAAATTGGTTTATAAATATATCAAAAATTCATATAAAATAATAAAATAATGAAATACTTCATATAAATTAAATAGATAATACAATACATAAAACTCATAAAGTGCTGTAGTATTGGTGAAAATAAATATATGGCTCAATGTCCATTAAATCATCGTGTTGCCGTGATGAATCTTTTCACTTGAACTCATACAGGTGCTAAAGTGCTTGATTTGTGCTTTGTTCGGGGTCTCCCCCTTTGGTTATCTACTCACCGCTAGATGGTAGTTTTCAGGCATGTAAGGATAGTTTTGCCCTGCTTCTCCGCTTGATGTATAATTATTTCTGTGAGTATTAATTCCTCCCCGATGTCCTCATGAAAAGAGAGTCATTCATGGTGAAGATCGTTTAAAAAGGGGGGTGTTTATTGGCAAAAACAATGGGAATATACTCACAAACATAGTATAATATCATGCAAAAAAATGTGAATGAATGAAGAGAGCGGCTCGGCGGCTGACTGCTCCCGCAGCATCCACTACACCGGCCGGAGGTCACGTGATACGCTCGACCAATCACTAGACGCGTTTCGATGTGTAACACATCGTCCTCTGTAGCTCAGAGGAGAGCCAAGCTGGGCACTCACTACTTTACATTGTAGCAAAATTTAATTTCTTCAGTGTTGTCACATGAAAATATATAATAAAATATTTACAAAAATGTGAGGGGTGTACTCACTTTTGTATTTATAGATAGATATATATATATATATATATATATATATATATATATATATATATATACACACACACAAAATCAGCATCAGTTCTTCTATGTACACTTGTACACATTTGAAGGACCTCAGTAGGTAGGTTGCTGAGGAATACAGGCAAATAAGGGTAGGCGGGTAGCACCTCCTCCATGTTCCCCTCCTCCTCGGGTGTCAAGTGTAGGTCACATAGGGGGCCTACCCTGGGGTGGCTTCTTCGGGCTGCGCCAGGCAATGAATCGGATCACCAAGATGTTTGGAAGAACCTACCTGCCAAGTTCCTTCAAAAATTGTGTGCAAGTGTACCTATGCAAGTGGAAGTGTACATATGCAGAGTTAGTGAGGATTTTAGCAAGCATAGGAGAAACCCACAGCTATCTTTGATCACATGGACTCTTAGGGTTGATATACTAAAAATAGAGAGAGTGCAAAATCTGGTGCAGCTGTGCATGGTAGCCAATCCGCTTATAACTGCAGTTTGTTCAGTTAAACTTTCAAAAGGCAGAGGAGCCAGTGAGTCCAGAGGCCCACTCTGAGAAAGGGAGTAGTAAGATGACAGGATACTCTGCCAGGATCCTCTTCCTCCCTTTTACCCTCACTGGCCACACTTTGTATGTGGTCTGGGCACCCAGAGCAAAGTCAGCAGGCAGAGAATAAACTCAGCCTCTCTAAGAGCCTTCCAGGCCCAGGAAAGCCAACATACAATTGCCAGAGCAAAAAAATAACACAAAAGTGAAAAACCACAATATTAAAGGCTGCCATCAAAAGCATAGTACCCATTAGGGCACTAGTACCATCAACACACCCAGGCCAGTACCATAGTGCCAAGTATTACTAGGCACAATCTGGGATGGGGGGGACACAAGCAGGGCTATCATGGGGCATTCATCAGTCCAGCCACTGGACCCCCTGGGGGGGCAGGGTCCAATCTTCAATCATGGTGTGCTTCAACCAGAGGGCCTTCAGGGACCTGTTCCGGCTGGGGTTCTCTGCCCTGGATCTGCATAGCACCCCACCTGAAATCTTTAGGCAATATATCATTGCATGGGGTTCCGTGAAAGTAGGGTCCAGTGCCAAATGGAAACATTACAGTCCATCTCCTGCGTCACATCCTCTTTGTTTGGTGCAGAGTCCAGATACTATTCTTCTGAGCAATGATAGCCATGGGAAAATGGACCTGGATAGAAACAGTCTCCTGAATACTACTGGAGCCATTGAAAAGCTGGTAGTAATCGTACAGAAAACTGCACAGCGGTGACCATCACCTTCAGACATTGGCAAGCATTCTGAAGCCCTGCCTACTGGGGAAGAGTTATGCCTAGGAGGGGACTTACTGTCTTTTTTTCCAGTGCCCAATCATTTGTAGGTAGTAACTTAATCCTGTTTGTAAGGATTTAGGAATTGCTCTTTCTCTCGTGATGTAAAATAAAGAAACTGAGTTTCATAGCAAAATTCTTCTGTTGTGCCATTTTATTAGCTAATCCATAGTGGAAATCCTTTGTCATTGATTAAATGTTTGTAAAACAAAGGTGTGCGCAGCCCATTGCATTAGGGTGTGCATCCCAAAGCTCAAACACACATGCCTTTTTCTGCAGACTCAGCTGCACTGGACAGAGAATTAATGGAAAGTGCTCTGTGCTGAGCGGCTTTCTGTTAATTCACAAACCGAAGCAAACAGTAAACAGTTGACTATGCTTCAGGTATGGTTGAACACAGTGAGTGTGTTCACTGTGTTTATTTAGAAATGGAAGGGGCAGGTAAATGGTATAATGATTAGTCCCTTTCCCCACTCTCCATCCTGAAACATCCCCGCAGCAGCTGGCGGGGGGGGGGGGGGGGGGGGGGTTGAGCGGAAGGAAGCTAGCAGCACTGCGGGGGGTGCAAAACAGGGCAGTAGGGGAGATCGGCACCGCACAGAGTGATTCGATTGTGCCCAGGCACACCTGGCACACCCCCTGCACATGCCTATGTTGTGAGACATAGACTGGCTGTAAATCTTTTCTCCATGAAGTCTGCTATCATCTGCTAGCTATATATGCAACAACTTTGTGTTCCATATAATATATTTAATAATTTTTATGAAAGTTATTGTGTATTTATTGAACTATTATAAACAAAATTGTTTGCTGGTTAACAAATATTGTATCTGTTGAAGTGATTGATAAAACAAACCACTATGCTGGAAAAATTCTACTGTTTCAGTAAACTATGAAATGCATTTTATGACAATATATGCCAACCAGCCAATCTGCTGAACCTTTTTTATTCTCCACAAAACAAAAAAAAAAAAAAAAAGCAATACAAGGTTGCTTAAGAACAGTAAAAAAAATGCTCAAGTAAATGTACTGCCTTGCAATGAAATATGCAACATTGCTCATGTAGTGACATAATCTTTCCCATATTTCAAAACTGAAAAGTCCCTGTGACCCAATTTCTGTTCAAGGTCACTAACACTGTCTCCTACATTACTCAAATATTGCTAATGATGGTAAGCTAGGTTACAACACTAGCCAATAAAAAAAAAAATAAAATGATAAATTGATAGGTAAATCCAAAATCATGACTTCAATGTACCTTAGAAATTACTGCTGCCACCTAACTTTTCTTAGCATTTTAAATACTGTTGTCATAATAAGTATATAAAATCTGACCCTTTAATGTCCCATTAACCTCCCTGGCGGTATAATTCTTTCGGATTTTAGGTGCTGAAAGCGGTACCATTATTTTGCATGTAATTCTTAAGAATGAGCAGCCCAAACCCACTATTTACCTATGATTTTTGTTTACTGTGTGTTCTTCTTTATAACATCTCGGGTATGATAAAGTTTGAAACACAAAATCATAAATTATAATATAATAAATAACTATAAATAAGTTAAAGTATGTATGTATACATATATATATATATATATATATATATATATATATATATATATATATATATATATATATATATATATATACTGTATGTATATATATATATATATATATATATATATATATATATATATATATATATATATATATATATACACTGTATATATATATATATATATATGTGTGTGTATATATATATATATATATATATATATATATACTGTGTGTATATATATATATATATATATATATACATATATATACGTATATATATATACATATACATAACAAGTACAGTAAAACTGGGGGGCAAACTAATGTGATTTTTTATTTTTTTTTTGAATTGTATCAGTGTGTTTGGTGTGTTTTACATTTGAATTTGCCGCCGGTTCCACCCCTCTGCGAACGTCACGTCGCAGGAGACGGAAGCTGGGGCACGGAGAGGATCGGGAGGAAGATCCGCCGCCAGACACTGCCGAGATACATTGCTGGATCCCGGTGACAAGGTAAGTAACCCCGCTTTTAGGATCCAGCGATCTTCCTAGCGGTACCCTGAGTGTGGCTCGGGGTTACCGCTTTTGGCTCTGAAATTTAACCCCGAGCCACACTCGGGAATACCGCTAGCAAGGTTAACACTGTTACACATTTTTGGTGCATTTGCGGATTATGGGGTTGATTTACTAAAACTGGAGATTGCAAAATCTGATGCAGCTCTGAATAGGTTTCGCTTAATTGAACAAGCTGAAGTTAAGACAAAATTTAGCATTTTACAGTAGAACCCTTCTACCAAGTCAACTATGACAGTGACAGTATGGCATTCCGTGGGCGTTTTGCTACAAGACCTGAACATATTACAGAGAATAAGGTTATCAGAGTCGATCCACAATATAAAGATCCCTTGATAAACATTTCATGGTCTAACAGAACACGAAAAAGGGGTAATACAAAAAAAAAGGTGGTGTGGTTACCATTGTACAGTAGGAAGGTTTTAATAATAATAATAATATAAAAAAAAAAATACACCTGAGGGTATAAAAAGACCATCCTAATTACACATCTGTTCATTAAGATTAGCTGATCCTTTTATTAAATAGAGACTATGCCCTGCTGGCAGCCAGAGGCAGTTTTTGAAAGAGCAATTTGGGGAAGATGACATCTTCCAATTATGCATTTATTTAAATTCAGATTGTTTTTCTTGTAGACATGAAGCAATTGCATTAACATCCAGAATATCACGGAACTCAGGTGGCAAGGCCTGTCTTAGAGTGGTGGGTGGTGTGGAAGAAGTCAATTTAGGAATTGGCTTAGGTCATTATCTCAGCTGGAAAAATTCTAAGCTTCTCTATCTCATTTTTTATTTAATAGTTGGTACACATTTTTGTGTTCATCCTACCCGTTGCTTTTTATTGCCCTTACCATATGTCCTGTCATCATAACCACAAATGTCTTGCAGCCTGTCTGTAGCAACCAGAATTAAAAATGAAAGATCTCTTCTATGCTGACTACACCATAGTATTCATTATTATTATTATTTTTTTAATTGTGCCACACACGCTTACTCTTTTGATTTAAAAAATGATCAGAATCACAGTCAAATTGTGATTGTTTTTGCTAAAATTTTAAAGAAAATGGTACAACTGCATGAACAACAAATTTAAATGTTTCATCCTATCTGATTGTTCTGGACTTGACCATTCAAAAACATCTAAACAATGGTTATAGGTACTTTAACTATGTTATCAATACAAGTGGAATGTACGAACAATTGAATCATTTTATGTATACTGCAGTGTCCTTATATCAGTAATGCTTATAGGAACCAATCAAATACAGACTTGCAGACTATTTAATTGGTGTCAGAAAGTTTGTATGTGCATAGTGAGTCAGCAGGAGGTAGGCATTGTGATTGACAATAGATTTGCAACGAGGGACTTTTTGGGAGATTTGAATTAGTTTTTTTTGTTTTTTTTAATAAAGGACTTGCAAAAATGTGTGGGTGTCTAAGGTTACAACTTCTATCTATGGGGGAATTTTTCAGGTGCAAACAGAAATACGCTCCATACAATAAGACAATATACAATCATCAAACTTTACTGTACAGGACATCATAAAAACAGAATAAGACCCTTAAAGGATGGCAAAAGGTGCTTGATTTTCATAGAAACTGTATATACACTATATTACCAAAAGTATTGGGACACCTGCCTTTACACGCACATGAACTTTAATGGCATCCCCTTTTTAGTCCATAGGGTTCAGTATTGAATTGACTATAATAGCTTCAACTCTTCGGGGGAAGGCTGTCCACAAGGTTTAGGAGTGTGTCTATGGGAATGTTTGACCATTCTTCCAGAAGCACATTTGTGAGGTCAGGCACTGATGTGGACAAGAAGACGTGGCTCGCAGTCTCCGCTCTAATTTTACTCAAAGGTGTTCTATCAGTTTGAGGTCAGGACTCTGTGCAGGCCAGTAAAGTTCCTCCACCCCAAACTCACTCATTAATGTCTTTATGTCTTGCTTTGTGCACTGGTGCGCAGTCCTATTGAAACAGGAAGGGGCAATCCCCAAACTGTTCCCGCAAAGTAGGAGGAAAGAAATTGTCCAAAATGTCTTGGTATGCTGACGCCCTAAGAGTTACCTTCACTGGAACTAAGGGATCAACCCAACACCTGAAAAACATCAAATGATTTGGACAAGTGCACAAAGCAAGGTCCGTAAAGACCTTGGATGAGTAAATTTTGGGTGGGGGAACTTCATTGGCCTGACCTCAACCTGATAGAACACATTTGGGATGAATTAAAGCAGAGACCACGAGCCCGGCCTTCTCATCCACATTAGTGCCTGACCTCACGATTGTGCTTCTGGAAGAATGGTCAAACGATCCCATAGAAACACTCCTAAACCTTGTGGACAGCCTTCCCAGAAGAGTTGAAGCTGTTGTAGCGGCAAAGGGTGGGCCACCTCAATATTGAACCCTACAGACTAATACTGGGATGCCATTAAGATAATAGTTCATGTGCGTTTAAAGGCAGGCATCCCAATACTTTTGGTAGCATAGTGTGTTGTGTGTGTGTGTGTATCATATTTAAATCATTATGTTCCACATAACATCATAGATACCAGCAGATCTTGTATAGTATATGACCATAGTCTTGCAGGTGACCGGATGGGGTTGTTTTTCTAAAGGCAAATAGACTGTGCACTTTGGAAAGTGCAGTTGCTTCAGAGCTTAGTAATTGAGGTAAGGCTGAATTTTGCAAAGAGTACCCAATCACGTGCTTGAACATGATTGGATGATGGAAGCCATCAGAGCTTCTGCTCATTTACTAAGCTCTGGAGCAACTGCTCTTTCAGAATGCAACTGCACAGTCTTTTTGCCTTTAGTAAATTAACCCCAATGTGTTTTAATAAACTTTTCCTCAAGGGATAGAGCAGATATCTGCAATATGCAAAATTCTGATGTTACACCCAATTTATTCTAAATACAACACATATATGTAAAAAAGTGAATAATCTGGGTTCCTTACACAGTAACACTTACATAGGGAATACAAGCTTTCAAGTTTAGTCAGCCATATATATTAAAAACTATCCATGGTATTGTAGGTCTCTCCTGTGGCAGTCATCACCACCCAAAGAAACCGGGGTAAACACAAAGGGATGTCTAGAGGGTCCCCATAGAACTTTGTAAGGAATTAACAGATGATATAACTACCCGTCACCCCTATATAGTGTCAATCATACTTTGCTATAGACAACTTGCCAGTGTACCTTAATAAAGTCCACCTAATATGGACTCAATCACAGAGAAAAAAAAGGGATATTTGGCAAACTGATGTCCCAATAAACCTGATAATGAGAGCTATAAAAGGTATATCAAAATCAAAGTATTAAAAGTTATCCCCATAAGCCACTACCAAATCGGCCTTACATATTCACCCCCCTAACCCAATGAATAAATAATCTACATAGCCTACCTGTAAATACTGGCCTGCAGTCCAATGGCATTGAGGGTTTCTCCCAACAAAATGAAAGCTCACATTCCCACAAGATGGCCCCTAATATATAGTTTCACAGCCAGGTGTAATGGCTGATAATGTGATCTAAACCAATAGGTGCCCAATGTTTGTGTATTGGCACCAATTTGCGCCCCACTTCTGCCAGAACAAAAGGGAAAGAAAGCCCTCTTCCTAAATCCATTCATCCCTATTGGGGGTTGCGGATGATGTCACATCTGGAATGGCATCTGGAATGGCATGCATCCGCTTCCGGTGATGTCATCACGCACCTCTTTTGCACCTACTGCCCTTCCCCAAACCCCCTTAAAGGGAGAAGAATTGAGCCAAGACCTCAGTGAGACCACGATAGGACCACTCATTATAGCAACCCACCCAAACCACTGAAGTGTCAGCTGAAGGACCCCTGCACATGTTGCTCGGGAGGTCCCTTTGCTTTAGGCATCGACCACATTATTAAAAATGAATATACCTGCATGTAAAAAATTATATAATATTGTATGACAACCCCATTGTGGTGAAAAAAAAAAACACTCAACCCTTATTATTTAAATTTTTACTCCTTCAGGCAGCTGAGGGTTACAAGTCGCATAAAGCTCACTTGACAGCTAGAAAATGCTCATTCACAGCACTGTCTTCCAAACTCCCTTATGTGTAAAATAACATAGAAAAACTAAAAATAAAACATCCATCAAATCAATCTAAAGTTTCAATTCCCAATTATGAAAAATGCTCAATATGTGGAAAAAAAGATCACCAATATGGTGCAATAATAAGTTCATCCACTTTTTCTCTTGTCAGCAACCATCTCAGGTGCTCCCACAGGTCTGTGACCTTCTGCTGTTAGCATAATAGTCAGTTAAGCTTTTGGGTATTTACCTCCCAGGTTCTTCTCTGTAGTCCAGCACTCAACAAGTGTCACCGTCCTGGACCATTCTGACTCCCGAATACTCCAGTGCCACTCAATTAGGGAACTCAATACTCAGGCAATAATAAAGAAAAAGGGGGAAAAATGAACATAGTGTAGAACCGTTTATTAATCATAAAAACACTCACATAAGGCTGTCCTATAATAAAATCTAGACCCGAAAGTGCCACTCCAGCGTGCACTCCACAGGTCAGGGGTCACATCCCCAAAAACCCCACCTAAAGTGTTTCATCACAACCAATGGGTGTCCCTAGGAATAGGTGTCTCTGGCCACAGCTCCACTCGTTATATTGCTTAGACACCTCCCACTACCTCTATGGCCTTGATGATCCTCCAACTTCCCCTACAAGATTGGATCTTATTTTTTGTTGGGTGTACTTGGCTTCAACATAATAGAATAACAATAAAAAGTAATTCCAACTCTTTGCACCCAAACCGAGTGTTTGATGCTTTTACCTAATACACGCAATTTTTACATATACAGAGTATAAGCTCAACAAAGATATGCAATAAATGGTAAAAAATAATAAAAAATAAAATCAAACTAAAATTACTTTAAATACAAATTATCCTATGTGTGTAAGTAGAAGATTTTTTAAAAGTGTTTCATCAAGGATATATTTAACTACAACTACTATTCACATTTTTCAATGCATATATAGAACTATCTAAATATTGTAATATTGTAAGTAACACCTTACTCTACAGACTAGCTAAAACTCTGTATTAAAATACAGAATTTAAAATAATTCTCAAATGCTTGTCCCTCAAATCCCCCAAAAAATCTCTTAAAAACTGTATATAAAATCATATTTGCTGATTAGAAGTTAGAGATAAAATGGTTTAGGTTGATCTCTATATTAAGGACCTTAGGGATTAGTGTCCCCAACTCATAAATTCATTTAGTTTCATTCTTTGGAAGAACCTTCCATGTGTCAGTGACCCCCAGTGTTTTCTATTTTATTCATTCCACAGGGCAACAGTAACGAGGGATCCCTATTATGGTGCAATCTAAAATTGTTAGAAATGCTATAGTCCAGAATCCCTTCTTTATATTATATATACTGTATATATTTTCCCCTAAACTAAATCCTAATTTTCTTGTCATCCTTCCTACATCCTGTTTAACCACTTTAATACAGGGCAGTTAGACACCTTCCCGCCCAGACCAATTTTCAGCTTTCAGCGCTCTCACACTTTGAATGACAATTGCTCAGTCATGCTACACTGTAACCAAACAAAATGTTTATCATTTTTTTCACACAAATAGAGCTTTCTTTTGGTGGTATTTGATCACAACTGGGTTTTTTATTTTTTGTGATATAAGCAAAAAAAGAGCAAAAATTTTGAAAAAAACACTTTTTTTTTAGTTTCTATTAAAAAATTTTGCAAAAAATTAATTTTTCTTCATACATTTTGGCCAAAATGTATACTGCTACTTATCTCTAGTAAAAATAACCCATATTAGTGTATATTATTTAGTCTGTGTGAAAGTTATTGAGTCTAGAAGCTATGGTACCAATTCCTGAAAATTGATCACACCTGATTTACTAACGGCCTATCTCCTTTCTTGAGGCCCTAAAATGTCAGAACAGTACAAATACCCCCAAATGACCCCTTTTTGGAAAGTAGACAGTCCGAGGTATTTAGTAAGAGGCATGGTGAGTTTTTTGAAGTTTTAATTTTTTCCCACAATTCTTGGGAAATTGAAGAAAAAATTGTTTTTTCTTTTTTTCCCCACAAAGTTGTCAATTTATAAACTATTTCTAACACCTAGCATGTACACAGCAAAATTGACACCCCAAAATACATTCTGCCACTCCTCCGGAGTATGGTGATACCACATGTGTGAGACTTTTACACAGCCTGGCCACATACAGAGGCCCAACGTCCAGGGAGCACCTTCAAGCGATCTAGGAGCATAAATATACTTATAACTTTCTGACTACCTATCACACTTTTGAAGGCCCTGGAGCACCAAGAAAATGGAATTGCCCACAAAATGACCCCATTTTGGAAAGAAATCACTCCAACGTATATTCTATGAGGCATTGTGAGTCTTTTGAACATGTCATTTTTTTCCACAAGTTTTTGGAAAATGTGGGAAAAAAATGAAAACCTATTTTTTTTTTTACACAAAGTTGTCAATTTATAGGATATTTCTAACACATAGCATGTACATAGCAAAAATGACACCCCAAAATACATTCTGCCACTCTTTCTGAGTATGGCGATACCATATGTTGGGCATTCAGGGGGCTGGAGCTGGGAGTCTTTGCCCAGTACTGATAGTACTGGCGGTACTGGTGGGTATTGACGGTACTGGTGGGTATTGGCGGTACTGGTGGGTATTGGCGGTACTGGTGGATATTGGCGGGTACTGGTGGGTACTGGCAGTACTGATGGGTACTGGCGGGTTGTTTGATGTGCTGACAGATGATCCAGATGTGGTGACAGATCCAGATGTTCTGACAGATCCAGATGTGACAGATGGGCTGTGACACTGGTGACAGGTCCTCTTTATTGGGGGGGGGGTGGGCTGTGTAGTGCACTTTTTACTGTAAAAAATATTTTTTTTACTCACAAGTAGCTGACAAGTAACTGATCTCTGCTGTTCTCCTCACACGATCGGTGTGTGTGAGGAGAACAGCTCATATCAGTAGTAACTGCTGTCATTGTTATTATTGTGACCGGCTGTGATTGGACACAGCCGATCACGTGGTAAACAGCCAATTTTATTGGCTGTTTACCCTGATCAGGTATGCGCTGTGTCCGAGGGACACATTACATGCCCGATCGCTGCGGTGCGCGCTCTCGGGAGCGCGCAGCAGCTTGTAATTCTAACCGCCGCTCCTGTACTATTATTGTGACCGGCTGTGATTGGACACAGCCGATCACGTGGTAAACAGCCAATTTTATTGGCTGTTTACCCTGATCGGGTATGCGCTGTGTCCGAGGGACACATCACATGCACGATCGCTGCGCTGAGAGCGCGCAGCAGCTTGTTATCCTGGCCGCCGTCATATGACGTCCGGTCAGGATAACTCAACCACATTCCCGCCGTCAATTTGTAATAGGGCGAGCGGGAAGAGGTTAATATTAGTATATAGGGAACTGAAATCTACAATATACTAGCCAAGAAACAATTGGTATCCACTTGTATTTTTTTAATATATTAATGAGATATTTGCTTCCTTTAAATATGCTGAAAAATCTTGTGCTAATGGTTGTAAAGAACAATACAAATGTTCTAATCTGGAGAATGGGAAGTCAACCCCTCCTATATTGGTCTCCCTGGGCAGTTATGAGCATCCCTATGCACTTTTTTTGAATTGGTAGATAACTGGGGTTTTAGGTGCCTCTGGTACTAAATAATCTTTTTTTTTAGAATTCCTTTCTTTTTACCTTTTCTAATACGTTTCCTAAGTTTAACCTTTTATTTCTTACTGGGGTTTCCCCCGAGTATCTTATGTGCTTCCTTTTTAGACACTATCCAATTCAATTCCCTTTCAAAGTCCTCTTTATTGGTGACTAGGATACCCCCCCCCCTCCATCCTCCCTATCAGCCAGTCAATTACCATATATTTTTTTACATTTTCTAGCTCCTTGATAACTCACTCTCATATCCCCTTTTCTCTAATTGGATCAATTCTAATACCCTTAAGTGGGGTACACACTAGTAGAAAATCTGCCTAAAATTCCCGTCCGAGGTAAAATCGTACGATTTTCGGCTAGAGTGTACACAACTTTCAGCAGCCGATGCTGACATTTTCAACAAAAAAAAAACGGAGGGACAAACACCAAAATGTTTATGGTCCGACCCCAGACGACCAATTTTCATTTAATGTGTATGCAGTACGTCCGTGAAAAATCGGATACGAAAGACTGCGCATGATCTGAAGTTGCTGACAACCCGGAAGTCCAGGAGAACAAATGTCCAAAAAAAAAAAAAAACGGACAAGAAATTTTGTGAACATTTATGCACTGTCAACTAAAAACAGTTATGAACGCTGAGCAAGAGAGAGAAAAATCGGAGGATATTTCGTCCGATTTCCGTCAAGTGTGTACGGGCCTTTAATATCTTGTTTCACTACGATTTTAACGACTTCATGGTTTCTGTAACTTTTTTGTCTGCAAAGTATTTCTTAATGTTTAGTCTCCTAATAAATTTATTAATATTTTTGTCTTGGGTGTGCTTTAATCCCAATTCAAACACTTGCAATTCATTAACCATAAATGTAACGTCACTTCGACTAAATTTGCCCCCCCCCCCCCATGCTCGCAAACGCTGAGCTTAGGCCTACTGCATCAGGGGAGAGAAAGAACATGTCCTGAGGCTTGAATCAGAGATAAAGCCCACTCCTTTGATGGTGGAGATAAGCAGTAAGAAATAGGCCTCATTCAACAATGTCCTAGCAGTGTCCTGAGAGTATTCCAGCCAGGCTTTGAGAAGTATGTAAATGGCCTACACCTATAGCAGGGGCATTATTTAACTTTAGCCAGAGCTGCACAGTTTGGTTGTATCTGTAATCATTCCTTACCTGCATGGGCAGTTTTATTTTTTTTTTGTAAACGTGAACTAACCTTTTAACTTGTATAATATATTACTATTAATTTTAGCATCATTCTAAGTGGTGAGAGATATAAACCAGTGTGAGACTATATAGATGGTACTGAGGGAATATTAAGCAATGAATATTTTACAAAATGTAATGGAATGCTGGGACAAAATAACACTTCTTATCTTTTTGTCCTACAACACACACTTGCCTTAGGACTTTTTTTGTTTACCTGTAAACAGCCTAGAAAGAATATTCACCCCCCAGCAGTGCAACCAAAAGAGTGAACTTCATCCCACACAGTTCATGCAGATGTAAACCCAAAGTATAAAAAATCAGCAGAGTAAGGATAGTGGAATGAGCAATTAGATTCTGCATAAGTGCTGTTGAAAAAGAGTACATTTGATGTCAAAAAGGCAAAACTTTTTTTTTGACAGATTAAGAAGAGGGTTGTATCTACAGTCTTTTTTTTTTATCTGTGTCCCATTGGGAAGATCTCCCTTTGCTTCCTATCCTGTAGACACAGCAGGAAGGGAGAGGAAATCATTTAACCGCTTGCCGACCGCCGCACGACTATTTACTGCGGCGGTCAGCCCCTCACAGGCAAAGCGACTTAGTACTACGTCGCCAGCCTGTGAGGGTCTAGGGAGCGAGCGCGCGCCCCCGGAGGCGCGCTCCCGCTCCCACTCGGTCACGGACCCCCCCACGCATGTGACCGGCGGACCTGATGTCCGCTGGTCACTCGGCAATCGTCGGTGCAGAGGGAGAAAGGCAGGCGGCTGATGTAAACAAGCCGCCTGTCATTCTCCCCTGTGTAGGAATAGTGATCATACGGTTCTAATATGTAGGACCGTTGATCACTGTTCCTACACCTCAAGCCACAGCCAATCACAGTTAGAATCACGCCCCTAGGGACACACACAGCCCCTCCCTCTCAAAAAAAGTTAACCCCTTCACTGCCAGTGTAATTTTACAGTAACAGTGCATATGTATAGCACTGATTACTGTAGAAATGTCACTGGTAACCCCAAAAGTGTCAAAAATGTCAGTCAAGGGTCCGATCTGTCCACCGCAATGTCGCAGTACCGCAAAAAAAATTGCAGATCACCGCCATTACGCGTTAAAAAAACCCAACAAAAATCTTTCCCTTAGTTAGTAAACGCAATAACTTTTGCGCAAACCAATCAAAATACGCTGTTTGCAATTTTTTTTACCAAACATATGTAGCATAAAACAAATTGGCCGAAAATGATAAAAAAGTTTGATTTTTACATTTTTTTGGGGGAATTTCATATAAAAAAATGTGAAAAATATTATTTTTGCAAAATTGACACTCTTTTTTTGTTTATAGCGCATGATTAAAAAATCGCACAGGTGATCAAATACCACCAAAAGAAAGCTCTGTTTGTGGGAAAAAAAGGACGTCAATTTTGTTTAGGTACAGCATCGCACGACCGCACAATTGTCCGTTAAATTCATGCAGTGCCGAATCGCAAAATACCCCCTGGTCAGGAAGGGGGTAAAATCTTCCGGGGCTTAAGTGGCTAAAAGTGAAAAAAATATTCTTATAAACAGTTCCCACCTTAAGGTCTCACGTACACAATTGTGTAAAATTTAAGAAGAATCTAGCTGGCAACAAGATTTGAAGGATAAAGTCATTCATTCTGCGACACTTACATGACTCATTCAGGAGGAGATGTACCATTAATAATGTGTAAACAGCAGAAGAAGCATAGGTGCAGAATGACCTCAGCCTTTAATCAAATGTTTACATGTGTGCTGCTGTGTATACAGTCAAAATCGGACTGTGGATGCAAATTGTTCTTGTTTTGGTTTACGTAACTCATGGGTGCTCAACCTGTGGCCCTTCAGCTGTTGCTGAACTACAAGTCCCATCATGCCTCTGCCTTTGGGAGTCATTCTTATAACTGTCAGCCTTGCAATGCCTCATGGGACTTGTTCTGTAACAGCTGGAAGGCCACAGATTGAGCACCTATAGGTAGCTAAACATTACGAAGCAAATTGGAGCTATGTGAATGGGCCCAATGCATATAAAATTGCTGTGTTCAGATCAAATTACATTATGGATCTAGGATGCAGGTTATTTTACTCCCATGTTCAGAAGCCCTTAACATGTGTCCTTGTTGGAAGAGTTCAGCTCACTTCTTGTCCTGATGGAAACCCAGAATTTGGAATTTCCCCTTATTTTTAGTGCTGGTGACAATCCCATGCAAAATAAAAACTGAGGATGATAAAAACATTTCCCAACTCCATCCCCAACAGAAAAGAAAAGTTTGGGCTTTAACTATACTGGAAGTTTTTAAAAACAGAAAAATATGTACAGGAGTGTGCTTCCAAACACGGCTAAGAGTATGAGCTGCTGTAAATTAGAATATTACACACATAGTACATTAAACAGCTTACAAATAAGCATTATTGCTTCCTATAGGGCAAAGTACAAGTACATGCTACCCCAAGCTACAAAAAAAAAAAACCTTTCGGCTTTTTTGAACAGCTTAAAATAGACCTAATTAGTAAGATGTCATGTAATCTTTACCACATTTATGCAATTTCAAAACGTTTTACTCTTCTTTACCACAGGTTTTATTTAATGAATATCTTGTGATTCATCCTGATACGAAAGTCATAGTTCAGGCACTTCCTGTTAAGAGGTGACAACTGTCTCCCAGTTTTGCTCCCATGTTATCATGCTGTCACATTCTTCCCTCATGGAGAATACAGTTTGCCATGCCCACACACATTAGGCATAGTTAAACACTGTCACCATCAAAACAAAAGAAAAGATGTACAGTAATGCTAAGCAGTCGAAGCCAGATTGAGTGCAAAGAGACAGGAATTGTCTGATCGAGGCTGGAGGAAATCGGCAGCATTATAATTATTAAAAAATAATGGTTAAAACACAATTTTGCCTAATTGTACAGTACAGGACACAAGCTCTTAGTCTTAAAGTGGAAGTAAACCCTCCTATCATTTTTAGGAAGCTGCCATCTTGGCCTCTGTTTCATCTCCAACTGCCGTGATGCTGCACATGATCAGTTATGACACTAGTCTTTGGATTTTTGGTTGAGAGCACAACCAATGTGACAGTTAGCATTCCCTCCATGTGCTGGGAATGTAATGTTTTTTTGAAACTGTTAAATCGATGGGTTTACTTCCGCTTTAACTATAGGTTATAGGTAGCTACCTTCAAGTAAATGGGAAAAAAAAGGTGTAAGGACATCCCCTATACCAGTGGTTCTCAACTCCGGTCCTCGGGACCCACCAACAGGCCAGGTTTGCAAGATAACTAAATTACATCACAGGTGATCTCATTTGCTGCTCAGTGATTGCAGTTTTCTAGTCTGCATCCCCCAAGGTAACACTTAAAATCTGGCCTGTTAGTGGGTCCCGAGGACCGGAATTGAGAACCACTGCCCTATACAACTCCTTACAACTATATAAGGTTAATTTTTTTTTTGCTCCTGTCCTTAGGTATTGCACATCCTTTATATCAAGCAAGGAACATTTCCCTTTTTTTATAGTGATATTTTTTCTGCAAGATTCGTGATTGAAGAAATATCTGCTCCATAGCGGCTTTGCTGAAAACTTTCTGGATCGGTTGGCTCCTCAGCTAAGGCTTGGAAGATCATACCCGGACCTCACCTGGAAGAAGATCCAAGTCCAACCTATAATGCTGCTGTGGGCCCTGGATCCTGTGTAGCTGTTCAGCTTTGCATGATGTGCACTGCATTGAGTTAGCCAAAGGATACTTTACGGGTCTAGAGCCGTCGTCCTTAACCAGGTGCAGCCCTGTATCCATTTAGAAGGGCAAAGCCCTGATGATAGTTTGTCCCTTTCATCCTGCTATGTTACTAAATGTCTGTCCCTGAATGGGGGGGGGGGGCCTCTGTCCCCTTTAAACCTGGTCTCCAGTATGCTAAAGCTGATCCCCGGGGCAGAGTGAGTGATAGAAGAATTTTCTCAATGTACACAAATATACATACACAACCATATGTTGCCGTTTAGCCACTTCAGCTCTGGAAGAATTGCCTCTTGATTCATGACCAAGCCATTTTTTTGCAATAGAGCACTGCGTTACTTTAACTGACAATTGCATAGCTGTACCCGAATAGAATGCGTGCCCTTTTTTTCCCCACAAAGAGAGCTTTCTTTTAGTGGTATTTGCGGTTTTTATTTTTAGCGCAATAAACAAAAAAAAGACCGACAATTTTGAAAAAAAAACCCCAATATTTTCTTCATCAATTTAGGACAAAATGTATTCTGCTCCATATTTTTGGTAAAAATATCCCAACAAGCGTATATTGATTGGTTTGAGCAAAAGTCATAGATTATAGTTATAGTCTACAAACTATGGGATATTTTTTTTTATTTTTTTACTAGTAGTAATGTCAGTGATCAGCGAATTATAGCAGGACTGCAATATTGCGGCAGACAATTTGGACACCTGATACTTTTTGTGTACAAGTGACATGAATACAATGATCACTACTAAAAAATATACACTGCCACTTTACTAATGACACTGGCTGGGAAGAGGTTAACACGGGGATAAAAGGGTTAAATGTGATCCTAGGGAGTGCTTACTAACTGTGAGGGAGATGCTTTTACTGGGGGAAGGTAATGATCCGTGTTCTTGTTTAGCAGAAACACATGATCAGTACATTCCCCTCTCACAGAACAGCGGTCTGTCTTGTTTACATAGGCAGATCACCATTCTGCCTGTCTCGTGAATGATGGGTGGGTCTCAGCGTCCAATCACAGCGGGAGTAGGTGGCTGCCGGTGTACCCCTGAAGTGTCAAATCACGTACTAGCTATGTGATCTGGCACAGAGTAGTCGTCCTGCCGCAGTATATGTACATGGGGCAGTCCGCAAGTGGTTAATTATAAGGCAATAAAATATCCAGATACCCTACACAAAGTTATCCTCAGTATTTAACACTATATAATTCCTCTAAACTAATACAAACTCCTAAATCCTACAAAGCTAGACAGGCCAGAAAAAGAGAAAAAAAAAAGAACACAGAAACTCCTCTTTATATTAGCTTAATTGGCCCCAGAGTAATAGGCCATAAGAGATTCACAGCAACAAATTGACTCTAGCTGCTCATCATCAAAACCCAAATGTAAGTTCCATGTTAGGCCCCTTTGACATGGGCTGTCAAGATCAGGTCCGCCTGTCAGTTTTTCAGGCGGACCCGATCAGACCGTGCACTCTCACCTAAGGAGCAATCCCCTGCTGAGCAAGCAGAGTCCATCAGGCAAAGGCGCCCGTGTAAAAAAGGCCTTCATCCTTTAATGTCATTTATTTTCTTAATACAGTGGAACCTTGGTTTACGAGTACCTTTGTTTACGAGCATTTTGAAAGACGAGCAACATTTTTTTAAAAAAACTGTCTTGATATACGAGCAGTTTTATACTCTAAAAGCATGCCATCCCCTCTGTTAATGCACTCTCTCACATACCATTATGTGTCCCAGTGCTTGTACTGTGTATAAACATGCCAATTTATATTGTTTCAGAGTGTCCCTGCTCTTACTGTATGTATATGTCTCCTCGTTTCTCTGCCTCTCTCTCACCTCGGCTCTGTGCTCTACCCGGCGGGAGGGGCCGATCACTCCTTCTGACGTCATCTGAGGAGGAGGGGAGGAGGAAGCAGAGGGCTGCAGTGAAGTGAGTGAATAGCCAGACAAGCACTAATACAGTATAATCGGCATCTGTTATGTACAGCACGAACACAGGGACACAATGTTTAACCACTTTACCACTGAGTACCGTAGTACTACTGCGGCAAAGTGGCTCGTTATCGCCTGACGACGTAGACCTACGTCGCCAGACTCCTCCCCCTGTAGGCGGCGCTCCCGCTGTTTTCATTCACAGCGGGAGTCGGGCCAGGGGAGGAACAGCGGCGATCGCCGGGGGAATCCAGTTTGGAGATCCGCCCGCCTGTGTAAACAGAGCGGGCGGATCTCCTAAGTGACAGGGAGTGACAGATCGGAGTATTCAGCATAGCTGGACATCCGATCTGTCCCTGTCTCACTAAGTCACCTCCCCCCCCACACGTCAGTAAGCACCAGGCATACATTAACCCCTCCCTCTCCAATAAAATTAACCCCTTCCCTGCCAGTGTCATTTTTACAGTAACAGTGCATATATATATAGCACTGATTACTGCAGTAATGTCACTGGTACCCCCAAAAGTGTCAAAAATGTCAGTCAAGGGTCCGATCTGTCCGCCGCAATGTCGCAATCCCGCAAAAAAAAAAAATTGCAGATCGCCGCCATTACGCGTTAAAAAAAACACCAAAAATGACATAAATCTTTCCCTTAGTTAGTAAACGCAATAACTTTTGCGCAAACCAATCAAAATACGCTTATTGTGAATTTTTTTTACCAAACATAGGTAGCAGAAAACAAATTGGCCAAAAATGTAAAAAAATTTTGATTTTTACATTTTTTTGGGGGCATTTCATATAAAAAAAAATTAGAAAAATATTGTTGTTTTTTCAAAATTTACGCTCTTTTTTTGTTTATAGCGCAAAAAGTAAAAATCGCACAGGTGATCAAATACCACCAAAAGAAAGCTCTGTTTGTGGGAAAAAAAGGACGTAAATTTCGTTTGGGTACAGCGTCGCACGACCGCGCAATTGTCAGTTAAAGTCGCACAGCGCCGAATCGCAAAAAGTGGCCCAGATGTAAGACAGCAAAATGCTCTAGTGGTAAAGTGGTTAACAAAGGAGATGGCATACTTATACTGTACAGTAATGTACTACTTTATATATAACAGCATATCTTTATATTACTATAAATGCTTGTGGAACGAATCATCTGAGTTTCAATGCTTTCCTATGGGAAAACTTGCTTTGATATACGAGTGTTTTGGATTACAAGCAAGCTGCTGGAACGAATTATACTTGTAAACCAAGGTTACACTGTAATTAACATTTGTTAACATCTTATCGTATTTTGCATCACCAAATGAGTGGGTGCCAGGCAAGGAGCAGAAACTATTAATTCAGAATTCTGAAAATTCATATCTTGCTCTGCAGGTTTTCTGTTAAGAACCCTTTTGGCGAAGTCTCATTATATACAGCTATACTGTGACCTAGTCACCGTCGATTTTATAGCCCTTCTCCTCTGCAGTGGTCTGTATAAACCTTGTGGGTACTGTCTCTCTTTGTACAGCAGCCTATGGTGTCCTAGTTCTACTGTGTTCATTTTAGTCAGCCTACTGTGGCTGCCTAGGTTAAGGGGGGGGGGGATGGGTTAACTGCATCCCTGCTCATGTTTGCAGGCTTTTGGGATCCACCCTCTTGTCCTGTGACATATAAAAGGCAGAGGTTCTAGCCTCAAAGACAGGCGGGTCAGTGGGCTAAGAACAGGAAGGACATGCTGAGACTTACTCTTGTGCTCAACCTTATGGTCAAGCCATCAAATTGTTGGTGTCATAGCTGATCACATGTGCAGCACCATGGCAACTGCAGATCAAACAAAGGCTAAAATGGTCGCTTTTTTGGCGGATGGGGGGGGGGGGGGTAGTTCCACTTCGGGCAAATTACTCCCCTCTGTATGTTTCTCTGTGGAGTTTAACTTGGTTTGGTCAACCCTTCAGAGTCTGCACTTCAAACCACTTAGAGATAGTCCCTTGATTGACTTTATTTGCAATAAAGTCAATCAAGGGAAGACTGCAATAAATTAGCGGTCTTCTGTAAAGAGTCTTTCCTCACCTTGCACAAGGACAAGGTGTTCTGAGACTTTTATCCACCCCAGCCAGGTCATTGTCCTTCCTTACTTATGTCATGTTCCAAAACATGTCCATGCATGCCCCATGCATTCTTTGTGCTGGAGCTTGCAGCAGGCATGTGATGAGACATGTGGCATGTGAGTCAGGTGACTGTGTGCCAAAGGGGGGGGGGGGGGGTTCTTGACAGACCTTTTAACTGGTACTACAGGGCACCTAGGAAGATGAGACAAACTATTAAAGACTTTGTCCCATTGAGAACTGTAAAGAAAAAAAAAAAAAAAAATGAAACCGAGTCCACAGCCCCCACCCTCACTATTTCCCCCACACCCAGCATCTGGAGGTTCTTCTCGCTCCTGCTATTAAATTTGAAGCATTGCTCTGCCCACAAAGTTGCATCAAGAGCGCAGTGTTGTGAATGAAAAACCTGCAATTCCTGCTTTTCTGTAGTTCTCAACCAGGCACAAGTATGGCATCATCACCACACACATACAGTGGGGAAGAAACTATTTGATACCCTGTAGCTTTTGTAAGTTTGCCCACTTACAAAGAAATGAAGGGTGTATATTTTTATCATATGTGAATTTCAATGATAGAGACAGAATATCATCAAAAATCCTGAAAAAACACAATACAAAATGTTATAAATTAGGTTGCAATTCAGTGAGTAAAATAAGTATTTGATCCCTAAGCAAAACATGACTTCGTACTTGGTTGAGAAACCCTTCATTGGCAAACACAGAGGTAAGATGTTTCTTGTAGTTGGTGACCAGGTTTGCACACATCTCCGGAGGGATTTTGGTCCACTCTTCTTTAATTTCTTAAGGTTTCTTGGCTGTCTCTTGGCAACTCAAAGTTTCATCTCCCTCCATAAATTTTCTATAGGATTAGAGTCTGGAGACTGGCTTGGCCACCCCATGACCTTAATGTGCTTCTTCTTGAGCCACTCCTTTGTTACCTTGGTGGTATGTTCTGGGTCATTGTCATGGTGGAAGACCCATCCACGGCCCACCTTCACTGTCCTGGCTGAGGGAAGGTGGTTCTCATCCAAGATTTTATAATACAAGGCCCCGTCTATTGGCCCCTTAATGCAGAAAAGTCAGCCTGTACCTTTAACAGAGAAACAGGCCCAAAGCATAATGTTTCCACCTCCACGCTTGACTGTAGGGATGGTGTTCTTAGGGTCATAGTCAGAATTTTATATTGCTCCAAACACGGTGAGTCGTGTTAATGCCAAAGAACTCAATTTTAGCCTCATCTGACCATAGCACATTCTCCCAATCCTTCCCTGAATCATTTAGATGTTCATTGGCATGACTGTACATGTACCTTCTTGAGAAGGGGGACTTAGCGTGTATTACACCCCTCCAGCCTGTGTCTTAGAATATGAGGAAGGTGACGTTACCATTAATCTACATGTAATATGCAACCCCCATTGTGTTTAGCTGGTTAGTGGGCATGGAAGCTGAGGGAGGGACTGGGCTATCATTTACCACGGTGAATATGCCCACATGTGTGACTGGCTGTCATTTACAGTGCCTTGACTTTATATCTATTTTGTTACATTACAACCTTAAGTTTAATGTTTTGTTAATTTAATTTTATGTGATGGATCAAAACACAATAGTCTAAGTTGGTGAAGTGAAATGAGAAAAATATATACCTAAAACTATTTTTTAGAAATAGAAAAGAGACAATTGTCATGTTCGTATGTATTCACCCCCTTTGCTATGAAGCCCATAAAAAAGCTCTGGTGCAACTAATTACTTTCAGAAGTCACATAATTATTGAAATGATGTCCACTTGTGTGTAATCCAAGTGTCCAATGATCTGTCGTTACATATACACACCTTTTTTGAAAGGCGAATACTTTTGCAAGGCACTGTACCACTGTGTATACGCACACATGTATGACTGTATAGTCACACAGGCTGCTCAGCATAGAAACTCACTGAAACATAGAGTTGCCACCATAGCTGCAAAAGCCCTAGGTGAATTGGAGACATGAACAGAAGGGGGAGATAAAAGAGTAGCAGGATCAACCAGGTTTTTGCAGAATACAGAAAACAAATCTCATCATATGAACAGCATTTATTGATAGTTTTGTATGATGTAGGTTTAGTGACACACTAACCCTACAACAGTTTCACCTACAGTGGCTCTTCTATCGGATTAGACTCCATGGGTCAGCCTTCACTCCCCATGTGCGTCAAGGAGCTTCGGCCACTTAAGTGCATGTGGCTTGTTCTTCCCTGGCCCCTTTTTGGTGGGTCCAGATCACTGTGGACCAGATTCCACAAGAGCTGCAGATTTGGATTTGCTCTGAGACAGTTGTTCAGCCATTACAATATGGCTCTTGTCAAAGTCACTCAAATCCTTAAGCATGCTACTTTGTATGCTTTAAAAATATTACATTCAGGGACAACATGTTCACTGTCTAATATATCTTTCAGGTGCCATTGTAACAAGATAATCCGGGGTATTCGCTTTATATAATAATGTTATGGCTGATCAGTGTACACTCACTGGCCACTTTATTAGGTATACCTGTTCAATTGCTTGGTAACTCAAATTGGTAATCAGCCAATCACATGGCAAATGACTTGCTGAAGTTCATGCTGAGCATCAGAAAAGGGAAGAAAGGGGATTTAACCACTTGCCAACCGGGCCACAGCCAAATCATGGCTAAAGTGTGGTTAGCTTCTTCTGGGAGGGCGTACAATGACGTCCTCCCAGAATCGCGCACACAGAAGTGTCCGTGCTTGCTGAGTCCCTTGGAAATACTGACAGCGTCCTTTTATAACATGATCGCTCCGTCCAACGACAGAGAGAGCAGATGTCAACAAACTGGCACGTCTGGTTCAGTTCTCTCCTCTACTTGCACGCTGTACACAGCAATCGGTACAGCGTGCGAGGACAGGAGGGATGAACCGCTCACCCCTACCTCAATCATACCTCAGTCATGCCCATCCATGCCAATCTGTGCCTCATCTGTACCTCAATCATGTCCATCCATGCCCATCCATGCCACGCCACTACAGTGCCTCACAAAAGCATAATGGGTAGTGAGGCTATGACGGTGCCCCCTACATGTTGGGCCTCTGTATGTGGCCAGGCTGTGGAAAAGTCTCACATATGCAGTATCGCCATACTCAGGAGGAGTAGCATAATGTATTTTGGGGTGTCATTTTTTTCTATGTACATGCTATGTGTTAGAAATCTTATAAATGGACAACTTTTCACATTTTCCAAAACTTGTGGAAAAAAAGACACATTATGCCTCCTAGATGATGTGTTGGGGTGTTTGCTTTCCATTTCGTGGGTGTTCCCATTGTTTTGGTGCTTCAAAAGTGTGATAGGTTGTCAGGAAATTATATGTGTTAATTTATGCTCCTAGAACGCCTGGAGGTACTACTTGGATGTTGGGCCTCTGTATGTGGTCAGGCTGTGTAAAAGTCTTACACATGTGGTATCGCCATACTCTGGAGGAGTAGCAGAATGTATTTTGGTGTGTAGTTGCAAGTATGCCTATACAGTGTGTGAGAAATAAATTGGTAAGGGGACAATTTTGTGAAAAAAAATCTTCATTTTGCAAAGAATTGTGGGAAAAAATTTACAACTTCAAAAAGCTCACCATGCCTCTTACTAAACACCTTGGAATGTCTACTTTCCAAAATGGGGTCATTTGGGGGGTGTTTGTACATTCCTAGCTTGTTAGTGTCTCAAAAAATGAGATACACTGTCAGTACATCAGGTGTGATCAATTTTCAATGATTGGCACCATAGCTTGTAGACTCTATAACCTTCACAAAGACCAAATAATATATACTTATTTGGGCTATCTTTACCAAAGATATGCAGCAGTATAACTTTTGGCCAAAATTTATGAAGAAATATTACTAAATTTTAAAACCCAAAAACGAAGAAAAATTGGATTTTTGACTTACCGTAAAATCCATTTCGCTGATGTTCATTGAAGAACACAGCTCCTTCACTTCTTGACAGTTGGGTTATACTACCCCCTACAGGGAGTAGGACATTAGACAGGAAAAAGCTGGACTACGCCTATGGGGCAATCCCAGGGGGTATACTCCCACTCTCAGCTATAGGCATTTAGTTTTGTTACAAGCAGTGTCAGAAGAAAACCAACTCCACAGAGTGGCGGGTGCTGTGTCCGTCAATGAACGTCACAGAAATAGATTTTACGGCAAGTCAAAAATCCCATTTTCTCTTTTGTTCATTGACAGACACTGTTCCTTCTCTTCCTGACTGTTGGGACAAAGCAGTGTCAAACATGAGGGGTGGGAACAGCAAGAAAAAATTCCCAAGGCTAAACAGTAGCCAACCAGTTAACATGGAGCTCAACCATAAACAACTGGAGCTCAACTGAAAAAAAACAATACACCCTCCAAGAGGACCAGGTCCTCTAAACAGCAGCCTGAAAAATCTTGCGGCCAAAAGAAGTATTCGCAGATGCCAACGCATCCACTTTATAAAACTTTGTGAAAGTGTGCACAGACGACCAGGTGGCCGTCTTGCAAACCTGCAGCACTGACGCCTGATGACGGAAGGCCCAGGAGGCACTAACTGCCCAAGTAGAATGCGCCTTAACAGGGAAAGGAGGAACCTGACCCTTAAGTGAATGGGCCTGAATCACCATCTGTCTGCTGCATCTGGAAATGGTCACAGCAGAAGCAGCCAACCCTTTGCGGTCCATCCGTGAGTACAAATCGTGAGTCTGAAAAATGGCACCACCTACGACGGGGCTCCTTGGCCTTGGAAGACTGTGGATGAAGAGTACTCTTCCCCCCCCCCCGTGAGGCCCTCGATAATGTCATCCAAGGAAGCTCCAAACAGGCAATCCCCACAAATGGGAGATCAGATAAGGCCTTCTTAGAAGTCTGATCCGCAGACCAGCATTTCAGTCAGATAATACACCGAGGGACCACTGCTGAGAGAGACAGTCTGGAAATCAAGGGAGCCGCATCCAAAGAGGCATTACAGACAAACTGTAGCCCCTGGACCAATTGATCCCCCAGCTCCGCAATGGCAGGGGGAAGCAAGTCCCTGGATAAAAGTTTAGCCCACTCGGTCAGAGTTTGTGACACCAGGGCAATAGTAAACACTGGCTGAACCAGCCACAGTGAACACGGGTCAGAGCCTCCAGCCTCCTATCATTTGGATCTTTAAAGGCTGGGGACTCCTCAACCAGAACTAAGGTGGCTTTAGTTAACCTGAAAACCGGCAAGTCCACTACAGGTGGGAGCGTACACTTTAAGTGAGGAATCCTCATGATACTGCATCGCAAAATGCTTAGGATCCGCAAAAGTGCGTTTTGGACAACCCCACTGTTTAGTGACAAGATTATCAAAGTAAGTGGGAACGGGGAACACCCTTGCCGCCTTGGAGGGCCTGTGGGTGCCAAAAGAGACCAGCGTCTCCAACGCAGCATCAACTGCATCCTCCATCTTTAAAGTTTCACGCACTAACACAATTAGCGCATCCACCAGGGCCTTTTTATGCGCAGCTAGAGGAGCAGAGGAATCATCCTCACTATCTGAACACACAGGGTGCATGGACGAGCACTCAGAAGGGTAACTCGCATCCACGGAGGCCGAATCCGATTCAGGATATGATGAGACAGATGAAGCAGGTGAAGGCGGGGGACGCTTTTTGCTAGCCCCTTTTCCCAGGACCAAATCCACCTTGGACACTAAGGACTGCAGGACCGCCGTCAGTGCTGTCAGGGATTGGTGGGACCCGGTAGCCTCTGAGAGGGGATCCACTGGGGAAATGTGCTCCAGGGACTCCATTAAAAAAAGAGGAGAAACCACTCAAAAAAAAAAAAAAAAGTGTATAACACAGCTAAAGACACCTCCCACCACTGCACTGGTGGTACAACAGGGCCCAGCACAGAGCATTATCACTGCTATAGCAGAGAGAGGGAGAGAAAACCCCACAAAAAAACTCACCGCCACCAATCAGGCACTTACAGCACTAGGCAAACTGCACACCATGCGGAAATCAGGAAGAGAAAGATCAAGGAGTCAGCACTAGAGGATGAGAAGCGGCTCCCACCGCCGAATCACCGTCCATATAGCTTTAAAAACATGGCCGCCACTATTTTCAATGATAAAACCACAATAAAATGGCCGCAGAGACTACACCTACAAGGCCGCCGATCCACAGCACAAAAAGCCCCAAGAAAATGGCAGCCCCGCGCGGCTCCCGGGGGGCCCCCAGGAGCACTGAACACAATCCCAGCAGGAAGGAGGGCCCTGGCAGGAGCCCCCACCAGGCACAGTCCCCTTTCAAAAGTCGATCGTCCGGTCACCGGCAGCGCGCTCCCCTTCCTCCTACTGCCAGCTCGACACCCCAGACCGACCTAAAAGGTATGGCCACCCCATGGGAGGGGAGGGTGTGGGCAGATGGGGGGTAAAAAGTCAGTAGAGGACCACTGAGAAGGGGGGGGGGACACTGCATGGGAAGGAGGGGAACCTGGGGGTCTGACCATCCCAGGGAGGGGCCCACGTCCACCCCAAAAACCTCCAGGGTCAGAGGGGAGGATAGCTACTTCTCATGCCAGGAACAGGATGGGCACTGCTCCTGACAGACCACCGCTCCATCTGAATAGGGGGCTGTCGGCCAGGAGGAACGCACCCTCGCAAGACGTTTAACTCAAAGGCCAGCCCTTGTCCAGTGGGGCTATGTCACAGCCGAACTAGTGTGGAGCGGAGGCCTGCGCACGCTTGCTGGCCAGACTGGGAGGACCATCTGGATCTAGAGTATCCAGTCCGTTGCCTAGACGGCAGTTGATAGTAGATTCTCACAGGAAGAAAATAACAAAAGATTTTTCTCTTTGAGGGTGCATGTTGGTTCTAGGTGAGCTCCAGTTGTTCCTGGTTGAGCTCTATATTACCTGGTTTGCTAAGTTTAGCCTTTGGGGAATTCTGCTCTTTCTCTGCGTTGTTTTTCCCACCCCTCATGCAAATACTGCTTTGGGACGTCCTAATGGTCAAGAAGAATATGGAGCTGCGTCTGTCAATGAATGATAGAGAAAACTGGATTTTTGATTTACCGTAAAATACTTTTCTCTGAAGTTCATTGACAGACACAGTTCCATATTCTTCTTGACCATTGGGTTATGCTGCCCCCTACAGGAGTAGGACACTAGGCAGTGAAAAACTTTACCCCACCTATGGGGCAGTCCCTGCAGGCATACACCCACGCACTCTGCTATAGCCTTTAGTTTTGTTGCAAGCAGTGTTTAGAAGAAAAAAAACCCATCCCACTCATAATTAGAGGGGCAGGTGCTGCGTCTGTCAATGAACTTTAGAGAAAAGGATTTTACAGTAAGTAAAAAATCCCTTTGTAAGGGTCTCATGTGGAACTGAGCAAATTGAACTGCAGCGAAGGTTGACACCATCAGACCCAAGGCCCGCATGCAAGTCCGCAGAGAGGACAAATTGCTGGATAACAGCAAACGAATCGCCCCCTGCAACTTTTACAGCTTGTCCGGGGCAAGAAAAACCCTCGCCGAAGCGGAGTCTAGAGTCAGGCCCAGATAATCCAGTTTTAAGGATGGTACCAGGGCAGATTTCTTTAAATTGATGTCCCAACCGAACACTTGCAGAGTCCGTACAGTAATTGTCAAGTCACTCAACAGGGTTGAATGGGAGTCTGCTCGTCCAGGTACCCCAGTACCGTAATCCCCCGTTGTCGAAGTAATGCCAATACCGGAGCCAACACTTTGGTGAACACCCTGGGGGCGGAGGCAAGACCAAAGGGTAACACCACAAATTGATAATGCTCCCCTCCTACAGCGAAGCAAAGAAAACGCTGGTGTCCAGTGTAAATAGGGATGTGTAGATATGCGTCCTTGATATCTATGGAGGCCAAAAAGTATCCTTGGTGTAGAGACACCACTATCGAGCAAATGGACTCCATTCAAAACTTATGTCCCTGCACAAAGCGGTTCAGAGCCTTGAGGTCCAGGATTGGACGTACTTTGCCTTTTTTCCTGGGCACAGTGAATAGGTTTGAATAGAACCCATGAAAGCATTCCCGAGAAGGAACCGGCGCAACCACCCCTCGTGACAGCAGATCTTATACCACCTCTCGTAGATCCCTTAACGGGTCTAGGCATAGGTGTAGATGGGAAGAACCTGTCCGACAGTTGTAACCCGAATTTGATCTTGTAACCCGAGTGGATCAGTTCGTAGATCCATTTGTCCTGAATCAAGGAAGTCCATGGTCCCGGATAGAAGCAAGGCGTCCCCCCACCCCAGAAACGGGTGAGGGCGTCCCTTCATGCAAACGAGGATTGGTCCGCAGATCTAGATTGGCCTGTTCTCGGCTTACCCGACCATGTCCATCCTCCTCGCCGTCAGAATGTGAAGACGCAGATCCACCAGGATGGTGTGCGTCCACGGTGGCCATATCTACCTCAGAATCCGAGACAAGAGAGTCTGGAGAAGGCATAGGGCGTTTTCTCCTAATGGCTTTTTTTAAAACTTAATCCACTTTTGACACCAGGTTTTCCAAAACTGCTGTAAAAGCAGACAGGGATTGCGACCCGGAGGGGTCTGTAGGTGAGATTGGTCATAGTTACTTAATACAAAAAAAGCAGTGCCACTGCAAAAAAACGTCCTAGCACAGCCTGCAGCAGGGTGAGTGAGGAATACCTACAGGGACCCCAGTAACATACCACCAAATGATTTGGAGGGATAAAAGGAACATTCTGTGCAGAGAGAAAAAACAATCTGACACAGGAACAGGAAAAACCTGGGTCATGTACTAGAGTCCCTAGCTTCTCCCTTGCTGTCCATTAATCGTGGACTCCAAGAAAATGGCCGCCCCAAGCATTCCTATGGGAGAGCTACCAAAACATGGCCACCCATGTATTACAATGAGAAACTTTTACATTGAAGCAGAGAGAAAAACTACAGCAAAATGGCAGCCCCCGAACCGCAATGCATCCGCCCCCCTGAGGTAAGAACCTGCTTGTGGGGGGGGGGGGGGAGTCTAAGGGGGGGCCTGGTATCACGAGAGGCCAGGGGAACCAAGGACACCCCGGATGATGTCAACCTATGATGAAATGCCTCGAGCGGTGCTAGACGTGACGTCACCACGCCCCATTGGATGCCGGCTTGCTGTTACTTCCGTGAACGCGGGATGACGCGGTTCATATTTGCTGGGTATCGGTTTCGTGACATGTTTGGCTTTACCTGCCCATATGTAAGTGCAACTTTTAATAAATGATTAATTTAGTCATATGCAGTATTACACTATGTGCCTCTTTTTTCCTTTATGATGCCGAGTTCGCCATCATTACTAACGGATACATCATGATGACTGACCAACAGTGACACTACACCAGCTGTGTTTTTTTTTTTAGTGCTTGTGGCCACAGCCTTCTGGTAAGTGGACACCTAGATGTTCTTCATTCCACGGGTGTTTTTGTCTTCCATTTTCACTGGGAAGAGGTCTCCTGATCTTCAACATCTGCTGGGACTTGTGGTATTTATAATCACTCACAGTTGCTTGCCCTAATATTGTGGAATTTTTTTCAAAGTAATTTATTTAGTTTCATATCACTATAGGTTAGTGCTACACATATTTAGTGTACAGGGGAACCGAGGGCCCGACTTTCTTAGGGTGGGAGCCCACGTCCACCCCGAGAAAAAAGGTAGGACACTTACTCACCATACCAACGGCATCAGGTGGGCACCACTCCAAACAGATCCCCTCTCTACCCGGGGTGGGGGTGCTGATGGCCAGGGGGTAGGCTGCGACTCAGGGCATCCCAAGTCGTGTGCGTCCCAGCGAGGTGTTTCACTCGCAGGCCAGCCCCTGTCCATTGGAGCTCTGTCGTGGTGAGGCCTAGTGCTGGACTATAACCTGCGCACGCTCACTGGCCTGGCTGGGAGACCTTGAAAATCTAGCACATGGGTGTCCAACCTTTTGGCTTCTCTAGGCCACATTGAGTGTAGAGAAATTTTCTCGGGCCGCATATAAAATATATACTATAGTTAAGGTATGTAAGTAATAAAATGCCGCCGCCCCCTTCCCGCGCGGCCGCACTCCCGCACTAATTTAATACAACTAGAGGATGATCAAATTAAATGGAATCAGTATACAGAGGTTTACTTCTTCTGAGATATATTAAAGGGACACTCTAACCACCATGACCACTTCAGTGATATGAAGTGGTCATGGTGGTAGGAGTCAAACACTGCACATGCTCACATCCCCCCCCCCCTCTCCTCCGAGGCAGCCTCTGCCTACCGTTAGTTGGAAGCCGCTGTGGCCATGCCCCCGACCCGACTTCCTTCCCCTCCAGCAAAAAAAAAAAAAAATTGTCAGGGGGCAGTGGGCAGCATTGCCTGGGGTTTCGTGCTGCATGTTGGACATGCCTGATCTAGCATATCCAGTCTGAAACCCAGCCAGCTGTTGCTTGTAGTTCTCTCAGGAACAACTAACTAAAAAATAAAGTCTTACAAAAAGGCTCCCAAAAAAAAAAAAAACAGCGAAGATCGAAGTCCCAGCAGGGAACTGGGTCATACTCCTAAACTAGGTAGAAACTGAATACCCCATAGGCGTAGCCAAGCTTTTTCCTGCCTAGTGTCCTACTCCTGTAGGGGGGCAATATAACCCAATGGTTAAGAAGAGAAGCAGCTGTGTCCGTCAATGAACAAAGAGAAAATGCATTTTTTTCCAAAATGTTTTTTTTAGCGCAAAAAAAAAAAAAACAATAATGATTAAAGAATAACTCCACTTTCATGGGAGAAAGAATAGCAAATAGAGAAAAACAATATAGCGTATACAATTCCAACAAATCATATTGTAATTGAATGTTATTAAAAATTACCTTTACTTTTCAATCTGCAGCTGTTGTAATTTTCTGAAAATGCAATATGGCTACCTGGAGCTGTTCTATACACAGAATGTGTAATGACCACACCCCACAAACATAATTTCCTGCTTGTGTGATTGGCTCACCAATTTTTCCTGAGCCAATTTTTCCAGAAGTCTGCCTAAGATACAAGTCAGATTTCTGGCATCCCCTGCAACAAAAATGTCATTTTTGGTGAGATACTCCCCAATAGGAACATGTCCAAAAGGGATGCAGGCCCAGCAGCTTTCCTCATTAGAGCTCTGCAGTTGCCACAGCTGAGAGATCATTATGAAACCCCTCCCATTAGACACACTCAGCACACAGGAACAATGATTTCTTCAGAATAACAAAAGGTAGGAATCTGCAACAGTGTTAAAATCCTTGTAATGTACATAGATTACCCAGAGGGGAATGTTTTTTTCTAAACAAAAGTGGGGTTACACTTTAAATACCGCCAAAAGAAAGCTCTTTTTGTGTGAAAAAAAGGAGTAATTGTCATTCAAAATGTGAGAGCACTGAAAGCTGAAAATTGGTCTGGTTAGGGAGGGGGTTTAAGTGCCCAGTGGGTAAGTGGTTAAGGGACTTTGAATGCTACATGATTTTTGGTGCCTGAGGGGCTGGTCTGAGTATTTCAAAAACTGCTGATCTTTTGGCATTTTCACGCACAACCATCTCTAGGGTTTACAGAGAAGGGACCGCAAAAGAGAAAATACCCAGTGAACGGCAGTTGTGCGGAGGAAAATGCCTTGTTGATGTCACAGGAGAATAGGTTGACTGGTTTGAGATGATAGAAAGGCAACAGCAACCGCTCGTTACAACCAAGGTATGCATAATACCATCACTGAACGCACAACATATCGAACCTTAAAGCAGATGGGCTAGAGTAGCAGAAGACCACCCCGGGTGCCACTCCTGTCAGCTAAGAATAGGAAACTGAGGCTACAATTTGCAGAGGCTCACCCAAATTGGACAATAGAAGATTAGAAAAATGTTGCCTGGTCTGAGGAGTCTCGATTCCAGCTTCGACATTCTGATGCTAGGGTCAGGCTCTAGTGTAAACAACATTAAAGCATGGAGCCATCTTGCCTTGTATAAACGGTTCAGGCTGGTGGAGGTGGTGTAATGGTGTGGGGGATATTTTTTTTGGCACACTTTGGGCCCCTTAGTATCAACTGAGCATCGTTTAAACACTATGGCCTACCTGAGTATTAGTGATGAGCCGAACACCCCCCTGTTCGGTTTGCACAGAACATCTGGAACAGGGAAAATATTCTTGCGAACATGCAAACTCCAAGTCTATGGGACGCAAACATGAAAAATCAAAAGTCCTAATTTTAAAGGCTTAAATGCAAGTTATTGGCCCAAAAAGTGCATGGGGACCTGGGTACTGCCCTGGGGGGGGGGGGACATGAATCAATGCAAACATTTTTTTTTTAAAACAATTGTTTTTACAGGAGCAGTGATTTTAATAATGCTTAAAGTGAAACAAAATTGTAATGTATTGTCGGCTCCCGGCAACACAGATAAAAAATAAATAAACGGTGTGGGGCCCCCCCGAAAATCCATACCAGGCCCCTCGGGTCTGGTATGGGTTTTAAGGGGAACCCCGCACCAAAATGAAAAACAAAAATGGCATGGGGTTCCCCCTAAAATCCATACCAGACGCTTATCCGAGCATACAGCCTGGCTGGCCAGGATGGGGGGCAAGCGAGTGCCCCCGCCCTCCTGAAACATACCAGGTCACATGCCCTCAACAAGGGGGGGTGGGTGCTTTGGGTGCCCCCCCACCCCAAGGCACCTTGCCCCCATGTTGATGGGGACAGGGGTCTTTCCCCCACAACCCTGGGCTGTGGGAGTCTGCGGGGGGAGGCTTATCGGAATCTGGAAACCTCCTTTAACAAGGGGACCCCCAGACCCCGCCCCCCCTATGTGAATGGATATCGGGTACCCCTACCCAGTCACCAAAAAAGTATACAAAAAAAAAAGTCAAAAAGACAGTTTCGGGAAAAGTATTTTATTAAAAAATAAAAAAAATAGTGTCCCCCGATGATCAGTCGCCCGTCCGCCCGAGAAATAATAATTAAAAAAAAAAAAGATCCGGCTTCTACGGACGCTTTGCGCGTAATGAGCGGTTTTGATTCTGACAGCTCTTTTATAGTGACCTGATGTCACAAGCCGCCCCACAATGCACTGCTCAGTTGCAGTGAATAAATTACTGACATCATGTAATTTATTCACTGCACCTGAGCAGTGTATTGTGGGGAGGCTTGTGACATCAGGTCACTATAAAAGAGCTGTCAAAATCAAAGCAGCTCATTCCGCGGGAAGTGTCCGCAGAAGCAGGAGCTTCTTTTTTTTTTTCTGTTTTTCGGGCGGACGGGCGACTGATCATCGGGGGACACTATTTTTTTGATAAAAGACTTTTCCAAAACTGGCTTTTGTCTTTTTTGGTGAATGGGTAGGGGTACAATGTACCCGATATCTATTCACATGGGGGGGCGGGATCTGGGGATCCCCTTGGTAAAGGGGGCTTCCAGATTCTGATAAGCCTCCCCCTTCAGACCCCCACAACCACAGCCCACGGTTGTCGGGAAGAGACCCCTGTCCCCATCAACATGGGGGCAAGGTGCTTTGGGGTGGGAGGGCATAGCCCCCCTGCCCCAAAGCACCCCCCATGTTGAGGGCATGTGGCCTGGTATGGTTCAGGAGGGGTGGCTTGCTTGCCCCCACCCCCATCCTGGCCAGCCAGGCTGTGTGCTCAGATAAGGGTCTGGTATGGATTTTAGGGAGAACCCCACACTTTTTTTTTATTTTGGTGCAGGGTTCCCCTTAAAATGCATACCAGACCCGAGGGGCCTGGTATGGACTGTGGGGGGACCCAACGCCATTTTTTTCAGCAATACTGACAAACTGAAGTGCCTATATATATATATATATATATATAAATAAATAACTTTGTGGTATACACTGCACTATCTGATCTCAACAAACTGTAAAAAGAAAGAATCTCTCTCCCTGATAGCAATGTATTATTAATTATAAAATTCCACTTCTAAATCACCCGCTGGCCAAGGGAATCAAACCCACAACCATCATAATTGCAGGCCTGGTATTCTACCAGCTGTGCCACCGTCAAGTGCGCTTGGGTTGAACACACTTTCCCTGCCTAACTAACTCCTCTCACCCTACACACAGTGAATGAGATAAAAGTTAGGGAGAGTGTGTTTAGCTTAAGCAGGATTAATGGTGGCGTAGGTGGTAGAATACCAGGCTTGCAATGAGAGAGCTGTGAACTGATTCCCCCTGCCAGCCATTATTGGAATTCAGAAAAGGAGTCCAAGATAATATGGTAACTCCAAGTTCTTGCGAAGAAGCCCATTTGTTTGTCATTAGACAAACGAGAGAAAACAGCCAATGTTCGAGTTGAATTTGAAGCTCATGCCTACTGAGTATTGTTGCTGACCATGTTCATCCCTTTAGGACTTCAGTGTACCCATCTTCTGATGGCTACCTGCAGCAGAATAATGCACCATGTCACAAAGCTCAAATCATCTCACTACTGGTTTCTTGAACATGACAATGAGTTTACTGTACTGTTTTACTGTACGTACTGTAAGGTTAAACCATTTTTCTTCTAGTTTTAGTGAGTGGCCCCGTGTTTTATTAAATTCCATTTCTCTGAAAAGTTTGTTCCCTATGCTAGGGTCACCAGTTTTGTATTTGTACATTGAGATCATATCCCCTCTCAAGCATTTCTACTCCAGAAAGAATAAGTTCAATGCTTGTAATCTTTCCTCATAGCTGATGACCTCCATTCCCCTAAATATCTTTGTGGCCCTTCACTGAACTCTCTAGTTCCAGCACATCCTTTCTGAGGACCGGTGCCTAGAACTGGACAGCATACTCAAGATGTGGCTGGACCAGAGTCTTGTAAAGTGGGAGAATGATTTAATCTCTGGAGTGGATCCTCTTTTTTTATACATGCCAGTATTCTGTTGGCTTTGCTTATAGCAGCTTGGCATTACATGCCATTGTCAAGCCTGTTGTCTACTAGGACCCCTAGGTCCTTTTCTATCTTAGATTTACCCAGAGGTTCACCCCCTAGTGAGTAACTTGCGTTCGCATTTCTGATACCCAAATGCATTTCTTTACATTTATCAATATTAAACCTCACCTGCCATGTAGTTGCCCACCCCATTATTTTGTTTAGGTCTGCTTGTAAGGTTGTAAGGTGTCCTGACGAAGCGTGCGTCACGCACGCGAAACGCGTTGACGTCACACGCCGGCAACACACTACCCGGAAGAGCCACCGCTGCGTTCCAGCCTCCGTCTAGAGCGTTGTTCGCCTGCAATTTTGAGAACACGCCATCCCCTCATGGCATGTCGGAGTGGAACATTTAATGTCTGGGCCGTTACTTCAAAATTACCCCAAGGAATTATGCAGATGTCCCTTCATTCAAGACTTCCAGTGCATGGTGAGCATAAGCATTTACAATAAATGGGATAGAGAAAAGGCCGTGACCACCGAGCTGACCCAGCCATACAGTGGATATATGCCAATTAATTCATGGCCGTCACCTGGCCAATGGCACAATTGACCAGTATGGGATACAGCCTATGTTTGGTGTGAGCCCGCGCAGTCTTCCCCATATACTGCGTCTCTCCCTTGCTCCAGCACCCCTACTCACCATTACAGCAAGAGACTCTCTGCCATAGGGGTTCTAAGTTGGCCCGATCATGCAAACCAAACGTTCATTGAGGATTTGAACTTCATCTTTTTCAAGATTCTAGCCATCATCCATGTCAAGGACTGGCTTTATTCACAGTTTATACCAATCGGTGTGCAGACATTCCTCTAGATGCCTCCCTCTTTTTATGGTGGAATCGTGTTGATAATTTAAAGCCTATATGCTTCTCAACCACAGTAGAAGTGTATGGGTTTAGATCTGTATTGCATGGCAACAGTTCACAGTATATTTTGAATTTCAGGGTTGACAAAATTAGAGTTTTAAGTCTGAAGTTCTCAACCTTTTGAACCATTGGTGCAGCTATATTGGTTATATATTATACCAGGTATTTTACATCATTGTGGCATGCCGACCAGCAAACCGATGAGATAGCAGCATTCAAACATTCCCGGCTGGAATGTATGCAGCTTACTCCGGTCATTGCTGGTCTGATCTTCCAGTGTATGTGTAAGGCCGGCCTTGTATGTGTGATTTCTCTTTTTGGTTTTATGTCTTGTGTGTGGTCAGTTTATTTTCTGTATCCTCTCATGTTTTGTATACTGTTCCCCTACGATGGGGTTAATTTTTAGACGGTGTGTCACTTTTGATCCTTAATAAAGCATTTTTTGATTATTCATACTAAGTTGGTCTGAGCATCCCTTTATGCAGCCGTTCTTTAGAGGCTTTTCTTTGGCCCCTTCCATGTTTTTATTTCCCTGCTTGTAAGGTTACCACATCCTGTATAGATATTAGCCTGCTTAGCTTAGCATCATCCGCAAATACCGAGATTGGGCTAGTTATCCCATTCTCTAGGTCGTTTATGAATAAATTAAACAGGATTGGTCCCAGGACAGATCATTGGGGGACCCCACTTTCCACACCTGACCAATCTGAGTACTCCTCATTCATCAGCACCCTCCGGACTCACTCCTGGAGCCAGCTTTCAATCCTGGTACTCACCCTATGGTCCATACCTACGTACCTTAGTTTTGTACAGTAAGCGCTTGTGGGGAACTGTATCAAATACCTTTGCAAAGTCCTGATACACCACATCCACAGTCCTTACTTTATCTGGATAGCAACTCACTTCTTCGTAGAAGGTTAATAGATTGGTCTGGCAAGAACGATTCTTCATGAATCTATGCTGATTACTACTTAATACCGTTTTCACAACTAAAGTCTTGTATATAGTCCCTTATCATCCCCTCCAGTATCTTGCAGACTACTGATATTAGGCTAACCGGCCTAAAGTTTCCCAGAATATATCTCGGCCCCCTTTTAAATATCGGTACCACATTGGCTTTTTCCAATCAGCTGGCACCATTCCAGTCACTAGACAATACATAAAAATTAGGAACAATGGTCTGGCCATCACCCGAGTTCTTTAAGGACCCTCAGGTTCCAGAGATTTGTTTATGTTACGTTTTTCACATCTAGTTCGGAGTCTTCTGTTAACTATGAGGGTGCTTTCTGCGATGTATTATACATTTTAACATTACCAGCTGGGATAGTGTATGCTTTTGTAAAGACTGAGAATTTATTTAGCACCTTCGTCTTCTCTCTGTCCTTTGTAGCCAGATTCCCTTTGTTGTCTTTTATGGGGTCAGTGTGTTCTGGCCTCACTTTCTTACTATTTATATACTTAAAGAATTTCTTGGGTTTTTTTTTAACTCTCTTCCGATATGCACCTTTCGTGTTCTATTTTAGCCACCTTGATTATGCCCTTGCATTTCTTATTGCCCTGTTTGTAATGTTGCCAATGACCCCTCAGCCTTGTATATTTTGAAGGCCTTTTCTTTAGTTTTAATATGAATCTTTATGCTGGAGTTTAGTCACCCAAGGTTAATTTTAGTTCTTTTAAATTTATTTCCCGTTGGAATGCACTGGTCAATACCTTTATTTAGTATGTTCTTGAAGCACACCCATTTTTCCTCCATGTTCTTTGATCCCAGGGTTCCATTTCATTTTATTTTTTCTCATTTTCTCTCTTCCGAAATCCCCACACTCATTCTCGGTGACTTCAGCATCCCTATTAATACTAACACTCCTGCCACTTGCAAACTTCTCAGTCTAACCTCCTCCTTTGACCTGAAGCAATGGATACATGCTTCTACTCACTCTGAAGGCAATATCCTTAAACTTGTTTTCTCCCACCTATGCATCCCGCATAACCTTTCAAACAATCCTTTTCCTCTCTCTGATCACTTCCGTATTAGTTGCACTCTCTCCCTCTCATCTACCTCTAGCTACCTTAGTTACCCACAGAAACCTATGCCATCTCAACCCTTCTCTACTTTGCTACCGACCACCTCTATGACAAAAATCGCACCCCCGTCCTGCACCAACCTAGCCACTTCTGTCTACAACGCTTCACTCTTAGCCTCCCTGGACACACTGGCCCCCCTCACTACACACCGAATGAAACCCCGACCCTTTCAACCATGGCAAACAGATAACACTAGAAGTCTGAAAAAGCATAGCCGTGCTCTTGAGCACCTATGGCGTAAGACTAGGTCTCAGAAAAATTTCAACCAATATAAATCTGCCCTCCATGAATAAAATTCCAGTCTCCACACTGCCAAGCAGACCTACTTTATCACTCTCATTAACAGCTTGTCATCCCGCCCCCGGCAAATCTTCGCTACCTTTAATTCTCTACTCCGCCCTCCACTACCTCCTCCCACTGACTCACTCACTGCCAAGGAGATTGCCAATCACTTCAAACAAAAGATTGATACAATTCGTAAGGAGATCATTGCTGTTCAGATACCTTCCATGCTTTACGCTTCATTCCAACAGGTGCAATCACTACTTCCCTCATTCAACCTCACCACTATAGATGAAGTTGCTAAACTACTTGCTAACGTCCACTTAACCACCTGCCCTCTGGATCCTGTTCCCTAGCAAATGCTATGTGCACCCTCTGGCCCTACTCTACACTCTCTAACCCACATCTTCAATCTCTCCCTCTCTTCTGGCATCTTCCCCAACTCTCTAAAACATGCACTAGTCAGCCCCATACTTAAAAAGCCCTCACTGGACCCAACCGATCTTAACCTACGCCCTATTTCTTGCTCCCCTTTTTATCCAAACTCCTTGAACGTCTGGTCTACAACCGACTGTGTGATCACCTTGCCGAAAATAGCCTCCTTGATCCCCTTCAGTCTGGATTTCGGCCTCAACACTTCACTGAAACTGCTCTCTTAAAACTGACAAACGATCTACTAAAGGCCAAAACCAACGGACACTATTCTGTACTCCTACTCCTGGAACTTTCTGCTGCCTTTGATACGGTTGACCATCCCCTCCTCCTCAAAAAACTCCATGCCTTTGGTCTCCGTGACTGTACTCTTCCTACTTATCCAACCTCACCTTTAGCGTTACTTACAATTCTACTTCCTCCTATCCTCTTCCATTCTCTGTTGGGGTCCCCCAAGCCTCTGTTCTTGGACCCCTCCTTTTTTCAATCTACACCTCCTCTCTGGGTCAGCTGATGATACCCAAATCTATTTATCCACCCTTCTCCCTCAGTCTTTAGACGAATCACTAATTTACTATCAGATAGATCGGTCTGGATGTCTCACCACTTCCTCAAACTCAATCCATCCAAAACCGAGCTTGTTATTATTACAATGACACTTCCCATCCTTGCTGACATTCCAAGCTGCGATAGGAGGTCTGCCTCCCCCTCTGGTTTGGGGGCCTATAGCATTCACCTAATATCTTCCCAATAGGGTATTCCTTTTGAAGTTCTACCTCCTCCTTAGCTCCTTTCGTGATGTCGTCCCGTTACCTACACATTGTTCTTGATATACAAGCATACCCCTCCCCATTTCTTACCCTCTCTATCTCTACGATATAGGTAATACCCCATGAATGGTCACCAGCCAACCATGAGAGCTGTCAAACCAAGTCTGAAATTCCCATAAAATCAAAATCCTCCTAATACATTAACAGCTCCAGTTCTCCCATCTTGTTGGCCAGTCTTCTTTTGTTTGCATACACTCTCTCCCTGCTTCTATACACTCTCTCCTCTCTCCCTGCTCCCATACATCCCCCTCCATACACTCTCTCCCCTACACATCCCCCTCCATACACTCTCTCCCTGCTTCCATACATCCCCCCTCCATATCTCTCCCTGCTTCCATACACTTTCTCATCTCTCCCTGCTCTCATACATCCACCCCCCCCCCCCCCCATACACTCCTCTCTCCCTGATCCCAGCTGTCAAACCAAGTCTGAAATTCCCATAAAATCCAAATCCTCCTAATACATTGTTGCCCAGTCTTCTAGTGTTTGCATACACTCTCTCCCTGCTTCAATACATCTCCCCTCCATACACTCCTCTCTCCCTGCTCCCATACATCTCCCCTCCATACACTCTCTCCCTGCTTCCATACATCTTGCCTCCATACACTCTCTCCCTGCTCTGATAGACTCTCTCCCATACATCCCCCTCCATACACTCTCTCCCATACATCTCCCCTCAATACACTCTCTCCCTGCTCCCATACATCTCCCCTCCATACACTCTCTCCCTGCTCCCATACATTCTCTCCTCTCTCCCATACACTCTCCCTGCTCTCATACATCCCCCTCCATACACTCTCTCCCTGCTCTCATACATCCCCCTCCATACACTCTCTCCCTGCTCATACATCTCCCTCCATACACTCTCTCCCTGCTCATACATCCCCCTCCATACACTCTCTCCCTGCTCATACATCCCCCTCCATACACTCTCTCCCTGCTCATACATCTCCCTCCATACACACTCTCCCTGCTCATACATCCCCCTCCATACACACTCTCCCTGCTCATACATCCCCCTCCATACACTATCTCCCTGCTCATACATCCCTCTCCATACACTCTCTCCCTGCTCATACATCCCCCTCCATACACTCTCTCCCTGCTCCCATACATCTCCCCCTCTCTCCCTGTTCACATACATCCCCCCCCTCCATACACTCTCTCCTCTACATCCCCCCCTCCATACACTCTCTCCTCTACATCCCCCCCTCCATACACTCTCTCCTCTACATCCCCCCCTCCATACACTCTCTCCTCTACATCCCCCCCTCCATACACTCTCTCCTCTACATCCCCCCCTCCATACACTCTCTCCTCTACACCCCCCCCCTCCATACACTCTCTCCTCTACACCCCCCCCCCCTCCATACACTCTCTCCTCTACACCCCCCCCCCCTCCATACACTCTCTCCCCCCTCCATACACTCTCTCCTCTTTCCAATACATCTCCCCTCCATACTCCTCTCTCCCATACATCCCCCTCAATACACTCCTCTCCCATACATCCCCCTCCATAGTCTCTCCTCTCTCCCATACATCCCCCTCCATACACTCCTCTCTCCCTGCTCCTATACATCTCCCCTCCATACTCCTCTCTCCCATACATCCCCTCCATACAGTCTCTCCTCTCTCCTATACATCCCCCTCCATACACTCTCTCCCTGCTCCCATACATCTCCCTCCATACACTCCTCTCTCCCATACATCTCCCTCCATACACTCCTCACTCCCTGCTCCAATACATCTCCCCTCCATACACTCCTCGCTCCCTGCTCCAATACATCTCCCCTCCATACTCCTCTCTCCCATACATCCCCCTCCATAGAGTCTCTCCTCTCTCCCATACACCCCCCCTCCATACACTCCTCTCTCCCTGCTCCCATACATCTCCCCTCCATACAGTCTCTCCTCTCTCCCTGCTCCCATACACCCCCCTCCATACACTCCTCTCTCCTCTCTCCCGCCTCTCCGGATTGTTACTTTGTATCCCACACGTGGTCGCAGAAGTTCATAGAGCGCCGTGACGTCACGCAGCCTTCCTCCTATGACGGGAGCTGGGCGGGAGGAAGGCGTGTTTTCCTCTGTGGCCCGGCCTCCTACTGAATGTATTAGCATATGATTAGCATGTGATTATCGCCGAGCAGAGGCTGCAGAGTGAAGCAGGTGCCGAACATGGCGAGTCAGCCCGGAGCCGCTCTCCGCCTCTTTCTCCTGATCAGCGGGCTCCGAGCCGGATTACTCCAGCAAGGTACCGGGGACCGGGGAGGAGACATTCTTCCAGGCAGGCTGAGGCAGTGCTGGGGAGGAAGGAGAGCACAGAGCCGGGAATAAAGCGCAGGCAGCAGGGGGTGGAGGAGAGAGGAATGCGGGAAAGGGAAAGTCACAGCCTGGAGGAGAGGAGAGGAGAGGGGGAGCAGCCTGGAGGAGAGGAGGAAGGAGAAGGCTGATGGAGAGACTTCTATACACAGCAATGGGAGAAGAGAGGAGGAAATCAGTGGAGCTGGGACTGTCACATCCATTGGTGGGAGATGACATTAGCAGGAGCTGGGACTGTCACATCAGTGGGAGATGAGGGGTGCAAGCATACTAGATGAGGGGTACATGGATAGGAGATGAGGGGTACATGGATAGGAGATGAGGGGTACATGGATGTGGGATGAGGGGTGCAAGCATAGGAGATGAGGGGTACATGGATGGGGGATGAGGGGTGCAAGCATAGGAGATGAGGGGTACATGGATGGGGGTGCAAGCATAGGAGATGAGGGGTACATGGATAGGAGATGAGGGGTACATGGATGTGGGATGAGGGGTACATGGATGGGGGATGAGGGGTGCAAGCATAGGAGATGAGGGGTACATGGATGGGGGATGAGGGGTGCAAGCATAGGAGATGAGGGGTACATGGATGGGGGATGAGGGGTGCAAGCATACTAGATGAGGGGTGCAAACATACTAGATGAGGGGTGCAAGCATATTAGATGAGGGGTACATGGATGAGGGTGCAAGCATAGGAGATGAAGGGTGCAAGTATATTAGATGAGGGGTACATGGATGGGGGATGAGGGGTGCAAGCATAGGAGATGAAGGGTGCAAGCATAGGAGATGAGGTTTACATGGATGGGAGATGAGGGTTGTAAGCATGGAGATGAGGGGTGTAAGCATAGGAGTTGAGGTTTACATGGATGGGAGATGAGGGGTGTAAGCATGGAGATGAGGTTTACATGGATGGGAGATGAGGGGTGTAAGCATGGAGATGAGGGGTGTAAGCATGGAGATGAGGGGTGTAAGCATAGGAGTTGAGGTTTACATGGATGGGAGATGAGGGGTGTAAGCATGGAGATGAGGTTTACATGGATGGGAGATGAGGGTTGTAAGCATGGAGATGAGGGGTGTAAGCATAGGAGTTGAGGTTTACATGGATGGGAGATGAGGGGTGTAAGCATGGAGATGAGGTTTACATGGATGGGAGATGAGGGGTGTAAGCATGGAGATGAGGGGTGTAAGCATAGGAGTTGAGGTTTACATGGATGGGAGATGAGGGGTGTAAGCATAGGAGAGGAGATGTACAGGGATGGGGGACAGAGTGCAATCAGTGCAGGCAGATCAGTGGTTGTGATGGGGAGGGGACATGAGATTGGGGTACAGGAGGGTTCTAGAGCATGGAGGGGAACATTGGGCTGGGATGTAGGAGATGTTGAAGGGAATGATTGAAGTATCTCAGGGAAGGGATGGGGATGAAGCCAGAACTGGTACACTTTAGGAATGAGGGCACCAAAAGGTTAGTCTTTGGGACAGCTGGGATTATACAGATGATTGTGGGGGAGGAGGAGCACAAGAAATGCGGGGAAGAGGGGTGCAGACAGTATGGGGTGCAGGAGTTGTACTGTGAATGGCAGGGTGCAGAAAGTGTATTGAGCAGGAACTGTGGGGTGCGGGAGGTGTACTGTGCAAGGAAAAATGGGGTGCGGGAGGTCTACTGTGCAGAGAGAAATGGGTGGTAAGAGGGGTACTATACAGGGAAAAGTGGGGTGTGGGTGGTGTACTGTGCAGGGAACATGGGGTGCGGCTAGTGTACTGTGCAGGGAAGATGGGGTGCGGGTAGTGTACTGTGCAGGAAAAAGTGGGGTGTGGGTAGTGTACTGTGCAGGGAACATGGGGTGCAGGGCAAAGTGGGGTGTGGGTAGTGTACTGTGCAGGAAAAAGTGGGGTGAGGGTAGTGTACTGTGCAGGGAACATGGGGTGCAGGGCAAAGTGGGGTGTGTGTAGTGTACTGTGCAGGGAAGATGGGGTGTGGGTAGTGTACTGTGCAGGGACTAGGGGAAAGACTGGTACTGCGTAGGAAACATGGGTACTGCATTGCAAAGGATTAGAGATTTTGCACAGAAAGGAGTTAATGGAATAGGGTTCAATAACCAGGGGCTGATGCACTTACTTTAGAAATGGGGCTCTAGCGGTAGGAGCCTATGACGTTCTTTATATGACATGCTATGTAATATGTAGAATTGGAAAGGGGGAAATGAATGGGACGAGTATTGTGGAAAAGCAAAGTTAAAGCTAGATGTAGATAAAGTGTCACCTGTGAATGAGGATGTGTTCGGGATCAGAGGGAGTCTTTGGAATTTCGGGAACCCCTGTCAATGTGATGTGCTACCATGTTATTGGGCTGAAATAGGGGCAGAGAAATAAAGCTGGTGGGGTAAAAGGAGAGGGAAAGAAGTGCAGATTGAGAGGTAAAAGGAGTGAGGACGATGGAGGGGGGAGGATAGCCAGAGAGGAGAGAGATTTCACATGAAAGAGAGATGGAAGGATCAGGGAGATGAGAGCCAGAAGATGAAAGGAGAAGAACAAAAGGGAATGGGGGAGAGGGAAGGGAGGGTAAGCGGGAACAGGAGGGAGAGAGATGGGTAAACAGAAGGGTATGAGTGAAGAGGAGGAAGATGAAGGATGGCAGAAGAAGAGAAAACTGAGACGCGCATAATGATTAACCCTGTCTTTCAAAGAGCCACTTGTTGCATCTCGGTGTTGATGTGGGGTTTTATGTGTTGGCCGGTCCATTGCATTTTATGTCAATATTCCAAGCTCCTGAATCAGATCTTGGTTGTACAGATCTGGGTTGTACATGGTCCACAAACACACATGGGTGGTACCCATGTGTCAGATGTAACCGTCCCTGAGAGATGGACTTGTGTGGTTAGGAGTATAATCTGTGCAGCCCTACACCTGGATTAGATGTGTAGAATGGATATGTGAACACATCGTGGCACCCAGATCCCGTTTTCTTTTTCCCCCAAGTACAGTATGTTGATGGTGTGATGAATAAATAAGTGCGTAGTACATGTAGAACGTAGCTCTGAGCTCAGACACTGCATAGGCTGGTTTGGTTTGGAAGTGCACACCAATTAGCTGCTGTGATATCTCTGAAATCGAGCATTCTATATATTTTATTCTTTTTATTGATATGAATGGGCTCGGAGCACCCATGCACTTTATTTAGGGTCTAGTTGAGAGCATAGAACTATGAATCTTTTGTGCCGTCTTTCGGTTACTATGGGTCTTCTAGCATCAGCCATGGCTAGTTTGTATCAGGGAACCTTTATTGAATGATTTCAAACTGTTGCATAGACCACCCCCCTTCCCTGGGGGCATGGGGAGGACTGGATCCAGCTTTTTCTGCTGGGGGGAGGGCGATGCATAGGAGCTTTAAATCCCAGTATTGTTCATTTGGAATCCTTTAATTCCAGGACGAGGGGATGTTTAGTTAGTGTTTAGAAAGCTGCTCTCCCTTTCATTACATTTTCTTTTCCTGGTGTCTGATTCCTCCAGTGTTGATCTTGATGTTAGCGCAGTAATTGTGCGAATTTCATGTTTTTTTTTCTAAAATCTGCATGGTATGAAATAAAGAGGAGCCTTTTTTATGTTTTGCCGGTTGCAGTGATTCCATGATTCCAAGCAAAAAAAATAGTCTTTCAGTCCAGGCTGGCCTCCAATCTCACTGGAGGTTTGTCTCTGCTACTATGAAGCCTTATCTGGGTTATTCATGTTCTTCTCGATTCAAGCTGCAACTGTTCTGGCACCGTTCTGAATCAAGAGGGCAGTGTTTGCATTTGGAGAACAAAAACAGAAAAAATACTTCTCTCCGGCTCCCTGTCCATCACAGTGATGCTCGCTCTGCAAAGCCAGTTCTCACCCTTTAGCCATGACTGTAAAATGCTCCTTCCCGTCTTACTGTACCTTCCATGCTATTCACTCATCATGCCCCCTCTATCCGTCTAATCCCATAGTAAATAATGTATCTGATCTGATTGTCAGGTCAGGCTAGGTATCCCTAAAATGTCCCTTATGCCTCGTACACACGCAACGATTGTTGGCTGTGAATTTTCGGCCAACGTCCGATCAGCCGATTTTCGGCTTGTTAGTATGATGCTTTCGACAACCGACTACGGCTTTTCGGCCAAACAAAATCTGGTGTGCAGGCTATAAAATTTTTGTTGGCCGTCAACACAACGGCCGATTTTCCGTCAGTACAGATTTCGGCGGACAAAAATCTGATGAGCAAGACTGGGCATGCTCAGAGAAGAAAAAACACACGGAAAGTAAACCAGCACATGACATCACTTCTGAAGTTGGTTGTTGTTGGCCGACAAAATTTGTGTGCAGTCTAGAGCACATTTCAACCAACACAACAACACTGGACAAAAGACGGCCGATCGGTCGGCCGATAATCGTTGGGTGTGTACGAGGCACTATTTAAAGCATAGACTCTCAGTCTTCTAAGTGCCTTCTAATGAGTTCACAGCTGATGGAATTAGAGCAGTGGTGATGGATAATGTTTGTTAAAATAAAATTGGCCTGATAATATTCTGTTCCTGACATCTATGCCTTTTTAAATTGTCGTGTACAACAATTAAAACATTCAGTAGGCTAACTTTGAATGCTTGGATGTAGGTTGGATTTCATTAAGTGCTTTGAAGGTCAACTAATTAGTACCATGAAGTACCCCCCCCCCCCCCATCTGTCCCTCCTAAAGAACTTTTCCTTTTGCCTTCTTGATGGCAACGAGGGTTTGTGCCTATTAGTATAGAATTTAGGAGCCAGATTGTCCAGTCCAGGAGCCAGCAGGGTTTTTTTTGTTTAGGACCAGGCTCCAGTGACAGCAAATAGGGCGCCAGCTGTAGTTTTTAAGTAACCTTGGCTATTAGTCTCCAGGGATTTGTCTAGCCCCGCTAACACTCGTGATTCTGCTTTTATATTTCAGCCTGCTTGATAGTCTTCCTTTATAATGAAGAATTGCATTATAATTACAAGCCACTAATCTCTGCAGTGATTCCACAAGAAAATGCACATCTCAATCGTACAGGGATGTCCTCATCTTGTGCGTCCCTCCTTTTTTTTTTCTGCATTGCTTATTTCAGTAGTGTCAATTCTTCTGTGCTTATTTAGATTCCTATGCGACCATATATCATGCCAGAAAACAGAAAAAAATGTCAGGCTTTGTTGTGTTTGCAGCACAAGATAGGTCTGTAGTTAACAGCAACAAGTGTGGAAATTGTAGTAGTGGAGTTGACAGTCAGTTCTGTATCGTAAAATGGCTTTCTTGTCTGACGCATTCATGTAATTGTGCTTTGAACTCCCTATCCACTTTTTACACAAAGTCATCATCTTCGCATTGGGCAGAGGGAGGGTGATGCTAATTTGTATAATTACACAGTATGTAGAGGGAACTAAAAAAGGACCATTGGGGTACATTAGGCATGAACTGTACACAGCAGCTGTCACTTATGGCTCATAAGCTTACTAAAGACAAAGCTACGGAAGATTTGGAGTGGAGACGTTCAAACTACAAACCTGTGTTGTAAAGCTCTGTGCTTTTTTTTTTTTTTTTTTTTGGCAATATTTGTAATAATTGCTTTTAGAGGTGTAGCGTAGCTATTTTTTAATGTCTTTTATGCTGAAATTAGCCACGATATTACATTAAAAAAGGGCTTCTGATGGCAGCAGCCATGTGAAGATTTTTCTTCGAGATCTTCCTGGTGATCATTTGTAGATCCTGTTTTATTTGGCATGTGCCTCCACTAAATGGTACATGTTGGCCGATCTTCTCATTGTGATTGGTGTGCCAACCTAATGCCTCGTACACACGCAATGATTATCGGCCGACTTTTGTCCAAAGTTGTGTTTTGTTGGTTGGAATGTGCCTAGACTGCACACGAATTTTCTCGGCCAATAAAAATCTACTTCAGAAGTGATGTCGTGCTGGTTTACTTTCCGTGTGTTTTTTCTTCTCTGAGCATGCCCAGTCTTGCTCATCAGATTTTTGTCTGCCGAAATCTGTACTGACTGATGGAAAATCGGCCGTTGTTATGATGGCCAACAAAAATTTTATAGCCTGCACACCAGATTTTATTCGGCCGAAAAGTCCGAGTCGGTTGTCGGAAGCATCATACTAATGGGCCATACACACTATACAATTTTCTGAAGACTTTTTCCTTTAGACTTACCAAAACCATATAATATGAGGTCAAACCTAAACACTTTCAATTTGTATGCAATTTGGCCGGCCCTTGCACTACATAGAAAAGGTAAATCTGAAGGCAATCTAACCACAAAAGTTGGATAGTGTGTATACAGCTTAACAAGCCGAAAATCTGCCGATCGGACATTGGCCGAAAATTCCCAGCCAATAATCGATGCGTGTGTACGAGGCATAACTCTTCTGTTTAACATAAGACTATTTCTCCTTTTGTCACCCCAGTGTTCTGTGCCACAGCAGCCTCCATTACAAAAAATGAACAGAATAATGTATACTTGGGTCCTTATTTATTAAAGCCAAGCAAAGAGAACAATCTCTCTGAAGAATATAACTTTTTTTTTTGAAGGTTTTTCAGTAGATGCCGAAGACCAGATCTGAAGGATGCAGCTAAAGTTGGACTTCTAGACCACTTGGCATGTTAGACCATTACTAATTTTCAGATACCACTGAGAAGATAATACTCTGTACAGCCACCTGTAGGATTCCGGCAGCATGGTGTCATTCTGCAAGACATATATATGAAAAGTTATCTAAAAGGATGTAGAATCAGGATTTAAGAATGTTTGACGAGCAGCTGGTGCAGACGCTAACAAAGAATGGGGTTCAAAATTTTGCCAACTTGAAGGAGTATTGTGTGATAGAGTAGAGGAGATCCATTTTTATTTTATCCAGGAGGGATTCCAAATCTATAGTAGGATAGGATAAAATCAAGTACTTTATTTACCTTGTGTGAGGATTGGTAGAAGTCTGTAGATTGGGTCAGATTTTTCCAAGCCATTTTTGATTAGTTGTATAATATAATGCAAAGCCCAATATATAGTGGTTACCCATCGCAGCGTGTAATCAGATTTTAGAGTTAATCAGTTTAAAGTAGTAAAAACAATGAAAGATCATTTTTGATTTAATGAGTGTTGCTTCACTGTGCATACTGATTTTTCTTTTTATTTGACAGCCAAATGTTGAGAACTAACTTAGGTGTAAAGTAACATGGAACCCATTGAGTGTCAAAAGATAAGGGAATGAAAAAAGTTACTTGGAAAGGAAATTCTTCAGAAGAAACAGTCAAATTGTTTGATATATGTTTTGTGGATCACTTAGAACTATAGTGCAGTTATCTTTTTATCCTTTTTTTTAAATTATTTTACACTTGTGTAATAACTCATTTGCTGTAATCAATTTACTCTGTTTAGCTGTATTTACAAAGTTTGCAACATATTAAAATGCTTGCAACAAACATTTTTCTAGACTTATTGGATTTTCAATAATACAGCAATATGCCAAAAGCAATCATCTACTCGTTAATACAGAGAATGAGTGTTACAGATTTGTAAAGCGCATTAGCAAATCACAATAGTGACACACAAAGACAAGCATATAGGAGAGGTAGGGATCCCTCTGGGAGAGTATGGAATGCAGTAAGTGTGGGCATGGTCCCACGTTGGCTCTGCTATGGTCTGCCCCTATCCACGTTTTCAACCTATTTTTTTTTAACATTGCGGAATGTAGTATTTATTTATGGTCCCTTTTTATAAAGTGGTAGACAGCAGAAAGCTGACAACTAATTGTGCCTAAATGGAGGCTTCGATGTCTGCTGCCAACTTAGTATGTTCTAAGCCATCACAGATTTAATTTTGGATCATTCTTCTGGATAAGTCCTGTCTTGTATACACTAGCATAAGGAGCTTGATCCTTAACTGATATTAAAACAGATGTGGGCCTGCCATAGCTTGAATTTTCGGATGCAGCCATTGTTCGGCAACCTCACTGTATTCAGGCAGCCTTGGATGCTCGTTTCAATAACCGGCAGTAGATATTCCACCATTCACCCTGTTTATCATTGATAGGAAAATCCAATTGAATTTCGATCCGGGGCCATCTGATATTTATTTTTTTTTATTTTTTGTCTTAGGTGTACTGTATGCCTGGCTACTTTGATTTGTCCAGTCCTTTGTTAAACATCATGAAGAGTTAAGCCTAGTACACACGCAACAAATTGACCGGTCGTCCGTCTTTTGTCCAGAATTGTGTTTTGTTGGTTGGAATGTGCCTAGACTGCACACGAATTTTCCCGCACAACAAAATTCTACTTCAGAACTGATGTCTTGTGTTGGTTTGCTTTCTTTGTGTTTTTTCTTCTCTGAGCATGCCCAGTCTTGCTCATAAGATTTTTTCCCTGTCGAAATCTGTACTGACTGCACGAAAATTGGCCGTGTTTTGACGGAGGACAAAAATTTTATAGCTTGCACACCAGATTTTTTTCGGCTGAAAAGTCGGAGTCGGTTGTCGGAAGCATCATACTAACAAGCCGAAAATCGGCAGATCGGTCGTCGGACGAAAATTCCCGGCCGAATTTCGAAACACGTGTGTACAAGGCTTAAAAGACTAAACCAAAAATGCTAGCTGGCCATACAGGGCTAATCCCTGTGTGAACTAATAACACAAAGGGGTTGATTTAGTAAAACTGAAGAGTGCAGCTGTGCATGGTAGCCAGTCAACTTCTAACTTCAGTGTCTTCAATTAAGCTTTAATTAAAAAACAAAATCTGGAACCTGATTGGTTTGTTTGCAGAGCTGCACCAGATTTTGCACTCTCCAGTTTAGTAAATCAACCCCAAAGTATCTGATGCATCAACCTGTGTTGGGCGGGAATTCACCAGATCCAACTAGTCAATGGTTGTAATCTTTCCCAAGTGTAGAAAATAGAACAGATCTGTTTATTTTCCTAGTAAAGTCAAAGCTGAACTCTGATGAACACATATGAACTCTGTTTTATCTGTTAAATTATTTAAAATGTCTTTAGCAATGTCAGACAGCTTTGCTAGGTGAATGAAGCTACTTTCTCTGTTAACATTAAGGCATATCTAAACCCAAACCTAAAAATTGAATGTATTGAAGCTTGCCTGTCCTTGGGTTTGGAGGCTGCATTCCTTTTCATTTTCCTAGGCTAAAGGCCCGTACACACAATAAGAAATTCGGAAGGGAAAATTTCGTCCGACAACCGATCTGCTGATTTTCGGATTGTTAGTATGGTGCTTTCGACAGCCGACTCCGACTTTTCGGCTGACAAAATCCTGATGTGCAGGCTATAAAATTTTTGTCCTCCGTCAACACACGTCTGATTTTCATCTCATTAGTACAGATCTTATTAGCAAGACTAGGCATTCTCAGAGACGAAAGAACACATGCAAAGCAATCCAACACATGACATCACTTCTGAAGTAGAATTCTGTCGTACGGGAAAATTCGTATGAAAATAACCTCTTCACTTTCCACATCAGACTAGCATGCCACAAAAAACGGACGACAGATCGTTCGATAATCTGATCGTGTGTACGGGGCTTTAGAACATTTTCAGAAAATGCAGAAAACACCTGTTGCTCTCGCCGGAAATGTAGTGTTCTTGTCACTGAGCTGAAAAGAGCACAGAGAACCCTCTCTATATATTGTGTAAACTACTAGTCCAATCAATCCGCCATGTAATGGAGATGAAGAAATGCAGAAATGTTTAAAGTCAAAAAACAAGAAAAAGTCAGCATGCCACCCATGTACTTTTAAAAAAATGTTTTAAGATCAAAATGCAAACGTAATCGCCTAAAGAAGTTAGGGAGATGCATAGCACTAGTGGAAGACGTGTTCCTTTTTATCTTCATACGTGATCACTTTTGCATTTGGACCTCAATATATTTTTGAGGTACATAGTGTTGTGCAGGCCTTTTCATATAATTTAGCTATAACACAGTGCCGCTATAAGCCAAGCACTTGGCATCAGGTGCTGGATGGTTTGGACGTTATTCTAGTGTTTTTAAAGTTTGGCTTGTGTGGAAACCGTGGCTGATACAGTGGAGAAGTCTATAAGCCAGAAGGGAGGCTTGCCAGGTGAAAAAAAAAAAAAAAAAATCAACTTGGTAAGTTAAGTAAAAAAAAAAGAAAATTAGAGGTAAAAAGTCAGAAAAAAGAAAATGAATGCAGCTGCCACATCTAATTACTAATGAGCTGTAATTGATTATAATTTTGTGTTTGGGTTTAGATACATTTTAAGGGCTTTAGCAGTGCTACCTCACTGCCTGCTAAGAGAACAGTTGGCTCTGGTTCACCATTTGCGCAGACATGGCAGCCCATTCAAATGACTGTGCCTGTGTTTCCTGCAAAGAAAGGGCTGCTTGCACCTTTTTAAAAAGGCAGCCTCAGGAAATTCAGAAGGTGCTTTTGACAATGGAATTTCCATGCAGTTCCTGCGCCTGCAAGGGTGCTGTAGGTTGAGATGTGTGGAGGTGGTTGCGGGTGTGGGAACAGGTATGTCTCCTGCACCCCAGGACCGTCTTAACACAGGGCAAAAGGGACAGCTTCCCCGGGCCCAAGTCAGCTTCCCTTGAGCCCGCACTGCTTGCAAATAGTTAAGTGGATTTGGGAGGGCCCAAGAAAAAGTTTGCCCAGGGTCTAATCAATATTTAAGACAGCCCTGCTACACCCGCAACTACCTGCTCACAAGCGGAGAAGCGCAAACCTAGTCTTAAGCCTCGTACACACGCAACGAATTTCTGCCGACTGGTCGTCCGTCTTTTGTCCAGAGTGGTGTCTGTTGGTTGGAATGTGCTCTAGACTGCACACAGATTTTCCCACACGACAGAATTCTACTTCAGAAGTGATGTCATGTGTTGGTTTGCTTTCTTTGTGTTCTTTCTTCTCTGAGCATGCCCAGTCTTGCTCATAAGATTTTTCCCCATCGAAATCTGTACTAATGAGACGAAAATCGGACTTGTTTTGACGGTCGACAAAAATTTTATAGCCTGCACACCAGGATTTTTTCGTCCGAAAAGTCGGAGTCAGTTGTCGGAAGCATCATACTAACAAGCCGAAAATCGGCAGATCGGTCGTTGGATGAAAATTCCCGACCCGAATTTCCTCTCGTGTGTATGGGCCTTTAAAGTAGAACTACACTCGCCTCCACTCTACACTCGCCTCCACTCTACACTCGCCTCCACTCTGACACTCGCCTCCACTCTGACACTCGCCTCCACTCTGACACTCGCCTCCACTCTGACACTCGCCTCCACTCTGGCACTCGCCTCCACTCTGGCACTCGCCTCCACTCTGGCACTCGCCTCCACTCTGGCACTCGCCTCCACTCTGGCACTCGTCTCCACCCTGGCACTCGCCTCCACTCTGGCACTCGCCTCCACTCTGGCACTCTGGTGGACTCCTGGATTTACCTTATTGGCCAAAGATTTCAACTTCAGCTGGTTTTCCTCTAGGTTCTTTGGTAGTTTTAGATTGGCGGGCCAAGATGACTTCACTCCTGTGCATGTGTGGCAGTTTTTTTTCATCTCGGCGGGTACTGAAATTGTACTCTGAGCTAGGCATGTGTGAATGCACAACAGTCTGATTGGCTCCACTGCTGTCCTTTCTTCACCCTGTCCAGCTGCTGTTGATGATAGAGGAGTTTTTCCAGATAGAATTGTCTACATATGCAGGTTGTCTGTAAAGGACTTATTTCTAAGGGCAAGCACAGCTGCATTATATGGTGTTTTCGGTTTGTCTGGAGTTGAACTTTAAATTAAATTGCACATGTTGCAATTCTTCATCCATCTTCCCTCCTTGCCTTCAAAAAAAACATATCTATGTGCTTCTACCACTTGCTGTGAGTCAGTGGTGGCATTTGAAAGGCAGATGTCATGCTTGTTTAAAAGTATATTTTAATCCTGTTTTCCAGAACAGTCAAAGGAAGTGCCAGCTCTAGAAGAAATGGAACAGTGAAAATGTGTGCTTACAACACAATAGTCAATGTGTGTTAATAATTTGGAGCTATCTTTATTTCACATTCTTATGCTTGCTTCTGCATTTTTGTGTTTTGTACAGAGGCTTAATAATTCAATGTGGTCGGAATATGCCAACTAAAGTTAATGTAAAGCTTAAACTCCATTTTTTTTTTCCCCTAGTTTTCATTATGGTGTGGAAGTATTATTATTTTTATCTTTTTGCTGTCCGGTGCTCTGGAGATTTACCCTCACTTTCTGTCTTGCGGACAACGATTCCACCAAATATGAAGCTAGGGAAAATCTGCAACATTGAAACAGAAATAAAAATCCAACAGGGGTTCTAGCCTTTCCTTCTAAAGCAAAGCATTGGTATTTGATTCTTTGTTGCTTTTGGAGATTACCCTGACCCCCTACTGATGTCAGATGGCTGACTCTCCTGCTGCTGGCAAGTTGTCAGTCACCTGTGGCAGGGATCGCTAGGGGGGTGCCTGGCTGTTCCTATAGAAATGTTCCTCTGTGGTTGAGGCAGCAAGATGTCTTCTCACTGCTAGCAATTGAGATTTTAAAGCATTCAGGCCAGCGACAGAACAACATCCTTGCATCTTGATGCAGAGGTGTTTGTTCCATGGAGACGTGCAGGCAGAATCTTTTGTGATTCTGCGACTTTAGTGGCAGAATCACCTGTTTAACTTCAGCATTTCTGTGTGGTAAAATGTCACCAGGACAGGAAGGTAAGTCTCTTAATAGATCTCCACAAACACTATATTGTTAAAAGTATTGGGACGCCTTCCTTTACACACACATGAACTTTAATGGCAACCCAGTCTTAGTCCGTAGGGTTCAATATTTGGGTTGGCCCACCCTTGGCAGCTATAATAGCTTCCACTCTTCTGGGAAGGCTGTCCACAAAATGTAGGAGTGTGTCTTTGGGAATGTTTGACCATTCTTCCAGAAGAGCATTTGTGAGGTCAGGCACTGATATTGGACGAGAAGGCCTGGCTTGCAGTCTCTGCTCTAATTCATCCCAAAGGTGTTCTATAGGGTTGGGACAAGGACTCTGTGCAGGCCAGTCAAGTTCCTCCACCCCAAGCTCACTCATCCATGTCTTTATGGGCCTTTTTCAGATGTATTGGTCAGCGTTAACCAGCGTCAGTCAGCGTTGGCCGGCGTCAGTCAGCATTTTCTATATCGTCTCAGCATATTGTGCATAGTTCAGTTTAATTAGAGTATCCCACTCATTCCTTCTCCTATCCAAGTTCCTAATAAATCATAACAACCAAAGAAACTGGATTGTCCTTGTCTGAGGTAAAAAGAACAGTTGGAAACATGTCATAATGGTCTATTGTTGCTAATGGTAACCCAGGGGAACCCACACACAGCAGGGAGTAGTGCTACATGTGTAATAGGAAACTCTCCATAGTACATCAGAAGTGCATTAAGACCCCCGATCCGAGGTATGTATATATATATATATATATATATATATATATATATATATATATATATATATATATATATATATATATATATATATATATATATATATATATATATATATTATAAAAAATTTTTTTTTTTTTCTTTTACTTGCAGCACTTATTGAAAGTAGAACATATAGGAAATGTACATAAATTGGAGAAATGTGCTGCATTCATTTTTATTTTACTTTGACATACACTTTACGCTAGATGATCCGTTTACACTTAAAATAGCAAGTGTATAAATTGCCTTTTCATGCTTTCAAGCATCTCAGTGTTTATGGTGCATTTTTGTGTTTTCCACACTTCCTGCATTTTGTGTACAGCTACAGAGGGATGTATAGTACATTTTATGTGTGTTGCCATTTGTTTCTGTGGAAGAAGCACTTTCTGGACATTTCAGCAAGCGGGACCTCCATGAAACCTAAAATTCCTCCCTCACACTCTGCATCCATTACTCTCTAAGTGCTTTAGTTACAGGAAAGAACGCCTATCGCACAGAAGTTTGAATGGACTATGACATCATAGGCCTATGTGTTTTTCAATTGCAAGCTCCATGAACACTCACAAATGTTTGATAGGTTTAGGACCTGTTCATAATTTTGTCCTTTTTTTTTGTAGTAAAACACAAGTAGAAAACAATGCGATAATGATAAAAATCCCATTCATTACTGCGTGGCTAGTTTTGCTATGTATAGTACTTGTTGCATTTTTACTATATGCATGTTTAGGTAGGCAGTCCCAATTAGAAGGAAAAACACAAAACCATATTCTGCTGTTATATGGCATTTCTACCATGGAAAATGTTTTTGTACTTGACTACTCTCTCACCATTTTGGGAAAACCTAAGATGAGAAATTACATTTAAAGTGCAGAAAGAAGACCCATCGATCCTTTTCATATGGCACTTTTCCACTGCAAGTACCGGCTCAGGTCTACTCGTCCCTGCTTGGCCTGGTTGGCTTTTCCACTGCTGGTACCGCATGGTACGGTGTTGGAACGGTTCGGTTCGGTACGGTATAGTTTGCTTTTCCACTAAAGTAGTACTAAAGTTAAGTGGGTGGGATAACAACGGGGTGGGTGGGATTCTCTGACCAATCAGTGGCTAGTAGTGACTGCATGCAAAGGATTGTGGGATATGGTACCGGGTATGGTACCTGTTGGAACCACAATCGAGTAGGTACTGTTTTTGAGAGCCGTACCGTTCGTTTCCATGCAGTGGAAAAGTGCCGCCGTACCGTACCGAACCGTTCCTACATTATACCATGCGGTACCAGCAGTGGAAAAGCACAAAAGCGAGCCGAACCGTTCGGTTCCATGCAGTGGAAAAGCACCAATAGACAGTAAAGGGTCATTTAAAGTTTCAGTAAACCTAACACGTTTCTGATTGTTGTTAGTTCTCACAAATAACTTCTCTTGCTGGGTGCTCATTGTTTTGGGGTATTACTATTCTCTTATTTGGCAAACCCCTAGTTAATCCTAATATGCCCTCCCTATTTAAAGTGGCAACGTTTTTGTCAGCTAATTTTCTGTATTCTGCGTTTCCACTCTAACTTTGCATACCCAAGGTGTTTCAGCAGCTTGCCTGGCCCATGACCACTCATGACTGCAGGAGAACCAATTGGATTCTTGTGGCCACAGGAAGAGGAAAGGAAGGGTCCTGCTGTGACATGCAGGACACATCACAAACTGCAAGGGATTCCATCCCCACTATCAGACAGGAAGGTGTGGAGGTATAGGACACCACTATATACATAGTTAAGAAAAAAAAAAAAAAAAAAGGTTTAGGGCTGAATAAACTGCAATCTCTTCACAATTTAGTAATCAAGTTATTGTTTATATTCACAGCTACTGTAATGAGTTTACAATAGGTTTTAACGCATTTTGTGGTTTTTAATGCATTTTACCAGACATCAAAATGTGAATTAAAATATTCAAAGCCCTTCAAAAGCAAAAAATATTTACGTTAAAATACTGTACATTGCAAGCACAAGGGTGAATGGTTTTTTTTTTTTTTTTTTTTTTTTTTAGTGCCATAATTATAATTGGGGTATTCTGGCAAAGATACAGAATATATTAGCTATATAGTGAATGGTTAAAGGGTAGAAATATAGGTGCATGTATTGTAACAAAACATACTGGGTTCATAAATGTTATGAATACCTTTTTATATTCATGTTGGGGGGAAAAAAATGATTATATATCATCTTTAACTACTGTGACATGATTGGCACCTTTAAAAATGTCCCCTGGTATAATATGTTTGTCTTTAATCCTTATTATGCCCAAAGATACGAAGCAGTGTGATTAAAATTGTTAGTTTTTTTTATTTGTAGCATATGCTACCCTGTTCGATATAAGTTTGTGCATCCGTTCTTGATCTCAGATAACACTAAGAAAAGGGTCAGATTGGGCAATGACTTTATATCTATGGGCTTGAAGCATTTAAATGTCTTTCTGTGCTGCTGTTCCTTTTCACTACATAGGAATAGGCAGAAGCACTTGACCAATCCGATCAGTTAGGCTAAGTTCACATGTAGGCTTTTTGGGGTGTTTTTCTGCTCTAGGATCAGCTCAAACGCCCAACAAGACAAATCCTTTTCATGTCAATGGCCCCTGTTCACATTTGAGCGTTTTGACATTTTAAGCAAAACGCCCAACACTCAAAGTACATGAGCTTCTTTTTGGGCAGATTACAGGCTTGTTTTTTATTTTTTTCCATTGGTCACTTGTCAACTTAAAACACCTGAAAAAACGCCTGTAAATAGCAACACCAAGATGTGAATGTAGCCTTAGTGCCCAGTGAGAGAATAAGCTTCCAGAGGGTTTTTTGGGCCTATCTCAATGCCAGACCTTAAGGCTGTGTCCACATTAGGCGTTTTGGAACCGCATGCATATTCGCTGGAATTCTGCTTGTGATTCCAAATCAAGGCAAAATGTGTGACTTGTATTTTTGGTGCCATTATCCAAACGTGTTGCAGTTTTGCTGCAATTGTTGCACAAAAAGGAGCAGGAGTTTCCTTTGGGTAATAAAACACACAAAGGGCAGCCTATTGAATTGAATGGGAAGCACGTGTAAATCGCCCATTGTGAGCGGGAATGCTAGTTTCTGCTAACGTGGGATCTGAATGGGGCATAAAGAATTATTGGCCATACACACTATAAGATTTTCTGAAGACTTTTTCCTTTAAACTTACCAAAACCATATACTAGGAGGTCAAACCTAAACACTTTCAATTTGTATGCAATCTGGCAGGCCCCTGCACTACATAGAAAAGGTAAATGTGAAGGAAATCTAACCACAAAAGTTGGATAGTGTGTATCCAGCTTTAAGCCCCGTACACACGCAACGATTATCAGTCGACCGATCGTCTGACTTTTGTCCAGAGTGGTGTTTTGTTGGTTGGAATGTGCCTAGACTGCACACGAATTTTCTCGCCCAATAAAAATCTGCTTCAGAAGTGATGTCATGTGTTGGTTAGCTTTCTTTGTGTTCGTTCTTCTCTGAGCATGCCCAGTCTTGCTCATCAGATTTTTCCCTATCGAAATCTGTACTGACTGCACGAAAATCGGCAGTGTTTTGACGGCGGACAAAAATTTTATAATCTGCACACCAGAATTTTTCAGCCGAAAAGTCGGAGTCGGTTGTCGGAAGCATCATACTAACAAGCCGAATAGCGGCAGATCGGACGTTGGCCGAAAATTCCCTGCCAATTTTCGACGCTTGTGTTTGGGGCTTTAGTCTACCTAAGATGTTTTTAGTTCTAGGTAGAACATGGTGGACTGAGTCAGACCCTAGCTGCTTATACATCATGGATACCCCAAAAGCGAGATCTCCTGTCATAACTCCACATGTTCCCAGACGCCTAGGTGTGTTCCAGCAATTCCAGTTATTTGAAACATTTTAAGAAATTGTCAAGTTGTTTAAATCTTCAGCATCTTCCAAAATCTAAAATCTTAGTTTGATAATCACCCTATAAGCTTGGTGAGGCAAAAGAACAATATAAAATGATGTGATGAAAATAGAACTGTACTTAGTGATCATAAAATAAACCTGCACACCCCCCCCCCCCCCTTAATAAAAACAAAAAACCTTTTTTGATGTAATACCTTAGAACCTACCACATAACTGGGTATTTGATTGGCCAAATTCTCATTTCTACACACACCTTGCATTGATTTATGTACTCACAATTTTATGTCGTTTGTTTTGACTTTATTAGTCCTTGCAGGATAGATCTCAGTAGAGAGCGAAGTCCTCACCCAAGCTTGTCGAACAGACGCTCATAGTTCAGACGTAACTAGATCAAGGCTAGATGTACGATGCGGGAATTCTAGACCTTTTGGATGAGTGTTAATATGTGCTGCAACCCAAGAGAGGATCTGGGCTCTTGCCTTTTGGTTTGGCTCCCTTGCCTCCTGCTCTTTCTGGCGACCCTGAGAACATCTTTGTGTCAAGTGATAAATGAGGAAGAGGATTGATGTCTCTGGGACGGTGACTGTTTTCCACCAGCAAGTTGGCCTAGCATCTCATTACAGATGGATGAACTTTAACTAACACACAGGAAGCATCCATTCTGAAAAAGAAAGTTTTCAAAAACAGTTATTTGCTTTATCATGTCATGCCTTTTGAAAGGCTTTCCACAGAGATATCCCCTACAATAATTTATCTCGACTTATCTGGGCCTCAGCATAAAATATGAGCAAATGATGCAGCGGGATTGCTGATAAATTAGACTGTCGCATTAAACAGTGGTTTGCACTGCTGCTCTGGCAGATTGAGGCACCCATTACTTTCCCTGATTCTCAAACCATGGAGTGCATGTTTACTGCTGTGGTTATCCATATTTCTTGTATCTGTTTTATCTGATGTTTGTTGTAAATGCAGATAACAAATCATTTCTATACTAAAATGTATGTATTCCCCGTCTATTTAAGATGTGCAAATGAAGTAGAAAACTCCTCTTATCCTTATATAAGCGTACATGAATGGGAATTGTCCTAAAAAGTTTAATAGTTTCAAAGCCTTGGACGTCCCAGTAGGTCTTCTTCTTCTTTTTTTTTTTTTTTCTCCTTGACCTTCCCTTTTTATACTCTTTCTCCACCCTCTCTCCTTCCCGTCATGTCTCTGCTTTTAAGATATTGGGGTATAAAAAAAAAATATATATACCTAAATGGAATATTGTACAGCTTACTAGTTCTTCGATGTAGTGGCTGCATTCATTTTTTTCATGTTCACATTTTCTGACCGTGCTGAAAAATACCAGTTGATCCTATCTGAATTTTAGCGTCCTTGTAACTTTTGGTGCTCTCAATAAAGACAACAATGTAATATATTGTAGCTTACTAATTTTTGGATGGGGTGGTTGTATTTGTATGTGTTGTGCATCTGTGTAGTGTGTTTTTTTCCTCCCCCCCCCCCTTTTATTTCACCTGGTGACCCTGCTAGTAGCACTTTCTATCTAGGGGTATCTGCTTTCTGGGTGGAGTAGTAAAGCAGACCTGTTTAGACAGCAGTGTTGTTGGTCTGGGGGGAGGGTAGCATCAGACTAGCAGATTAACCACTTAAGCCCTGGAAGATTTTACCCCCTTCCTGACCAGGGCCTATTTTGCAATTCGGCACTGCGTGACTTTAATGGACAATTGCGCGGTCTTGCGACGCTGTACCTAAACGAACTTGATGTCTTTTTTCGATTTGCGATTTTTTTTTGCGGGACTGCGACATTGCGGCGGACAGATCGGACCCTTGACTGACATTTTTGACACTTTTGGGGTTACCAGTGACATTTCTACAGTAATCAATGCTATACATATGCACTGTTACTGTAAAAATGACACTGGCGGTGAAGGGGTTAACTTTATTTCAGAGGGAGGGGTTAAGTGTCCCCCTAGGGGCGTGCTTCTAACTGTGATTGGATGTGGCTTGAGGTGTAAGAACAGAGATCAACGGTCCTACATAACAGAACCGTATGATCTCCATTCTTACACAGGGAACAATGACAGGCGGCTGTGTTTACATTAGCCGCCTGCCTTTCTCCCACTGTAACGGACAATCGCGAGATGTCCGCCGGGCACACGCGCGCTGGGGGGTCCGTGAACGAGCAGGAGCGCTCGCCCCCCTAGAGCCTCACAGGCTAGCGACGTCGCTTTGCCTGTGAGGGGCTGACCGCCGCAGTAAATATACTGTGGGCGGTCGGCAAGTGGTTAAAGCATTTAATTGGTTCACCAGGGACCAGGCAAATTTCAATCCTTAGAAGTCGACACCTGTTGGGTTTTTCACCGTCCTGTTCGTTTTTCCTCGGCTGATCAGTGCCGCCGGCTCCCCAATGTTAGAACACAATAGGATTCCCCTATCCACAATAAATGTGTGGATAGGGGAATCCGTTCCTTCTTCTCTGCCCTTCTTCTTCTTTTTTTTTTCTTTCATTCAACCCCCTGGCATTAATGGGGCTGCCTTGAATGGACTTGACCAACAAATTGATTGAAGCTGAACTCCCACCGCACACTTTATAAGCAGCTGTAGCAACAGTTTTTTTCCTTTTTTTACATACATAAATGCTGATCGTTTTGTAAGCACAATTTGCAAATTAATACATCTTTTGTTTTTTGGGGTTATGACCACTTTAACTGACATCTCAAACAATGTTCTTGTCTTTCCCAGCAATCTTTTTGTGACCTGTAGAACACCTTAGTCCTATGTATTGGAGATGAGGAGAGTAGTCCAATCAGTGGAGAAGCCCAGGGGGACAGTTCTGCTCCTTCGTACATCCCAGTTTAGAGAGTTAGCATTGTCACCCAAGGACATGAAGTGTGTTACTGATAGAATCACTAGTTGAAAACAACAGCAAACAGTCCTAAAAAAAGAAAAGTAATGCACCTGCACGTTTTTAAGCTGCAATCTATTTTCTTTTTGTGATGAGATTTGAACATGCCTAAATGTGAAGAAGTCCCATTGAAATGGAGGGTGAACGCTCAAAATCAAGTTGTGCAGTTATAGCACATCTATGCCATTAAAACAATCTTTATTCTTTAATGTTCCTCTCCCTTTTATGTATATTCCACGATCATTAAATGTGCATTTTAAATACACTCGCGCGCACACACACTCCAAAATAGATAAATAAATGTATTGACCAGCAACAAAAGCGTGCATAAGCAATGTGGAAATGCATGCGAAAGCAAGCTTTTAAAGCAATTGGATGCATTTTAATGCCTTTAACAAATATGGATAAAAAATGCTTAAAAATACATTATTATGCTCATAAAAAGATATATTAAAATCCATTTTTAAAACACAAAGGTGTGATTCATAGCTAGATTATGTAGAACTGGATAAATGCCTGGAGATAGTAAGAAGCGTGCTCAAAATCACTGCTGGTAATTAGATGTTGCTGTCTTCTTGTAAGATATCAATGAGTGCATTGTCTTCTGAAAAATAACCCTGCAACAGGGATGGATGGGGCAAAAAAAATCTCATATCTGTGGGGTGAGGCGTTTGACAACTGGTTGACCATGAACTAATTAGACTTGTCTGCCTTTGCCATCACTTCTCTCTCCTTTCCATTAAAATTAGGAGGACTACTTAGCAAATCTAAGCAATTGGTGTGTGTGCCCAATGGTGGACTGAGGTGCTGGACTTTTGTTGTAGATGCTCGCTTTCTAGGTACACTGCCATAGGCTTTATTATCCTCCTGTTGTAAGTGAAACCGCTGGCTGCGGAGAACCTCGCATTGTCATCTTCACATCTATAGGGACTGGCCGACCCTCCGGTTCTTTAGAGCTGCAATCTATGTAATGACTCTTTGTTTGAGTTCTTTAGAAGTTCATATTAGGTGCTGGCTGTACTGCAGTCATTTTAGGAATTAACCTGTAGGGGTAACATTATCATAATACTCCTTTTTTATAGAGGATTGGAGGGGCATGTGGTTCCCAGAAGGGACTTTTGTTGGGTTGTATTGGAAAGCAACACAGACTGGAGTGTGACTGGTCAATTACAAACTGGGTGTAATCCTTTAGCATACAGATACAAACACCGGCACTCACACTTATGCCTCGTACACACGCAACGATTATTGGCCAGGAATTTTCGGCCAACTTCCGATCGGCCGATTTTTAGGTTTGTTAGCATGATGCTTTCGACAACCGACTCCGACTTTTTGGCTGAAAAAAATCTGTTGTGCAGGCTATAAAATTTTTGTTGGCCGTCAACACAACGGCTGATTTTCCGTCAGTCAGTACAGATTTCGGCAGACAAAAATCTGATGAGCAAGACTGGGCATGCTCAGAGAAGAAAAAACACACGGAAAGTAAACCAGCACATGACATCACTTCTGAAGTTGATTTTTGTTGGCCGAGAAAATTTGTGTGCAGTCTAGGCACATTCCAACCAACAAAACAACACTCTGGAGAAAAGTCGGACGATCAGTCGGCCGATAATCGTTGCGTGTGTACAAGGCATTAGACTTAACATAGACATATGTTAACATAGACTGCTTAAGCCCTGAAGAAGGAAGGGGGAGTGGGGCTGTTTTTCTCCTGAAATGCATTGGCTGTATAGTGATGCTTTTAACAATGAAATGTTCCAAAAAGTCCTTAAAGTAAAATTTTACTTTGGTACCAGGCTCTCCTCAGTACACATCTAAGCTGTTGTCCTGCATGTCATTTCAATAAAGATCTACAGCAAAGGTGTCAAACTCCATTTTCATCTTGGGTTGCATCCGCTTTATAGTTGCCCTCAAAGGGCTGGTTGTATCTGTAAGACTAGGTGTCCAGAAAACTTCACCCTTCTTTAAATCCGATGTCAAGAACCCCCCCCCCCCCCCCATCATCAGAAGTCAATAATCCCCCACCCTCTCTTACATCACAGTGCAGCCTGTTTACCTTTTGCTGCTGCCAGGATGAAGCCTGGGGGCAGAGCTGGAAAGCAGTAATTTCAGGCTCTGGAGAAGGACCAGAAGAGGGCTGGTCTTCTGAATGCTGAGACGGGGGGGGGGGGGGGGCGGAACGAAAGGGAGCTGCGAGGTGCACAGAGATGCTTAGGATCTGTAGGAGGAGTTCTGTCCTCCCCTCTGCTCCTAGCTGCTGAGATGGTGGGGCAGAGATGAGCCTCTCCACGACTGCAGAAAAAAACACAGGATCTGGTGGAGGAGTTATGTGCTCTCTACTGCCGACTGCTTAGACAAGGAAGGGCGGAGACAAGGGGGTTGCCGCAGGAGGGGTGCGAGGGCCACATGAAATGGTCCAGTGTGCCGGATTTGGCCCGTGGGCCTTGTTTTTGACACAGGTGATCTACAGTAAGTCAGGATTCAGTATCCTTTTCCACATTAAGGGGCCTGTTTGTTCTACTTGTTCAATGCCAGTTATTTTAAGGGCACATCGAAAACTGTGGTTTTCACACTGCAGAGCTGCCTTACAGGAGAGTTGCATTCCAGATTTTTATGCAACATACTGGAGAACACCTGAAATTGCTTTATGTTTTTGTGATGCGTAGGAATGAAGTGTCATTTGGACATTTCAATATATTTTTAAAAGCTGGCTGCTGTTCAGGTATTTTGATACCTGACAGGGTTGGCTGTCAAATTGCAATGGCTGCAGTGGAAAACTTTTCATATGTGGGCTATACAAAAAAAAAACTCCTTATTTGTGCAGCTTTAGTTTTCAATTTTTGTACTTCTAATTTTACTGCTAATGGCAAGTTAAACCAACAAACTTGCTTGCCAATGTCAAGAGTTTACCCTGCCATTAGTTTTTGCAGTTGTACTGCTAACTGGCGCACACACACCCTACGTGTTCAGATTCAGATCAGTCCCAAACCATGCACCTTCAGAAATGTACCACTGGAGGCATGTCTGCCAAAGTCCTAAGGTGCCATCAGGCTTTCAGTGACCTCAGAGAGGTGAATGGGTCAGACTTTTTATTTGATATCCTAGTGAGCTGTCAATTAAAACCAGTAGATCCAGCACAAACTCCACATTCGGGGCTCGCCCATGCCCGATCTTAGTGAAATACACATGGGATAATAGGCAGGATATTTTAAAAGCTATATATAACATTTAATACAATAAAATAGTAATAGTAAGTGGGATAATTTGGCCGCGGACGTTTATTACTGGTTTAAAAATTCAAATTTAAAAGATTTATTCAATAAATACCAATAAATAAACATACTTTAAAACAGCCCAGCACTAGGGCTCAGGCTTCATCCATAAATAAACCATCAAACTTCTAATAAAAACCCAATATCATAAAATATACAACATGTCCCCCTTTGTAAAAACAAAGGTGACCCACCACGTAACAGGCGCAATGATAGGGGGGGGGGGCTGGGGGAACACCACAGCTTGCTGCCTTCTGAGGCAAATGAGCCCCACCGGACGGAACACTTAATTTATATTGAAATTTCCCGCCCAAACTCTCCACAGAATTCCATGTGCCACTGCAGGTGCAGCTCAGTCACCTGCAGGTACACGTGACGATCTCACTACCTCAGGCTACTCATCCCACCTTTTTCCTTGAGAAGAAAAGTCAGAGAAGAAGCCCGCCTAAACCTAACCTGTCAAAACTAGCTTTGATCTTCCCGCCACTCCTCCCATGAGGGAAAGGGGGCATATAGAAATGCCTACCCTTTTTCCTGTTATACAGTGAGTGTGGATAGTTGTACCTGTATGCTTACTCACTACGAGAGTGTTTATATAGATATCTCTCTATCTGCAATACTTACTCATTTGTCAATGTTTTTTTATCACCTTAGGCCTCATGCACGTTGGGCATAAGAAATGCTCCTTTTTTTTTTTTTTTCTTTTAGCCCATAGAAGCCCTGTTAGCCTATGTGTCCACGCATATTTGAGAGTTAACAGGCACATTTGTAGAGGAATGTTCATAAGCTTTAAACAAAAACCCCACCTCAAGTGTGTTTTTTGAGATGCACTTTCGGGCAGAAAAAAAAATTCATGCACCTACACTTTTTATTATTTTGTTTTGGGGAAAAGTGCAAATGCTCCTTAAAAGACCCTGCAAGTACAGGAGAATACAAGGTTAAACAAAAACTGACGCACAACGGGGAAAGAGGAGTACTAGAGACCTCGCAAGTTTCACTAATTGTGCAGGTGGTCCAACACAAAATGAATGAAAATTCAAGCAAAAAATCCTCAACAGGATAGTTCATAATCTACAAGTCCATATAAAAGGTCCATAAATATATGAAATCCCAGAGACACACTCCGTAGGCAGCTCTTGTGACAAGTAGAAGATGCTTGGAGCCAACTGAAAGGAGAACACAGGCGCCACTCTAAGTGCAGAATCTTGAGATTTATTAAAAGAACCAAAAGTTCTCGGAGCATACGCTCCCTCCTAGTTGGTCTGGACTTCCAGTCTACTTAATCCCACATCGAAAATGGCCCATTATCGGCCTGAGGAAGGAGTGCATGCTCCTAGAACGCGTCGTTGGCGCCATCACGCAATTACGCATCCCGGAAGTGACGACGGATCGACAACATAGTGTCTCTGCGACCAGGAAGTACGGATTGCCACCGATTCCAGCCTGCATACCGCGACCGCTCAAGCCATCCTGATCAAAACACCGGAGCGATCATTTACATATATAATGATGCTTTTTATACTGCTCCCTTTTGTGAGTACCTTTCTTTTGGTTCTTTTAATAAATCTCAAGATTCTGCACTTAGAGTGGCGCCTGTCAGTCTGCCCTTATTGTGGGCTGACAAACCAAAGCATTTTTTGTTGTCTGAATGGTGTCAGCCCTGCCCAGTTTTCTTTTGCTAAATTGATCCATCTATTCGACTGTGTTTATCTCCAAAACACATAGGCACACATAGGCACTAGTCTAAAAGTAAGAACTTGAAAGACTAAATAGACACTCTGGGACAACACAGGGAATGTGCAGAGAACACAGGACAGTTCCGAAGCTCAATTTTTTTTTTTCTACCTTCTAAAACCTATAACCAAATGCTTTCAATGGTAGATTTATCCTATCAGAATGGAGCATTTAAAAGAAATTAAGCAGTAAATAGAAGGTCACATTTTCCTTTAGGTCCCTTCACTACATCTTGTTGCTATAGGCAATGTCTTTATGCCTCTCCAGTTTTTCAGAATGCAACCTTGCTCACCCCTCATCTCATCATTTGCACGTCCTGGTATTAATTAGGACTTGCGTGCTCTAATGCAAAAGATCACATAAGGTTGGAGGAACAATGGACAGCTGCATTCAGCAATGGCCTTGAGATCACTGCACCATGAGATCTCTTGGTAATGATGTATCTTTCGCTCTCCCTCCTGTTGTTGCACGTAACAGTGAAAACTGCTTCTATTTTGGGGTATTTATGGGAGGGAACAAGAGATTCTTTGAGGGATTTTTTAGTTAACAAATGAGGGGGTTGTTGGAGGCTGAGGGGGCCAGGAGCAGGAGTGCTATAGCTGCCTTTTCTGTATAAAACAATATGCCCATTCATGACTATGCCGTACATGCAGTATGTGAATGAGGTCTTTGCTTGCGCTTGGGGAAATTGTCCCCCCTTCGCTAATGAACGATCCGTCCTGCATGTAACGAGTGACATTTACTGGGTGGTGGCATTTTGTTAACCCTTCGTCCTGACACAGAATTGTAACATGGACATGAATGCTATCAGGAGTTGAAGAGCTTATTTAAGAAGGCAGAAGTAATAGTAGAAATGTCGTCTAGTCAGCAGCCCATTTTTAAGGTGGAATTTGAAGGAATGCTTCCTATGTTCCCTCTGCTATTTTTTGGTTTTCTGGCAGTCTGTCAATGGGTGGGCAAAACTAGTGAACTAAGCTTGGTTGTCCTCATTCTGGAGTTTGTCTTCAATAGAAACAGCCTGTTTCCTTAAAGTGGTTCTAAAGGTAGAAGTTTTTTTTTTTTTTATCTCAATGCATTCTTTGCATGAAGGTAAATAACCTGTGTGCAGCAGCCCCCCTAATACTTACATGACCCCCCCCTCTTGATCCAGTAATGTTGCACAAGAGACTCAGTTATCTGGACCTCTCCCTCCTGATTGGCTGAGACACAGTGGGCGCCATTGGTTCCCATGGATGTCAATGTAGGAGCCAGCTAAAAGTTAGGAGCCAGTTTTGTATAGCTAAAAAAGATAGATGGCTATATACATACATGCATGCATATATGCATATATATATATATGCATATATATGTGTGTGTGTGTGTGTGTGTGTGTGTGTGTGTGTGTGTGTGTGTATATATATATATATATATATATATATATATATATATATATATATATATATATATATATATATATATGATAGATATGCGGGTGCTGGGCCTGATGGTGTCCACCCTTGAAGCGTACTTGACCGCTATGGAGTCTTTTAGGAAGTCAGACTCTCAATTTGTGCTCACGGATTGACCTCTCAAAGGGTTGTTCTTTTACAACCATTTCCAGCTGGTTCGGACAGTGGTTTAGGACTATTGCATTAAGGGTCAGGTTCCTCCTTTCCCTGTTAAGGCACACTCTACTAGGGCACTTAGTGTCTCCTGGGCTTTCTGTCATCCAGTGTCAGTGACACAGGTTTGCAAGGTGGCCACGTAGTCGTTGGTGCATACTTTTACAAAATGTTTATAAAATGGATGTGTTGGCATCTGCAAATGCTTCTTTTGGCTGCAAGGTTTTGCAGGCTGCTGTTTAGAGGACCTGGTCCTCTGAGGGTTTATTGTTTCTTTGTTTTTGTTTTTTTTTTTTCTCATGTGAGCTCCAGTTGTTTATGGCTGAGCTCCATGTTACCTGGTTGGCTATGGTTGTTAGCCTTGGGGATTTTTTTTCAGCTTTTTCCCACCCCTTATGTTTAACACTGCTTTGGGACGTCCCCATGGTTAAGAAGAATCAGGAGCTATGTCTGTCAATGGACGAAAGAGAAAATGGGATTTTTGACTTGCGGTAAAATCCATTTCTCTGATGTTCATTGACTGACTGACTGACTGACACAGCACCCACCCCTCTGTGGAGTTGGCTTTCATCTGACACTGCTTGTAAGAAAACTGAGTAGACAATGGGAGTGAGAGTGGCACCAATCTAAGTGCAGCATGAAGATAACCAGCAATTTATTGAAATAAAAACACTCACATAGTGAAGTATGATACAGGCATGGGATTTTGTGGGGAACGCTGTGGTAGTGGAGTCCTGGTGGCGAGCAGAGGTCCTATGTCTCCTCGTGTTCTGGCCGTGCTGATGGGAGTCCAGGGCTCCAGGTTTAGGGAGGAGAGGAAGAAGGGATTAGGGAGGAGAGGAAGAAGGGCTGTTATCACTGGTCGACTCGAGTCGCAGTGATGGGCGTGTCCTGGTGCGCGTTCAGAGCATGCATGCTCCTTCATCAGGCCTCCCAGGCGGCCATTGTGATTGTGGTTTTATGGATACATTGATCTCGGTGGGCTGGCACGAAGTAGAGTTTTAGCGTGTGGGCTGGCGTGAATAATCAGTAACTGAAAATGTATGTAAACCCTAACAATGAACTTATTGAACTTTTATCTGCAACCTTTTGCTCTCTTAAATATACCAATGAAAGCATTTTATTCAGTGAGTGGTATAAAAAACCTACTGTTCTTTTTAAAAGTTCCACTTTCTTTTGTCCCTTCTTTTTATCTCAAGGAGCCCCAATTAGCTCTCCCAGTTTTTTTATTTTGGGACTACAGATCAATTAGTCCTTTTTATTGTGGACATGGGAGTAAGGGGCCTTATTTAATAATGTAGCTAAAGACAACTGGAAAGGGCTGACACCACTCTGTCCTGACAGACAATCTCAGAAGTTGTGGCGGATCAACAGGTATTTTTTTCTGTACTTCTATTGTCTTTTATGTGGTGAAACATGGGGAAATGTGCATGTATTGCAGAGAGATGCATATACTCCTTTTTTTTTTTTTTTAATTTTTGGCCATTTATATACTAAGCGGCAAACCTAATTGCACAGGGGAGTAGGGAATATTCTGATGTGTTTTCTAGCTTTTCAGCACATCAGAGTAGTTGCATCTGCTGAAATGATCTCTAAAAACAGACACAGAATAAAAATGGCTGCACGTAGTCTGACTCCAAACCACTATAAACATTAAGGCACGTGACTTATTTTCGTGGCATAGAATTAAATAATCTTTTTACAGCCTCAAAATGTATTTTCCAAAAATATTTGCTGCTATAACTAAAACTCACTCGGGGCAATAATGCTGAAATCTTCTGAGTGGGTTTCCATTTTTTGGCTAAATGACTACATTAAAATGCACCTGTGGTCAGGCTATAGACATTCGAGTATGTACCGTGTATTTACTTTTTGTATTAACAATTAGAAAATGCATTTGAAACCAAATCAGCACTAATCTCTGTAGCTGCATGTAGTGTGGGGAAATACATCCTCAAAATTCAAAGCGGAAGCATTGAAATTCTTCATTGCATGCTCCCATTAGCTCCGCTCCCCTTTCCTGGGCACCTATGCAAATGCTAACAGAGGGAACTGAACTTATTGTTCAGTCATTTTGTGGTGACTTTTTGTTGTTGTTATCGATTCATTATTTTGAACATTTTGTGCTTTTTGAGTCTTTCAGAATATTCTGCCAGGTTGACAGCAACACATGAGTTCCACTGATATTCATTGTACAACATATATTTTTTTTTCTATCCCAGAAAGTTTCCTGCAGTGTTTTTTTTTTTTTTTTTTATATATATATATATATATATATATATATATATATATATATATATATATATATATATATATATATATATATATATATATATATATATATATATATATATATATATATATATATATATATATAATATTTAAAACTATATTCCAGTTCACAAAATATTAGCAAAATGCAAGGCTGGCAACAAGAAAACATTTTGTAAAGGCAGAAATCCCCTTTAAATTGAAGCTGCTGAAAGGCAATGAATATAAGGATGGAGAGGGAGGGAAGAGATGTAACATTGCTTTAAATTGAGTATTTCATGTTTTTTTTTTTTTTTTAAAAACTCTGTTCTGATGATATTTCACGCCTCATTTGTCACTTCGAATTGCTAGTAAAATGAACGCCATTCCTTTTGCAACATATTAAATCAGGCAGCGCACAAATAAAAATAACTCTGCATGCACCCAAGGGTTTGCCAAGCAGAGAGCTGGATCTGAAGAAGACTGCATTCCGCACACATACGTGTGATGGAAGATTACATGGGACTGCAGGGAGGCTTTGTGTGTGCCTCCTATAGAAGGGTCACTACAGCACTGCACCATTACCAGCATACGGGAGAGCTCTCTCTCTATAATGGGAGTAATAAAATCACTGCTCATAGCATTTTAGAGGTGCAGTAATTCTGAGGGCGCAATGTGGAATTGATTTGGATTGCAGCAAGATTTATATAAAATTACTATCTAAGTATTAAAATCTACTGTGTGTGTATGTGTATGTATGTATGTATGTATATGTGTGTGTATGTATGTGTATATGTGTGTGTGTGTATATATATGTGTGTGTGTGTGTGTGTGTGTGTGTGTGTGTGTGTATATATATATATATATATATACCGTGAATCTTAATCTGACATTCACCAGGCATTCACTGCAGGTGAAGTATCTGTGCTTGGATAAATACAGGCAGCCAGCACAAATGGTTGATTACAAACCAAATAATGAAAAATGGCAGTGCCAATGTAAAGTCTCTATAAGATAGTAAAAAGTCCATGTAACATGTGAATATGAGGAATCACTGCAGTGCACACCAATAGCTAGCAGGGAGAGATGCATTCACGTCAACAGCACCGTGTGGATATATATCAATCTGCTTACCAGAACATGTTGACTTTCAAATTCTAGAGAAGTCAACACCAACATGTGAAAAATAGGCTAGATGGAGCTCCCATACTCTCGCTGAGCTGTCCCTCTCAATCAACTGGGATGTACCTGAAAAGTCCCACGTCCATCTAAAGTGCAGGATCACCTCAAAGGGATGCATATAAACACAAAGGTGCAGTATGTCCAAACAAAAAAAAAAAACCTCCAATTTATTGAAAGAATATTGCACTCACAAACCTAGAACATTAAAAAGCATATCAAACATATGGTAAAGATGGCGACAGCTAGTAGCGTGCTTGCGTCACGTGGTCTTGTCCCGCCTGTCAATGGTAAAATTCACATTTTAGGCCTATGAATTAAAGCGGAGTCCCAGTCGTTTTTAGTGTAGCTTCTGACTTTTAATGAACGCACACTCGCCTGTCCCATGATCCAGCGATGCGGCCTCCTGAAGCCTCGCTCCTCTCTCTCGCTCCTCCCCGGCGCTGGCATTGCAAGTGTGGCTGGGCAATCTTCTAGGAGGGAGAGGAAAAATTCTGCTCGCACCGTCTAGGGGGCCTAATATATTATATTTTACTATATACATATATTTTTTTTGGTAATATATACAAGAGGCATTTTCTTCGAGTAAATGGACCCCCCAAACATGTTAAGCCTTAAAACTGAAAGCTCATCAAATGCCTACAAGCTTTGGTGCTCAGAATCGTCCATAAGCAATGCTTAAAGGATAAGTTCACCTTTTGGGAGCTTGTTACATGTTACACCAATATATCATTTAACTTTATTGCATGGGTCCTTTTTCCAAAAGATGGAAGAGCAGGGTGGAGAATAAAACAGAACGGTCACAGATGTCCCATAAGTAACCTCAATTTCTGTTCAGATCCCACTCCAACAGATTATTCTAGGATCCCCCTGCTGAGACGGATGGGAGGTCACACGCTAAAAGGGTCCTGATGTGAAGTGATTCTTTCTCAAACATCCTCAAAAATCACATCGAAGACTCTAGAGTCGGATTCTACACAGCTTGGAAACACCTGCTGTGCGTTTACGTTAGGAGTCTGGCAGGCTGCCAAGATTCTGTTGTAGTAAAGATAGCAAAGTTTTCAGTGAACTTTGAAAGGGTCCTAATTTAAAAGGACTAGTTTTTTAAGTGCTTCTACTGCTTCTTCATGATATGTAAATACATTTGTGTGCATAGTCTTGGCACAGGTTCACTTTAAAGCGGATCTAAACCTAAATAGCTAAAATGATATGTTTTAAGTTCATATCTATTTGCTATAGGAGTTTTTTTTTGTTCTGGTGCAAGTTTGCGTTACAGTAGTAAACTTTATTGGAATAGTTTGATGTGGCCACTTTCTGTAAAAGTGTGACAATGCTGCCTTTGCATGCATGAGCAGCATAGTCAGCCTAAACTGCATGTTCCCAACGTGGACTACAGTACGACACGCCAATGTGCTCAGCCCCGATTACTAACCACAGATAATGCACAAAGGATCTTGGAGCTTGTAGTCCTGAGACATTTCAAAACATTATTATATAAGGTCTCCACCTCTTGAACCTCCTGAACGTGAAGGATTATATGTAGCCATGACCGTATAGACATGAAGTATATATATATATATATATATATATATATATAACATTTTTAGGCTTTCTAAACAAAAGGCTAGTTTACTCCATGCAACTAATTAATTTATTTGCCCTGGGACTTTAAATAAGGCACCCCACATACTAGGGCTGAACGATAGTCGATATGATATCGACTATCGTTCTGCGGGCGTGGGCAATATTCATATCGCTGAAGACACGATATTTAGCATTAGGCAGGGAGAAGTCGGGACTCGGGGGGGGCTCACAGTGATTGCACATCCGTCCCACACGTACAGTGGTGAGCAGCTGCACAGCTAACCAATCACGCGTGCCTGCACACCTGATTGGTTCCCTGTGCCGCGCTCACCGCTCTGTCACGAGAACTAGCTGCAGGGCGGCAGACTGAACGTGTGGGACAGATGTCATGTCGGGCTGTGTTCTTCTACCACCACTGTGAGTCCCGACTCTGCCTTCCACACTGTCAGTGTCTTCCGCATTCCACCCAGTTAAATATCGTGATATATATCGTTGAAAAACGAATATCGCAATGTACTTTTTTCCCAATATCGTGCAGCCCTACCACATACAATGGATAACTAGTTTTCAACATTGTTCCAACGTGAGTAAATGAATAGATATTGCATACAAAAAGAGGTTAAAATAGTAAGCTGATTTGTAATGAAGCTATATTCTTGCATTTCATACATAATTAAATATAATGTTGACATATACAATCCGAATGGCAATGCATGATTAAAACAAAAATTGCATCCATAAATCCGATGTGTTTTGTGACTTTGTTCACTCTTCTTCAGGAGTAGATGCATGTATAGTATAAATATGCTAAGAATAAATATGACAACATTTCTAAATGGCGTTTGCCAGGGGAGTCTCCCCACGGAGCTGTGGAATGGTGACTCAGCAAGAACTCAAGGGGACAAATGGGAAGCAGATTCAGTGTGGTTGGCATTCCATAATGGCACCCAAATTAGTTGCCCGAATCAAGAGCTATGAACCAAAATGTTGCTGCTTAGTATCCTCATGGGGACTGTAGCAAGCAGTAGTAGAAAATGCCCCAGTGTCAGTAGCAGTAAATTAGGAGTGATCCGCAAATGCAAACAGGCGCCTGATGGAGGAACAAACTGGTGCCATGCAATCCTGAAAGCCGTAGCTGCTCAATAAAGTCTCCTGGGACAAGGAGCCATCAAAGTCAGCACAGAAAAAAAGCGCAATTGAACCCAAGATATGTGAGGAAATAAAAATGCATAATCCATTGCCATATGTCAGTATAGACTATTGGCACCCACACATAAATTTGTGTTGAAGAAGCAAGTCTTTATTATGCCCCGGATAACAGTTAAAACCAAGGTAAAATTGAAGACAACCACTTGAACCTGCCACAGTGACTAGATGAAAGATGGATACCAAGGACTGGGCCTGTCTACTTGCCCGGCAGATGGAAGTGTCCACAGGGAGAGAAACAAGCCGCTGATAATGTTGGAGCTCTGTGCGACTGACTGCTGGATCTCCCTGGCGTTGCAGACCACAAGCCGACCAAGATGTGGAGCTGATGGAGGAAGTGTCACAGCGTGTGGAAGGCAACCAACCAGTGCGGGGGCGATTGGTGATGACGTTCCTCACCGCGTAACGGAGACCAGCCTCCACCTCAGTCAAAAAGTCAGTGGAGGGCAAGCCGGATGTGAAGCAGTCCCGTCACAATGACGACCTGTTTCACACATCTGCACCTTGTCAAGTCATGTGACAGGGCAGACCGTATGTATATCCTATACAGAAAGGGGGAGGGAAAAATGACAGAGAAAGCAATAGGAGGAGAATTTTATAAGATGCCTGTAACCGTGCACACTTTCGTCTGCAGCTCGAAATGGCAATGCATGATTAAAACAAAAATTGCATCCATAAATCCGATGTGTTTTGTGACTTTGTTCACTCTTCTTCAGGAGTAGATGCATGTATAGTATAAATATGCTAAGAATAAATATGACAACATTTCTAAATGGCGTTTGCCAGGGGAGTCTCCCCACGGAGCTGTGGAATGGTGACTCAGCAAGAACTCAAGGGGACAAATGGGAAGCAGATTCAGTGTGGTTGGCATTCCATAATGGCACCCAAATTAGTTGCCCGAATCAAGAGCTATGAACCAAAATGTTGCTGCTTAGTATCCTCATGGGGACTGTAGCAAGCAGTAGTAGAAAATGCCCCAGTGTCAGTAGCAGTAAATTAGGAGTGATCCGCAAATGCAAACAGGCGCCTGATGGAGGAACAAACTGGTGCCATGCAATCCTGAAAGCCGTAGCTGCTCAATAAAGTCTCCTGGGACAAGGAGCCATCAAAGTCAGCACAGAAAAAAAGCGCAATTGAACCCAAGATATGTGAGGAAATAAAAATGCATAATCCATTGCCATATGTCAGTATAGACTATTGGCACCCACACATAAATTTGTGTTGAAGAAGCAAGTCTTTATTATGCCCCGGATAACAGTTAAAACCAAGGTAAAATTGAAGACAACCACTTGAACCTGCCACAGTGACTAGATGAAAGATGGATACCAAGGACTGGGCCTGTCTACTTGCCCGGCAGATGGAAGTGTCCACAGGGAGAGAAACAAGCCGCTGATAATGTTGGAGCTCTGTGCGACTGACTGCTGGATCTCCCTGGCGTTGCAGACCACAAGCCGACCAAGATGTGGAGCTGATGGAGGAAGTGTCACAGCGTGTGGAAGGCAACCAACCAGTGCGGGGGCGATTGGTGATGACGTTCCTCACCGCGTAACGGAGACCAGCCTCCACCTCAGTCAAAAAGTCAGTGGAGGGCAAGCCGGATGTGAAGCAGTCCCGTCACAATGACGACCTGTTTCACACATCTGCACCTTGTCAAGTCATGTGACAGGGCAGACCGTATGTATATCCTATACAGAAAGGGGGAGGGAAAAATGACAGAGAAAGCAATAGGAGGAGAATTTTATAAGATGCCTGTAACCGTGCACACTTTCGTCTGCAGCTCAATTAGACATTACATCCATCAGTAAATGATGCCCCGTTGTTGGTATCAGTGGGAGGAATAATGCCCTATCAGTGACCGGGGGAGAAACCTTGCCCCATCATTGGCATGGTGGGGGAGGGTGCCCTATTGGCATCAGGGGGAGAAACCGTACCCCATCGTTGGCATCGGGGGGGGAGAACAGTGCCTCAACGTTGGCGTCGCGGGGGGGGGGGGGGCAGTGCCCCATCATTGGTGCCGGGGGGGACAGTGCCCTATCGTTAGTGCCGGGGGGGGCAGTCCCCCATCGTTGGGGGGGGGGGGGGAACAGTGCCCCATCATTGGCGTCAGGTGGAGGAACAGTTCCCTTATCATTGGCGTCGGGGGGAGGAACAGTGCTCCAAGGGATAAAGGCAGGTAAAAGGGTGCAGTTTTGAAACCACTGGTATAGACAAACACCACATATTTGAACAATCAAGTTTAGTTTTTTAGTTTTTTTTTTTTTTTAAAGAGCACAAATTCAAGGTTAACCATGCTTAAAATCAAATGCAGGGTCCTGCACCACACGTGTTTAAACCATTAAATGTTTGCATACATACAGTATCTCCCAAAAGTGAGTACACCCCTCCACATTTTTGTAAATATATTATATTTTTTCATGTGACAACACTGAAGAAATGACACTTTGCTACAATGTAAAGTAGTGAGTGTACAGCTTGTATAACAGTGTAAATTTGCTGCTCCCTCAAAATAACTCAACACACAGCCATTAATCTCTAAACTGCTGGAAACAAAAGTGAGTACACCCCTAAGTGACAATGTCCAAATTGGGCCCAATTATCCATTTTCCTTCCCTGATGTCATGTGACTCGTTAGTGTTACAAGGTCTCAGGTGTGAATGGGGAGCAGGCATGTTAAATTGGGTGTCATGGCATGGCATCAAATTGGTCTGTATGGCTGTCGTCCCAGAAGGAAGCCTCTTGTCCAGATGATACACAATGCCCACAAACAGTTTGCTGAAGACAAGCAGACTAAGGACATTGATTACTCGAACCATGTCCTGTGGTCTGATGAGACCAAGATAAACATATTTGGTTCAGATGGTGTCAAGCGTGTGTCGGCGGCAACCAGGTGAGGAGTACAAAGACAAGTGTGTCTTGCCTACAGTCAAGCATGGTGGTGGGAGTGTCATGGTCTGGGGCTGCATAAGTGCTGTTGGCACTAGAAAGCTACAGTTCATTGAGGGAACCATGAATGCCAATGTGTACTGTGACTTACTGAAGCAGAGCATGATCCCCTCCCTTCGGAGACTGGACCGCAGGGCAGTATTCCAACATAACGACCCCAAACACACCTCCAAGACGACCACTGCATTGCTAAAGAAGCTGAGGGTAAAGGTGATGGACTGGCCAAGCATGTCTCCAGACCTAAACCTTATTGAGCATCTGTGGGGCATCCTCAAATGCAAGGTGGAGGAGTGCAAGGTCTCTAACATCCACCAACTCCCTGATGTCATGATGGAGGAGTGGAAGAGGACTCGTGTGGCAGCCTGCGAAGCTCTGGTGAACTCCCATGACCAAGAGGGTTAAGGCAGTGCTGGAAAATAATGGTGGTCACACAAAATATTGACACTTTTGGCCCATATTGGACATTGTCACTTAGGGGTGTACTCACTTTTGTTACCAGTGGTTTAGACATTATTGGCTGTGTTGAGTTATTTTGAGGGGACAGCAAATTCACACTGTTATACAAGCTGTACACTCACTACTTATACATTGCAGCAAAGTGTCATTTCTTCAGTGTTGTCACATGAAAATATATAATATTTACAGGAATGTGAGGGGTGTACTCACTTTTATGAGATGCTGTATATAGTGCAGGGCCCTACATTGCATTTTTAAAGTGTTTTTAACCTTGAGTTTGTGCTCTGTTAGACAGGAAGCTAATTTGACTGCTTAATTATCATATATTACCTAAATGTCTATAAATTTATGGTTGCATATAATCTTTGCACATACATAGGGTTTCAAAAGTGGAGCGCTTTCATTATCCTGATATTATATATTGCAATATAGACTCAACATGAAGGATGTAATTTATATGTTAAACATTTTTGGTCTGACTACAAGCAGTGGTCTCCAATATTTGGTCATATCTTCACGTCACTAAATAGTGATGAGAAGACTTGCACACCCACAGGAAGCTATCGGACTCTGCAGCCACTATCTTCATAGTGCTGCTATGATAAATCACATAAAAGTAATTAATACAAGCCTTTTAAAAAAAAAAAAAATATGATTAATCAAAATAAGATAAAGCAAATCAACTTTTTTTTTTTTTTTTTTTTTCCTTAAGTTAATAATACTTCCCTGAGAAACAAAATGGGTATAACATAAAAATTGCACGAGCTATATTTTATCTTCGTATTATTAAAAATTGCCTTCTCATTTCAATATACAACACTGATACTGATCATGTGACTACAATAAGTTTCTTTCAAACCGCCTAAGGTATGTGTCTGCAATAAAGTTTGCTTATAAATGTTGCAATATGTATATTTAAATGGCCTGGGGTTGATTTTTAAATTTCTTTTTTTTTTCCTTTCGGCGAGTGTGGTTAGGCTCTAAAATATTTTTCCATGACTTTCGTATCAGCGTTCACATTTTGCACAGGATACATACAAATAAATCTCTGCTACCTCAAGGGGGACATGGCCATCAGATCCACCATACTTGACTCCATTGATACCCCTGACCTTGCCAGATCTCATTTTTATAAAATACATATGGACACAAGGAGTTCTCTTGTGTCTTTCAAATCAGTGTTATTCATGGAAGTATCGTATAAAGAGAGCATGAGGTTTGGAGAGGACACTTTGGATGACCTATTAGGACAAAATGGACAATGATGCTAGGGACAGATTTATGAATGGCTTTGTATGTTAGGACTTTGATTTAATTGGTTGGATAATTGGAAGCCTGTGGTATGATGAGCAAAAAGGGAAACGCTAAGCGGCTGGAAAGGAGTTGGTCTGAAAAAGGCAGTAGTCTGTGTAGAGATAGGCCAACGGGAAGGGAGTTGCCATAATTGAGGCAGGAGGTAATGAGGAAGTAAATTAGGTGGCGTTGGTTACATTTTGAAAATGTTACAAATGTGAAGGTGGACAGTGATTGAATTTTTAATTGAAAGGAGAGGCCAGAGATCAGGATTACCTCTAGTACCCTGGTATAGTAGGAGAAACTGATAGTTGTGTTGCCAGTCTTATGGAAAATTTAGGGAAGAGGGAATGGAGTTGGGTTGGGGGATATTATGAAACTCCATTTTGTAAAATTTAGGTTTTGATTTGGTAACCACTTCCAATCCACTAAGCACTAGCACTCAAACAGGGAAAAGGGGGCCGGAACTGTGAGCCAATAAGATGTGTTGCATGCAGATGTGCTGACAATGAACATGCTGATAGGAGAAAACAGAGCTAGCAGAATTCCTCATCTATCTGCTGCTGCTCTTTCACTGTCCAATCACAGGATGGACAACACTGTATCCCTTCTATATTATATAATTAACAGAGAAAGTTGTATCATCCACCTGGCTATGTTAATCGCAGAACTGAATGGGCAGAACTACAAATACTTTGGAGGGTATGACTATCATATGTAGCTCTTCTGTACTTTTAGCTGTTTGCCTGGAATTCAGATTTGAATATTGAAGATTGTAAATGCTCTTTATTACCATGCTGTGTTTGGACAAACAAAAAGCAAGTCATACTCAATCAGCCCTGAGCTTTGTGTACAGTAATTTAGCCTCCTAGCATGCTAGAAGATCTCTGGCAGCCAATATTTTGTAATAAAATCTTTAACAAAACAGTGTTTCACTAACCTTTTCCGGTATCCGTAAAGTATACAAGGTTCTTTAGATTCTTTTTTGTGGGTATACATTTAGGGATGAGGTACCAGAATATTTATAGCCTATTTTCAAATCTTTTGATCTTACTGATCCTGCCTAAACTGTGAAAAAATAAAATAAATGCAAAGGTGTGTTTTCTGTGTACATACCCATTTTTAATCTCATATTATCCCACAGCTCCATCTCCCCTATGTCAATGAGCAGCTGCAGAAGGGGAGCGGAGGAGGAGTGCTTCGACAACAAATGGGAATTCCAGAAGCCCCAATATCATCCACAGGCTTCCAAGCTTAGCAGCTGTTGGTACTCCCTCTCCCCTGCAGCAGCCATTCACTGACACAGGGGACCCATAGATGCAGGATCAAATGACTGGAACGAAGCAAAACAAAAATAGATACAGATACAAAAATACAGGATTTTTTTATATACATTAGTCAAGATAGGTAGGGAGGAGAAGGAAAATTTTTAAGAATAGATAGCGTTACCGAAAACCAAAGATTTACCTATGTAAGGGATTTAAAACACACCACTACCGAGCAGCATTTACTTCTATTTTGCTCCCCTACCAGTACTTGTGTATGGTGGAGCAGAGGGTTCACTTTCCTTCCTCTCGTGCGATTGCATTGGTGCTTGGTGATTGGCTCAGAATTGAAGTCCTTGTAGTTTGATAGGATTTCCCATGACTCCACCAACTCAACTCCACCCCTTTGGCCAAGCAGAGAGTAAAGCCATACTCCTGCCCCCAGATGTAAACCATGCATGGGACCTCATCAATTTAATAAACTTGCTGTGTCATATAGCAACATCATCCTACCGTGTCAATAACCCATTCCAAACACACCTGATGGAACGCACAGTGTCCGAGAATATATGGTACTTTTTAAACGATACTCTCATATTGCCGTTAGGCAGCATAAATCGAATTCATTCTATCTAATAGCTTATATATCTAGACATAAACATCTGATACATTATTTGTGTATATACATATTTTTTATGTGTTTACAAAGAATCAGCATATCAAAAACAAATCCCCTTCAAACAAAGTTTTCTATTGGGGTGAGGGGCATTTTCCTATAAAAAGGTCTTGTAGCTTAGAGCTACATTGAGGCCTGCTGGAGAGGTGGCATTTAATTTAAATATCCACCTTGTCTCATGTTGCAATAACTTTGTCAAAATTTCCTACTCTTGGGTCTCCAAAAACCTTTTTCCAATACAGCGAATTGGACCATTGATGTTTATGTTGAAGTTCTACATGTCTTCCTATCAGAGTGTATAAAAGATTTTTTTATTGTAGTAAATATGATCATATATTCTCTTCCCAAAATTTCTAATTGTCTTCCCGACATAAAATGCTCCGCAATTACAGAACGCAATGTAGACCACGCTAGAAGTTTGGCAGTTGACCTAGTGTTCAATCCTGTGAGTGCATCCATTCGGCAGGTGGAATGATGGTCCTTCATGTATCAAATTACAATATTCCTGTGCACCACATTTATACATCCCCATTCTATCTTCCCTATAGGGGGAGGCGCCTCTAAAATGACTTTGAACCAATTGACCTTTTTAAGAACTACTTTTTCTATATGTGGGCTTGGGATTGTCCTGTAAGTATTTTTCTCAGGATGGGATCACTTGTCAGTAAATGCCAGTGTTTGCTAATCGCTCTCTCAATAAAATAGTGATGGCTTGAGTAAGTCGTGATCATTCTTACCGTATCAGGTTTTATCTTTATTCTATTGCCAAAGAATAGTTCAGGTCTATCTTTTTTGGAAGCTTTGTATGCTTTTTTTTTCAAATTCCTCATTGTTAAAACAATTTTGTTTAATCCGCAGATTCTGTGAGTAGGGTATACTTTTGATTAAAAGTTGTGGCTGTGCACTGGACGCGCGAAGTGTAGTATTCCCAATGGTGGGCTTCCTATACGATGATGTGTCATGTGTACCATCATTTGTTTGTATATGTAAATATCCAGGAAGGGTAGCATATTGGGGTTGCTTTGCATAGTAAATTTTAGATTAAACTTATCTACAATCGTTTTATAAAATCCACACCATGAATACGTAATCGGTTTACCTGTACTAGCATAAACAAATGCTGAAGTCCCTTACCGTAAAGCCTTTGCATTGTTCCCTTTCTATTTTTCTCTTGTTTTTTCTTTTTATCTTCATCATACAGGTATTTGTATGTCAGCCTTCGAGCAAAGAGGTTGAAGTCTTTAACCACTTCTGGATGGAAGGATTTGCCCCCTTAATGACGAGGCCATTTTTTGCGATATGGCACTGCGTTACTTTAACGGAAAATTGCATGGTCGTGCAACACTGTTCCCAAATAAAATTGATGTCCTTTTTTCCCACAAATAGAGCCTTTATTTTGGTGGTATTTGATCACCTGTGCTATATTTTATTTAATTTTTTTGCGCTATAAACAAAAAAAGCGACAATTCTGAAAAAAAAAAAAAAATACTATTTTTCACATTGGAACATCCCCCCCCCCCCCCCAAAAAAAAAAAAAAAAAATTAATTAATTTTTTATCCTTTCAGGCCAATTTGTATTCTGATGCATATTTTTGTGAAAAAAAATTGCAATAAGCGTTGTGTGAGCATAGGGGAGTGTTTTCTAACTGTGGGCTTGTGAAATGATCATAGAGACCTGTGATCCTATATAGGAGGATCACAGGCGCTCTGTGATCATTTCAGAGAGAACGGTCAGCTGTGTTTACAACAGCTGCCCATTCTTCTCTCTCAGTGGGGAGCGATCGCGGGTGCCCGGCGGCAATGGATCAGCATCCCTGCTGTCTAGTGGGGAAAGGAGCACACCGCCGATGTCGCGACTCGCCCCCCCAGCACCACGCGCGTGACTGATGTGGGGCTACGTCAATTTGCGCAGGAGAGCCAGCCTGCCGCAGTAAATGTGCGGCAGGTGGTCGGGAAGCAGTTAACGACCTCAAAATTGTCAGCCTTCGAGGTTGGACAGAAACTTAGTCATTGTCCTTAGTACTTGTCCTTTTCTGATACCAGTAAAGTCTGCAGTGTTCTTTAGGCCCCTTTCACACAGGCGGACCGTTCAGATCCGCTTGTCTGTTTTTTTGGCGGATCTGAACGGTCCCCCCCATGCATTCCTATGGGACATCGGATGGCAGCGGAGACATGTCCGCTGACATCCGATCCTTCAAATCTGGACGGATAAAAAACCCTATTTTCCATCCGTCCAGCGGATGGGATGGGATCAGATGAGAACAGACCGTCGGTCCGTTCCCATCCGATTTCCACCATAATGGGGAACTGACAGCTGTGTCTCCGCACAGCGTGGAGACACAGCTGTCCTCCTGCTGCTCAGCGGGGGATCGGTGGCTCGATCCCCGCTGAGAAAAACGGAATCCGTCCAATGGACGGACAGTGTGACAGGGGCCTTAGATTTTTTTTTAGGATAGGTAAGAGGAGGGGTGGGAAATATTTTTAAAGGAAAAGTTCACCTTTTTGTAAAAAAAAAAAAAAAATAATAATAAATGCACATCTTTTTGCAGGTTAAAAAAAAAAAGTGCATTTATTATTTTTTTTACTAGGAGCCTCCTAGAAAGCATTGCACACATGACCAGCAGATTGCGGGTGCCATGCATGGCTTCTGCCGACTGTCTGTGTAAGCTGTCTGCCTGTACCTTGTACTGACAGGAAGAGACCATAAACGACCAGAGTGCTCAACACCCTGGTAGTTATTTGAGAGCTACAAGTTGACAGCCGCAAAGGCTGACAGGAGTTGTAGTTCTCCAGCCATTTAGAGACTCTGTGAATGAATGACGCAGCCGGGCGGGTAGAGACCCATACGGGGCTGCATGTTGCATGTTCCACTCCATAAACAGGGGGAACATGTAACATGTTCCTAAAGGTGAACTTCTCCTTTAAGACAATATAGACTTTCTTCCACTTTAAAGTGGTATTAAAACCAAAACCAAAAATGTATTATATTGCAGATTCTAAATTCTTAGACATTGAGGCTGCATTAATTTTCTTTTGTAGGCTCTCTTTCTTCTTTTTTCACCTGGCGATTGGTCCAATAAGTCTTTTTTTTCCCAAAAGAAACTCCCGAGCAAAATGCATCGGTTACAGGGATAAGGCACATCATTTAACACAAGCAGGGTTTCTTAAAAAAAATGTATCAACTTTTTTATTTTTTTATCCCAAAAGGGGGGAAAAGATAAAAAAAACTTGCTGTGACTGCTTATAAAGCGACTGCTGCTGTAGCCAGATCACCAGGTGAAAAAAGATGGCAAAAAGCCCAAAACAAACGAATGCAGCCACCACATCTACTAATTTTTAGGCTGCAATATACTCCATTATTGTTTTGTGTTTAATATCGGTTTAAATTTCAAATACCTGAAGTTTATGAGTACAAAAAGCTATGTATAGGAGTGTGCTAGCATGCCCTGCAAAGAGGCGGAATTGCTGTACATTAGACTGTAACTCTCCTAGCACATTCAGCTGGTTACAAATAAGCATCATTGCTTCCTACAGGGCCGGGAACGCGGAGCTGCTGAATTTGCTCCATGGGAAGCAGTAATACCGGTTTATAGCCCGTTCTCAATAGTACATCTATGTCAGTCCTCACGTTGCAGCATCATGGCATGAAATTTTATTTCCTTTTCAGCGCAGCTTTTGGCCGAAAGGAACGGATCGTACTTTGTCCTTTTTAGCCCCAATCTTTTATTTTGTAAGTGTAAGTCTTTTTAGCCATCTCACATGGGGTGTGAAATTAATGACATATCTGTTGCCCACTACATATGCTACTATGCCAGGAACCATAGAAAAGAAAGCTACATGTGGCTGCCATTTGTTGAGCATTGATTTTGCTTGCTTGTTAACAAGTGCTCACCTTGATGTGAAGTCTGAGCAGCCTGGGTACAGTAATTGAACGTGACAGGTCCACAATGACTCATTATGGGGTGATGTGTGCGCATTTGCGTGTGTGTGTGTGTATATGTGTGTGTATATGTGTGTGCTTTATTTAACTACACATATTCTACTCTAGATCTGAAAGACAAGACTCGAACCATCTATTTTTACTTGGGTGGCAGATCATGGTGCTATTGCGTCATTTCCTAGCAGTAGCTTGGGTCGTATTTGTGGCACTGGTGTATGTGAAGGCTTGGCTGGATTTATTTATTTTTTTTGGTAATCGACAGGTTTCATGGTGGTAGTCGCTCATCTCCTGCTGTCCTGTTAAGCACTGCAGTAAATACCATCAGAACGGGGCTGTTACTGGCCGAGATGCCCTTTTTATAAATACCCCCCTGATGGAAAGATCTGAGCCTTCATGGGCACTCTGTATACAGATGGTAAGATGGCTTCATTGACGTCTACATTCTAGAAGAGAATTGGGAGGAATGCCAGAGATCTGTGAGCAGTGCTTTGTATGCTCAGGAGGAATATCCATCTCTTTGAGGTCTGCAAGAGATGTTACGATTGTACTAAGTAACTTCTCACAGCTCAGATTTGATATTTTGAAACTAGTAAATAATGCAGCATTGGTTGTGAAAGATGAGCCAAGTCCACAGTCTTTTCAACCTTTAGGAGGAATTTATGATGAAGAATGCATATTTATAAGTGACAGTGACAACATCTGGACACGTACTGTATCTTCATGGAGCAGGGCAGTTCGTTTGCTGGTAATATATTAGATCATACGATGGGGCTTTGAAGGTTACTCTTCAATTTTGTGGGACAAAGAAATAAAATGTGTGTGTGTGTGTGTGTGTATGTATGTATGTATGTATGTATGTATATATATATATAATTCAAAAACACATTTTTCTTTATCATGCATGACACTGCAAGACACACAACCCTCTCTCCCGTCGAAGCTGGCTCCATCTTGGATTGATCTCAGGGTAGACTTCCTAAATGCAGGCTTCCACACATGCCCAGTAACACAGACCCAAACCTCTCTTTGGAGAAACCATTGATTCTGGAAAACATGTGACATAGGGGAGCAGTAAGCAGATATGGCACTGGGAGAGCAGGTGCTCATGCCTTTGGGAGGGCCTGAAATCATCCTGATACTGAGCTTTGTGGATCCCAGCACTGAGGATGCCGACAAAGCAGCTGAGACTGCATACATTGCTCCACATCATAAGTTGACATACAGGTGATGAATCTGAAAAGGTATTGATTTGTTGGGAATGTATGTTCATGGTATGGGAGTTGTATTTTCATATAGGATGTACTTTGGGGAATTTACTTCTGCTTTAATTTCAATTTTATATAACAAACCCTGCATCTAAAGTGGAATTAAAGCGGAGTTCCAGCCTAACCGCACACTCACCTGTCCCACGGTCCAGCGATGCGCCGTCTTCTCCTTCTCTGCTCCGCTGCACCCGGCTGTGACAGTTTGCGGCTTCACAGCCGGGTACGCACTGCGCATGCGCAAGTTGCGCTATGCGTCGTGTTTGGCTGGCAATCTTCTGGGACCTCTGACATGTCCCAGAAGATTGCAGGGAGGGAGGGAGAGAGGAGAACTTCCGCTCAGGGCGCTCCGAGCGGAAGTGGGAGCGGGTACCTGTCAAAACTAGGTACCCGCTCCCCCCCCCCCCCCCAAAAAAAAATGACATGCCAAATGTGGCATGTCAGGGGGTTAGGACTATTTAAAGCGGAAGTTCCACTTTTGGGTGGAACTCTGCTTTAAATTCTCCTCTCCTTATCAGCAATGGAAGGTGACCTTTTAACTTCTCTTTGATCTGCAACTGCCATGGTGCTGCACATGTGACCAGTTATGACACCAGCTATCATGTGACCAGTTATGACACCAGCTATCATGTGACCAGTTATGACACCAGCTATCATAGTTTGATAGTTCAGTTGAGAGCTCAAGCATATACTGTATAACAGTTTTTTTTTTAACTGTTAAATCAATGAGTTTAGTTCCACTTTAAAGCAGAGTTCCAGCCATTTACTCACCTGTCCAACGGTCCAGCGATGCGGCCGCCGGAAGCCTCGATCCTCTCCCTCGGCGCCGGCATCACTGCTGTGGGCACCCGGCTGTTACAGTTTGCGGCTTCACAGCCGGGTACCCACTGCGCATGCGCGAGTCGCGCTGCGCGCCGTGATTGGCCAGCAATCTTCTGGGACCTCTGACGTGTCCCAGAAGATTGCAGGGAGGGAGGGGGAGAGGAGAACTTCCGCTCAGGGCGCCGCGGCGCTCCGAGCGGAAGTGGGAGCGGGTACCTGTCAAAACTAGGTACCCGCTCCCCCCCCCAAAAAATGACATGCCAAATGTGGCATGTCGGGGGGTCAGGACTCCCTAAAGCGGAAGTTCCACTTTTGGGTGGAATTCCGCTTTAATAAGGATTTATTCAACAACTGTCATCCTGCTTTTAAAGTGTGCTTAAGAGTTCCGCCTTCCCCTCCAAAAATTAAACTTTTTAATATTAGGACACTTACCTGTCCTGGAGTCCAGCGATGTTCGGCACCGCAGCCGATGTTTCCATCGTCATAGACAATCCAGTTGTCATAGAACAGAAAGTGAGGTGAAATCTTCTGAACAGGGGTACAGACAGCAAAACAAATTGTACAGGGGTGTTAACCCTTCCCTATGCTATCCAAAAAACTTAAAAATTATTATTTCGGCTGGGGCTACACTTAAAAGATGTACCTGTTCCGACTTACAAACAAATTCGACTTAAGAACAAACCTACAGTCCCTATATGGTTCGTAACCCGGGAACAGCCTGTACTTATTTTTTTCTTAGTTACTTCAAAGTTTAAAGTAGAGAACCTAGCTAAGGTTAAACATGCTCTCACTCCCATTCTAAGACCAATATTAACTACCTTGTAGAGGAATGATGTCTATACTTACCTAATCTAAGGGCACTTCTGTCCGATCACATGATCTCCCCTGCAGCCGGCTTCAGGCGAGAGGAGAGAGCAGCAACAATGGCTGCAATGCCCAGGTGTTGACATCCCCTTTAGACTTACTATGGGCCATCCATTGTTGGCTGTCCCTCTCCCCTGAATCCGGTGCTGGGAGCCGATCACATGACCGGACTGGAGCTCCCTGATAATGGGGCAGGTATAGTACCTCTTTCCTCTACAGGGTAATTAGTTAGAGGGCTTAGGTTTGGGGTGCGAGTAGTTAAAAGCTTAGTTAGGTTTTGACTGGACTTCTACTTTAAAACTGAATTCCAGGCATACAAAATTCATGTAAATGTATTCTGCAATAGCCACAAAGGTTATAGATGCCCTATGTTCCATGTTAGAGTATATGGATTCCAACACCTGCAGTCTGCCTTTCCATGACATCCATCTGACCATTCTTATTTATGGTCTTGGAATTTGGTAAGAGGTGCATGTTGGTAGCGGCTGGCGATGGTGACTTCCACTTTTGATCTTCAATCATATCACATCGCTGATTTAATATTGAATTCACCAATTTATTGGCCTTTATATAGATTTGCACTTTTTACACATTTATTTGTATTGTTTTGTATTATTATTCATCATTTAATCTTTAGGACCTAATTAGCGCTTTGTGAGCGCGTTAGCGCTGCTTTATTTTGTTCACATAATTATTTGACTGTTACTACAGTTTTAGAAGTGGCTGTTTTTTTTTTTTTTTATCTTTTGAGCGCGAATATTTTATTTGTAACAAGGTGTATATGTTTTATCATTTTTAGATGACAAGTCACATTCTTGTTTTACTTCCGCTTTAAAGTACACATTTATATTGGCACAGCAACAGCAGGGAAATAGATAAATCGTAGGATATAGTTACATAGGCATTAGAAAAACAAGAGGGACGGCTGTCATGATGATCATAAATGGCTTTTGTAGATGAAAGGAGATTAGTTGATGAGGTATAAAGAACATTATTACACCATTCAGTAGTAGAGATAACACTGGAACGTTACATATTATCAAATATGGCAGATGGCTCATATGTTGGTAATTGATGTTGTTCTGTTGATTTTAATTAATAATTATTGGTTTATGTTTAATGTATGCGTTTGATATTTAAAAGCTGAAATTTAGTTAAAAAAAAAAAAAAAAGAAAATGTTCTAAAGCTTCGGTCACATCACTTACCTGTAATGAAGCACGTCCCACGTTGGTCAGGCAGCTGGATCCTGCAGCAATCCTCTGTGCAGTGATGACCGCTCCTCTACCTGCTGTTGAACTTCCGGTGCTGGCGGAGTTAATAGCATCAAGTCTTCTGTAGCTGCAGTAAAAAAGTGCCAATGGAGACCTTCCCCCTCCTCTTTTTGGTCCATGGAGAAAGGCCCGTACATTGATTACACTGCATGCAACCTGATCTGTGAATGGAGGAGAGTGATGAATGACGGGATTCTCTCCCCCAATCATAGAACATGTTACGTGCAGTGTAGCCAATAGATGGGAGAAGAGAAGGGGGGAGGGGGGCAGGCCACTGTCAGATCTTTGTCCAATGCAGCTCACCGAAGACTCACATCTATTATCTTTGCCAGCACCAAAAGTTCAGCAGCAGAAAGAGAACCTGTCATCACTGCACAGATTTCTGCAGGATCCAGGTGCCTGATAAACATGGGACATGCATCATTATATAGGGAAGTAATGTGAATACAGCCATAGAAACTGCAGGTTTTAATCTTTAAATGTCAGTTTTAAATTGGGTCTGAATGCATATAAAACTGGTGTTCCTGTCCTGGATTTGAATAATCTTGTATATGCATAAAGTGCATAATGGTTTATCTGTCATCCACTCAGAAGTAGGGGTTCCACGTGTCTTGGAACCAGTTGTTGGCAGCTGCTATAAAGATCTATCATTTTGCTATGTCTAGGTTCAGCAGTTCTGTAGGGAGATAAAAGCGGAGTTCCACCCTAGAAAAAACTTTTTCGATAAAAATCCCCCCGGGACAGTTAGGGCTAGTGCATTTAAGCAACGATAGCCTCTGAACTGTCCCCTGTTTCACTTGCCTTTTAGAAGAAATACTTCCCTTGAAAATGTCTTCTCCAGCACTGCCATCTCAGATGTGGGCAGCTGAAGCCGGAGCGTCCTCTTCAGTGTCCTCTTTGGTGACGTCAGAGTCCCAGAATGCCCTGCTCGTCACTTCCGGTGCAGGCGTGTCCATCCCTGCACAGCTTCTGGGCATGCCCAGAAGCTGTTCAGCAGGGAATGACGCGCCTGCACCGGAAGTGACCAGCAGGGCCGGTGCAGGCACATTGACTCCTGGGATCGATGACGCTCATCTCCCAGGAGTCAATGCAAGGAGGAAGTGACATCTTATATATATATATATATATATATATATATATATATATATATATATATATATATATATATATCATTTTTTTTTTTTTTTTATTCGATGTCTTTTTAATATGAACAGTTTGTATATTTCATAGAACATGGACTTCAATGTCTATTTTACCAGTTGCTAAATGAAAATGGCGTATAACACACACCTGCTTTTAACGCGTACCTCAATTTTAGGAGAGAGATTTTAGGAAAAAAGCTTAAATTGGAAATAAAACAGCTTTGAACTCAGAACTTTTTTTTTTTTTTTAATCAAATGCAGCCTCACCAGTGCCCATGAATGCAGCCTCGCCAGCGCAGTGTCCAGCACTGCAGCCTCGCCAGCGCAGTGTCCAGCACTGCAGCCTCGCCAGATCGAAGTCCTGTATTGCCTCACCAGTGCCATTGCACAGAGCGAGGGTGGGCCAGGCCGATGAGAAGGGAGGACGATCGGCTGCTGTCATCTGAAGTCCCGGCGCCTAAAATAGACCTCACACGTCCCAGTATTGGGCCACTGTGCTGTCTATCATAGGAGACAGGACTTCCTATGACAGCGACCACTTGTCCTTCCTTCTGCTCGGCCCCGTCCGCCCCCCTCTGCCTCTCAGCGCTGCCTGGCCTATATTTTTTTTTTTATATATCAGCGTAAAACACGCACTGCTGTTTTGCCCTCCATTTTTAGAAGGAAAAAGTGCGTGTTATACGCCAATAAATACAGTAATTAAATGGTACTCATTTAGATCTTTGTGATGTAATTGTGATGTGAAATTTTAGTACATATTGCAGCATTTTGTTGCAAACATTTTGCAGGTCCAACATCTCCCTTATACGCGTTTCATCTGTGTGTTGAGATGTTTACCTGGAGCTCAGCTCTAAAATCCTCTTGTATAATGTGATCACTGGCACAGCAGTAAGTGCAAATATAGCAATATACATCCATTGAGAAATCTCTTTTCTGAAAAACGTTACCCTAACCATGCACCATTGAATCGTTCCCTTGTGCATGTTTATGCTTATGGAGGGGGAAGAGTAGGATGACTTGCCTAATGTGATCAGTCACATCAATTCCTCTAACAGATCCTTCCTATGAGATCAGTTAGCCTGGGGATGTCTGCAGAAGCTCCATGCATACAGTTAGCAACAAATGAATCCGTTGGCAATGTAGCAATGGTAATGTTTTTATTTTATTTTATTTTTTTAATATCTTGAATAACACATTCAGATTTGTCCAATCTGTTTTGAATCATACAGTTCACAAAGCAGATTGTCTGTCTAGATTTTGCAAGACACTATTGTATTCAGATATTTTAAAGAATATGCAAACCCAATCACTAAAATCTCATACACAGTTAACATGTTAGGCCTCATTTACACCTTAGCTTTTTGTGTGGAATGCGTGTGTGTGTATATTTGTGTGTGTGTGTGTGTGTGTGTGTGTGTATATATATATATATACAGTAAAACCTTGGATTGCGAGCATAATTCGTTCCGGAAGCATGCTTGTAATCCAAAGCACTCTTATATCAAAGTGAATTTCCCCATAAGAAATAATGGAAACTCAGATGATTCATTCCACAACCATTTATTCATAAATCCTTCCGTTTATAGTCCATATAAAAAGATTATAGCATTGCGATAGGTTATATAACCATAAAATGTCCATCCACAAATAGCCGCTTCCACAAGGGGATTGGAAGCAAAATCCAGCAGGAGATACAGGGTATCAAAGAGAAGAGAGGCGCCTCTAAGTGTAGCAATATGGTTCCATTTAATGAAGGTACAACATTTAGCAACTCACATGGTTGATGAATAAAACAGGCAAATCTAATTATGCAGGCATCCGGGGTAAAGCTTTCCACATAGACCATCGTCTGCACCGCCAGCTGCTAGTCTGTAATCCTGAACGGGAAGACCCCCCTGCAGTAAAGCGAGGGGCAGCATGGAAGGGATGACGTAGATGACGGTGCGGAGGATGGTCCTATGTGGACAGCTTTACCCCTGATGCCTGCATCCTTACATGTGCCTGTTTCAATCATCAACCATGTGAGTTGCTAAATGTTGTACCTTCATTAAATTTAGCAATATTGCTACACTTAGAGGCGCCTCTCTTCTCTTTTATACTCAGCTGGGACGTGAGGCTACTTGTATATCAAGACATCGCTTGTATATCAAGTCAAAATTTATTTGAAAATTTTGCTTGTCTTGCAAAGCGCTCTTAAACCAAGTTACTCTCAAACCAAGGTTTTACTATATATATATATATATATATATATATATATATATATTATATTCTCTCTATCTATCCTTTCTCTCTGCTGCATCTTTGATGTGCTTTCAAAAAAACGCACATTATAGAGTTCAGTGGTAGTGCATGTAAAACACCACACCCCTAAAGCACACCCACCATACAGATGTGAACCAACCTGTAATGTATTTTTGAAAGTCATTTTCAAAATTTTTGATTTTACAGCTTTCTTTAAAATTATACTTGGTGATCCTGTCCTGAAAGTCCTTTTTTGAGTATCTTGCTTTTATAGGGTGACAACGCTGTTTGTCTTCCAGTTGTGCTCCTGCATTGTAATCTTGTCCATTTTAGAATTTGCAAGTGCCGATTCCAACGCAAATAATGCAGGCATGGTCCACTGTCACCCATCAGGTAACCAACCATGAGCCCTGGTTCACACATATGGGAATTGGATGAAGGTTTACCTGCATCCAGTTCACATGACAGGTGAGTGTGACCGGCTCTCAATGGAAACACAGGTCTGAGGCGGCTGCGGTCCGCATTGAAAAAAAGGTCCTGTGCGTCTTCTGGTCTGTTTCAGGTGCGAAGCCAGGCAAGAATTTAGACCTGAACCGGTGAACAGGGACGCACCGAACACCAGGCACGAACCCGCTGCTGCATATATGTGAACCCAGCCTGAGAAATGCTGTGCAGACATAAGTAGGGTTCATGTAGGCAGAAAATGGCTGCAAAGAGTCTACGGGAGATCAACTGCACTGAGATACAGCAACAATAGGGGAACAAAAGTATTGTATTAAAAATGGCAAAATCGAGGCAACCTTACTCGACAGAGTTCATAAACGTGAGGATCTGGCAGCCTTGGGTGGAAAACGTTACCCCGGGATTCAATTCCGCCCTCCTGGAACCATAATTTCCCACTTACTTATTGGGTTACTTCCTGCACACCCCCCAAGATGTGTGTATTAGACCACGGAACCCCCAATCCTACAACCACCTACCGATTTTATGTTTTTTTTTTTTTTCTTGGCATGCACAACTTAATTTTTAATGTTAACTTTGCACCCCCATTTCTCCTGTTTGAATGGTTTGGGGCTTCTTAGGGTCTGGAGCCTCTCAAGGTATTTGTTCCATAGGGCAAGATGCCCTTTTTGTTGTTTCTGTTGGCTGATCTGTGTCACTGTTATACAGTAAAAGATTGCTCAATTGGGATCTGTATAGTACTATAAGTGGATGTGATGCCCATTCTATTTCAAATATGTAACATGCTTATCTATCTCTGTACTGGTTTCCAATAGAAAAAAAAATAAAATAAAAAATGAACCACAAAAATAGCAATTTAGCAAAACATGTAAATTTAATAAAGGTTTATATCTGTTTAAGCAAATCTGTCATGTACTTTGATCATTGCTGCATACAGTAGCTTCCCATTTGACTAACTGGTTGAACTGGGAGACAATCTTGTCTGTGGACACATTGATGTATTCCAAAGCAGAGTCTTCATGTGTGAAAGACCAAGCTTCTATGACTGATGAAGTGCTATCGTTTTCCCAGCTATAGACCACTTGAAAGCAGCAAACTGACCAAGTTTCATCTAGAATTCCAAGTTGGGTTTAGGCATAGATGAGAAAAACACCTTTCCAGTCTTTGAAATGATTGGGAAACATTTGCTGTTAAGGGAATCCGGGGATTGAAAGCTCAGTGTAGTACCAGCATTTTCTAGATGCAATAGATCTCATTTATGAAAGTATCAGAGAAAAAAGATTTTATTAGACCGTTTGTGTTACAAATATGCGGCTTTTGCAGTATGTAATAATGAAAGCGTTGCGTTTCATTGGGTATTTTGCAGTAACAGCCTGTTTGAGTTCGTTATTTCCTTTGATACTTTAGACTTTTTATTTATTTATTTTTTTTTATTCCAGTATTGCTTGGAAAATCTGAGCTGGTATCTATTCTCGAAGACTATTATTATGGCTAACCAAAGCCAAATTTACCATTAGTTGGCATTGCCTATAAATAAGAAATCTCACCTCCAAAATAGCTGTGGTGCCCAAAGTGTAAATAGTTGGCCCAAATATTGTGCCATGCTCAAATAATGACCCTACAATGAAAGATTCAAAGGTGCTCAAAAACAAAAAGTGAATACAAATAAATACAGGTAAATACAACAAGCTCATTTTAAAGTGCATGTAAGATCAGTTTACAATGGGTATAGAAAAGAATCCCCCCCCCCCTTTAACATAATACTTTGTTGCTTTGCAGCATGAAACAAAAAGGTTGTTTTTTTTTTCCAGCTGTATTTGCTCAGTGCAGCTTATAACATTAGAGTGAAAGCTAGAACACCAACATGTCAGGGAAAAAAAAAGCAAAAACATGAATCACTGAGTTGGAAAAAGGATCCCCTTTCACCTAAAAATGACTTGTAAACTCAATCAGGGTTAGCTAATCACCTTCTCAATGGCACAAAGCCATTTGACTTTCAACTTTGATCAGCTGTGGTCATTTTGATTAGCTCAGCATGAAAAGAGCTTTCCAGGAGCATTTGAGTCCCGGGTGTTTGCTTCAGTTGCACTAATCGACTATAGGTGGTAAGACACTGTCAAAAGATCTCCGGGGATGAAGTTGTGGACAGGCACAAGTCAGGAGATGGTGACAAAAACATTTCAAAGGCTTTATCAATGGCTAGAAGCACAGTGCATTGGAAGGTATTTGGGTGATTCTTTTCTTTACTCATTGTAAGTTAACCACTTCCGGACTGCCCACCGTGTATTTACGTCGCTACTTTGACATTAAAATACCGGAGTTATAGCTGTCATAACCCTGGTATTTTCTTACACGGCGGGTGGTCTGCTTTATCATAAAAGTGGTGCCAGCGGCGGAATCCGCCACCGGATCACTTTTATGGGCAGCGGGAGAGGTGCCCATCGGTAGCAAGGAAATTTATCTAAACCCCTGTGTTGCTGGGCAGGAGTTAGACTGAGGGCAAGATGGCCCCCACTCTACTCTCTGCCCTTGGAGGCCTGGAGCGATGTCAAGCATCACTTCCGCTTAAAGGCCTTAATACATTTTTTTTTTTAATTGCTTTTAAGTGTAAATGTGAGATCTGAGGTCTTTTATGACCCCCAGATCCCACATTTAAAGAGGATGCGTCCTTCTTATATCTATTACAAGGGATGTTTACATAAAAGTGATCAAAACCTTTTTTTTTTCTTTTAAGGAACAGTGTAAAAAAAAAAATGAATCCCCTGCTGATTTTGTATGTTTGGCCACTGACAAAGAAATGATTATTCTATTATTTTAATCGTAGGTTTACTTTAACAGTGAGAGATAGAATAACAACAAAAATATGCAGAAAAACTCATTTCCAAAAAGTTAGTTATAAATTGATTTGCATTTTAATGACTGAAATAAGTATTTGACCTTTGCAAAACATGATTTGGTAATTGGTGGCAAAATCGTGGTTGGCAATCACAGAGGTCAGATGTTTCTTGTAGTTGGCCACCAGGTTTTCACACTTCTTAGGAGGAATTTAGTCCCTCTCCTCTTTGCAGATCCTCCCCAAGTCATTAAGGTTTTGAGACCCCCCCCCCCTCCCTCCCTTCACATATTTTCTATGGGATTAGGGTTCGGAGACTGGCTAGGCCACTCCATGACCTTATTGGGCTTCTTCTTGAGCCACTCCTTTGTTGCCTTGCCCTTGTTTTGGGTCATTATCCATCCACGACCTGAATTCAATGTCCCGGCTGACGGAAGGAGGTTCTTGCCCAAGATTTGAAAGTAAATGGCCCTGTACACCGCATCAAAAGGGACGATGAAGTGGTCATGTCCCCTTAGCAAAAAACACCTCCAAAGCATAATGTTTCCACCTCCATGTTTGACGGTGGGGATGATGTTCTTGGGGTCATAGACAGCATTTCTCCTCCTCCAAACCGGGTGAGTTGAGTTGATGCAAAAGAGCTTGATTTTGGGCTCCTCTGACCACAAAACTTTCACCCAGTTCTCCTCTGAATCATTCAGATAGTCATTAGCAAATTTCATACGGGCCTGTGCATGTGCTTTCTTGAGCAGGGGGACCTTGCGGGCGCTGCAGAATTTCAGGTCTTCACGGCGTAGTGTGTTACCAATTGTTTTCTTGGTGACTTTAGTCCCAGCTGCCTTAAAGGTCATTGACTAGATTCTCTTGTATAGTTCTGGGATGATTCCTCACTGTTCTCCATAACCATTAAAACTCCACAAGGTGAGATCTTGCATGGAGCCCCAGACAGAGGAAGATTGACAATTTTGTGTTTCTTCCATTTGCGAATAATCACACCAACTGTTATTCTCTCACCAAACTGCTTTGTGATGGTCTTGTAGCCCATTCCAGCCTTGTGTATGTATACAATCTTGACCCTGACGTACTTGGACAGCTCTTTTGGTCTTGGCCATGGTGGAGAGATTGGAATCTGTACGATTAATTGCTTCTGTGGACAGGTGTATTTTATACAGGTAACAAGCTGAGACTAGGAGCACTCCCTTTAGGAGTGTGATTCCAATTCTCAACTCGTTACATATATAGTAGACACCTGGGAGCTCCAAATCCTTTGTGCCCATTTATATTATACTTAAAGATCTTTCTTTATCTTGGCCCTGGTTCAGGCTTGTTTGTCCTTGTGTTGGTGAACATGAAACTCTATTATGGGTTGACCACAGGACCTCTTATGTTGGGTGCTGCAGTACATCTGGCAGCATAAAGTGTTCTCTCGCCAATACAAAGAAAATTATTTATTTATTGAATTCAGATCAGTAAAAGCTGAACTGTGATTGGCTGCTTTGGGCTACTACATTTTGTTCTTTGCCTTTTTAAATAAGCCATTCTTGCTGATTGATGAGCATTCACTGTACCATGCTCTACGGAGGGATCATTAAAGGCCACTGCAGGCAGCTGGCGTTCATAAACTGACAGCATCTAGTCCTCCGCTCCCTCCCATGTTCTGCATTATCTCTGCTACTGGTGGTTTATTCGTGTGTTTTTCCAGTAAACTTCCTCTCCTCCGTCACTATTTTCCCTAGTTAAAGACTTTGCATTTGATCAGAGCATTAATGTCAGAACAATTTTGCCCATCTCAGATAACAGGAACACACAGACTGCTCCCTCAGCCTCCCACTAATTTATTCGTCCGCTCCCTCTGAAAGATTTAGTGGGGTTTATTTCTCGCCAAATGCCAAGAGGGGAAGTAAAACCCATTGTATCTGATCATAAACCTACTTTTCCTCTCGTATTAGTACTATTGGAAAAGGCTTTTTGTTCTTATGAGTCACGGGGCTATTTCAATTATACAGTTATCGGCCGCCGCCGTCTTCCTTAACCCTGAACATGCTGCCATTTTGCAGCTCTGAATCTGAGTTTCAGGATAATCCATTGTGTAATCTGGATGTGAGCATTCACTTTGTGGCTTTTATTGTCCATATTCGCGTATTGCCTTTTACAGGAAAGAATTTCACGCAGCAGATAATGGAGGGTCTCTAGGATTGCTTTTCTTGCCATTATTGGAAAAGCCTCAAGGTGTTGGTCAATGTGTAATGTTGTTCATGTGGCAGGACTAACAGCCTGTTTTCTGCACAGGGGTCTAATGAGGAGTAATATGGATAATCTGCTCCATCAAGGAGTGAAGAGAACGAACCTTCACAGTTTATGTAATGTACAACTTTAACTAGTCAGCCGGATGTGGGTACCTGTCAAAACCAGGTCCCCCCCCCCAAAAGGTGGCAAATGTGACAGCGGATGGGCGGAGGGGGCAAACAAGCGGAGCTTCCCTCTTTGGTTGAAACTATAAAGTGTCACTTTGTTTTAATTTGGTTGTGGTCCCACCACCCCCCTCCCCCCTCCAATTAGGAGGGAGAATTAAAAAATACCAACCTTAGACCCTGGATTCTGCCCATTTTGCTTTGGCCCAGTGATGTCCTTTGGCCTTCTCATTGGGATCCTAATTCATGCAAGAATGTGTTTTAGAACCACAAATGTTAACCAGCAGTGAATGTAACATTTCCCCTCTAAACACATTACATGGTGTGAACATCCGTATTTCATAGAAGGAAAAGCACAAATCCAAGTCATGGTGGTTGTATTCTGAAGAACGGACAGTGTAAGGAAATGTGCAGAGGAATAATACATTAGTGAATGTTCAGTGACATTTTGGTGAACCTGTTCTATGTCGATAGAACTGATATCGGTCAGGAGGTCCTGATTAGTGCTTCTCGTACTGGTATATGGTAACTTCTCCAGAACCATGGAGCAAATTGGACTCCTAATTTATACTTGAACTATAGTCTATATACATAGCATAGATCAGGATAGTACAGTAGAATTAAAAACTTGAGAATGGAAATGCACTTTGATTTATGTATTTACACTTTGTTTTATGTATGTTGGCACATTAAAGATGTGGTCCCACTTCCACCGTTGTTAATCCACTTATGGCAATCAGGAGGAGGCCAGTTGATCGCCTCGCATCACAGCTACTTCTGCTTTGGAGAAAGGTTGGCTCTCAATAACCTGGAAACTCCTGGCATAGACCGGTAGGCTGGCCCCTCTGGCTTGGTCTTTAGCCAGGATTTGTCACTGAGGCAGGACTAAATATAAAAATGCTGGAGACAAGTTAAAACCTTTTTTCCGTACAGCTGTACATGCTGCTGATTACATAAAGAATGTGAAACATTCAGTAAACCTAAAATACAAGTCACCATGTGCAGAACAGACACCATGAAATAACATGTGCATGTGATTGTAATCACAAGTACAAGTCTACAAATGTTTTCTATTTACTTTGGTTATGTAACTGAGTCCAAGCTTAGTTTTTATGTCATGTTTGGCTAATAGTGGAAGCCTTTACTGGACTTCATTGAGTTTAAACAGTAAAAAAAATTCCACAACCCTCAATCCAGCTTGTTAGCACAGAATACCTATGTAAGTAGTACTAAGCACTACAGGTTTTTTTAACCACTTGCCGACTGCCGCACGACTATTTACGCCGGCAGTCAGCCCCTCACAGGCAGAGTGACGTAGTACTACGTCGCTAGCCTGTGAGGGGCTAGGGAGCGAGCGCGCGCCCCCGCGCGGTCACGGACACCCCCCCCCCCACGCGTGTGACTCGGCGATCGTCGGTGCAGAGGGAGAAACAGTGATCATACGGTTCTACTATGTAGGACCGTTGATCATTGTTCCTACACCTCAAGCCACAGCCAATCACAGTTAGAATCATGCCCTTAGGGACACACACAACCCCTCCCTCTCAAAGTTAACCCCTTCATTGCCAGTGTAATTTTACAGTAACGGTGCATATGTATAGCACTGATTACTGTAGAAATGTCACTGGTAACCCCAAAAGTGTCAAATGTCAGTCAAGGGTCTGATCTGTCCGCCGCAATGTCGCAGTACTGCAAAAAAATCGCCGCTATTACGTGTTAAAAAACAAAAAACAAAAATGACAAAAATCTTTCCCTTTGTTAGTAAACGCGATCACTTTTGCGCAAACCAATCATAATACGCTTTCTGCGATTATTTTTTTTTTTTTTTACCAAACATATGTAGCATAAAACAAATTGGCCGAAAATGTTACATTTTAATTTTTTTTTTTTTGGGGAATTTCATATAAAAAAAATGTGAAAAATATTGTTATTTTTGCAAAATTGACGCTCGTTTTTTTGTTTATAGCGCATGATCAAAAAATCGCACAGGTGATCAAATACCGCCAAAAGAAAGCTCTGTTTGTTGGAAAGAAAAGACGTCAATTTCGTTTGGGTACAGCTTCGCACGACCGCGCAATTGTCCGTTAAAGTCACGTAGTGCCGAATCGCAAAATAGGCCCTGGTCAGGAAGGGGGTAAAATCTTCCGGGGTTTAAGTGGTTAATAATCCATTTTATTTAGGTTATGCAATTGCCCCCCCCCCCCCTGTATATTGTTTTGCTTAAAGCCTTTGGTACCCCAACATTGCTAACTTTGTGTGAAATTCCCGGTGTTCTGCAAACACCACTTTCCTATTAAAAACTGGCCTGCGCTCCAATTATCAGAATTGTCCTGAGCAGCCCCCCCTCCACAGCCATTCACTGGGAAGCTCCGTGTACTGCTGCATCTCCTCCCCCAAGCTCTTATGTAGTTTAGAACAGAGGGAACGTGATCACTTCTTTTTTAAACTGAATGGGTTGTTTTACAAGGTGACCGTGTACACCAGGTATCGTCAAACCACGGCCCTCCAGCTGTTGCAGAACTACACATCCCATGAGGCATTGTAAAACTCTGACATTCACAGACATGACTAAGCATGATGGGAATTGTCATTTCTGAACAACTGGAGGGTCATAGTTTGAAGACCCCTGGTGTATACTTTAACTCTAAGGCCAGGTTCACATCTGAGCACTTTTGAGTGCATTTGCAGAGTCAGCACTACAATGTATTGAACCTTATTTCCAATGATTCCCTTTCACAACTTTGACGTTTCCTGCAATGCGTTTTTTAGAAAGGTGCAGGGACATTTTGCACGGTGCATTTTTGGCTACATAGAAAAATAACAGATACCTCCTCCTAGCAACATCAACACTTCCCAAAAACGCACATGAAGAAAATGCAAAACTTGCCGCTAAAATACATCAACCGCAGATTCATAGATGGGAACCTAGCCTTAGATGTGTGCAAAAGCACTTACATTATTTTCTAACCACAAACTCCAGCTGCAGTTTACAGTGCCGCTTCCATGAACACTTCACTACCATAGTTCTGAAGGGACGGTGATAGGGATTGGCTTTCTGCTCTAGGCTTCTGGGCTGTGTGCTGCTTTGGAGGAGTCAGCTGGCCAGCCAGGTATGTACCTTGCCAATGGTGGCTCCTTGGAACTCTGAAAATAGGAACCTAAAAGGTGAAGGCCTTGACATAGGGCAGGTAAAAAAAACTCATTTATGGAAAGAAAGGCAGCCAGCAATCATGGGAAGTGCTGCGGTCCAGAATGCCCCAACTTTTTTGCTAGAATTATAGGGAAATTTAATTTTGGATTTTTAACCACTTGCCGACCGCCGCACGACTATCTACGTCGGCGGTCAGCCCCTCACAGGCAAAGTGACGTAGGGCTACGTCGCTAGCTTGTGAGGGTCTAGGGAGCGAGCGCACGCCGCCGGAGGCGCGCTCCCGCTCCCGCGTGGTCACGGACCCCCCCGCGCATGTGACCGGCGGACACGATGTCCGCCGGTCACTCTGCGATCGGCGGAGGAGAGGGAGAAAGTCAGGCGGCTTGTGTAAACAAGCTGCCTGTCATTCTCCCCTATGTATGAAGGATGATCATACGGTTCTACTACGTAGAACCGTTGATCACTCTTCATACATCTGAAGCCACAGCCAATCACAGTAGAAAGCACGCCCCTAGGGACACACATAGCCCCTCCCTTTCAAAAAAGTTAACCCCTTCACTGCCAGTGTATTTTTACAGTAACAGTGCATATGTATAGCACTGATTACTGTAGAAATGTCACTGGTAACCCCAAAAGTGGCAAAAATGTCAGTCAAGGGTCCGATCTGTCTGCCGCAATGTCGCAGTACCACAAAAAAAATCGCAGATCGCCGCCATTACGCGTTAAAAAAAAAAAACAACAAAAATGACAGAAATCTTTCCCTTTGTTAGTAAACGCGATAACTTTTGCGCAAACCAATCAAAATACGCTTTTTGCAATTTTTTTTACCAAACATAGGTCGCATAAAACAAATTGGCCGAAAATGTTAAATTTTGATTTTTACATTTTTTGGGGGGGAATTTCATATAAAAAAATGTGAAAAATATTGCTATTTTTGCAAAATTTACGCTCTTTTTTTGTTTATAGCGCGTGATCAAAAAATCGCACAGGTGATCAAATACCACAAAAAGAAAGCTCTGTTTGTGGGAAAAAAAGGACGCCAAATTTGTTTAGATACAGCGTCGCACGACCGCGCAATTGTCCGTTAAAATCACGCAGTGCCGAATCGCAAAATACCCCCTGGTCAGGAAGGGGGTAAAATCTTCCGGGGCTTAAGTGGTTAAAGTGATGTGATTGGCTGGCTGATTGAAGATCATTTTTTTTTTTATACAAACTTCCAAATTTGCCAAACATATTGTTTTACATTTGGAACTCCAGAGATCTTTTATTGCCAACTTATATTGGTCTAGCTTGGCATGCTGGGAACTACATGAATACAAGGTGTTCTCTGATTGGATGAGGTTAGATTGCAATGCTGACTACTACAGTTGGCTTCAGCTTCCCCAGCAGCCCTCCAGATATAAGATATGGATAATTACATTTTTCCCAAGCTGGACCAATGAAAGGTATCAATAAAGATCATTCCTGAGTTTGCTCTTTAGGAGTTAGCACTGGCCTGCTAAACTCCTACAGATTTCTATTTGGGGCATTCCTTCCCTGACCTTATCGCATCATTTTGGATATTTCCCTTAGGGGCCCGTTCACACCAGTGGCTGTGCTAGAATTCTGAGGTGCTGTAATATGCATATCATGGTGAGCGCACTGTTTACTTTTTTTAAATGGGCTTTGAGATGGCACAAAGTGACATTTCATAAAGTTCTACCGGTCGCAGTGCGATGGAAAAAACCCCAAAAATACTGCATGTCATACTACTTTAGGCAGGTAGGAGATGAAGCCTTTGCCTTGACTTGTGGTGAGACTGTGCTAGAATAGCTGCCCAGTGCAGTCCTGGTGTGCACAGGCCCTTAGGGCAACATTTCCCATGATCCCTTGGGGCTGCAATTTCTGAATACCAAGAGGAAAGAGCAAGAACCTCCCCTCCTCCCCTGCGCTGCTTGTGTGTGTGTGTGTGTGTGTTTGTGTGTGATCCTGCCCCCTCCTTTCTGTTAAAAGTGAAGAGAGGGAAAGAGACACAGAGATGTGTCTGGGGGGGAAGAGATGTCATTTATTAACTGCGTAATAATATGCCCTGTCAGCAGGCAGACTGGATGCATAAACAGGGTGAAATGGGAAGCAGGGATGCCGACAGACAGTGATGAGCCACTCTCTGGTGATGAGAAAGGACTAAAGGTTAATAATTGTAACTGTGAAACTGCTAAACATCCATTGACCTGTTTAAATGGCTGAATATGACCTTTGTTGTTTTATTTCTAATTCTTTAAATTAAGAAGAAAGCGACAACTGAAAAAAAAAAATTAATAACTGCCACATATCTTGCGTATTCCCTTCCAAAATGTACAAGAAGGCCTTTTATTGTCTCTCTAGAAGCACCCTGCCCCCCACCCCACCACGACGCACGCACATACATACGTAGTTAATCATAGTTTATGATAAATACCATTTCAGAGCGATGGACGTTGCTTTGCATTTTTGTAAAACTTTCAGGAAGAAAGCAGATCCTTTAATCAGCTCATCATTGTGACAAATGCCTCCCGGTCACCGATGTGCTGGTCTTCACAATGCAGTACGCACAGAATGCCCATCCATTCCATGTACACATAGCGGAAGGATGGCACTACGCATTGTAATAAAACGTTTTGCAGCCACTTTTTTTTATTATTATTAAACACTTTATTGAAAGTTTTATAAGCATACAAGTAAGGTTACAAAAATCCAAGACCAAGTGGTAACAAACAACCTTAGTTGGGACAATAACAGGTACCGAATGACATGTAATATATGGCTAGTAAACAGGTGAAGGTCAGTTGGGGAAAACACAAAAGCGAACAGCGAGAAGAAACCCAGGAATAGGGCAAGATGTGCGTGGAAAGCAGCGCTCGAGTACCAGTAAGTGTCTGAACTGAATGCTATATTTCTCCCATTAGAAAAGTGAACCCCTGGAACCCCTCGGCCGGGTCACGGTCGAGAAGCGGATCCTGCAAATGGAAACAGAGGGGCCCCCGGGCACACGATCGGGGGGTCGGGCACCCCCAAGGGGAGCACACTGCCCAAGACCCCCGAGCATGCACCAGAGGAGGTTGAATGAGGACCAGCCTAGGGGCACAACGAGCGGGGAGGGGGGGGGGGGTTATGCCGATAATTAAGCCAGGGAGGGCTGGTACACAGGTAAGGGCGAATGGTAAACTGGTATATCCTCTTACCAAGGTACTACGATGTTACAGGAGATAAGGGGGGAGGTAGAAGGGGAGGACATTGGGATAAGGATGACGAGACAAGGACAATACAACGGGAAAGGAGGAGAAAGAAAAGAGAAAAGGAAAAAGAAAAAAAAATGGGGGAAGAGGAAAAGGGAAAGGAAGAAGAAGAAAGAAAGAGAGAGAGATTTGCAGCCACTTTGACCCTTTTTGGTTTCTTTTTACCTACTTCATTTTAGTCTTTTAAAAATGTTCTGTGATATCTGTGTGGATAGTGATGATTGTGTTGTGTTTAGCCTTGATGCTTTAATGTCAGATATTGAACTAAGTAGCAATTAGTAGTGGAAATAATTATCTCAGGCGGGCTGGACAAATTAATATACAGTTCAGGAGTCAGTACAGTCTGAGCCAGCAGCCAAAGAACCCACACATCCATTAATGGCAACAGGAAAACTGGAAAAAAAGTGTACTGTCTACCTTTCTATTGGTTTGTGTCTAGTCTCTATCTGGATTGCTTTTTATGCCTATTTGTGCTTGAGATTTACATGGGCTGCCAGTATTTAGTATCCTGTGCAAAAAAGGTATGTTTGTTTTGGATGTACACTGTGCATATTTGTCCTAAAGGTGCCAATTCACCCACAGCCTGATTTACATGAAAGAACCCCAGTAGGGGTTCTTGCTATTAACTGCGATAGGCAGCTGCATTTAAAGCGATGGGAGGCTGCCAGCTATTGCAGCTAATCGTGCCCACTTGCATGTAATCTCCCAGACGGCATGCATATGATATTGATCAGCCCTGAGCGCAGACTGCTTGCGACCAGGGCTGATCACTCACAGGTGATCGCTGCCTGAGTGATTTGCATGCGATTTGTCACACTTAGCTGCTCTCCTATTTCTTTCAAAAGACCTGCCTCTCGCAGCTAATAGCTGTAGCCCTTACTGAGGTTCTTACATGTATAGCATGTAACACCTTCAGCTGAATACCCAAGTGTGAGATTTGAGTCAAAGACCAGTCCGGCATCTTTGGTTTGTTTTGTTTATTTTATAATGGGGATGGGAGAAGTGAATGAGTGGGATACTTCTCTGATTCAACTAGGTAAACTGGGACACTTTGCAGAAAAATGCCTGTCAACGCTGTCTTGATGCCAGCTAAATGCCGACCAACGCTTACTGGCGCTTGAAAAATGCTGTCTTACTGGACTGTGCTAGAAATTGGCTTTTAACCCTCTGGTTAACTCAGAAGATCCTGGACTGTAGTAAGACTTGACTCTTGACACTACATTTAGCTCAAAAGTCCTGTGAACAGCTCCCACCAGCCCTTCACTGGCTGAGGTAGCTCCTTGTAACTGCTTGTGCTGCTGCAACTCTCAACACCGTGCACTGCACACTCAACTCTTCAGGGCCCAACCGCTGGCGCCCCCTTTACACTTTCAGGGTCCTCTCACTAGGCACACCCTTTACCGCAGGGGTGGGGAACCTGCGTCCCCCCCCCCCCCGCGCCGCTGTGTCAGAAGTAGCCGATGGCACCGTCCTGACAGTGCGAGTCTCAGTAAAGGGTGGACCTGGGGCGCAGAGCAGTGCGCCCTGGGCCCACCCATTTGTGTGACAACAGCGAATGAAAATTCGCTATTGTCACATGAATCCTCCCCCTGGCCAATCAGGAAGCGGGTTCGAGACCTGCTTCCTGATTGGCCGAAAGGCGAACACATGCCATTGGGTCGAGGAGGAGGCGGGAGGACTCAAGGAGAGACCGCCACTGCAGTCAAGTGCACTGGCTTTCTACATTAAAAGGGGGCACGCTGTGGTCAGTCTGCATTGAAAGGGGGCACGCAGTGGTCAGTCTGCATTAAAAGGGGGCACACTGTGGTCAGTCTGCATTTAAAGGGGGCACACTGTGGTCGGTCTGCATTTAAATGGGGCACACTGTGGTCGGTCTGCATTGAAAGGGGGCACGCTGTGGTCAGTCTGCATTGAAAGGGGGCACGCTGTGGTCAGTCTGCATTGAAAGGGGGCACGCTGTGGTCAGTCTGCATTGAAAGGGGGCACGCTGTGGTCAGTCTGCATTGAAAGGGGGCACGCTGTGGTCAGTCTGCATTGAAAGGGGGCACACTGTGGTCTCTCTGCATTTGAAAGGGGGCAAAACACAACAAATGGATGGGATTGTAAGCGCTCCCCAAAACAATTGCAGGTGGGAACAGGAGTCACAGATGAAATATCACAATGAATGGTCACAAAAATATCACAATGAATGGTCACAAATGATAAGTGTCTCATTTATTAAAAGTGGTATAAATGCTGTTAAGCAGGATACATCCAAGAAGTGAGGCAGTACCTATGGTGGAAGTCAGGGAAGAAGATGGAAACATCTCACAAGCCTCTCAGATGGTGGAGAAACCCAGGGAGCGACCGCACATGAGGAGTGGCAGAGAGGGAGAAACATGGCCTGAGGGTGGTGGGGAGAGGCACAATAATCCTGTGTGGCAGAATCTGCCTTTCTGGGGTAGATGCAGGCCTGGATTTGCCACTGATTGGGTTTCCTCCACTGCCCAATGAGAACTCTCATGGAGCCAGTGGGGAGACTCCCCAGTCTCAACAGCAACACATGGGAGACATGACAGCCCAGCTGAAAATCATTGCCCTGCTGTTAGGCAGCCAAGGCCCACTATACTTTGCCTAACACCTACCTTGTAGGGTGCTACACATGTAATCGGGCTGCAAGTGCATTTGCAAAAGTGAATGCACCCTAAAGTGGTTGTAAACCTTTGAAATTAAAAATGGTCAAAGCACATCCTTCTATAGTGTGTACATACCTCGCACCCTGTTTGTTCTCTCCTTCCTCTGCTTTCTGCATGGGTTACATCTGACAGTTTTTTTTTTTTTTTTTTTACACCTGGTAATCCTTAAAGGCCTGCCTTTTCCCTAGCATACAGTTGGGGATTGACAGCCTCAGCTGTACCTATTTCCTTTTGAGACTGTGTAGAGGGGTGTGTGCCCATTCCCTTCACTTAGGTCTCAAATTACACTCAGCCCTGTGTTGTGCAGATTACACTCAGCTCTGTGTTGTGCAGTGTTTGATGCCACTGCCTTCTGGAAGCTGAGAAATACTCTTTGATCTGTGTACTATAGAAGGCTGTAGAGAAGAGAGGGCTTCAGATAAACAGGTGCAGCTTATGTAGGAGGATTTGCTTAATTTCTGCGTTTCACCTTGGGCTAATGACTTCAGTGGGCATATGTAAGGGCTTATTATCACTTTAAATCTATAACACAGTGCAACATTGTCTGAAAAATTCCAGCCTGGTCAGTTGTGCTTTCCCTTGATGGTAGTTTCTTTGGTGAGCCTCATGCAGCCTTATAGATATCCTTGTATCCGAATCTTCCTGTGGCGGTATTTAAAGGAAGCTATATCTGTAGCGCGCTGGATCAGGATTTTGATAAGCCTTTAGATCTGTTGATATTTTAGTTAAGAGGCTGCTCTCTAAGATTTAATGGGTCTGGAGAGGAAGGTCCTAAGATTTCCAGTATTGAGTTTGGTAGAGTGAAGGGTGCTCCAGATGTATTTTTTTATTCATTATAAAGTAAAATCAATAACCACTGCCTTTCATCAGGGCTTGTAGGGATTGAAACAATTTTTTATATTTAAATAACAAACATGCTATACTAACCTGCTCTGTGCAGTGGTTTTGCACAGAGCAGCCTCTAATCTTCCTCTTCCTGGGCTCCCCGCTGGAGCTCCTGGCCCCTTCCTCCTGTCGAGTGCCCCACACAGCAAGCAGCTTGACAATGGGGGCTCCTGAGCCTCTGCTCTGTGTCCATTCACACACGGAAAGTGGCTCAGCCTCACCCTCGTTCTCTCCTCATTGGCTCACTGGGTGTAATAGACAGTAGCAGTTGCTCCGCTACTGAAGAGACTGGGAGAGCCACTGCTCTCGTGCACATCACTGGATTGATATGGGGCTGAGGTATGTATAAGTGGGCTGCTGCACACAAGGTTTTTTTTTACCTTCATGCATAGAATGCATAAAGGTAAAAAACCTTTAGCCTTTACAACCACTTTAGGCCGGTCATTTTATTCCTATGCCAAAGTTGAAGCCCCCAAATCCTTAGGACATTGTATTCTGACAGCAGGACTCGCCACTGCCAGATGACACGGACTGAAAAACTATGTGATTCCAAAGTGATTATGCCTGCATTTAGTGGCCCAGTATTATGGACATATTCATTGACCAACAATGCAGACACAATCAATAAAAAGAAAAACTTTGCTAAGTTTTTTATTTAGTTTCAATAATTATTAGTTTTTCCATGAAAATGAATAACCGAATTGAGAAAACAAGAATAGTAAACAAATTGGTTACAAATATCATAGAACGCGGACCTAAAGCGAAACAAGGTCATAAAACCACTGAAACAGAAAAAAACTGTGTAGAGCAGATAAAACAACGCACAAGGTGCTGTGAGTAACTTAGGACAAGATCCAATCCACGAGGGCAAGTAACCTGAAAAGGTTCTGGGAACTCCTTCTGTAAGGATCTGAGGAAGTGTGAAATTTGGAAGAAACTTAATCTCTCCGCAGGTGGCATCTTCAGTTTATTCCAACAGTGAGAATAAGTTAAAGGACCCGTCAAATCAAAAAAGTGGCCTATCCTATAGAGGCCTTTGTCTGTCCACCATTTAAAGGCTTTAATATCTGTACCAGGAGGAAAGTCAGGATTGTTAAAAATATGAGAGAGAGTGGCCCAAGGGGAGGTAATTTTATGAGTTCTATGTACAGAATCACAGAGAATGAGAGAGGGAAGGAGCCAAAATTGGGGGGCGGGATTTGTAGGTTCGCCATACTAGATAGTCAATAGTGTGTAGAGGGATAGTCTGTCGCTCTGTATGGAACCAGTCTGGCTTGTCCCCCTTAGAGTATATGATGGAGAATTGAGCCATTTGTGCCGCTTGATAATATTTCCAGATATCTGGAACCCCAGGACCCCCTTATTTCCTGGAGCGACAAAGTGTTTCTGTTCAATCTGTGACCCTTCCTACCCCAAATGAATTTGAAAATATTAGCTTGTAGTTTCAAGATGTGTGACTCTATCACTGGGATAGGGAGGACACGAAAAAGGTATAGTATACGTGGAAGAAGAGTCATTTTGATGGCATAAATTCTGCCTAACCAGGAGATATTGCATCGAGTCAAATCCGATAAATCAGCTGTTAATCTTTTAATCAGGGGAGGATAGTTGGCGGAGTAGAGCTCGTCTATAGAGGCAGTAATGGAGACCCCCAAGTATGGTATAGCATCGAGATGCCAAGAAAAGGGGAAGTGGTACTTGAGGTGAGCTACCAGGGGAATGGGAAGGGCGAGTGATTTACTCATGTTAACTCGGAGGCCAGAAACATTACCAAATTCATTAGGGAGGGATACGATATTCGGTAGGGAAATTAGGGGAGCAGTGAAAAATAGTAGTATGTCATCCGCAAATGGGGCGCATTTGTGGATAGTGTTGCCACATCTAAGGCCTTGTATATCAGGATGTTGACGTATGGCTATTGCCAACGATTCCAGGGCCATGGCAAAAATAAGTGGTAAGCTTTTTATTTATAAGGACCCAGGTAAGGTTTTCATCCATTTGTTAACAGAAAGGTTGTCCCCATCCTTAATGTGGTTAATTATATTGACCATTCTGCCATGAGGATTTGTCCAGCCATGTAGGAGATCACCCGATAGCGAGGATAATTTTATAATTGAACCAGAGGTCTTTTGTAATGAATATAGATCCAATGCATAACCTAACATCTGCAGTAATGAAAATTATAACAATTACAAATTGTAATGTTGAAGAAAACACGGCTAATCCACAAAGCCTAAAGTCATAATATGTCCCATTGATCTATTCTCATGGAATAAATGAAAGCTGGAAGATAACAATCTGATAACCTTGATGGTGAGAAGATGTTCCATACAGCTATAGGTTTTGTATAATGCAAGTCTTGGCCTGTGTAACGAAGTAATGAAACCTAATATGCTTTACATACTCTGTACCATACAGGAAGGGGAGACATTGTTTAAAAGTAAAACTATACTTTGTTTTAACAAAGATTTTAGATCTATGTAATACATGCCTTCAGAAATATGGGAAACACAAGTCATCAACAAGACCTGTACGGCTTTGTCGGACTATGTTTGATGACTTGCCTACTCCAGGGCATTCACCATTTTATTTATCCATCAGACCTCTTTTGGTGATTGAGAATGTGTGAGATATCACTAGGGCTGGATTCTTCTTATCATTTAGCTCTGGGTGACCTAACCTGAACCAAATAAGCAATTCCATTTATAGTCTAAATAAAGTAATTTATTTGCATAAAATAATCCCTTAGCAGGTGCTTTAAAAAAACAAAAAAAGAAACTCCGGCTGCAATACTCTACTTCAATCTATCCCTCATGCTAAATCCTTTTGGCCACAAAATGTCCGAAGTCCTTTGGGTTGATTGCTACTCAGCTTCATTCAACCTGGAAGACCAGCGTGAATACAACTGTGTAAGCAACCCGGGCGCCGCCAGCCGCTTACCGGTCCTCCATCCGCTCGTCAGCGTTCCTGAAGTTCACGGACCTTGCCAAAACTGCCACAGAGCGTCCCGTTGCCTAGGTGACCGCGCAAATCACCGCCCTAACGTGTTTTGTCAGAGGACTTCAACAGAGAGCGTGATTGCGCAGTCACGTCATTCCTATTTATCTCATGCCTCCGCCAGAACGTTAACCCCTTCAGCAGTGTTTCCACCGCTACAGGCATACGGCATCATTGGTAATCACCGATTGCGGGACCCCAAAGCCGAAATCCCTTTTCTATACCAGTACTTGTTATTAGTACAATGCATTTTAAAACATTTAATCTCAAAGGGTGTTAAAACAACAGTTGTACAGGCAATCCCGTGCGTTGCACCGCAATGTTAAATACGGAACCCCAGTCCCATCTGTGGGATCGATAATTTCTTCCCACCGCTCATAATAACATCACACTGGTATGCCTGTATCATATCACACAAAAATACATAAATACATATATTGAGTACATACTGTGAGTGCAGGGACCTGTCTCCTGACGAAGTGGCACTACTGTGTCCTTTTATTTTGTAATGATGTTGAGAGTGGCAAGCCTAGAGTTAAACTTAAATATAGCTTAATTTGCAATGATCAGGTGAAGATCTGTATAAAAAAAACCCTACCCTAACCGAAGGGTTGATTACAAACTTTTTCGTCTTTCATTCAGTCTGGAGTTATTGGGCAGAAATAGGGGGACATAGGTGGACAGACGATATAGGGTAGACCTATGATAGAGGGGGATCATCCGGGCAATACGAGCGAAGTGGGTACCCCTCAAAAAATAATAATTATATACCAAATGTGATAGCGGAGGGGGTGGAGGAATTCAAGTGGAACTTCCCTTTTTTTTTTTTTTTTTATTATGAAAAAGTATCCTGTCCTCTTTGCATTGCTTTTTTTGTGTAAATTCCCTGGTGTTCCTGCCCTATTATCCCTACTACCAGACCACACTAGGCATGAGAGCACGGCATGGTCAGTTATATACTGTAGCTTTGCTTGGAGCTCAGCCTTTTCCACTGTAATGATCAGACTTGTCCTAAAATGCCACCCCCTCCGCACAGTGGTTCACTGGATAGGTTCACTGCTGTTTCTCCTCCCCCCAGCTCTCTAAACGTCTTATGCAGTGAGAACAGAGGGAGTGTGAGCACTTCTAAAGGGGAATGAATTTATAAATTTTACACACACACACACACACACACACACACACACACACACACACACACACACACACGTTTTGCCTTCAGTTTCTATTTTAAACTACATAGGTTGTTTTACGAGGTTAGAGTAAATAAGCTAGCTTGCATTGTCACCTTGTATCCATATAAAGATAACATAAAATAATTAACAAAAAAAAAAAAAAGTATGGGAATGTTTTTAATTTTAGAATCCTACTTACCTAGGTGGATGCAGTAACAGTCCGATGCTGCATCTGGCCCCTGCTGGCTCTGAGGCTGAGAACAGAGTGAGCAAACACCGCCGATTGCTCGGTTCTCAGATCCCTGTGAGCAGAGAGCCACCACTGTCTGCTCTGCCCCTCTAGCACTCACTGGAGCGCTGGGCTTTGGAGGGGGCTGATTAAGAGTCTGATCCAGGTGCTGGTTCAGACGTGTGGGTGGATCCTGATCCTGGACCGGCTCTGTGATGTCAGCCAACAGCGGGCTTCAGCCTGCTGTTTGCTGAAAACGGGTCACAGGAGCGCAGAATGGATCAGAGCTTTGGCTGTACGTCTCTTTTGTAGGGTTTAATAACCGCTTTAATTTGAAGAGCGATTGTAACCGCCTACCTAGGAACTTACCTTGCTGGCTGCTTCTTTTTTAAAAGATTGACTTTCTTTTGCATTGATCCGGTCCAAATATCTTTTGCTGCTGGTTTCCTCTCCTGGAGTGGCAACCTTGCCTTGCGGGGTCCTATGGAGCCACTCCTGGAAGAGAGAAGCTGCCTATGCTGACATGCACACACACAGCAGTAGAGGACTAGACGGCACACACATGCGCAGTGGAACTTGAGATCATAAGATAGCCTTTGTCAACCTTTTTAACACAGAGGAACCCTTGAAATAATTTTCAGGTCTCAGGGAACCCCGCCAAAAAATGACTAAATTTACAACTCATGATACATTAGTGTGATGGTCAGTGGGATGAATGCTCCTTACACTTTGACATAGGGAAGAGTGACCTTCTTCCAGATAGCTAAAAAGATATCAATGGTGTCCAGAGGAGCTTGGCTGTGAGGCAGAAATTGCTCAAGGAACCCCTAGCAACCTCTGGAGGAACCCTGGTTAAGAACCATTGTCATAAGACATGGCGTCCCAAGGAGGGGGATGAGGGAAGGTTCCTGTGCTGTTATTGCATGCTTCCTGACTTGAAATACGAGGAAGGGGTGCAGACTGAGCCAGAGGATCTACTGCTAAGAACATCAGAAAGTAAGTGTTTGCAGTAGAGATCGACCGATTATCGGCAAAGCTGATATATCGAGGGCCGATCTGCACTTTCCCCAATATATATTGAAATCGGCCACCAAGGTGACCGATATTTTGGAAAGTGCTTGTACCGGAGTGATACCTGCAGCTAGAGGCATCACCCCAGTACCGGCTTCCATTGCCAACGGTTGGCTGTCTTGTAATGACAACCGATGCGGCTGAAAAGCCGCTCGGCTGTCATCACAAGGAGCTGGAGGGGACGTCGTGCCCCTCCCGCCGCCTTCCGAGGCTCCCGTCCCACCGGGAGACCTGGGCAACCAGCCTGCACGGCCGCTGAATGCGGCTTTGATCGGGTCTCAATGCAAAAACCCAGAAGTGATGCCATGACCTCACTTCTGGGTACTCTGCGCCAGATTAAAAAAAATGACCGCATTCAAAACAAGTGCCAAGGAGGGGTTTGGGGTCTTTTAGACCCCCAGATCCCTCGTACCCATCAAAAATAAAAAGAAACGGTCCAAACCGATAATGTCGATCACTAGTTTGCAGTTAAGCTGGCTCATATACATCCTATCCCAGGAAACCTTGTGAAGCTTTAAAACATGTAAATCCTCACTTTGCAAAACAGCCCATTTCGTTAAAAAAAGAGATGGAAGGCAAAACGTGTATAAATATATATATAAAAAAAAGCACACTGGTCTTCCCAGTAAATGGCTGTGGGGGGGGGGGGGGGGGTCAGTACCAGCCTGATGATTGGAGGAGAGCAGGCTGAGCTCCCAGCACAGCTAGAAAACGCTCATGCTGCAATGGATATGCTCTCTGCCTAGTTTTGCTAGTTTTAAAATGAAAGCAGAGGGACTGACAGGAACATAGAGGTCGACCTAATGTGTGAAAGATATTAATGTACTATTTTCCTTCTCCCCCACACAGGAGGTCTCGGCTCTGTGCTGGTTCAGGTGCCTACAGGTCTGCCCGCTATGGTTGGGTCAAATGTCAGGCCATGTTTATTATAGCAGAGAGTGGGAGGATTGCTCTGTCTAGTCAGAATCCTGTTTTTTCTTGGCTTATCCCACTTGTAGGTTGAGAACATTTGCAGTGACTAGTGGCATACTGGCAGGCTCCCTTCCTATACAAGGCCAGGCAGTAATCAGTGTAGCTGCAGGCCAGGAGACATAAGTGTGAGGTAATGGAGCATATCCAGGAAATAAGGCTGCTTGCTTTAATAGAAGACCTAGCTTGAGGTGTCTTCTAATGATTTGTAGCTTGGGCTAATTACTCTTTGGTTTTCATACTCTGCAATTTGCTGGTTCCTCCTTTTTCTACTTATTTTGTGTGCAGAATTTCCTTTTTTTGTTACTGACGGATTGTTTTGTAGAGGGTTTAGCACCGTACATACCGCATATGCTAATCATTGCACCATGAATCAGCTGTATTCCATACAAATATACATGCAGGTTTGTACATGTTGGAGTAACATACAGAAATGCAGTTTTGAATTCACACGTATTTGAAAACTTTTGGACTCGTTCCTGCCATGTAAAATGTTTGCAAGATCATTTATTTAAAGAGTAACTCCACTTTTGTTAAAAAAAAAAAAATTCCCCCTGGGTGATCAATGTACATTACACAAATTGTAACAAACTATGTGACAGATTCCTATCTGTTCTGTCCAGAAGAAAAAGCGATTTTTTGTTTGTAGAGTGAATCTGAATATGGGAGACTTTTTCATTATTAATTAGCTGATGTGCTTACCGCATTCCAATGAGGAAAGTTGTTGTGTCTGCATCCCTGTAGAAGTGATTACCCTGTGGGAGCATCCCACCAAAAATTAAAGCCACAACAGTAAAATCAGTCTGTATAATGCAGCAAAACATGCTTGTTCTACTCACTGTGGAACCTAAGGGGTTAATCCTGCACATTGTGTAAAAAGGCTGTTTGATCCTGTTTTCTCTGATCCCCCCCTACTTCCGTAGTCCCCAATCCATCTGCTGATAGTACAGAGACTTGGGAGGGTGCATGTGATCAACACAGGGCCAATCCGCACTGTCCAGACAGGGTCAGGGGTCATGCAGCCTCACAGGACAGAAGCGTAGAATGAAAACTCCTCCTACAAGCTTTAACCAGAGACTGATAGAAGTCACAAGACTGCTATATACTGCTTATAAGAAAAGGTATTTTGCAGTTTATTTTTACTGAAACAATTGCATTTCCACAACATTGTTTTTGCCATGGATATCTGGCCGTTTATTCATGTTCTACTTTTAGTCATCCTTCTATTTGATTGGATGTGTTCTTTGTTGAATGCCTTGTCTCAAAATCGACATGTTTTTCTCTGTACTTTGATCTTTGTTAGCGATAAAATAATTGAACAAGAAATAATTGCAGTTCTGTGTTCTGTGGGAGACCCAGTATAGTGAATACAGGCTCTGGGGTTTAGTAGCACCTTGATTTCTTGTTGCAGAGAATACCTAATAGAGAATGGCTCAGACGTGTCCGGGATCCTAGTTCCGATCCCGCCAGGAAGCTGACATTGCGCACCGCTAATCATAGGGAATGAGGCGTTTCCCGGTCTGTGCAGCTGTGGATTGGGAAATGTCTCCCTGTGATTAGCGGTGTGCAATGTCGGCCTCCTCGCGGGATCGGGAAAGCGGGTTGGGACTAGGATCCTGGACCTTCTCTAATGCCTAAAATCTGACTTGTATCTTAGTGTAGCCAATCACACAAACGGAAAAGGACATTTTGGAGGCGTTCGGTACTCCAAAGATATACAGAATGCTTCAAGGTTGTCAGAACACTTTAAATGTTACAGAAAATGACATTACCGCCAATTGAAAAGGAACGGTCATTTTTTAACATTCAGTTACATTATGGCTTGTGTAGCAATTGTAAAATGCTGTATTTTTATATGCTGTTTTTTTTTTTTTTTTTTTTTCCTCTCAAAAGTGGAGTTACCTTGCAAAGAGGAAACTATCTGTATATGAGCACCACTCTGAGAAAGCTGAGGGAGCCCATCCTTCCACATGAAAAGGGGCCTTTGTCTGTTTTTTGAAGCATTGTGTTGCATTGGCGGCCTATTCAAAGTGAATAGGCCGACCTGACTCAATGCCATTAGCATTTAAACACAAGACACTGACTTTTCACAAGGATACCTCCGTGCAGTTGTTTCCGCTCACTCAGTGGGGATTTCTCTGCTTCTCCCTGCTGAGCAGGCGGATAACAGGCCATGTCCGCGCCGCTGTGCAGAGCGGACATGGATACAGTCCCGTTCTTCTCTATGGGGAAATTGGGCAAAAACAGACCACCTGGCTGTTTCCATGTGATCTGATCTGCCAGACGGTTGGAAAATTGGACCACCATCTGTCTGGATTTTGCGGGCAGAATCGGAACGAATAGCGGCTGGTGTCAGTGTACATGTGTCCACTCCATACTGCAAGACAAAGGCATGATGAGTTAGTATGCATCGCATACTAGCTCATTATGAAATACCTTAAAATGAAGCCCCGAAACAGACGTCCGGACACCGCTGTGGGAACTGTCATGCTCCCTCGGTGTCTCTTCCGGGTTCGGCGGCTCCGGCGCTCTGTGGCCAGAGCCGCAATGACATCACCCCCGCGCATGCACGCGGGAGTCACTTTCCGGCAAGTAGCCGGCAAGGAACTCTGAAGGTCCGCCGGACCTTCAGAGCGCATGCGCCGCTAGGGTCAACGGCTGCATGCAGGGCAAATATCTCCTAAACCGTGCAGGTTCAGGAGATATTAATTGTAGCTACAGGTAAGCCTTATTATAGGCTTACCTGTAGGTAAAAGTAAAAAAATTGAGTATACTACCGCTTTACTTACTTCAATATATAAGTCAATATATTGAAGTAAGTAAAGCGGTAGTATACTCAATTTTTTATACCGCAGTCTTACTTCAATATATAACTGTATAAAGTACCTGGGCTTTAGCCCCTTTCACAGATATGGGCCCGTTCAGTTCATCAGTTCAGTCACGTCAAAATGTATCATTTTTTTATCCGGTTTTTTTTATCCGGTTTTTTTTATCCGTTTTTTTTATCCGTTTTTTTTATCCGTTTTTTTTATCCGTTTTTTTTATCCGTTTTTTTTATCCGGTTTTTTTTATCCGTTTTTTTTTATCCGTTTTTTTTATCCGTTTTTTTTTATCCGTTTTTTTTTATCCGTTTTTTTTATCCGTTTTTTTTATCCGTTTTTTTTATCCATTTTTTTTATCCATTTTTTTTATCCGGTTTTTTTATCCATTTTTTTTATCCGTTTTTTTTATCCGTTTTTTTTTATCCGTTTTTTTTTATCGTTTTTTTCATCTGTTTTTTTTACATCCACTACCAATGAAAAAAACAGACCGTTTGTCCATATACATCCGTTTTTTTCGTCCGATCCGTTTTTTGACGGATGAAAAATAGGGCGTTCATCCGTTCCAAAAAACGGACATTGACAGAAGTGGATGAAAACGGATGTTAACGGATGATCATCCGTTTTTACAAAGAGATGCATTGATGTCAACGGATGGATAAAAAACGGACAAAGGGACCGTATGTGTGAAAGGGGCCTAAAGCAGCAACTATAACCATGCAGCTGCTCAAAAGTTGTTGAAGGCACAACAATCATTTAAAACCATTTTTCTTGTTTTTTTTTTATGGTTTAGGATAAGTGGCACTAGCAGTGTCTGTACCCCTCCCTCCCTCCCTCTCCCTTCCCCTTCCCCCTCCCTCTCCCTTCCCCTCCCTCTCCCTTCCCCTCCCTCTCCCTTCCCTTCCCCTCCCTCTCCCTTCCCTTCCCCTCCCTCTCCCTTCCCTTCCCCTCCCTCTCCCTTCCCTTCCCCTCCCTCTCCCTTCCCTTCCCCTCCCTCTCCCTTCCCTTCCCCTCCCTCTCCCTTCCCTTCCCCTCCCTCTCCCTTCCCCTTCCCCTCCCTCTCCCTTCCCCTCCCTCTCCCTCTCCCTTCCCCCCTCCCTCTCCCTTCCCCCCTCCCTCTCCCTTCCCCCCTCCCTCTCCCTTCCCCCCTCCCTCTCCCTTCCCCCCTCCCTCTCCCTTCCCCCCTCCCTCTCCCTTCCCCCCTCCCTCTCCCTTCCCCTCCCTCTCCCTTCCCCTCCCTCTCCCTCTCCCTTCCCCATTTACATCAACCTGCTAGACAACATTACAAGTTTGTGAAGCCGTCTGCAGTAATATTTGTACCTTTGGGAGCAGTCAGATCATGTCTGCACCCCCTGTAGTGTGTGTCCAGCTGAATATGCACCTCTAAGGTTTAGCGTTCTGCTTAGTGGATTTTTATTTTCTTTATCGGTATGATATCTATCCTCATCACCAAACCACCCTCTTTGAATTATTTTTATAGTAAGTGCTCATATTATGATGACCGCACTCCTCGTCCTTGACCCATCTAGATAAACCCTTCCACCGTTCTCAGATTTGATTTCCGTTCTTTCTGCTCTGTGTTTACTCAAATCTCTCCTTCACAATTATCTTCCCATATCCTAATTTATCCTTAATTTCCCCTATCCATCCTGCAGGCTGTGTTTTTTACTGTACGCCTCCCACTCCTTGCATTCACTGCAGGCTGCGTCTCCTTCATCTCCATGTGTTCTCATTTATTCTGACATTCCTTGGGTGCTGGCCTTGTGTCCTTGTGATTTATATTTTCTCTTGCACACTTTAAAGTTGTGTTTTTTTTTTTTTTTCTTTTAATTTTCATTGTCGGATAAACTGAATTTATGGGTTTGTTCCTTTTTAAGAAATTAACTGAATTTATTAGCAGAGAGGCTGCGTGCTCCATCGGCATTGTATTTACTGCATGGGCAATAGATGGCTGGTGGCAGTCTTACTTCAATATATAACTGTATAAAGTACCTGGGCTCTCCGCTCACTAAAGAGAGAATGCAGTGATAATTCACGCTGTGCTGAGATCAGCGTATAGAGAAGTGACTGGGGAGAAGTCTGCAATTTTTTATGCGATAAGCCAGGGGTACTCTGTTATTTCATTCTAATGCAGTCTCTGAATAAGCCAAGCATGTTGAGATTTGTTTAATTGCCAATATACTAGGTGGTATATCCTAAAAGGACAGGCAATGAGCACTATAATTCTTAGGTGCGTATAGGGTGAACCAATTACTAGAACTCTGCCCTGTACATTTTACAGACTGGCATATGAACACCGCTTATGTTGATGCAGATGACACTTACTGCAGTATGATGATCAAATGTACATTGTAAAGATTGTGTTAGTTTATATAGGCTTAGATAATAACCCAGCAACCAATCAGAAGTCTGCTTTCATTCTATAGATTGCTCTCGGCTCTAAAATGTAATGGTTTTCTGTTCTGTATATCTTTTTGATCTTTGCAATCTTAAAAAAATAATAGCAATAGAGAGGAGCTTGTGGGTGCAAGAAAAAGGAAATTGTATCTACAACTTGCCTATTGTGGTTTTTCTTACAGTATGCCTCAGGGTTGCATGTAAAAAAAAAAAAAAATATTGTGTATGTATGTGTAATATAAATATAAGTATATATATATAATATGTATGTATGTGCATCTCAGAAAATTAGAATATCATCAAAAAGTTAATTTATTTTAGTAATTCAATTCAAAAAATGAAACCCCTATATATTAAGATGCATTACAGGCAGAGTGATATATTTCAAGCATTTCTTTCTTTACATTTTGGTGTACAGCTAGTGGAAACCCAAAATTCAATATCTCAGAAAATTAGAATATTACAGAAGAAGAATTAAAAAAAAATGTATATTTTTTAATACAGGAATGTTGGCTTACTGAAAAGTATCATCACTGACTGTGCAAACGTCACACTGGACCTCATGCAACTTTGATTATGTGCCTCTCCACTCTTCCCCCAGACTGTGGAACCTTGATTTCCAAATTAAATGCAACATTTTCCACAGTTTGTGATGATTTGGAGAGCCATGCCATCCCCTGGTGTTGGTCCACTGTGTTTTATCAAGTCCAAAGTCAGTGCAACCTCTAGCAGGAAATTCTGGAGCACTTCATGCTTCCTTCTGCTGACCAGCTTTGTGGAGATGTTGATTTCGTTTTCCAGCAGGACTTGGCACTTGCTCACACTGCCAAAAGTACCAATACCTGGTTTAATGATCATGGTATCACTGTGCTTGATTGGCTAGCAAACTCGCCTGACCTAAACTCCATAGAGAATCTGTGGGATATTGGCAAGAGGAAGATGGCACACCAGACTCAACAATGCAAGGCCCCCAGTCAGACTGTTCTCCTGGCCTCACTGTTGGTGTTTTAGCAGAGAGTAGGTTTGAGGAGTTCAGGCTTTGGAGGGAATAGGGGATGCTGCGCCCGCTGTCAAAGAGGTAGTGAAGCTCTTTTCTCCCTCCCAGGCTCTCAGGCCTATTTCTTCATCTACCGCGTGGAGGCTGAGGGGCTGCCCACTCACTCGCTTTGTGCAGATTGTTTCCCACACCCGTTTCTTGCCGCGCTCCCGCTGCTACGAACCTGGACTCTCCATGAATCTCCCTCTACCTGCGATCATCAGACTGCTTGTGTGCTCACAGAGAGGGCTCTGCATGCCAACTGTGGCACGCATGCAATAGGCTCGCCATCACTGTTCTAGGGGATCTCCTCTGTTGCAAACAGCTGTGTGTGTATATAGTTCAGCTTAAGTTATTGGGCTCTGTGAGCAGCAAGTCTTTTTTTTATTTTATTTATTTATTTTTTTTCAGAAGGTAAGATTATTTTGGCAAATGTATGACGAGCCCAGATCTCAACCTGCTGGTTGGTTTTGAAAATACATGCATGCATGCATACATACATGCATACATACATAGTTTGATTGCATTAACATTTTTGCAGTGTTTATTTGCCCTGGCAATAGTGATGTTTACTTTTTGACAAAGTCCCGGGGTAAAAAAAAACTGCGTGAAGAACGGAGTAGTGTTGAGTATAGGGATGTAAAGGTGCGTAAGCGTATAAATCCGTAATTTTTTTTTTTTACTCCCGTGTGCAAGCGGCCTGATGGTGACCTGAGAGCCACCAAAGATTTCCTTATAAGGATTTATTGGTCCGCACTGCTTTTTCAGAGCTTTCAACCTGAATTTGATTCCCATCAGAAGTCTTTTTTCCTAGTTTGTATGAGTTTGTAATTTTTTCCCCACAAAAATAACTACAATACAAAGACAAAAATGTTTAGTTTGAAAGCAAAAAAGCCCTTTTTTGGTTAAAAGTTTATGTAAACCCAATTACTAATCTCATACAAGCTTTAACATGTTAAACGAGAAGTATGGACTTTTAATGTCTTGCGGACAGCCCCATATCAGATTTACTGCTACAGGGTGGCCATGCTGTGCAGAATCCCGTGCTTCTGCACTTCCGGGTTTCTGAGTCAAAGCTCCCTGTGTCCATTCCCAAATGAAGTCGCAACCCTGCCCCGCCCCCTCTCTCTCCTGATTGGCTTACTGACTTTGACAGCAAAAGGAGCCAATCTCACCGCGCTGCTTTCTCAGCCAATGAGTATGGGAGTCCCGGGCAGCTGAAAAACCTCTGCTATGTCGCTGGATTAAGATGGGCTCTGGTTAGTATTAGGGGGGCTGAGGGGGGGCTGCTGCATACAGTTTATTTTTTTAATCCCAATGCATAGAATGCATTGAGATAAAAAAAAAAACCTTCTGCCTTTACAATCCCTTTAACCCTTTGATCACCCCTGATATTACCCCTTCCCTGCCAGTGTGCTTAGTACACTAACAGTGCATATTTTTTAGCACTGAAAACTGTAAGAATGTCACTGGCCCCCAAAAAAGTGTCAGGTGTCCAATTTGTCCACCGAAATATCGCAGTACTGCTAGAAGTCGCTAATGGCCGTAAATACTAGTAAAAAATAAATAATAATATCCCCTAGTTTGTAGACACTATAACTTTTGCGCAAACCAATCTATATATACGCCTTTTGGGATTTTTTTGCACCAAAAAATATGTAGCAGAATAAAAATTGGCTTGAATTGATGAAGAAATTAGATTTTTTAATTGGATATGTTTTTAGAGCAAAAAGTAAAGCATTTTTTTTTTCAATGTTGTTGGTCGTTCTAGCGCAAACAAATTAAAAAAATTGCAGAGATGATCAAATACCACCAAAAAAAGCTCTATGTGGGGGAAAAAGGGAACAGAGGTGTTTGCTTAGGTTCTGTTTATTGCTGAAAGGCTGAGACAGCTGCCGGCTCTTTCCGGAGCCTGGACCAGCACTGTGACATCCGTTGACAGTGGGCTTTAGCAAGAGAACTGTAAAAGGCAGCATGCAAATCTGGCTCACAAAGGATGCAGGGTGAATCTCCATTTCCAAACCTTCAGTTATGTAGCTTGTGTGTTTTGCCTTTCTTAGGTTTTTGGTGGTAGTTATTGAAGTTTGGTCGTTTATTAGCTGCCAAATCATCCCAGTGACTCTCTATAATAGGAGACCTAGCTCAGATCTATGATTCTGTAAGAGTAGTCATAGCCTCTTAAGTTGCAATGGACCTTTCTCTCTCTGGACAATTTAGGTCCTTGACCCTTAGAATCCTTCTTACATTATCCAGTGACAGAAAATTGCACTCAGCTCTCCCTGGAAGATTCCGTTAAAGATACTCCATCCAGGCAGACCTCTTCCTGCTGTTTTCCTCTGGACAGACCTTCCTGCAGGGCAACTGAAACCCAACAGAACCGTATGCACAGGCTGAAAAGAGGAGCCCTCTGGCTTTATCCCCATTCTCCAGCTCAAATCCCTGAAAAAAAAATTGAAATGAGTGACAGTGGTAGATAAATATTCATGTCTTCGTTATTGGTTCTTCCTATAATGACAATTTATTCACTGAGCTTTGAAAAAAACCTGCAAAGCACAAAAAAAATAAACAGATGCTTAAACTGGATAAAGCCTAGCTACCACATTAGACACCGACATCACTTGAGCCCAATACCTTGTACACACGATCAGATAATCATGCAAAAAAAAATCGCTTTCGAATTGATTGCACGATAATCTGATCATTAGTACACAGCTTTAGACAGCTGATCATGACCTTTCATCCCAAAAAATCCGAAGGGACAAACACGAAAACTATTGTTGTACGATAGCCTAGTGAACGACAATCGTTTAATCGGTACAGTATGCGTTCGCTAAAAATCCATAGACAAGTACCACGCATGATCAGAAACCCTGAAAAAGCCTGGCTGCCATTGTTTTTGTTTTGTTTTGCACTATCTGATACGTAGCTACGCAACCAGGAAGCTTTTCCAGAATCGTACGAAAAAAAATCATAAGTTTGGTACGCATTGTTGAATTTGATACTAGTATCATGCAACAAAATGCGAATGGTAAGTTGTCCCATTATGTGATCGTGTGTACTAGGCATAAGGCAAAGTCCCTACATTTACCCTCTGATCAAAAACTGCCTTGTCTTCTGAAAAATACTCTCGTCCCTTTTGAGTTGGGTATCCTGCTTTAAGAGGTGGATAGAAAGTAGGGATGCACCGATCCGACTTTTTTGGTCCCGATCCCGATCTTTTGCTTTGTGAAATCGCCGATCCCGAGTCCGATCCGGAAGTACTGTTTTGTGAGCTTATAAAAATAATACTTCCGGATCGGTATTGGCAGATACCTTCTAACAATTGTGCATTCAAAATCTAAAATGTCATGGGTTTAGTCTTTAAGAGGTTAAACTTCCCTCCTGGGCAGACTGAACGAAAAGATACATTGTAATCATTGTGTTTACTTAACTGAGAGAGTTGAAAGGCATTTGCTGGAGGCTCTTTTTTTTTCTTTGACAGCTGTTCTCTGCTATAAAGCAATAAAGAGCAAAACCGGATCGGCCCGCGGATCTGTTAATTTTACCGATCCCCCGATCCAGCTATTTTGCCTGTATCTGGGCCGATATCCGATCCGAATATCGGATCAGTGCATCCCTAATAGAAAGAGCTTTTGGAGACAGATCTCTGGTCCACCTATCTGTTTATGTGGACCCGATTAGACCATCCATTGCCTTCTATGGAGTGGGGGGGGGGGGGGTCAGCAGATGTGATCAACATCTGATCCTTTTCTGCCCACCAAAACTGGAAGGATAAGAAATCTGTTCCCCATCCGTCTGGTGGATTGGATGGCCGTCGGGTGTAAATGGACAGGCAGTCCGTGTATTTCTGACCACCCACAGAGGATAGCATCCTGTATCTGTGTCCGCTCTGTATAGGCGGAGCGGATACAGATAAGCCATTGGCCTGCTCAGCGGGGATCAGCGGACGGACTCCTGGCAGAGTACGCCCCATGTAAAAGGGGCCTGATTAGAAGAGAGGGAATAATTTGGAAATGCAAAGCCCAAAGCTCTGCAATGAATGTGAGGTGCCGAGGGATGACATAAGGGACACAAAGAGAACGCTTGCTGCAGGGAATTGGGGAAGTAAAACTGCTGTTACTTTGGTCCCAGATCCAAAGGAACATTCAGCCCTTCTAGTGAAGCTTTTGTGTCTCTTCGGTGAGACTTTTTTCTTTTTAGTTCTTGGTAGAGTGGAGAGGGATTAGAACAGCTGTCAGGATTTTTATTGTGGACTGTGCCCCTGTATGGGAGATTCACATTCCTGTTTACCATGATCATTGAAAGTGACAGTAATAGAAATTCTCCTGTGTTGCATTGTACTTTATTGGGATTTTCTGTTCCTTCATCTTTGGCTATGGGACAGAATGTGAAGGGAAATCTCCCCAATGGGACATAGATGGTAAAAATAAGCCTGACAGGAGTTATAACCCTCTCTTACTCTATTCAAAATGAAGAAAAATTTTGGTTTGAATCCCAACCATGGCACTACCTGCCTGGAGGTTTGCATGTTCTCTCTGTGCGTGTGTGGGTTTCCATCGGGTACTCCGGTTTTCTCCCACACTCCAAAGACATGCTGGTAGGTTAATTGGCCCCTGTCCAAATTGGCCCTAGTATGTGTATATATAAATGTGAGTTAAGCCTCGTACACACGCAACTAATTTCCGCTGACCGGTCGTTCGTCTTTTGTCCAGAGTGGTGTCTGTTGGTTGGAATGTGCTCCAGACTGCACACAAATTTTGTCGTCCGACAGAATTGTACTTCAGAAGTGACGTCATGTTTTGGATTGCTTTCTTTGTGTTCTTTCATCTCTGAGCATGCCCAGTCTTGCTCAGAAGATTTTTCCCTGTCGAAATCTGTACTGACTGCACGAAAATCGGACGTGTTTTGTTGACGGTGGACAAAAATTGTATAGCCTGCACACCAGAATTTTTTCGGCCAGAAAAGTCGGAGTCGGTTGTCGAAAGCACCATACTAACAAGCCGAAAATCGGCAGATCGGTCGTCGGACGAAAATTCCCGGCCGAATTTCGACTCGTGTGTACGGGCCTTTAGGGATCGTAGATTTAAGCTTCTTGAGGGTAGGGACTGATGTGAATGGATAAAAAATATGTAAAGCCCTGTGTGAATTGATGGCACCATATAAGTACCTCTAATAAATAAAAAATAAATAACAGAGGCACATCACATTACAGTTCATTGCAGTGTTTCTTCTAGTATAGACATTTTTCAAGTATAACCTGAAGAGAGCACAAAAAGCAAACCAATATTTTTATTTTCAAATTTGGTTCTTGCAAGAATGACATTGCAATGCACTTCACTTTGCATTATATTTTAGGGTAGTGTCAATCTTAGTTGTACCTTAGAAGTCCATGCCTGCCTGTACTTAGTCACCACCTAGTGGTGAGAAATTGCAATGCCTTTTAACAGTCTTTCATGCAGCACATCTATATCTTGTAGAAATAGTGTGACAGGTGTTGTTAGTAACTTGACCACAAAGATCTGTCCTTGGAAAGAACACATTCTAATTACAACGGATTTACGCAATAATGGAGTGCAAACTTCACAGTTCATCACACATTCACTTGACCACATGCAAAGGTGACCAGGGGCTCTTCTTGTAAAACCATTGCAAACATTTTAGAACAGTTCAGTTCGTACTACTGGTAGGCCAGGAATGAGGCCAGCAGTCTTTTGCTCCAGAAACATAATGAAACTACTGGCACAGGAACAAGAGAGTCTTTTCTCTTTGTGCAGCAAACAGGCCATAGAAGAAATATACTCCAGATAGGAAAGTCCTTCACAGCTAAACAATAATAGTCCTGCAAAAGCCAACCCAATAAAGATGTGCTGACCGTAGCCCCATGTGCTGACCGTAGCCCCATGTTAACAGGCAGTTGTAATACTTGTCACCATATACAGATTACACTCCCAAGTACCTCTATTTGGTGTATCACACCACTCAGCTCTATGCTGTTCAATTTTCCAAATGTTTTTCAGGGACTTAAAGTGGTTGTCAACACTAATGCCCCATACACACGTGCAGATTATCTGCAGACTTTTGTCTGCAGACTTACCTTTTCTATGTAGTGCAAGGGCCTGCCGGATTGCATACAAATTGAAAGTGTTTAGGTTTGACCTCATATTATATGGTTTTGGTAAGTCTGCAGACAAAAGTCTGCAGATAATCTGCACGTGTGTATGGGGCATTACATATACCCAGTGAGTGACTGGCCTAAGATGATGCACAGAGATCAAACAAATCCTTCTACATAAGTTGTACCTGTCTATCTGCATTCCTTTCTTCTCTACATCCATTTAAAGTGCAGAATTTTTAAAGCTTCTTTGAGCATTGAGAAAAAGGGGACAGAGAGCTGAAGTTGCACTCCTCTAGCTCAGTGAGGAGAGCTTATTGGTCAGCTTCTTGAAGTTCCCATACTTGAGGAGGACACACGAGCCCTGTAACTGTTTTAAAAAGAACAATGCAACCATTTTCTGGTCATGTGCACAGGCCACAGCCCATAAAGATGGATCACTAGGGTTACCTGTAGCAAAATCTGTGATTTTCACCCTTTACAGGCCCTTTTATAACCATGGAGCAACCAGGGCTGGTGCAGATGGAGAAGATGGAGATGAAGGTTTTGCTGGTTCAGGGGCAGGTGTAGGGGCAATAGTGGCAGGGACTTCTCCATCACCTCAGTCTTCCTAATTTTCCTATAGATCTCCCCAAAATTTCTCTAAGAAAAAGTCTTTGTGATGTCTTCCCCCTCTGAATCTGAAGGAGACTCAAAGTCCAACTCCCTGAGGGTCTCTGCAGGGAGAGATGTCACAGGTATTGGGGCAGGATTTGCTGTAGTAATTCCCAATTGTTGGACTTGGAATTGGTGGTGGATGTTTTTTGAGATGCAGGGCTGGCTTTAACTTTCTTCTTACTACACAGAAAACTAAATAGAGATTCCCTAGCTTAAAGCAGGGGTCCCTACATCAGTCTTTTTAAAATCTGTAGCTTTTACTAAAATACCTGGTGATCCTGCTATGAAAGTCCTTGTTTATGCACGTCCTGTTATGGACTGATAACCGTCTCCCATTTGTGCTTCTACATTGTCATTGTACATTGCCTCCTGATGGAGACTACGAGTGGCTGTTCTGACACACGTTGAACAGGTTTGGTTTACTGTTGTCAGTGTCAGGAATCCGATTCATAGCAATGATGTTTAGCCAACGCTGGAGTAAAAGTATGTTGATAGAAAGTGATAAAAAAAGACTGCATTAAATTAGCATAGCAGCGGATGATCTAGGGCTGGAGCAGATTGTAGAGAGGCATATAGTAAGTATTCTTCTACTTTTTACCCTCCCTAGACTAAACAGGCCACTCTTCCTATCCTGAGAGTGGGGCTGTTCTATTGTTAAGGCTGACCAGAGTTAAAGTGATACTAAACACACACTGTTTAATTTACAGTATCTATTTCTGTATGTGGATGATGGTGTAACGTTAAAAAACCATACCCCGTGGAGAAACCATACCCTCGTCACTTCCGGGCTGAAACAGCTGAGCAGCGCAGCAGTGCGCATGCTCAGAGCCCCGGATACGTGATTGAACATTAAAGAATTAGACAAGTGCGCATGCTCGGTGGGCATGAAATTTTCACGGCACTGTGTGTAATGTAATACTTGCGGCGCTTACATTAAAACAGCTCATCTGAAACGTAAATCATCTCCGCTCTTCGCCCTGTCACTGCCCTCATCTCCGGTAATGAATATAAAAGCGGCGGTGGGTGTATGAGATGTAAATGTGACGGCGATCGCGGCTCCGTGATCCGCTTTTATATTTATTACCGGAGATGAGGGAAGTTACAGGGGAAGGAGCGGAGATGATTTACGTTTCAGAGGAGCTGTTTTAATGTAAGCGCCGCAAGTGTAACTACCGTGAGAAATCCATACCCTCCGTAGCGGAACCGGAAGTGACGAGGGTATGGTTTTCTCACGGGTATGGATTTTTCACGGAACAATGGCACTACAATTCTTAAAAAAAAAAAAAAAACCCTCTAAGTACCTAATCAATATACAGTTGTCACATGACCCAGATCTTTCCCAGCTTGTCTGCAGGGAAAGATAGGCAGGAGGATCGTCTAGTCCTCTGCTGCTTGTCAAAAAAACAGCCTTTTGAATACAGAGTTAAAATAAATATTTTGTGTCAGTTACCGGTTTTAAATTGTCATACAAATTTATAATCTTTATTTTTTGGCAATAACATGGGGTGGGTGTATTTCTGCCAGTCACACGCTGTGTCTTAGAATAAGAGGGAGGTGACCTCAAGCCACCTGACCTCACACGTCGTCAGTTCAAACTTTTCCTGTACATCACCACCGCGGCCAAACAGACCATAGCGAAGGCCTGGAAAACTTCCTCCCTTTGTTTCCTGACCATGAAAAATAGTCACTCAAGCTATGATCCATGCTAAATCTGAAGCTATCCTGTTGGATAAACTTATGCCTTACGAAAAGCTCTGGAAACCATGGATTGACAACTGTCTTCCGATAGGCTTTGACGAATCTCTTGTACTAGCTTGACTTCTGGTCACCGATACCCTACTGGTATTGTCAATCTGAACATCGTAAGTGGCTCGGGATTCCCTCCGGGCACCCTTCCTCCCCCGCACATCCCCCCTCCACTGTTTTGCCCTTCCTTCCCCCCCCCCCCCCTCTATCCACCTTGCCCCTCTTTCTCTCTTCTTTTTCTCCCCCACTTACTGCCTTGAGTTGGTCGCTACCTACTTGTTTCCCTGTTGTGGCTGGACCACCCACTTTTGCTGTACTGCGGCCTCCCTTTTTGCCCTACCCCTGGCCACCCTTATGCAATGTGTTTATCCTTTGTATTTGTGTTCCCGGGGTGCCCAGCTTGCCCCTTTCCTGTTCCTAAAACCTGTTTGTTATGCAACTGCTTGCTGTTACTACTGTCATTTTGACTTGTACTCTTCTATTATACACCACTTTTACCTATTGGTATTGTTTTGTACTACATTCCTTCTGCTTTAATAAAAAAAACGTTTGAACAGAATAAGAGGGGGTGAAGCCTCCATCAATCTACATGTAATATCCACCACCCTGTGTTTAGCTGGTTAGTGGGCATGGAGTACGGAGGGAGGGAGTGAGTGGATGGACTGTGTATACACTCACATGTGTGACTCTATAGTCACATGGGCTGCTCAGATGTGATCGGGAAGAAATGCTCAGCATATAAACTCACTCTAAACTGAGCATGTGCAGAGTTGCCACCATAACTGCAAAATCCCTACCTGATTGGGGACTTGGACAGAAGGTGGAGATAGAGAGCAGCAGGATCAACCATGTTTGCATGGTTGCAGAATACAGCAAACTAATCTCATAGTAAGTATGAACAGCAGGTTATACAGCATTTATTGATAGTTTTTCTTAATGTGGGTTTAGTGACCCGTTAAGCTTTAACAGTGCAGTCTAAATACGTTGGATGAATATAATGGGCCTTTCAAGCTTTCCCAAAATCTGTAAACTGGCTATAAAGTTTAAGAGCGGTCAACTATTTCTGCTTGGAAAAACAGAAGACGCTGAACCTGCATGATTGCTGGTCAGTACGTTTAATCAATTCGCTTTAGATTTCACTGTCAAAGATCCTGGAAAACCTGAGGTCGGCATCAGGCACAAATGAAAAAAATAGGCTCAGTAGCAACTTGTAAGTCACCAGTGTGACCCGGTGCTCGGGTTTATTGAGCCTAGCTAATGAAAATAAATGTCTGTTTTCTCCATGTTGCTATGTAAGCTTGACAGTGTTTATGGCAATTCTAAATAATGTATCCAGTAGCCCCAAATGAAAATATATAGCCTGCCTGTAATAATGGACTATTCCTTTCATAAAAGAGATACTCGGGATGCTATATATCCGGTAATTCCAAGACCTGACCCTTAGGTTAAATACAGCTCAATAGAAGGTGTCTGCCAAAAGCTTGAAAACATCATTTTGAAGCTTACGTAACTAGAATAGGTCTGCAAGCCAAATCTATAGCAATACCATCAGTAATCTCAGTGGCAATAAAGTGTATCCATACATCCATAACATAAGCATTCGCTATATGCAGAGATTTGCAATCCTCAGGCACAATCAATGATAAGTAATAGGTATAAGGCATAACTATCTATTCACCGGGGTATCAGTAATCAGCATAAATGTACATCTTATAAGATTAGGCCTGTGAAGTGCTGGCTTGGTTCCATTTCTACACTATCTGTGACTGCTAGACTGTCTAGATAAGTAGAACTGGTTTGATTGGAATGCCATTAGTATCCTAAATAGAAAATGGAGGAGATAACCTTTGCTTCCGGTCTTTTTCAAGATAGGCTGTTCTGTCATTAGGTATTCCTCTGGTGTGTCCTGCTTTCCTATCTTTCTCTGCTATGCCGAGCACATAGACGTGAGGTGACAGACGCTCTTTTGCTTGCTTTATTTTGTCTGGGTTGGGCAGTAATCTCATGTGTCTGTGAGGCTACTGCAAATACTACTGGTTGGTATTCATTTGTGAAGATTATTAGGCACTTTCTAACCACCTAGAACTGGGTTCTCCAAACTACGGCCACGGGCCACATGTGTCCTACTACAGAATTATAGGCTCCATTCTGATGGGGACCCTGATGAAAGGGGTAGCTGCATGTGGGGGGCACTCTGATGGGGACCGTGGGGTAAGGAGGGATTCTTAACAGGGAGTCTGTTAGGGTGGACTCTATAAGGGGGACTCTGATTGGGACCCTGATGTAGGGAGGACTCTGATGGGGACCCTGATGTATGGAGGGACTTTGATGGGAACCTTGATGTACGGAGGACTCTTATGGGGACCCTGAGATAAGGAGGAACTCTGATGGGGACCCTGAGATAAGGGGAGACTCTGATGGGGAAATGACAAGAGATTTTGATGCGGACACTGGGGTAAGTAGGAACTTTGATGGGGAGTTTGCTGTAAGGAGAGACTCTGATGTGCGCTCTATTGTAAGGGGGGCTTTGACGGGGACCTTGATGTAAAGGGGCCCCCAATGAGAAAGGTATAGACTGGATGTATTTTTGTTCAACCTTTTTTGTTATTGGTTCAATATATGCAAGCAATGACATTCCAAATAAAATTCAAGTTATTTCTCTGTTGTAAATCATATCATGCTCATTACGAAAAAGCTCCATGTAAAACATATTCATTCATTTATAAAACTGATATATATATATATATATATATATATATATATATATATATATATATATATATATATATATATATATATATATATATATATTTATATATATATTTTTTTTTTTTTCATCACGCAAATCTTTTTAAAATATACGATGTAGCCTTCCTACTGAAAAGTTTGGAGACTCAGACCTAGAAGAAAACAAGTGCATTTAGTGGTTGGAGGGGCTCGTTATCGCACGGGGGTATTTTACAACTGATTGGATCTAGAGCAGCTATCCTTGAGCAAATATCATGCAAGCTAAACATCATGTGTGCTCTTTTTATTTTATAATATTTTATAAAAAAAATAGCAAAAAACATTGTGAAATAAAATTAGAATCCATTACATTTGAAAGTATTCTGGACATATTAATTTTATTTATATGTTGATAAAAGACCGTAATAGTCTGATCATTCTTTTGATCAGAAATCTCCCCATAGGATTATATGTGACTTTACCATATTGTATGCATGTTTACCTGTAAAAACCTCATCTCCTTATGTAGACATCCAAAAGCCCTGAGACTGCTGCAGGGTGTTGCCATATTGTGACGTCCCCAGCCGCAGAAGACTTCAGAGCTGTCGTTAAGTGACACACTATAGTATTCCTCTTTGCTCCTCCTCTGGCAATGACATAAACGGTTATGTAGGGAGATGAGGGGAGGGGTGCAGGAGCTGGGCCAGCACAGTTAGTAATTAGAAGTTACCAGAAGAAGAGAGGACTATGAAGTTCAAGAGGGGAGTTTTCTTGGCGCAGTCAGATTTACTATCCAGTTTAAAGGCACATACCGTATATACTCGAGTTTAAGTTGACCCGAATATAAGCCGAGGCCCTTAATTTTACCACAAAAAAGTGGGAAAACGTATTGACTTGAGTATAAGCCTAGGGTGGGAAATGCAGCAGCTACTGGACCCAACTTGACCACCACCAGACACAAAACGGGCTGCGGGCATGGTACAGGAGATGGCACAGGTCATGGTACAGGAGATGGTATAGGCATGGCACAGTATGTATAGGCATGGCACAGTAGGTACAGGCATGGCACAGGAGATGCAGTGCTGCGGGCATGGTACAGGAGAATGTCCTGTACCATGCCCGCAGCACTGCATGAGGAAATGCAGGGGCTGCAGAGGAGTCTCACTTACCTTTCGGTGAGGCGCCTTTGATGTAAAAATCGCGCCGCCCGGCGCCAGTACGTCACCGTGAATGCGCCGCCGATGCTAGGGAATGCCCGTACACGTTCGGCTATTCCCGGGCATGTGGCACATGCGCGGTGACACGTTGGCGCCGGACGGCGCCATTTTTAAAAAGACAGTAACTGGAGTATAAGCCGAGGGGGGCATTTTCAGCATAAAAAAAACACGCTGAAAAGTTTGGCTTATACTCGAGTATATACGGTAATAGTAAAATGTAAACATTTTTAGAGAATCATTTAGCCATTTAGGGTTTATGCACATGAGCATCTGTAGGTTTTTTTTTTTTTCCTTTTTATATTGAATTTTTGATATGCAATGCTGGAGAAGACAAGCCGATCCAACACTGGTGATTAATGCAGTAGGTAATCCAGCTAAAAGACTGGCATCTTGTGTGCTTACAGTACATTTCCCAGCACTTCCCATGCCAGAAAGCTGCAAGTGCCACATACAGACTGCATGAATGTAAATTGATGTACCTGGGTGTACTCTTGTAAAAGCCTTTCCTTCCTTGCACCCACGTTTACCCATGCTTGAGCATATAACATATTTCCCGAATGCAGAAACACGATCATACTTTGTGATAACAGACATTTTAGGAGTTGAAAGAAACCAACATGCTTGAATGGGAAAATTGTAACGTAAGGCATTTAAAGTATAGCTAAAGGCATTCATTTTTTTTTTTTTTTTTTTAGATCTGGATAGAATAGTGAGGGATTAGAACCACTGCTTTTATTGCCGTTTTCACATTGGGAAGATTTACTCTCTCTAATGATCTGATGTGATCACTTGATTGTTGTGGTTTAGTTGTGTCCGCTCAGAAATGTTTATCAGGAAACGTCCATCAATCCCAAAAGGCTATGTCCCAAATAGTAAATCCAGGTTAGAACACCTTCATGAATGGAATCTGCCTATGCTAATTAAGAGTATAATCCTCAGATGTTGAATCCATGAAAGAGATTGCAAAAAGAGAGGAGAGGACAAATCATGGTGCAGTACATCAAACTGAGTGCATAGCACACATATAGAGAGGGTAACACCAGTGCTGGATCAACACAATTAAATATGTGCACACTTCCTTCACCCCTCATGCAGTGCAAACTCACCAGAGTTTAAGAAATCACCCACTCACAGTGCCAAAGGCTTGGATCTCGGTGTGCACTTGGTAGGATAACCTAAAACACCCCAGAGGTCTCCTCCTAATATATCATCAGTTAATCACCATCAATGCAAGTAAAATGGAAAGTATAATTTATTATGCGATAAAAGCAAATATAGTAGCCACTCGCATATAAGATCACTTTACTGCTCCCAAATGATGGTATAGGTAAAGGTCCTCAGTGGGCGGTCTTACGTGCCCAGTGGGCGGTCTTAGACCTACGTCGCTTGCCCAGGAACGGCTGCCTTCTGCAGTAAATCTGCGGTAGGCGGTCGTTAAGTGGTTAATAACAATTTAACCTTCCTCTACTCTATTTACATTAAAAATAAAGTATACTTAAGCATTTGGCTTTCTAAGACTCGATTCACACTAGGGCGACTTGTCAGGCGACTTGTCAGCCTGACAAGTCGCGCTCCCTCGCAGTCCATTGACTGCTACAGGACCCGTCCTAATAGGAGCGACACAAGTTGCTCCGACTTAGAAAAAGGGCCCTGTACTACTTCGGGGCAACCTCGGAGCGACTTGCATAGACTTCCATTATGTGAAGTCCATGCAAGTCGCTCCGAAGTCGTGGTGCATGGGAATGCACAAGTCGCCCCTGAAGTAGTACAGAGTCGTGCCGCCCCAGTGTGAACCGACTCTAAAAGTTGAGCGTAATAAACACTTGTTCACTAAGCTAAAATAAACAATGCAAAAGCAGAAAAATCTATTTAGTAAAGATTGTAGCTGAATATGATTGCTAATTGTGTTAAATCACCGCACATTTTTAGTATTCGCAGTCTAACAAACCTATAATAACGTCACCCTAAAATCTGAATTATGAGATGTTATTTTACAGTAGAAAGACAAAGCGGCAATCTTAAATAAGTATTTCCCATCTGTATGTGCTAAGAAGGTGTAAGTGGAAAGGAATATGGTGGAGAGATATCGCTAATGCTCCCCATTCAGCATTACTTTCCTAACTCAAGTAGACAGGCAGTTATGTACATCTAAGCATTTTTAAAATGGGCAAATAACCTGGTCCAGATGGATCCCTGTGTTTTAAGAAATTAAGCTCTGTAATTGATGTCACTATGTCTTGTTTTCCTTCCATACCTATTAGTGGGGTCATTTGAACAAAACTGCCATACAGCTGATAATGCCCCACTGTTTAAAACCGCTAAAAATCTACAACCTTAAATTGATAGAAAAGAAAGCCCAACTTTTTGTTGTGTGTGTATTAGGCATACTATAGAATAATAAACAGTTCCCAGCATGAATGAGTACACCCCAACAGATTTGTCAGAAAATCTTTTACTTTCCTTTTCAGAATCAACATTTTCTATGGGACACTATAGAATAAAGTACTCCCACAAATGCGGGCCATTGTATGCAACGAAGATTTGTTATTTTGCACACACGAAATATTTTTCCTAACAAATTAAATTCCTAAATAATTCAAGACCATGTTGCAAAAATATACACCCCAAAGAAAGTCTTGGAAGCAAAGCTAAATTTTAGACAACAAAATCCTCATTAACAAGACATCCACTACAGGTGAGTCTAATTCACAAAACAACAGGTGTCCAGCAGACAGATGATTATAAAAGGGCGTTACTTCAAGAAAACCCCTTCCCATGTCATGCTGTCATCAATGGCGCCACAAGGCCCGAGAAAGAAAATCATTTCTTTACACAAAGGTGAAGGCTACAAGAAGATCAGCAAAGCTTTACTTATCAGTCCTAATAATGTAACAAAAGTGATCAAAAAAATTACCAAAGATGAAACTGCAACCATCTCACAGAGATGTCCAGGCCATCCATGGAAGGTAAGACCTTGACAGGGGAATCTTCTGATGAGAAGGGTTGAAGAAAATAACCATGCAAGTTCACTGCAGTTAGCTAAAGAAATGGCCAAACTGGTGTGATTGTTTCCCGTTTCACAATACGGTGTACACTGCAGAGAAATGGCATGCATGGTTGTCGCCCACGAAGGAAGCCTATCCTTAAGCCCATGCACAAAAAAGCCTGCCTAGAATTTGCCAGGGCCCATGCTGAAAAACAAGACTACGGAGACTCTTATCTTGGTCTTATCACTCCAATGTTTTTGGAACTGATGGATTCAAAACTGTATGGCATTGCAAAGATGAGGAGTTCAAAGAAAAATACACGGTACCTACAGTGAAATATGGTGGTGGCAGTGTTTTTCTGTGAGGCTGCATGAGTGCTGCTGGCATCTGGGAGCTGAATTTCATTGATGCCATCATGAATTTACAGATGTACGAAAGAGCAAATGCTACCATCACTGTGTGCCCTTGGTTGTCATGAACTTTTCCAACATAAGGATCCAAAAGCAACATCTAAGGCCAATTTTGCTCTTCTGAAGATGGCCAAGTATGTCTCCTGATCTGAACCCAATCAAACATCTATGGGGGATTATGAAGAGACAAGTTGAGCATCACTCTCCATCTAGCATCCAGGCTCTAAAAGAGGTCGTTCTTGAAGAATGGAAAAAGATAGATGTTGTAATATGTCGCCAACTTGTTCATTCCATGCCTACAAGACTCGGGGCTGTCCTTACAAATCATGGAGGTCATACAAAATACTAAATGTAGTCTTTGTTGTGGGGTGTATTCATTTTGCGTCAACTAATTTGAGTAAAACTGAAGATTTTGTAATCGAAGTTATATTATTAACCTTACTTTCATGTAATGAGCTAAACACGTTTTTATAAAACTCAGTTTTGTCAAAATTTGGGAAATTGTTCTTGTGTTCATTGTGACATTGATTAAAATCTAACTTTTCAAAAGGAGTGTACTCATTTAGGCTGACCACTGTTTATCAGGATTGGAGAAAATAAAGATGTGATAAAGCATCATCTTTGGTTCCTAAAGAAAAAAAGCCTTAATGACACCCCATGCCAAAAAGTATTACTGTTCAAAGCATCAAAATATATACATGGTTATTAGTATTCTAATGTGCCTTTCTCTTTTTTTTTTTTTTTTTATTTTAGAAATCCTACTATAAATATATATATATATATATATATATATATATATATATATATATATATATATATATATATATATATATAATGTGTATGTATGTATATGTATATGTGTGTGTGTGTATTTATATACAGCATCACTTTTTACCATCCATCTAGGAAGAGATACTGTAGTAATGACTAGACTAAGGAAAGCCTCACCCTATGTAATGGCGAAATCAATACCTACATTTAAAAACCTGATGGAGTTCTTTGTTATTAAATTATATTTACAGAAGAATAGAATGGAAATATTTTGATGCAGACTATTGATTAGATGACTTCAACCTAGTTAGCTGTGTAAACGGATCCTTTTTCTTCCTCGCAGTCGCTAATTGAGAATACAGATTGGACTGTCTAACTTTAACCACTAAGGGGAAGTGTGTACAAATCTGTTTATTTAACACATTTGTTAAAGATGAACTTCTTGGAACACGCCTAAGTCCAGAACCGCCATCTTTCTGATGTCATCTGGACCCGGCGGTCTCTTTCGGGTTCTGGAATGCAGCTCCCAATGACACGCCGTGTGTTCTGCCCTCTTCCAGCAACTTTTTGTAAGGTGATGTCTCTTAGGATGTCCAATTTGGATATTCCAGTAGACTGCTGGTGGAGGATACATGTCAATCTCACCTAGGCAAGGATAAAAGGAGGGGGGCTGGCCAGACTAACAAAGAAAAAAAAAAGAAGAGAGGAGAAAAAATAAAAATGTGGCTTTTACGTGGTGGTGGAGGTGGTGTGTGGCGGTTTAAAAGATCTTCGGTGCTTTAGGGGAGGGTTTGCCTTATAACACATTAAAAAGTAAAGGTGTAAAAAGGAAATCTGCTCGAGGATATGTGCTTTCATAATTCAAAATGAGACCTTCCCTCAGATTGACACAGAGCAATGCTTTTATTTTAAGACAACATTCTTCTGCTCATTGCATAGTCTACAATTCCCAGGTCATCCCTATACACTGTAATGTGTAGTATACAGTAAATGGATTTCTCCTGTTTAATTTTTTTTTCTCCTGTATATGCTGACATTATTCATGTAAGAAAGGATTCCGCATCCACTGATTCTCCAAACAGTGGGTTGTAAAGACAGGTTGGATGTTTTAAAAGCAATACAAAGAGCATTAACGTGCATTAAACTAGAGCAGCCACTTGGCTTTTCTCAGTCTGCTCACTCGAAGGCAATGCATTCCGATTTATGACTAGATGCTTTGGGTTACTGCATGCCATTGCCCTTTAGGTTGAACTTTTAGGCTACTTCACGTGTCAGTTGTAAGGGCAATCATAATAGTATACTGGTGAATGTTACTTTTACTTCAGTTTTTATTAGTGAGTTATCTTTATTGCCATGCTTTTTTATTTTAAAATTTTGGAGGAGGCAGAGGTGAGGGACATAGAAAATCTTCAGTTGTCCATCAAAGTGTAATTCATTTATCTCGGTTACCCTGATTTATCAATGGGAAAAGATTGGTGCTTGCTGCCTAACAAAATTGTCGCAGGCAATGATCCATACACAAATAAAGTGGAAAATACTAATAGGTTACTTGTTTCTGTGCTGCATTTTTAGGGGGGTAATCCTATAATTTGTCATTTTGGGGAATGTTAATACTGTTTGCCTAAATATCTGTAGTTCTAAATCTTCCCTTCTTTCTTCTAGGTAAGTGTTTCATTGTCCTCTGAGTGACTTGTTTGAAAAAGAAGACTTCTAGTTGGTAATGTCTGATCAATTGTGTATTATTTATTTATTTATTTATTTTTTTAACAAACCACACTAGTGCATTGTTTTAGGATATTACATTAAATGGAAGGATATTACATTAAATGGAAGTATGAAAAGCTAAAGTGGATCTGTAAGAACATCATGATCTGCTCAAAACAGCCTTTTTATAGTAGGAGACTGTAAAAGACTGGAGTGCTGATAGTCTGGGCATCCTGTCCAACTCTTTCCTAAAGCCTGCAAGGACTCAAAATGAAACCTGATGGGTGCATCCATTTTTCAAATTTCTCACATCGAAATCACTGCTTCAAATGTTACCAGCAAATATATCTCAAAAGCATATTCTCTCAAAAGCATATTTTTAAAGCATATATAGCCATTATGGCCCTCAACCCCCCCCCCCCCTTCTTGTAGCTCTCTGCTTGTCGTTTATATGGGAGTTTCAGAAAACATACCTACCTGCTCAGCAAATTCAGCATAGTCCTGCAATCCTCTGCCAGGTCTTGCACCACCATCCTTCCTTCCTATGCTATCGGGCTGGCTATCTCTTCTGGGCTTTTGCAGCCAGCCCATAATGACCTGCCACCTGATTCTTCCAACCGCTGTATGTCCATGCTCCTGCAGCCTTAGTGCAGGGGAATGAGCCAAAACAAAAAAAAGTTTTTTTTATTTTTTTTGTATTGTACAGTGGGTTTTAGGGAGGGAAAGTCCATTTTGGTGAAGGTCCACTTTAAAGCTGTGGTCCAACCTACTATTTGCATCTTGCCAGCCTGGATCTTCTCTTTGCGCATTTGAGCTCCATGGGTCTTTTATGGAGCAATTTGCTTCTTAGAAGAAAGCCCCAAAGAATGGGGTTCTACTCCACAGGTACTAACTGTAGGGAGAAGATCTGGACCCAGAAGGATGTAGACATTGGAAGGGTGTGGCTTTAAGAGCTCTGTAAGCATGGCGCTATAGGGGGGGCTAAAAAAATAACTAATAATTTTTTTTATAAAGTGTACTTGCGCTTTACGTTTTTAACTGTCATTTATAAATGTTTGCATATTTTAATTTGTAGTTGTAGATCACTTGTAAGAAAACCTATGCCTTTTACTTAATGAGGAGAGAAAAATGATGATGGGCTTAGAGCATATTTTGACATTCACTAGACACAGTCCACTTTTCTTTTCGGGGTCGCATCTGATTTATTTATTTTTTTACGTTGGGTAACTTTTGTGAACCTCATTTAGCTTTTGACAGCTGGCTCTGGTTCTTGTTCTTGTGATACGGCAGGCAATGGGCAAGGCCACATGTCTGCAGGAGCATGTGGCTTCAGTTACAGGGACTAATCTGGAGCTCTCCTAAAGCCTACAGTTCTAATCACATCCCTTATGACTTAAGTTTTGTGCAGCATCAGTTTTGGAGGGCTGTATGAACAGGGCATGAAATCCTATCACATATGTACCAAACTGTGTGGGTCCACTTTTTTTGCTTTTTAAAAAAATGATTCCAACAAATGTTAATGTTTTTTGCCCGATTTTAATCACTTCCCGCTGCCTCCTCCTGGCCCTTTAAGAGCTGGCAGGAGGCTGGCATTCAGGTTATGTGACAGCCAATCACAGCGGACACATGATCCGAAATCTCCCTATCTCAAGTATGCATTGAGGGCTTTCCAGTCCCTGCCGGTAACCGTACTGGGAGCTCACAGGGTGTGCAGTCTCAGCAAGTGTTTACATAGGCCTGCGGCCTCTCTGCGTTAAAGCTTACCTGCCAAAAAAGTTAAAATTTGTAAACGGCAGGCAGTGGGAAAAGCAAGTGGAATTCTAGAATGCTAGGGATCACTATAGGGGTCACTAGCAGGAGGAAAGATGTCCTAATTCTTCCATATATATCTTTAGTTAGACCTTAGAGTATGGTGTCTGGTTCTGCAGACCTCACTTACAAAAGGTTTTAAATGAAATAGAACAAGTCCAGAGACTGGCAACAAAAGTGATGAAAGGTCTGGGGGATAAAACCTATTAGGAAAGACTTTGGGTACTTAATATGTACAGTCTGGAAGGGAAAGGGGAGATGTGATTAAAACCTTTAAATACATCAAGGGAGCGACTAAGGTTCAGGAGGGCAGAATTTTCAGTATGAAGCCAAGATCAAGAACACGAGACATGACCCCAAACTAAAAAGTTCAAACTTAATCTTAGAAAGCATTTTAAAACATTTATATATACATTCATTTTGTTAAAATGTACTTGCCAAATACTGCATAGTCTAACAGTTCTGGGCCCGCTGTGTTTTGCGGTACCCAAGGATAGTCACATAGTCTGCTAAGGCTATAATATATGTGTGTCAAAAAAAAAATCTTCAATTTTTTTTATTCCTGAATGTAAATTTGGTCTTATACCTGTACAAATGGCTTTTATGTTTTTAGAAAGGAGCAGTACAAAATATTTTAAATTAATATTTGAGTAAATAAAGCTTTATTTAACACACCGCAGATGAGCACTGGGGTGCAGTAAATCCTAGCAGCCAATCCTAAATTAGCATCCAGTCATTTAGACTACTGGTAATAAATGCAGAAGAACGCACAGAGCCTGTGTTACTTGGCAGTCGTTGACCAGTACAGCAAATCTTCCCCCAATCAGCCCCTGCTGAAAACATTAGCCAAGTACAAAGACACAAATCCTAGCCAGGCAGCTCTGCACATTCTGTCAAACATGGTGGCTGGAGAGCCATTTGTAAGAGTGAAAAATTTTCCCCAAGTATCCCCTTTGCCCGAGTAGGGCCTTTTTGTGACCAGACCAATAAAAGGGGACTTCACACAGGTTATGTTGCATCTCACTTCTGCTCATTCTATTTTGTTCCTTTAAAAAGGTCAATAATATCTCATTCTTGGTTTTGTTTTTACTGGGTTCATGCACATTTGTCCTCCTAAGAATAAAAAAGGACAAATCTAACACTGGGAATCTTCTGTAGTAACTTTTAAAGACTCAACGCTCATCCTATACTCCAACTGTCTATTCATTGTTAAACAAATCTTTACCAATGCCACATGTATTACATATAATTGGGCCACCGCTTGAGAGGGTTAGTAAGATGGGGCAGTTCACACCCCATGCTTTTGGAGCCTTTACAAGAGTAACTACATATATGCTGGTAATCAGAATATACACTGCAAAAGATCTATTCTAAGAAGGCCCAGGTGAATCTTAACGGCAGCAGAGATCCAATGATATTCTTTGCATGTGGTATTGCCAAAGATAAAGGTTCTATATTAAAGAAACCGTTGTCTAGGCAGAGTATCTATGAGCAGAGTCATAAAGGCTATAATGTAAATTGTGTAAGGAATTATCTTGTATACACACAAGCATTTAGTTGCCATTGATTTGAAGTGGATATATGATTCATAAAATATCCAGAGGGGGCTGAAGAATCAAGTTTTGCTTAAACTAATTAGAGTTGCTTATCATTTACCCAGCCATTATAAAGGAATGTTTTTTTTTGAGTCATGGACCCCTTTAAGAATCTGATGAAAGCTATGGACCTTCTCCCCAGAAATAGTCACATAAATCCAATTTTGCATGCAATGAATACATATACTTTATTTCATTGAAATTTGAATGCTTCATTGATAAAATATATCTACACAAAGTTTGAATTAAGTAAACCATCTTAACAAAAAACAGACTGCTTTTATTACAAAAAGTAATGACCACTCATTACAAAAATGAAATACAAATATCTTGTGCAAATTAAACAAAACCATTTTAATTCTGCTCAAATCTACTACTAGAAAATGAGCATTTGCTTGACTTGTTAATATGGAATGGCACAAGATGGCGGTTGTGAAGACAACGATGATACAAATTTAAATGGTGAACATGGGCCAACGAGTCAAGATGCTTAGCGGAGGGTGCTTTAATCAGTGGCCGTGTGTCTTTTTTTAAACCGAAAATCCTGGGTGTGTCTTTAATTTATTTTAATGGGAAACCATTGATTGGGATAAGGGGGAGGACTGTATAATTAATGTACATGTTTTTTCTTTAATCAGACCCTCACAAACTCCCTGAAACCCATCCATGGGCCACTTAGGGGTCCATTGATTCCAAGTTCAGAACCCCCGTTATAGATGAATGTGGTCTGGACAGTGTGTGTGATGGGGGCAAACTTATTTTATTGATGCAGGATTTGTAGAGGTTTTTAGGTAGTTTTTGATATATGGGATTTTTTTTATTTTTTTTATATTAATATTCAAATAAAGATGCAGTTTTCGTAATCTGTATTTGGCCTTTAGGCAACCACCATTTAGTTGGTTGTTTGCATGTTTTCTTCATATATGTTGGTGACTAAAACAAATACTTTGCATCTGAAATACTGTAAATTGAAAGGGAAAAAAAAAGAAGGTAATTACATCTTTAGAAAGCCCTGTTTAACCGTATGTATGATATTTATTTTTGGTTTTATGTAAAGTGTCAGTTTCAGGACCTTTTGATGTATATCTTGTATGTGAATGTGACAGATGATTGTTATTTAAGTTCTGTTTGCCTGCAGTGGCATGATATTGTCCATTCCTAAGGGAATTTATAAGCCTTCCTGTCCAATAATGCACAAATCTTACCATGTATATCACCCAGTTATTTTCCTGGCCGTACTGTGTGTCACATTACCATACCAGTATCACCTCCCAGTCAATGACAGATCTTCTCGAGCTCCGTAATGTTTTACCGGAGCCACACTGTCAGTGTTATTGTCACACTGATTGCTAATTGACTGACTGCTCTTGTCCCTGCTTCAGTGATGTCACCTCATTCCTTATCTTTCTCCGCCATTTCCAGCAGTGGAGCCAGTGCATATCCAAAACGTATCTGTCATCTCTATCACTTGATGAATGACGTATAACTTTGACCTGCCACACAGCCAATGAGTGATGCCTCACTGAATGCTTTTTGCATAGTTTATGTATGTGCTTCCCTAGCACCGATTTATGGTTAATAGTGTAATCATATAGTTACATTTTAAACAAAGGTCTTGTTACCCGTGTAAAACAGAAGTTTCTCTGTTGTTCCATATGTCGTCATGGATGCTGATGACAAAAATTGATTGTAGGACTAAAAGACTATAAACTCTTGCTGGGACCCTTCGGTTCATTGCCTATTTTAGCTGATGACCGTTTTGCAATGGAACTTGAAGGCTGTGTTTACCTGGGTCCATCAGAGTTTAGTAATGGAGTAATGAACTCCATCTCCCTATGGATTTTAGGGTGACATGGGATTAACCTTTTTTTTTTTTTGCCTAAATCTTACAGCGGCTCTTTGTAGTTTAGTGTCTGAAGCTGTATGTTTTAATTTCACCTGCATTACCATCAGCATTTGGATCTTAACACAGCTTGTCCAATTGGCTTAAAACTGAACCGTTATATCAGGGGGGGGGGGGGGGGGTTCAAATATGAAAACCTACTTTTTTGACAATATTTTTTTAGGAACTAATTGTTAGTTGAATCAAATCAGTGTTTGTTTTGGACTGCAGTGATGAGAAAATTTGAAGGAGCAAGATGGAAATTTTTGTTTGAAATGTGTTTTTCATTCAGAAATGTCCATTCAGTCTAAAATCAATGTTAAAGGCAAACAAAATGTTGAAATACTTTTCGAATGAAATTCTTTAGGTCACCAAATGTACTGGAAATTTATGTACAAATTTTTTTTTTTTGGTATGAACATTCTTTTGAAATTCTACTAGTGTAGAGCCAGCTTAAGGATAGGTATATGGTTCCATAATAGCAGCCCATTGTTCGGTGTGCAAAAACAAAACCTCAAAGTGAACCAAAAAAAGTAAATGTGAACGCACACAAAAATGTGCACTAGGGTGTGCCATATGATCCCCTTCTGAAGCCCAAGGACCCTTCTCTTACCCACGGGGGCACAAGACTTCTGATGGGGGCAAGACAAATTTTAGTTAACCTAGCTAAAAAGCCCAGCCATGGCTGACCACAGAGTACTAGGTTAAGGGCACTCCTTAAAAGAGACCCCAAGGCAGGGAAGGAAGGAAACGAAGGGCCACACATCCTCCCCATTGACTAGGCCCAAAGACCCAAACTCAAACTTTCTGTGAGTAAAAAAAATATTACACATCAAAATGGCGGTGACACACACAAAATTAAAAAAGGGTGCCAGTGTATATACAATGGCTTGTCCTTGTTCCTAATTTTATGCATAGATAATAATCAGCTGATTCTAATCGCCTTGAGGACTATAATAAGTGTTTTCTGTGGCTTGGGGAACATATTACAAAGGGGGATTTAATAGGTTGTGTGCACGGTAAGCGTTTTCCTTTTTATATCAGGAGTTCTTAACAATAATGATATCATAGATCTCTGACGTAAAAATAAATATTGAAACAGGACTTTCTGCATTATCGAATCGGAAATCAAAGCCGGGAAGTTGGTTTTGCGTGTCAGATGACATGCTAGTTACATTGTCAGTAACTGGACCTCGATTGCATGTTTTGATTGCACAAAAACAGCAGAAATCTTTTGTTGTAACAAGCATGTGTCGCTTTGAATAGCTTTCTTTATAAATAATTATTTATCTTTCATTCATTGATGGACACAGCTCTTCATCTTCATGACCGTAAATTGTTATGATTTTCTTTAGTCATACTTTTTTAGGCTACCCATATGTAAAGTGAAGCCAAAAGAGTTACATCTTTTGAAGTCCTACTGATACCTAATTAGAACTGAGATGATTATTTCAGCTATCTAGTGAAGGGAGTATGGGGACTTATTGGGCAATGCATTGGTGGTTTGTAATCATAAAAGAGTTAGTGGAATTCCAGGTATGGATATTTTATACATTTGGTCTAAGCTGGATCAATGTAACTATGTATACAATATTCATGCCAGGAATTCCTGTTGAAATTAAGTTGGTCATTGTCGTCATCCAGAGACAACTTTCCCCACAGTTCCTGGATTTAGGATCCACTCTAAAACAGGCAGATACGTTCTTGGGAAGATATCTGCTTGTCCGTGGTCCCGCTTAGTGACTGGCCATTAGAATGCTGGGATTTAAAGATGGTGAAAATTGTCCTTGGCATTCCGCATTCATATAAGTGTGTCTTTTCTTTTCACATATTGAAGACTACGTGTATGAAAGCAGTCTAATATGCAAAACAGCTACAAAAACCTATTGCACAAGAAGACTGATGGCAAATATGGACACATGTTTTATCTCTTGTCTACACAGCACAAGCTCCTGTATACCATCCGTCAAACAAGCATCTCCTTTTCTAAGCTAATAAATTCATTCATATGTGTGGAGTAGCATCTCCAATGTCACGCAAGCACCTGGAAGGAATGTATCCAGATGAACTATGTGATGGCCATATCATGCGCTGTTCTACTTCAGGGGGAAGAAAAAAAAATCCCTTGGCTGTACAGAATTAGTTTTTATGATTTAAAGCAAAGATCTATGTTGTGATTATATTTATATATATATTATACTTTTTTTTTCTGATCCTTTTATCTCAAGGGAAACATTATCATTTCTCTTTACAGAATCTGGCCAACATTTCCAGAGTAGTGATTATTTAAATGATGGGATGTTGGTAGTTGGTACCCCATAGCAGTATCTTTAAAAGCCCTGGAACTAACCTCCATTTTAAAGGGAAACTTTCAGAAGAAAATATTACTTTTGATATTTATGTATTTTTATTATTTGGCATCAATGTATTACACAGAAATTTTGCATTGGTCCTTGTCCCCTTAAGGCGCTTGTCTTTTAGTGTCACACACTAGGGGCTTCCTGAGACCAAGCCACTTAACTGTGTTTTTGGATTTTGGGTTACTTAAAAAAAAAAAAAAAAAACTAAGAAAACCTACATAGACACTGGAGGAACATAAATATATGCCAGTGGTTTCCATGGTGGAATTCAAATTGGGTTAATCGCATTTTGGATCAGCCTGGGGGGTTCAAACCCTTGCCAGATTTTTATTTTGAACCTAAAACAGTATTAAACTCAAAAATAAAAATATATACATTTCAGCTTACCTATTCTTGGAAGTGGTGCTGCATTTTCCTATTTTAGGCTTTTTTTCCTGATCTGTTCATTCTGCCAGAAGGTCTGTTATTTTTTACCTTCCTTTACAGACCAAGCTATATAGCAAAAGTAGCAGTTAGAGCATTAAGACAAACCATTTAACACCAAAAGGGGTAGTTACAATAGTCCACTTTGCTTTATGCAAAACCTTTATTCCAATAGGAAAATAATAAAAAAAAAAAAAAAAATTAAACTGTTACTGTAACTCCTTAAAAAAGTTGGTTTTCAACTTTAATTTGTTAAAGTCTGTCTAAATCTACCAGTGCATCCAACATTACCCTCTCTCCAAATTGGCAGTGCTGCTGTCCAAATGTGTCTGTTCCTCCTCCTTCAGAGTGGAGACACCCTAATTCTGGAAACTTGTTACTGGCTAAATCAAAGGGGAAAATAAAGGAAATGAAAACTAGTGCAGTCACTACATTTAAGGAGTGGTAAGCTGAAATACATTTCACTTTTGTTCTTAGGTTTAATACCCCTTGATATCAACGTAGGGAATCCTCAACTCCACATTGGAAGGGTAGACCTTAATGATAATGAAGTTAGGCAGAGCCGTTGGTCAGAAATGTTGTTCGTAAGAATGTCTTACCAGTGCATTTTGGGGCAATTAAAATGTCCCCTTCAAAACTCATCATATATAAAAAAAGTTTTGTCAGTGGAATTACACAGAAGATTTGTACCATAAAGAACATCCCTTTTGCTAGCAACAGAGACAGCCAGTTTAGTCTCAGTTACTGATGGTTTATACTGTATACAAATGCACTGTTTAAAGCAACCTATATGGTGTCGTCTTGTTACCTGATGGACCTTTTAAAATATGATAAATTAAATCTCTACCGCTACGGATTTTTTTTTGCTGTCTGTGACCCCACTGCATAGATTAAACTCCTTTTTTTTTTTTTTTTCATGAACGGCACAGGGAGTGATGAGAAATTCAAGTTTTACTGTTATCACCAGAACTGAATGGGTGGATACGTTTCCAGTAAGGACCCCAGTTCTCGTGACAACCATCTGAGATTTCCCCTCACTTTGGAGAGATTTCCTCTCACATCCTCTTGTTTCCCAAGGATAAAATGTGGAGGGTAAACACCTCAACAGAATACATCCTACATATGGTGCCACGTTTTGGTGACTTGGTGAGGTTTATATTAAACATGGCTTCCAGTACCTTTATCTGCCAATAAGCGCTGAATCTTCTCTAGAAATGTTAAGTAGTGTTTCTGAGTCTTCCATTCCTTGTTTATAATGTGTCTCTTGCAGTGGTTCATTCCATTTCTTTGCATTTATAGAATAAAACCTGTCTTTAACTTTTTAAAAGACTTCAAGCAAAAATATATTATTAAAATGTAAAACTTGCACAATACATTTTATTAAGAACCCAAAACTGAAACCAATGGACGATGTCTGAAACCCTATACTGACCCTTGAAATGAAGATTTGGCGACTTCTGCTACAGCCTTGGCGACTCAACCTGCAACCCCTTTGGTACATCAGCCATCAGGAATTGTAGTGGAAATATTGATTTGTACAGGGATTGTGATAGCAGTAATTGCTAGCAGTCTGTTGTAACCACACCTATAGCATATCCCATCTCTAACCATCATGTCTACAGTTTGACAAGTCTCCTGTAGCATTGCCTATACTAAAAATTATGGGTGGCACCTTAGTGATGTCAGGTATTACAGTCCCTTATACCTCGTAGGTTCACCACCATTGTGCTACGGTGTCAGATAAAATAAGACCCCAAACCTGCTTGATTTACTTGTATAAATTAGAAATAAAAGTTAGAGTTCTGCATTGCTGCAGTTTGGCGTAGTCTGTGATGTTGCTTCATATGTTGTAACGTTTAAGGCTTTCCAAGACCTAAGGCCTTGTGATGCAATAACGAACATTGCAGCATACTAATTGCCTTCTTGGCATTCTAATAAAAGTGCCTGAAATGTATATGCATTCATTTTATGCAAAATTATTTTATTACATAATGCTGGTGCTGCTTGGATTAATCATTAAGAAGCTAGACAATAGAGAGACTGCTGTTTTTGTTGCACGCATAGCAGAAGCACGGTCTGCAATGGCAATAGTTACGCCTTTTCTTAAAGGGGAGTTCCGCCCCCTTTAAAAAAATTAAAAGTAAGCAGCTACAAATACTGTAGCTGCTGACATTTAAATAGTAGAAATGACCTGTCCTGGGAGCCCGCGATGCCGGCACCTGAAGCTAATTTACGTATCGGCTCTCGGGTGCTTCCGCCGCCATCCAGGGTAAGGGAACCCGGCAGTGAAGCCTTTCGGCTTCACTGCTGGTTCCCTACTGTACATGTGCAAAGCACCCTGCGCTTTGTAATTGGCCCAGCGGCGGAGGAAAAAGGAGGGGGCTGAACTTCCGAGGGACAGCGCGGCGGCGCTGTCTCCCAGGAAGTGGGGAAGGGTACCTGTCAAAAACAGGTACCCATTCCCCCCTCCCCCCTAAAAGGTGCCAAATGGGGCATCGGAGGGGGGAGGAAGCAGATTAGCGGAGTTTCACTTTTGAGTGGAACTCCGCTTTAAGTAGATGTTGTTTTTTCAAATATACTTTAAACACTTAATCTGTAGCTAACTTTACAGCTTTTTGCATGTTCACTATATTTTTCATTAGGGTTTTGTGTAGTAAAAGGGCATAGCTAAATAATGGACATTATTTCCATGTTGCCAACTTGCCGTGGAAATTGCCAGTTTGAATGAGAAAAGTTTGTGTTGAATTACTTGTACTGCTCCACTTTTTTGTATTCTAAAGGGGCTTTGTGTCTACAAAAAATGCAGGTATGTTCCTGCCACCCCCAATAGGTTGAAGTTTTCAGAATCTTAATGACTAGTAAGATTAGCTGTTTATGGCAATTAAGCAAAATCTTAAGTCCGTGGTAAAGCCTTGGCAGAAAAAGATGAGTCACTCCATAAACCTTTGTGCTACAGTTAACCCGCATCATTTTATTGGTGGACATACATATATAATTACATAGTTAAATAGTTGGTATGGTTAAATAAAGACACCAGTCCATTCAGTTCAACCTGTGTGTGCATATGTCAATACCATTTCCCATATCTCTGTATATTGCGTTCGCTAATATGCCCATCTAAGATTTTTTTAACTATTGACACTTCCTGCAGATCTGCTCTGATAGTAAAGAACCCCCTGCGCAGTTTAAGGTTGAAAGCTTCTCCTCCAATTTCATTGAGTGACCGCATGCCTTCTTAAGCTCCCTGAATCCCTGAAACTGAATACTTTTCTCCCTATGCTAGAATCACAGTTGAGGTATTTGTATATTGCTATCATATCTCTTCTCCAGGGAAAATAAGTTTAACGCTTGTATTTATTCCTCGTATCTGAGGCCCTTCAGTCCATTTATTAGCTTTGTCATCCTTATTTGGACTCGCTCCAGCAAATCCTTTCTTTGGACTGGTGACCACAACTGGATGGCATACTCAAGATGCGGCCAGACCAAGGTCTTATGAAGTGTCAGAATTTTAGTTTTATACCTTGAGTAAATACCCTTATATTAGCATGCAATTCTGCCTACTTTGCATGCTGTAGCTTTACGTTGCATGCCATTGCGGAGCCTGTGATCAACTAGGACCCCCAGATAATTTTTTATTTTTTTTTACCCTGGATTCCTCCAAAGGTTCTTCCACTAGTGAACTAGCATTCCTGTTCTTAGCCCCCAGGTGCATGAGTTTCATCATTGCTACATATAAAGAGGACTTTACATTATGAACATGTAAAAAAAAAAATGTGTGTGTATATATGTATATGTGTGTGTGTATATATATATATATATATGTGTATATATATATATATATATATTATAGTATCCAGTTTTATCCTAATAAAATGACATACCAAAGGTCCTATTGCCAGTCTGTGATGCTCACCAGACCTGCATCATCTATATAATGTGTATTCTGAAACTGACATACATTTTGTGATTATCCTGAGATCAGTTTCATCTTACTTTGTGGCCTCAGTAGTCTCTGGGGACTTAAAGCCAAAGTAAAAAACAGAAAAATCAGCACAAGGAACATAACTTGTAGTCATTATGGTGTGTCCCTTCTATGAACTGAGCCTCTGGACTAAAATGCTAAAAGCTAAATGTTTAATGGATTTCGTACAAATGTTCACACAAAAATGTAAGTATTGTGAGGCCAGTTTAAACGAACACAGGTCTTTATATCTGTGGTTTGCTGACCATATGACCAGCAGGCTTAGAGTTCTGGGATGGAAAAGTGAGGCTAGACTCTTTATATTAAAGATATAAGGAAACCATTCCATTAATCTTACTTTTTTTTTACAGAAAGAAGGGCTGCCCAAATCTCATTTTTTTTTTTTTTTTGCCATGCTTATGTCTACTTTTTATACATTCTCCATTGTTCAAACTCAGTCCATACAACTTTGAAGTTTCAAGTAGGACACTCTGTCCTCATCGAGATATTCAACAGGATATTATCTCCTTCAAGGATGGGTCTAGTCTCCTAGCACTGTAAGTCAGGACTTGACAAATTTTCTTTGAATCTAGGAGCCAGGTTTTTTTGTTGGTATGACTCCGTGATGTGCTTAACTTCTGCGGTCATATGTTTTTGTGAAAAAGGCTGCACATAGGGGCGGGCGAGGGCAATGGGTGGGTGGTGGCACGTTTTTTGGGGGCTCGCCTTCTTTCTCAAGTCTGCTCAGAATCCGTATCGGACAATTTATGTACTGAGCTGTACGCCACGCCGTCCTACATGGGGCTAACAATGTGTTAAGAGGAAAACCTGTGCTACTGGACTATACTGGATGTCAACAGCCCTGTGAAAAAATACAAAAATTTAAATTAAAAAAAAAAACTGATAAGGAAACAGCTGCTATTTTGTTTTTGATCACATCAAAAATGCTTCTAATGAAAAAAGGGGAAGCGATAATTCCATCTATTAGAGGCTTGCACTTGTTTTTTTAATAGCAGAAGGCACTTTGCGCTTTACTAGAGAATGATATATTGTTTTTTTTATTTGGACATGAATGAAGTAATATTTGATACATTGCACAGGGTATAAGCGATATATACATATACTGTATATTTTTGTAGGTTTGCACATGGGATTAGTGCTCCCCCCCCTCCCCCCCCTTTTTTTTTTTTTTTTTTCGTTTTGGGGCTAACATTAAGTTGACTCTATCCCCTTCCTTGCCACAAAAGGAAAATAACAAATGAACTATGCAATAAAAAGTCTGGAGAACTACTAGACTCAGCAAGCCTGCTATGGGAAAAAATAGAATATGATAAAGCATGAAAAAAAGAAAAAGAAAACCATCTAAAACAGATTTAAAAATTCTGCATTCAATTGATTTAAAAAAAAAAAAAAAAAAACTGCCGTGTGCAGTGTGTGTCCAGGCTGAACAAGCTAGCAGGCAGAGGATTACCTCTTCACACTCTTCCAGGCTCTCCAGCATTTCTATGAACTGCTCCTGGCTCAGCACCTGTTCTCCCAGGCTCAGCCTCTTCTCCAGTCAGAGGAGCAGGGCTCTCTAGTGCTGGTAAACCACTGACTCCATATCCCCCATGTTCCTGAGCCAAGCCACCACCTCCTGCAATACCCTGGAGGAGGGCAGCAGCATCAGTGGGGATAATAGGCCGTCAGGGATCCCCAGCTGGACTTCTGAGTTGACTGCTTGCTCTTTTTGCGGCTGCCGCACCACTCTTTCTGCTCCATTCCCACTGCCGCCGTGAAGCATTGCTCTGCGTCCGGAGGGTCTATGAGCCCCGGGCCACCTCCACCTTTTCCGGCCACGACCCCGGCACTCACTCTGTAGCAGAGGCACATGTCACTGACAAAAACCCAGGCGCCAGGGCGCAGTTTCTAGTCGCAATGGTGACCTGGCGCCTGGGATTTGTCGATCACTGCTGTAAGTACAACTGTAACAAGAGAATTGGGTCTATCATTGCTGACCTCCTTCTAGACACACTAGTTATAGACACAATACGGAATGGATCGGCACTAGTTCTGAGTATTATCAAGTCCTTGATGGGACTTGGTGTCCTGTAGACTTTTGAAGGCACCATAAGGGGATGAGTCCACAAGTCTCTAGGCAGCCATTTTGGTAGGTGGGAAAAAAGACTGAAGCGATTTTTCCAGATATGTAATGAAAGGCAAGACAAGGCGCCTCTAAATTCAGACTGTAGACAATTTATTAAGCATGACACATAATAATGCACTCACATATTCCAAAAGTACATGAGCCTGATTGAGGGACTGATTATCCCCAATCTTCAGGCTCATGCACTTTTGGAATATGTGAGTGCATTATTATGTGTCATGCTTAATAAATTGTCTACAGTCTGCATTTAGAGGCGCCTTGTCTTCTATTTCATAGACACACTAGTTGCCTGGCCATTCCTGGTGTCAGTGCATATGAGTTCCAGACCTACAACAAGCATGCAGCATATTCTCTTCAGAAAACAGAATTTCTTACCTTTATACTTTTTTCCAATTATTGGATTTAAAAGCATGAGGCCAAAGCATCAGTATAACAGCTAAGCATTTAGGTATGAAAACAAACTTTCAGGTTAGGTTAGGAAGGGTGGGAGGGGGTTCATGTTTTGCCCTTGGCCTATGTTCCCATGGATTAATTAAGGATTTATCACTATGCATATCATTCTACGTTGTACATTTGTTTTTGGTAAGATTGACATTTTCTCACACGTTTCTGAAAACTGAACATAGAGCTATAAATAAAAGCTCGCACCACAAATTAACACAATGTACATGTAGTAGAATTAGTCATTTAAATGCCATGTGTTCTTTAAACGTGGGGTTTTCAGTTCGGCTGTATTTCGTTATTAGCTTCTTAAAGTGGAGTTCCAGTCATTTTTAGGTTTATTAAGTCAGCAGCTACAAAAAGTTTAGCTGCTGACTTTTTTAATACACACATTCACCGGTCCCATGATCCAGCAATGCGGCTGCCCAAAGCCTCACTCCTCTCCCCAGCGCCAGGATCACTAGTGTGGCCACCCATCTGTGACAGCTTGCGGCTTCACAGCTGGGTGCACGCTGCGCATGCGCAAGTCACGCTACGCTTCCGCAGTGGTCGGGCAATCGTCCCAGAAGATTGCAGGGAGGGGGAGAGGAGAACTTCTGCTTGAGCTGCCTAGGCGCCCCCGAGCAGAAGTGGGAGCGGGTACCTGTCAAAACTAGGTACCTGCCCCCCCCCCCCCCCCTAAAAAAAAAATTAAAAAAAAAATGACATGCCAAATGTGGCATGTAAGGGGGTTAGGAGTGGTTAAAGCAGAAGTTCAGCTTTAAAGTGGACTTCCACCCAAAAGTGGAAGTTAAGGTATTGCAGTTTTTATATAGCTTGGACCAATATAAGTTTGTACATACCTGTGGGATCGTTATGGAAACAAGAAATCACACTGGTAGGCACCACTACTACAATGATTCCTGCTAGCGTCCGGATTCCATGCCGAGCAGCTTCCCTGCTGCTTACTGAACAGAGGAGGTTGTTTGCTGGACATGAGCACCTTTCATAGAACACCTATACATGCATACTTGGTTCAAGCTGGAAAAATTGCCATGACTATACTTTAGCTTTAAAGATGACCTATTAGTACCTTTTAAAAATTTTGTATGAATGAGTTCCTGACTGGCGACTTTGTAACTTCACACTGACACCTAAACCAGAGCTCACCAGTGTGAACCCAGCCTAAGGGTTTTTTGTACAATGTATAAAGCTATTGTGCGATTGGGGCAAAATTGAATGTTGCTAAGGTGTTTTCACGTCTGACAGATTTAGACTATTGTTTTAGGCTATTTTTGTTAGAATGTTGTTAGGCAATGGTTGAAAGTGGTCGTAAAGCACTTGACTGGCTGAGAGCCCAATATCATGTGTTTGGAGGTAGTGTGTGAAGTCCGGGGGTGGGATCCCCCTAACATTATGCCAAGGGATTGGGACCGAGCAGGTAACATAGCGGGGGACTGGAGGAGGGGAAAGAAGGCTCCTTTAAGCATAAAACCTGTACTTTTTTTTAACTTCCGGTTGCTGAGGATTGAGTAAGATGCAATTGTATGGAAGTCTAATGTTCTGCCCTGAAGTTGTTTTTCAGATGTAAGTTGCAGTGTTAGTGGATTTCCGGCCTCAAATACCTTTTTTAACTAAAAATACTCCTATAATACTAATCCAGCGCCCTTTACAGAACCGCTATTCTCATACTTACAAGGTGTACAGTATTGGATTTTAGTCAAAATCTTACTGTTAAAAACGCTGTCTGAGCGTGGCCATCTTAGACATGGGCATCTGAAGCTGCAGTGTAATCTGCTGTGTCCTTCTTCCTGATTCCAGAGAGTGTTCTAGGAGTTCTTCCTGATTCCAGCCTCCTGGGAGTGATAACAAACAGCTCCCAGGATGCAATGCAAAGGCGGAAGTGATGTCGGTGGCCGTTGCCACAGAGGGGGGAGAAGGAGGAAGTAAAATCAAAAATGCCCTGAAAATAAGGTAAGGAATCCCCGAAAAAAAAAATGTAAATCCCCATTAGTTGATCAGCATAGCGAGCACTCCAGGAATCACTAAAGTTGCAAAATAGGCCAGAACTCCGCTTTAAGTAAATGTTATGTACATCTTAAGTCGGGGTATGCCCCACAGACTTTGTTTTGTAAAAATATTTTCGCAATAAAAAGAGTTTAAAAAAAAAAAGAAAGTGGTCCTAAAAGGCTCAAGGTTTTTTACCTCCATGCAGCCCTCCTACCCCAAACTTACCTAAGCCCTATCTCGATCCAGCGATGTGCATAAGAGGCTCGGCATTCCTGGGTCTCTCCCTCCTTATTGGCTGAGACGGCAGCGGTAGTCATTGGCTTCTGCTACTGCCAATCAAAGCCAATGAGGTGGGCGCAGGGGCGGTTGAGAATGGACACATGGAGCAGTGGCTCAGGAGCCCCCATAGCAGGCTGCTTGCTACGGGGGCACTAGGCAGGAGAGAGGGGCCAGGAGCGCCAGTGGGGGACCTGAGAAGAGGAGGATCTGGGCAGCTCTGCACAGAGTAAAGCCCCGTACACATACGATTATCGGCCGACCGATCGTCCGTCTTTTGTCCAGAGTTGTGTTTTGTTGGTTGGAATGTGCCTAGACTGCACACGAATTTTCTCGCCCAACAAAATTCTACTTCAGAAGTGATGTCATGTGTTGGTTTGCTTTCTTTGTGTTCTTTCTTCACTGAGCATGCCCAGACTTGCTCATCAGATTTTTCCCTGTCGAAATCTTTACTGACTGCACGAAAATCGGACGTTGTGTTGACGGCCAACAAAAAATTTATAGTCTGCACACCAGATTTTTTTCGGCCCGAAAAGTCTGAGTTGGTTGTCGGAAGCATCATACTAACAAGCCGAAAATCGGCAGATCGGTCGTCTGACGAAAATTCCCTGCCAATTTTCGACGCGTGTGTACGGGGCTTAAGTATAACCACCTGTTGTTTTTTTTTTTTTTTTTTTTTTGTTAATAAAAACCGAACATTTAATGTCACTTCAAGGCTATTTTCTCTTTTGGTTGAATGCTCTTTGGCTATTGTTTCGGGTCTTGTTCAAACCATGTTAGTTGAGCAGCACTTCTGCACTCACTCCGGCATATAGAACACAATTGTCCACACCATAGATGTGTGATGGTGTGCAGAAAGGCTGGTCTCTTGGGCCTTTAGGCTCATAGGATGTGACAATGATTAACTGGTATTTTCTGTACTTGCTGAAAACGTAGCCACTACATCTAAAAACTGGGAGGCTGCAAAATATTATTATAGTCATTTACCAAATGCATGCAAACTGGAGAAAGTTGCAGAAAATGTAATGTTCATGAACCCTGTTAGAGGAAGAAAAAACTGATGTAATAGTCCAATGAGAACACCGTATGCCACAGGGAAAGGCCGGATGTACAATCTCCATGAGAATGGTACCCTGGATCCAAGCACAGCTCTAATCATTGTACTTGCTTAGATTTTTCTCCAGCCTCCATTATTTCTTCTTCAATTTTACCTTCTGTCATTTTTGAAAGGAAAAAAGAACACAAACAGTTAAATGGAGTCATCGGATTTATTGCTCGGATGTTTTGCTTTGCAGATCTGATGCGCTGACGGCTCCATATACTGTCTGGGGTGGAGCCCGGCGTTCTGCTTTCCGTTTACTAATAAATGAGATTGATTTTACCTCAAGTGCTGATTATCTTTGGATTTCTTGGGCCATGTCCTAACACATAGATGTCTGATCGCAGCACTGAGATCTCCGTTGCACACAGCTGACCTGCGGCATTCCATTTTCCTGTTCTTTGCTCCTGTTTTTTATTTATCGAATTGTCCCCTCTGGGCTCGATGCAGAAATAGATTAAGAGGAGTGTGTTCTGTAAATGGTGGCTGTAGCAGCTCGCTTCTCCTTTCTTGTTTTTCATCTGCAAACAAGTGGCAAAGTCCTGTTTCATTTCTTTAACCACTTCTGGACTGGAAGGATTTGCCCCCTTAATGACCAGGCCATTTTTTGTGATTCGGCACTGCGTTAATTTAACGAAAAATTGTGCGGTCTTGTGACACTGTACTGCAATAAAATTGATGTCCTTTTTTTTCCCCACAAATAAAGCTTTCTTTTAGTGGTATTTGATCACCTCTGTGATTTTTTTAGTTTTTGCGCTATAAACCAAAAAAAAAAAACGACAATTCTGAAAAAATAAATAAATAAAAATGTTCACATTCTGCTATATAACATTCCCAAAAAAAAAAAAAAAATTAAATATCAACATTTTTCATCCATTTAGGCCAATTTGTATTCTGCTATATATTTTTGGTAAAAAAAAAAAATCGCAATAAGCGTATTTTGATTGGTTTGGGCAAAAGGTATTGCGTCTACTAACTACGGGAAAGATTTGTCATATGTATTTATTTATTTTTTTTGCTAGTAATGGCGGTGATCTGCGATTTATAGCCGGATTGCGACATTGCGGCGGACAGATCGGACCCCTAACTGACATTTTTGACACTTTTGGGGGAACCAGTGACATAACTACAGTAATCAGTGCTAAAAATATGCACTGTTACTGTAATGACATCGGCAGGGAAGGGGTTAACCTAGGGGTGATCAAAGGGTTAAGGTGTGAGCCTAGGGGAGTGTTTTCTAACTGTATGGGGGAGGGACTTGTGGAATCAACACAGAGAACTGTGATCCCAAATAGGAGGATCACAGGCGCTCTGTGATCATTTCAGAGAGAACACTCAGCTGTGTTTACAACAGCTGACCGTCCTCCTCTCTCAGTGGGGAATGATCGGGGTGCCTGGCGGCAATCGTGGTCAGAAGCCTCGTGGATCGGCATCCCTGCTGCCTAGTGGGGGCGGGAGCGTGCCGCCAGTGGCGTGCGCTTCCCCCCAGCACCACGCACGTGACCGATGTAGGGCTACGTCAGTTCGTGTAGGAGAGCCAGCCTACAGCAGTAAAAGTGCGGCGGGTGGTAGGGAAGGTGTAAAAAAAAAAAAAAAAAAAAAAAAAAAGCGTAAATGAAGCTTGTGCGGTTGGCAGACCTTCATCTGCTGAGGAGCTACAAGTCCCAGAATGCCATGATGGTTACAGGTTTATTGTAGGTGCTGGAACTTGTAGTTTTCCTGACCGTAATCCAAGATTTAAAGCGATAGTAAAAGCAAAATTAAAAATGTCATACATTGCAGCTTACTAACCTTAAGGGATAAGTTCACCTTTTCAGGCAGAATTTCACTTCTCATAATAAATAGAAGGTTTTCCAATGCCATTTCTGGCCCAGATATCCCAACATGCTTTTCTCACACTTCCCCTATCCTCAGGAGGTTTAGCATCTTGTCAGTTTATTTGTATTCCTGAAAAGGATTTCAGATTCCATCACTTTCTCAGCCTTCACTTCCTGTTAGGTCATCTCCCAGAAGCCTTCACTTCCTGTTAGGTCATCTCCCAGAAGCCTTCACTTCCTTCTTACATCACAGAAGAGGGTGTGACCACCTCTCTGGACCACACCTCCCTCATTACAATACCACCTTCCACCCACTTCCTGTACAATCTCCTTTAGATCTCCCATCAGCTATGTAGTACAAAGGCCTGTCTGATTTGATACAAATTGAATGGACTGTTCAGGTGGGTCCTCCTATTCCATAGTTCTGGGGAGTCTAAAGGAGATTGTACAATCAGATTGTACAGAGAATGGCCATCTTCATACAAGTACATAGGAGAGAGTGGACAGAGACACTCAGCTGTCAGGCCTGGTTTACATCTCCACGTAGCCAAAACTCACATCCCCACATAGGTTTGTTTTGGTTGTTTTGAAATGTTTTCACTTGTCATGCCTAGGGCAGCCCATTCACTTACATGGGCTGCCCTATACAGAACAATCACCCCAGAGAAGCTTCAGAACGTTTTTTTGGAGTGGAGAATGGTGCGTTATCGCAGTTTGGGGTGTTTGCTGCCCCTCAGGAGCCGTTAACATATAATGACATCACAAGCACAATGCACGTTCGCAGCGTTTAAGCGGATGGCAAAGCACATTTTCTGTGTGGTTTGCCATGCGTTTGGAATCACAGATGTGAATGGAGCCTCATTGTTCTTGTGTAACCCACCAATTTCTCTTTCACACCTAGAGTAGTGGGATCGCATGGTATTTATATTTGTTTTTCCAGTGGTATACACAGAGCAGCCCGTTGACTTCAATGGGCTGGGCTACATGTGACAAAGTAGCTCATGGGACATTTGGGCGTGGAGGGAGTTGCATATTTTTTACTAAATTTGTTGCTTGTTTTTTCCTGTGGAAAAATGTGTTTGCTTCTGCGTTTGGGGTGCTGGTGTTAACAATTAATGCCATTGAAAGCACAACTAGGTAATTTTAGGTGTATAAATGTGCCCATACATTGTACAAACCGATTTTGTACAATCACATCATCTATCCAATCGGGTAGACCCTTGCACTACATCAGGGGTGTCCCATGGACTGCATGCCGCCTGAGCCTGTCTGAAGGGACACTGGGGAAGCCAGGCAAAGCACGTGTGGAGAAATGCTGGGAGTACTGTGAAAACGTAGTCGATGGGTGAAGGTGTGCTAATAAATGTCAGCTGGTAAACTCCTTCCTGGGTCTTACTGGTTTATCTGTCTCTGTCTGTATACCAGGGAGTTTTTGAAGCTTTCTGAGAAATCTAGCAAGGGCTAAGGGAAGGCCTTGTTTTTAAAATCAGAGGTTTTTTTTTTTCTTTAACCGAGATACATTAATGGTATATTGGTACATAGGGGAGCTGGAAAATAAAATGCAAACTTAACCTTTAAAGAGGAAGTAAACCCTCCTCTGTAACTTTTACCTATAGGTAAGCCTATGATAAGGATTACCTATAGGTACTGTAAATATCTCCTCAACATGTACCGTTTAGGAGATATTTACCTTACATGCAGCCAGTGACGTCACTGGCACATGCGCTCTCAAGGAACGGCTTACCGCTCGTCCGTTCTCATCCGATCCGCCAGACGGATGGAAAATAGGGTTTTCATCTGTCCGGATTTGACGGATAGGATCGGATCAGATGTCAGAGGACATGTCTCCCCTGACACCTGCTGCCCCATAGAGATGCATGGGGCATCCGTTCAGATCCGCCTGAAAAACTGACAGGCGGATCTGAACGGTCCGCATGTGTGAAAGGGGCCTAAAGCACAACTGCAGGATATTGGCAACCCCTCCTCCCAGGCCCATCTAAGTAATCACTGGTATGGGATAAAAAAAAACGATCCAAGTGCCTGTTTTTTCATACCTGAAGCCATGGCCACATGCTGATCCTTTTCTTTTGCTTACTTCTTGGGGTCCTTCTATGTGTGTCCTCATCACTGATCGTATGATGTGGTCACCCATTTTTGATGGAGACTTTTCACCTTCAGGTCCTCTAATAAGGCTCCATTGGCATCAGGGCTCATGGGGATGATGAGGGGACCAGTGCCCAAGATAACGAGCAGGGAAAATGTCTGCTCCCCAGGGAAGGATATTCGCTTTGTGACTTTGATCTATTACACTGCAGAATGGTTTAGGAATTGATATTGAGGAGTAAGGTCACAATGCACCATTTTTTATCATTTTTGCTTGAAGTTGGGCTCTAAATGTGGTGGTTGAATTGGTATTTTCAGTTTTTTCTTTTTCTTTATTTTCACCTGGTGATTCTGAAAGTAAAAAGCTTCCTGTCTTGAGGCGGCTCCACTCTGGATGGAGGAGCAATGGAAAAAAAAAACGAATATTGGTAATGTAACTAAAAATTAGATTTGTTTTTTTATTTTTTTTACCCAGTGACATCAATAAAGCACATATAATTCTAACACCCAGCTATTATGTATGCTGTATTGCCTTTTACATGATGAGGTACCCATATCTGTTAAGGGGTTAAGCTGTTGCGCCCCCCCGCCATGTCGCCCCAAGCGGTGCGCTTTTTTCTCAGAAGCGGAAAGCTTTTTCTTTATGAGTGTTCAGTCATGTTGATGGATTCTCTAATTGCTCCCAATTATTACAGTCTGGTGCTGTGGTTCCCAGACAGAGCAGTTCATTGATTTTGCTTCATAAGAGTAAAGACAATGGGGTGTGTGTGCCAGACCCCGGGGTCATTATCAGTCTCCGCACAACCCCAGCAGTTGTGGAGAATCGATGATAGATCGGCACAATATACTGCGTGGGCCGTATTCATTGCTCTTCAGTTTTCCTTAGGCCTGGCCTCTACCACTATCATTCTTCTTAGCAGGCAGCCCTCCTCCTAGCATAAATTCTACCAGGAAAAGTAATTATTTTGTACTTTTTTATTGTTTTCTCTGGTGCTGCACATATGTTCTGTTTGTCCTCTTATGTCACATTGTGTGCCTGCTGTCTACTGGTCATGAATTCTGGTCTGCCTGCTCTACATCATTGGCTGCTTCTTCAGCAAGCAGCTGACATCTTTTCCTTGCTCTGTAGTATTCTTTTTTGGTGCCGTACTTTCTTTAGCTTGCATATGTATGCACATTGTGCTGGTCAAACAGGCTGAATTATGCTGTGTTCTGCTGTGGTCCAACAGGAGGCTCTACAACTCATCCACACCTTAAAGGTGACCCTGCCACCAACTTAAAAAATTGCAGGTAATTGCACAGAAAAAAGCCCGTATTTTAGTTTTCCAGTATTTGTTTTTTTTTTTCCTTTCCATAAACTTTTCTTTATTTTTTATTGTACCCCTGAATTTGCTAGAAAAGGGCACTCCAGAAAGTATTTCTTTAATAGAGCCCCCTCCCTCTTTGCACATCATAGTCCTCTTCTTTTCTGGAAGTGTCTAATTGCTGTATGTGCTGGCCCTGCTCCTCTGCCCCTCCTCTCCCCTCACCTCCCTACATAACGGTTTATGTTGCTGCCAGGGATAGATCAAAGGGGGATGCTATAGACTGTCACCTGAGTCTGCCGCGGCTGCTGAGGTCTCATCCAAGATGGCAGCATCCAGCTGCAGTCTCATGGCTTTTGGTTGTATACAGTGGTCATCTTGGAGGTGTTTGGGGTCTTTATTATGTTGGAATACTGCCCTGCAGCCTAGTCTCTGAAGGGAGGGGGATCATGCTCTGCTTCAGTATATCACAGTATATGTTGGCATTCATGGTTCCCTTAATGAACTGTAGCTCCCCAGTGCCGGTGTTCCGTGAGAATTACCTACCCGTGAGAAAAACCTACCCCTCGTCACTTCCGGTTCACGGCACTGTATGGAATGCAGCGCTTACATTAAAACAGCGGGGCTGCAATACGAATCATCTCCGCTCCTGTGCCTGTCACTTCCCTGCTCTCGGCAAGTAAATATAAAAGCGGCGGCGGGTGTATGTAAACATAAATCACCGAGACGCCAGCCGCTTTTATATTTAGTTGCCCAGAGCAGGGAAGTGACAGGCACAGCAGCGGAGATGATTCGTATTGCAGCCCGCTGTTTTATTTAACCGCCGCGTGGGTAGGTTTTTTCCACGGTACACCGTCCTATTTCCATACTAGTGCGCATGCGCACTAGTATGCTCCTCTGTTGTCCTCTTAGGTATCCGGCCCTGTGAGCATGCGCACTGCTGCGCTGCTCAGCTGTTCCTGGCCGGAAGTGACGAGGGGTAGGTAATTCTCACGGGGTAGGTAATTCTCACGTTACACCGGCAGCACTCATGCAGCCCCAGACCATGACACTCCCACCACCATGCTTGACTGTAGGCAAGACACACTTGTCTTTGTACTCCTCCCCTGGTTGCCGCCACACACACTTGACACCATCTGAATCAAATAAAGTTTTCTTGGTCTCATTAGACCACAGGACTTGGTTCCAGTAATCCATTTCCTTTGTCTGCTTGTCTTCAGCAAACTGTTTGCAGGCTTTCTTGTGCATCGTCTGTAGAAGAGGCTTCCTTCTGGGACGAAAACCATGCAGACCAATTTAATGCAGTGTGCGGCGTATGGTCTGAGCACTGACAGGCTGACCCCCCACCCCTTCAACCTCTGCAGCAATGCTGGCAGCACTCATATGTCTATTTCCCAAAGACAACCTCTGGATATAACACTGAGCACGTGCACTCAACCTCTTTTTGGTTGACCATGGCGAGGTCTGTTCTGAGTGGAACCTGTCCTGTTAAACCGCTGTATGGTCTTGGCCACCGTGCTGCAGCTCAGTTTCAGGGTCTTGGCAATCTTCTTATAGCCTAGGCCATCTTTATGTAGAGCAAATTCTTTTTTTCAGATCCTCAGAGAGTTCTTTGCCATGAGGTGCCATGTTGAACTTCCAGTGACCAGTATGAGAGAGTGAGAGCGATAACACCAAATTTAACACATCTGCTCCCCATTCACACCTGAGACCTTGTATGCAACACATGACACTGGGGAGGGGAAATGGCTGATTGGGCCCAATTTGGACATTTTCACTTAGGGGTGTACTCCATTTTGTTGCCAGTGGTTTAGACCCCGTTCAGACTGCGGCGACATGACTTGGTGGGGCGACCTGTGAAGTCGCTGTGCACCCCGACCTCAGCGCGACTTGCACGGACTTCATATAATTGAAGTCAATGCAAGTCGCCTCCAGGTCGCCCCAAAGTAGTACAGGACCCTTTTTCTAAGTCGGAGCGACTAGTGTCGCTCCTATTAGAAAGGGTCCTGTACTATTCAATGGCGGGCGACCGACCGCGACTTGTCAGGCGACCAAGTCGCCTGACAAGTCGTGCTAGTGTGAATGGAGTCTTAGACATTAATGGCTGTGTGTTGAGTTATTTTGAGGGGACAGCAAATTTACACTGTTATACAAGCTGTACACTCACTACTTTACGTTGTAACAAAGTGTCATCTCTTCAGTGTTGTCACATGAAAAAATGTAATAAAATATTTACAAAAATATGAGGGGTGTACTCACTTTTGTGAGATACTGCAAATGGACATTGGAGTCCGTTTAAATCAGACTGCCCAAAGAGCTATTACGGGCCCGCTGGACACAATCTGAATGCACATGAATGTAAAAAAAAAAATTGCCATCTGTCCAGTTTGGCTCAGATTAAACAGGGGGTCTGCTCTTGGATCCCCTGCTGATCGGAGTGGATCAGCTCTGTGTAGAAGAGCCCCATCGTTAAGCTGCGTTTTGCTTATGTAGGGAGAAGCAACAGTTTATACCTAATTTCCTCCTAACTCTAGCAGAATAAAATACCCTTTCATTTACTTCCCTGCCGCTCTTTCAGGCAGGAACTACCTGGTACTCGCAGGTATGGAGGAGCATGTGACGTGCTACATGTGCGCTTGACCAATCAGGATTTCACAGCCCCGTGTAAGCCTTCTCCAACTTTTTGTAGCCTACACAGGGCTTCCCGTTTTTCTCTGGCTGCTAAAGGGATTGTCAGGGAACCATAAAGTAGTTATGTCTGTGCGTCCCCAGATTTCTGCATTAGGCCTCATGCACACTGGAAGTTCTAAAACATCAGTAGCTTTAGCTGTAGAAAGCTGTAGCTTTAGAATGAGTTTTGCAGTCGCGTCTTTCAGCATTTGCGGTTTTTAGCAGTTTTTTTTTTATAAGCAAAACTATACTTCAACAGAAGCTTATGGCTCAAAAATGTTCATAAATGCAGAATAGCCGTGTTTTCAGCGTTTTTACGCTTTTATCAGAATGTTTTACAGCTACCTCCTCTTCCAACCCGCAAGGCAGCCAGAAAATGCCCCTGCCAGAAGCTAATAAAAGCCTATGTGTGCAGGGACACCTAGGATAACATGCTGGCGAGTTTACTGGCTACACAAAAAAACGCCTGAAGCCAAAAAACAGCAGCTTTATAAACGTCCATCCAGTGAGTATGAGGTCCTAACGTGAGTCTTCTGCTTTGCCCTTCATGAACAAAACACAAACACACACCAAAAAAATAAAACACTTCTATGGGTCATACTTGGCAATGCAGTTTGGAATTCATCAATGCATAAACACTACGTATATTATATTGTCTAAATTCTTGATTTTCTGATGTTCCAAGTGACTGTCTAAATGGCCTGGCTGTTCTTCATAGGGTCACTGATCTTTAATATGGAGTCTGGTGGATGTCCATAGAGCAGAATGCATTGTGGTTTGGATGCCTGGCCAGTAAAAGGGCAATGGTGTCTATTCACAATCTGCTGTGAATCCATCATACAGCTTTCTGTTTCCAGTTTGCCTCATCAGCTCTTTTTTGTCTCCCGTTTTTTTTCTCCCTGTTTTTTTGCTTCCTCACTGTGTTCTCTTTTGTAGCTGAGAGCATGTTTTCATGTTTCCCATCATTGCCTCCAGCTCATTCTGCTTCCCTCATCCCCCTTTGCACTCATACTTGTACCAAATCTTTTTTTTTTCCAGTCCTGACATCCTTCATCGTTTTCTTTTTTTTTTTTCCTCCTGCATCAGCTCTCTTGTTCTTCCCTCCCTCGCTCTCTTTAATCAAGACATTTCCTCTACTGCCATTAGAAATCACTTTTCCTGATTACTGCGATTCTCAGTGTAAAAATGTTTCTGGAGAATAATCAATAATTCAGCTCAACCTGTTCTCATTGTACAGTCGCTTGCTTGTTTTTTTTTTTTTTTTTGTCTTTGTTTTTTTTTGTCGTATGCGTCCACTTGCTTGTTTTTTCTTTTTCCTATATGCTTCTCTGGCAATCATCTTATATACTGTATGTCTGTTCTGTATCACCTCTTCACTCAGTTTCTCATACTTTCCTGTTTACTCTTCCCATATCCTTTTCACCGTATATTGTCTACCTTGTATCATATCTGTATACACTGTATACCTTGTATTCCTCCATTTACCATACGCTGCCTTCCCCATATCCCTCCCTACACTATACACTGCCTGCCCCATATCCCTCCCTACACCATACGCTGCCTGCCCCATTTCCCTCCCTACACCATACGCTGCCTGCCCCATATCCCTCCCTACACCATACGCTGCCTGCCCCATATCCCTCCCTACACCGTACGCTGCCTGCCCCATACGCTGCTTGCCTCAAATCCCTCCCTACACCATACGCTGTCTGCCCCATATCCCTCCCTACACCATACGCTGCTTGCCCATATCCCTCCCTACACCATACGCTGCTTGCCCCATATCCCTCCCTACACCATACAGTATGCGGTCTACCCCATATCACTCCATACACCAGGGTTAGACAAATCCCAGGCACAATGACAACCAGAAACTGCATCCTGGCGCTTGGGCTGCCGCCAGCCCACTCACTGCAACTCCTGACACCCCGGACAGGCAGCTCAGAGTGCTGGACAGCTGATCCTTCTCTGTCCCCCCTACCTGGTCTTCGTGTTCTCCCTGGAGGTATGCAGTAGTCGGATGTCCGGCTGTGAGTGACATGGGATGAGAGGGGGCCGGCCTTCTTTCTTCAGGTGGCTGCTGTCCCCAAATCCTCCCCAATGCCCAAGCAAGGTCCAAGGATTAACAGCTTTGCTCTGGGGGGGGCTCTCTTCTGATGCTCGTGCCGCATCGCCACCAAGCTGCCCCCCCCCTTCTCCCAGAGCCCACCTACACGGTGCAGGGGAGGTTAGACCTTGCCAAAGGGGGAGGTGGAGGGGGACCTGGCAGCCTGCGTAGTCTCCACCAGATGAGGGTCTTTTACATGTCGCAGCCAGGATGCATTTGAATAATGAGTTTTCCCCTGTAACGGTTTTTTGGTGTCATTCTTTCTGGCCAGCCTATAACCCTGATGAAGTGGCATTACATTGGAGTTTTAACTGGCCCGCTCTGCTGAAAGTAAGTTAGGGGCGCAAATTACTTGCCTTTCCCCGGGGCGCTGACAAACCCATTCTACCCTAAAAAAAAAAAAAAAAAACTGGATCTTTTTTTAGCTGGCTCCTAAATTCAAAGAAAATTTGTCAAGCCCTGATATACACCATACACAGTCTACCCCATATCACTGCATACACCGTAAGCGGTCTACCCCCATATCACTGCATACACCGTAAGCGGTCTACCCCCATATCACTGCATACACCGTAAGCGGTCTACCCCCATATCACTGCATACACCGTAAGCGGTCTACCCCCATATCACTGCATACACCGTAAGCGGTCTACCCCCATATCACCCCATACACCTTACGCGGTCTACCCCCATATCACTCCATACATCTTACGCGGTCTACCCCCATATCACTCCATACACCGTAAGCGGTCTATCCAATATCACTACATACACCGTATGCGGTCTACCCCCATATCACTCCATACACCATACGCTAGCTACACCATATCACTCCATACACCGTACGCAGTCTACCCCATATCACTCCATACACCATTTGTGGTCTATCCTATATCCCTCTGTACACCGTATGCTGGGTGCGGTCTACCCCATATACCTCAATACAATATACACGGTCTACACCAGTGGTCCTCAACTCCGGTCCTCAGGGCCCACTAACAGGCCAGATTTTAAGTATTACCTTGGGGAGATGCAGACTAGAGTACTGCAATCACTGAGCAGCAAATTATATCACCTGGGATGTATTTCAGTTATCTTGCAAATCTGGCCTGTTAGTGGGCCCTGTAGGCCAGGGTTGAGGACCACTGGTCTACACCATTTCTTTCTGTATACCATACACTGTGTACCTTGTATTCCTTTATACATCTTTGTCTATCTTGTATCCCCCTATACACCGTACGCTGTTTACCTTTTATTCATCATGCACTGTAGACTACCTAACCGTTATCTCTCCATATACTGTACACGGTCTACCCTATATCCCTCGATATACAAATCCTTGTCCACCTCCTATTTCTCGATACACCTGTACTCTGTCTACCTTGTATTCCTTTATACATAGTATCTACTTCATATCCCTCAATGCACTGTATGCTGGCTATCTTATATCCTCCAGACACTGTTCACTCTACCTTTTTATCCCTTTGCACACCGTACACGGTCTACCCCATATCCCTCCATAAATCGTATGCTGGCTGCCTTGTATTCCTTCATACATCGTACACTGTCTTCCTCATATCCATCTATACACTGTGCGCTTTCTACCTTATATGCTTTCACACAAACATACACAGTGTACTTTATATCCATTGATATACAGTACGCTGTCTTCCTTGTGTTCATTCATACGCCATACACTGTTTGCCTGTTATCCAGTCATACACTGTACACTGTCTACCTCTTATCCTTTAATAACATCTTATGGTGTTCCTCTTCTATACCCTGCACACTGTGTATCTGTTATCCCTTAATACACCACATACTATTTACCTGTAATCCTTTCATATACTGTACACTGCTATTCTTTCATACACGGTTTGCCTTTCATATACAGTACACAGTTACCCCTTAATGCATTGTACACTGCCCACCTGTTAAAGTGGTTGTAAGGGCTTACTTACCTTATTTTTTTAACCAAAATAATAAACCTGTTATACTTACCTGCTGTGTGCAACAATATTGCACAGAGCGACCCCATACGTCCTCTTCTGGGGTCTACCACCAGCAAGCTCTGCTCCCCCTCTTCTGTGTGCCCCCATAGCAAGCCAATTCAGGATTTCTCTACATTTTCACAAAATTCTACCAGTGTATGGCCAAACTACTTCTATAATTCATTCACTGCCTACCTGTTATCAATGTATACAACTTAAACTGATTATCCATTATGTCCACCCACCCTTTTCACTTCCTCTTATAATTTACACTGTCTGGTTATCTCTCCTTCCATTTTACAATGCTTTCCCATCATTTTATTTTACATTTTTGTATTATTTTGGCTTTAACTGCCGCTTTCCAATACCAACTTCTAGAAATCTGTCTTTTCTCTCTCTAATCCTCAGTGCCTACGATCCCTATAAATGTCTTTGCCTGTCCTTCCTTTTCCTATCTTGTGTACAGATAGTAAGAATGGCAGGTAATTCAAGGCTGTAATTTTTTTGGTCCAGCTGTCTCTGGATTTTGTAGTTGTGGCGCCGCAAAAGAAAAATGCACATTAACTTACTGTTTACTGATGACTTTTATAGAAAATCTATCATTTCTCTAAGGACTAGTATTACTGCGAGCACATTTAAATGTTTGATGCCATCAAAATTTCTACCTTGGAGTGCCTTGCATTTGATTGTTGCCTTTTTTTTGTGCTGACTGTTTTGTCATGACTGCTGTGTGTTGGTAGCAAACCTTATTGGAATACTTGCCCAAAGAACTGAGAATTATGATTCTGCCTTTCTCAAACTGCTCCACATAAAATTCCACAATTTGCAGTTTTTTTTTTATAAAATGCACTTCCAATATTAAATGTTTTAATTGTAATCATTTATTTGATTTATTATCAATGTAAAATGCAGATGCATCAAAATGTGGGATTTGGGACTACCTAAAAATTGTAGCCATCCAAAAATATAATATCTTTCAGGTTAACTATCTTTTTCCTCTCGAAGCATCACCTGCAAAGCCTTACCAATTTCAGAAGTCATGCCTAAACTACTGTATATTAATAAAGGAGTGCAATTTACAGTTTAGACACATTTCATATGAATTGCTTTAAGAAATCAAAAAATAAAGGATACTTAGCTTGAAATAAGTACCTGGCTTCCCCTACTGTCTTGTGTGATACCTACTGTCAGCAATACACTATGGGGTTGATTTACTAAAACTGGTTTCTGTTCAAAGCTGCCCCAGATTTTGAACTCTCCAATCCGCTTCCAGGTTTTTTTTTTTGATCAAAGGTTAGTTGAACAAACTGAAGTTGGAATACCCAGCTGCACCAGATTTTGCACTCTCCAGTTTTAATAAATCAACCCCAATGTGACTGGCCATGTTGCTGAACTCATTTAGTGCCGGTTCACACTAATACGACTTGTCAGGCGACTTGGTCAGCCTGGCAAGTCATGCACCGTTGCGGTCATTGAGTAGTACAGGACCTATTCTAATAGGAGCGACACAAGTCGCTCCGACTTAGAAAAAGGGTCCTGTACTACTTGGGGGCGACCTGGAGACGACTTGCATTGGCTTCCATTCTGTGAAGTCTGTGCAAGTCGCGCCAAAGTCGTGCTGCACGCGACTTGCCAGGTCGCCCCCTAAGTCGGAGCGACCTAATGTGAACGGATGCTTACACTTCACCACTATATTCCCTGTCTTCTCCACGCAGCTCTGTGCTTCTCCTTCAGCCTACCTGTGCTTTGCGTTTATGCTCCAGTCTGAACCCTGTGTTACATCTATTCTGCACCCATTAGCCTTCTTTAAGTCCATGCTGTCCCCTTTGCATTCATTTTGTGCCCATGCTGTGTATTTTTCAGTCTCATTTACGTTTATGCTGTCCAAAACCTGTCTGCTTTATTTCGGTGCCACGCACCTCCCAGTCTAACTTCCAAATTTTGCACCCCTCTGTGTGCTTTACATCTGTGCTGTGCACCCCTTTGTCTGCTTTATAGCCATGCTGTGCATTTACATCCATTCTGTGCACTTCTCAGCCTGTTTTATGTCCATGTTTTGCACCCCTATGTCTTCTTTTTGTCCATGCTGTGCACTCTTCTGCTAATTTTATGTCCACGTTGTGCTCCCATCTGTCACCCACATTGTACACAACTGTGTTTTAGACCCACATTGTGCATCCCTCTGCCATTTTACTTCCACACTCTACATCAGGGATCCTCAAACTACGGCCCTCCAGCTGTTGCGGAACTACACATCCCATGATTCATTGTAAAACTCTGACATTAACAGACATGACTAGGCATGATGGGAATTGTAGTTCCTGAACAGCTGGAGGGCCATTGTTTGAAGACCCTTGCTCTCCAATAAGTTCACACTGTGTACCTATCAGTCTGCTTTATGTTCATGATGTATAACACGATGCCACATCAGCATAATTCAACAGAACTCAATAAGCCTGTGGAGTGACTTTGTTATCACTTAAACAGGAATGTCAGAGTAACAACTAAACCTGAATTTTGTTTAGCTAGATACAGGAGTTGTCCTGATCTGAGACCCATCAATGAAGTGCCCTTCACGCCACTGTGAGCTAGGCCTCTGCCGCCTAATATCCTCCTCCTCCTCCTCTTCATGCAGCCATAAATCTCCTGACTGAGGGTGTGAAAGTTATCACAGTAATGGAAGTGATGACTTGCACAGTAATCTTAACTCTGACATAGTCTGCTTTCCATCACCTCATCCTTTAACACACAATATCACATTAATGAGAAGCAGTGTCCACTGTATGCAGTCAGAATAAAATGGCGTTGTTGGATGACCATAAATAGAATTAATCCAGAGATTTGTGTGTTTCTAGTCTTTTGTGTGACAATGCCCATTGTGCCATGTTTGTCAAGTAGTAAAGAGCTGGTTTGCATAGGGTTACATCTATTGCCAGATTTACATTCCTGGGGAGCACCCAGTACCAGGACAGTTAAACAACTGTGATGCTGGGGAGTTTAACTGAATGCTGTGGAGCTTTCCAGAGAGTCAATAACTAGGTTTCAGGGCTTGAAGGCCCACTTTTATTAAAAACAGAGAATAGAATTCAACACAAATTAAGGCCCTCGCAGGGGTTTCCACCAATAGGCCAAACATTAAGGAAAAATGATACCAAGCCCCCCCCCGGCTTATTTTCACAGCACCACTGTTGAGGGTGCAAGCTTTGTTTGGCTGGTCTCTCAGGCCATTACACATCACATGTATCACTCTATGCCTGTTGCAGCTCTCTTCTGCACTTGCCCACACCCTGCCTTGGGCAGGAGCCCTCCTGTCTCCTGGGTGGAGCCGTGACCTATGGCTAAAATCTTTATTATAATGGCTGTGCACACCTGTCCACTTGCAGCCTTTTGGTCCCCAGTAATACCTGGACATAAGATTGAGGGCTTCACCCCCACCGAAAAACCCTTTGAAGCCTCCAAACTCCATTTAGGGAATAACGCAATACAGAAAAAAACAACTTTCCCTGCACAGCAAGGACACTCTCTGGAACTGCTTACACTGTATTCATATATTGTTACCTATTTTTTTTAGACAGTGGCCCGAGCCTCACACTGCGACACCATCTAATACACCTATTGTTTAGAAATTTGAAGTGGTTTGTGCCATTGCACTTGGTTTTTGATTGTGATTAATGTTAAATCATGTAGCCCTGTCTATTTGTTGCATTAGAGCAGGGTTTCTCAACCAGGGCTCCTTGGAACCCTAGGGTTCCTCCAGAGTTTTCTAGGGGCTCCTTGAGCAATGAACAATTTTGTACCTCTCAAATAAGTTCCCACTCACACATTGATCTTTTTAGATATCTGTCAGGGGGTAATTGTTTCCAATGTCCACAAGTGTAAGGAGAATTCTTCTCACTGACCATCACACTAATCTATCGTGAGTTGTAGATCTAGGAATTTTTGGAGGGTTTTACTCACACCGGAATGTTTTTTTTTTTTTTTTTGTTTCTCCTGTGTTGAAAAGGTTAAGAGTCTGCATTAGACCCTTTGAGTGTGACTGACACATGCCTCTGGCCAGTTGTTTGTGGTTGTAGGTCAATGCTGTTATAACACAGTCAATTCACAATGTCACTGACCTATTACCAGCGACTTGTGCATGGAATCTAAAACACTGCTATTGTATTGGTAGACATACTTAATATACAATTTTAAAGAGAAAATTAGTCTATATTTAGGGTACCTTATCCATATGATACATATATTTACAAACTAGAGAGTTTTGGACTTTACTGGTACCGAGAGATGGACGACCACATTATAACAAAATTACATTATTTATTACAAATCTACAAAACATATATATTTTTTAAAAAGACATACAATAAAACCATGGTTTCATATTAACGTGGGACAATGCATGTAACCTAGGGCTGAACGATAGTCGATGTGATATCGACTATCGTTCTGCAGGCACGGGCGATATTCATATCGCCGAAGCCACGATATTCAGGCATTAGGCAGGGCGGGGAGAAGTCGGGACTCGGGGGGGGGGGGGGGGAGGAGGAGGACTCACAGTGATTGCATCCATCCCACACTTCCCTCCCAGCTCTGCCTCTAGTATCCAGCCGACCATTACTCCGCCCATTTTCTCTCCTGGCTGCATCGGGGGCAGGATCAGGCTGTAATGTTTTTCAATGGAGAGACAATGGGCGGAGCAGGGCGGAGTAATGGTCGGCTGTTGACTAAGAGGGAGAGCTGGGAGGGCTGGAGTACGGGGCGGATTGTATGGCGGCGGAGAGGCTACAGTGTTTGCAGCAGGAGAGGGGGGAGAGACGTCCGGAGCATGGCGGAGGAGCACCGCGGGACAAAGGCTGCTACCGACAGCCCGCTTCCTCTACACTCTGGCTCTGACACAAGGCTCGGGCGGGAGAAGTTCTACGAGTGTGGTGGATCCCCTGGCAGAAAGCTGAGCTCTGCTAACTGATCCCTCCTCCGGAGACTGTCTGGGAGAAATATCACGATATATATCGTTAAAAACGAAATATCGCAATATACTTTTTTCCCCAATATCGTGCAGCCCTAATGTAACCTATATGAAAATCAACATGTCTTTGCTATATGCTTCAAGAGGACCTCTCTATAGCAAAGACATGTTGATTTTCACATAGGTTACGTGCATTGTCCCACGTTCATATGAAAGCATGGTTTTATTGTATGTCTTTTAAAAAAATATATGTTTTTGTAGATCTGTAATATTGTCATTTTATTATAACATGTGGTCGTCCATCGCTCTGTACCTATAAAGTCCCAAACGCCCTAGTTTGTAAATACTTAATATACACATACTTGCATATACCATTTATTATTATTATTGATATTATTCATATTATTATTATATATTTTTTTTTATATAGAACAAGGAACTCCTTTTGCGTTTGAGGGTTATAATTTCCTTTGAAAAAAACTGATTTAGACTTTGTGACATGTTTCTGTTTAAAGTTGCTTTTAAAAAGTGCTATTGAAGTCTGTGTCATTAGCTACAGAATAGAAAAATGAAAAGACCTACAGTAATGTTTGCAATGCGATTCTTTAGAATTTGCAGAAAAAAAAAGGAAAAACAAAATCCGAAAACCGCACCCTTCAAAACATTCTTGTTTATCCTTGCCGTTAATGTGGAACAAGACCAATTCTCAAATTTGGTGTACTCTTTATATCACAGATTTGCAAATAGAAATTGTAATTATACATTTGTTTTCCTGCCAAACCATATCTTGTTTGTCATGTGTTTACAGATTTCAGAAGGCTAATTTTACAGAAGTCCTGTTTTTACATCCATTACGGCTGTAAATCAAACAGTGGTGGCCAGTGGTGGACACACGGCACAAACATCTGAAGCCTAGTCTGGAGTAGAACATTGTAATTAAACTGAAGAATGAATGTGTTTATCAAAAGAGGAAACATTAATAGTCAATCTGAGTCGTACATAATTGCCTTGTTGAGATGATAGTGAACCTTGGGGCCAGACTTTTTCTTTATATCAGACGCTAGATTTGATGGGACTGGATTTATTTAAGTGTATTTTGGAGATCGTGCAATTAAATTACATCAAAATTGCACCCTTTGTCACAAGAAATGGTTGATTTCATGCCATGGTAAATATAGCCCATAGCTTAATGCAGAGCAGACCACATCAGTAGCTCAATATCTTGACATTTTGGGTTGATGTCTTTGTATACGTTCAATGATATATTCCTTGTTATGTTAACAAAATAACAGTCGTTAAATCAATAGATTTTATGAGACTTGCGCTCTCTACAAGTGCAATGAAACCACAAAGAACCATGTATATATAGAAAACTAGTAGAGCATGCATGTTACACTATTAAAACTAGTTTGTAAAGGTCAAATTCATTGAAAAAGAGTACCTGCTTCCTCTATATTGAGACATGAGTTATTCTCCTAATGGTAGCAGTGGGCCAGGTGACAATAGTAGCAGTAAAACAAAATAATGTGAGCAGTCCAGTGTGACCATGTAAAGCCCCGTACACACGCGTCGAAAATTGGCAGGGAATTTTCGGTCAACGTCCGATCTGCCGATTTTCGGCTTGTTAGTTTGATGCTTCCGACAACCGACTCCAACTTTTTGGCTGAAAAAAATCTGGTGTGCAGACTATAACATTTTTGTTGGCCGTCAAAACACGGCCGATTTTCGTGCAGTCAGTACAGATTTCGACAGGGAAAAATCTAATGAGCAAGTCTGGGCATGCTCAGTGAAGAAAGAACACAAAGAAAACTAACCAACACATGACATCACTTCTGAAGTAGATTTTTGTTGGGCGAGAAAATTCGTGTGCAGTCTAGGCACATTCCAACCAACAAAACACAACTCTGAACAAAAGTCGGACAATCGTTCGGCCGATAATCGTTGCGTGTGTACGGGGCTTAACGGTGCTTACGTAAAGCTTTGTGGGGCCTGTCATGGCAGTGGAATGGCTGGTGGAGAACATTTGTTTGCTATAGCTCGAGTTCTTTAACAACTTAGCTGGGGATCACACTCTGGCCCAGTATAGTCAAAACCGAATAATCCCAGCTCATCCTTGTTAAGAGTGGTAATGTATGAGAATATTACGATGCCCCTGCATGTTTAGGTGATCCAGTGGCCAAGTTATGGACATTCAAGGATTTCCAAACCCTTAACAAGCAAGCCAGTGGTCCTGTGTTGTGCGCGAGAACTCTGAGGGATTGTCTTGGTAGTATTTGACAGTGGAGGAGCATACAAGTTCAGAACACCATATTTGAAAGATAATGTACAATAATGGAGCACTTCGGTAGTTTTACGAATGGTAGGGTTTTTTGAGTTGTGCCTGACTATTTCCAAACACTAAACATGGAAACCGTATAATGCATCGGTTAATATGAATTAGGATTAGAATGCATTAGTAGAATGCAAGGACTTATTAACTTTCTTTTTATTGGTGCCTGCAAAGTTCCAGGACCAGCACCACTTGACAAAGCCAGCAGCATGACACCCATGATCTTTTTAGCTGTCTCATGACATTCTGACCACCACTGTAAGGCTGACCATACACAGTGCGAATTTCTTTCCTGCAACCATGGGCTGCAGGAAAGAAATTCACACGATTCCCCCATCAACGTAGAGTGTCAACAGGGGGAATCAGCAATTGACTACTCCCAGGTGGGGGAAGCTGTTCGTGTCAGGAGAAGACAGTGGTTATTGCTAGGGGCTATAGCAGCCACTAGCGATAATCACAAGACAATCTGGCAGGCTGGTTGTACCCAAGTTAATTGATCAACTTGGTACATTCAGCCTGCCCATTAACGATTTGAATCTTGGCCGGTCCCTGCTGAACTGGATAAGATCCGAACCGTGTATGGTCAGCCTTAGGGTTGCATTCTTTCTATTGAGCACCAATGTAAGGGCCATCGACCCCTGATGAGTTTGAATTTGTTTTTAATAAGTGTTCCTTACAATCTTAAAATTGCTTTATGGGTTACATTGGGGTAAAAAGGTTTTAAGAAATCTGGGCTAGGGCATGTGAGGGGGTTGATTTACTAAAACTGGGTAGTGCTAAATCTGGTGTTGCTCTACATAGAAACCTATCAGATTCCATTTTTTTTTAATTTTTATTACAGCTTAATTGAACAAGCTGAAGTTAGAAGCTGATAGGCTACCTTACCCAGCTGCACTAGTTTTGCACTTACCAGTTTTAGAAGATCAACCCCTTAACTTATTTTCACCAGGTTGCTGGCACTAGAACCAATGTATTGTGTGTTGCTGTTGTCTTGCTCCTCCTCTCCTTGTTTTTAATTTTATCACGAAACATACTGAGCCTATGTGGAGAAATCTACAACTGGTAAAATATTATTGAACATTGCAACCAATCAATTTTGGAGCTACAATGTTTTTAAGTGTGTGAATTAAGAAATCTATGGAACGGATTGCTATGAATTGCTTGCCATCATTTGCAATATAGAAAGGGTCTTCTGATTCATAAATGCCTCTAAATAAAATGGCATTACTATATACCTATGTATTTCTGCATCTTAAGGTATATTACATAGTCTGGTTGAAAAAAGGCACAAGTCCATCTAGTTCCTTACGGCATTATGTAAAGAATGTATATGATACAACTCGATAGGATATATTTTGCATATAGTTTAAACCAATGCAGTGGAGTATTTTCCTTTATCATTATTGGACTTGGCACAGACAGCAGACAAGTGCACGGCTGCACAGGCTGAGCAAACCATGGCATGGTGGTTTTAGCTGATCCCAGTAATATAATCAGTTTTCTGTATTGTGAAAAGCATTTTGTCATCACCATAATCTATACTGCAAGAAATGTAAATCCCTGTGGAAAAGCAGGAGCATTTACAACCTGTATGCAGTTTTACCAATGATTTCATCAGGCTTACTTGCATTAGGTTTTAGAAAACAAGCCCCCCTTCCAAGCTGTGGCATATTTTTATTTTCCTGAAAAGGAGTTCATAGGGGGATTTAACACAGCAAAAAGATCAGTTCTGTAGAATTTTATTGTAGTTATTCCAATGAAGACTGATCCTTTATTGGTTACCATGGGTCACTGTCTACCATGAAGTTCTAAGGCCTGTAAAGAAGCTGCAGCAATAAATACAAGTAATAGGCATTTGTAGTAATGCATATTAACTAGATATCACCTTACATATTTGTCATAGCAGTCATAAAAATGACCAAGGTGGTAAAGGACTTTCTCTTTGATTGCAACCATATGGTCCCAATCCCAAGTGTAGATTCCTCATCTCTGAACTCCACAATTTAGTGACTGTAAAGCTCCATATACTCAGTGAAATGACTAGCCTCAAGTGATACAAAGATGAAACCAGTACATAATTTGTACCTGTTTATTCGCAGTCTTCTCTACATCCATTCAAAGTCCAGAATCATAAAGCTTGTCTGAGCTTTTGGAAGAAGGGGGTGGAGAGCTGAAATTACACTCTGCAGAGCTCAGTGAGGAGAGCTCTGAGAGCTGATTGGAGGGAAGGGACACACCCCCTCCTGCACACGGGAACAGAGCTGAGGCTGTCAATCAGCTAGAGGTCCCTCCCCTGTCATCTTTTTTTCTCCTGGTATCAGCAAAACATGTCCGAGGTGATTCGTGCTGATAGCAGAGGAACAAAGCAGCAGACCAAAGTGATACTTAGTGCTCTTATTTGAGACAAGTACACACTATAGAGGGATATGCTTTATTTAATGTGTAATGTTTACAACCTCTTTAAGGCATTTTCGGAGCGAAACATGTCAGGGAGGGAGGAGCCCAAAAACCTACCCGGCTGGGCTTGTAATAGTTTTACAGTAGTATGGCAGTGAGGAGTAGGACCATTTTTCTTGTGCTCCATCTTGCTATTTATTTACTTGCACCTACCTCAATTCAGACTGCAGACTAGGGCATGTGCTAGGGAAGAAATGAAGGGGCAGAGGATGTACACAGTGACTGTGAGAACCTACTGTCTGATTCTAAACTAGCCTTTTTGCAGATTGATATAATCTGTGCCTATGGATTTCAACGTTGGTTACGTTTATCCAAGTGTGTATTCTGGGGAAGAACTAATCTTGGTGAGAATATGAATTAAGACCTAGTTGCACATGGAGAATTCAGAATTAGAATCGATAATTTACAACCATCTACTCCTCCTGTCACGAACCCAGCATCATGGTACTTTTTTCTTGCACTTCATAGTCTGGGACTGCCTTTCTCAACCTTTTTACTCCCGAGAAACTCTTAAATAATTTAATGCCTCGTGGAACCCCTGGTAAAAATAATTATACTTACAACTCATGGTACATTAGCATGTATAGTATCTTGTCGAAAAATAAAGAAGCAAGAATGTGACATACCTTTTGAGTATTTGATAGCAGTGCACCAAATGGGAAATTTTGGTGCCTAAACTGAAAATGCAGTTTATATAAAAAAATATATACACGCACACACATATATTTTTATATATTGTATTCGACAGTTTAATATGAATTTAAATATGAATTTGTTTTCAGCCATTAGTGGCAATTTTAGCGCAAGAAACACTCAAGAAAAAATTCATTCCTTTTAAATTCTGTGTATGTCTCTACACTTGTCCGTTGCACTTCCGTTGTGGTGTTAAAAATATTGCTTGCTGCATTTTTGGTCAGTTAAAAACACTGCACGAAAAACGCACCTCCCCATTTAAATGCATTGAAATGCAGCAAGAATGCATCAGTAAAGCACCCATGTTGCGTTTTTGGTGCAGTTTTTGAGTCCCATAACCCAGTGGCGGCTGGTGAAGTTTTAAGATGTGGGGGGCGCAAGACCCCGCCCTTCCATTGTGACTCCTCCCATTTCTCAGAAGCCACACCCCTTATAGACTCCACCCATTTTGTCCCCTGTATTTTGCTTGCGTGAACCAATTCTCCCAATATATCACATATTAAGGGGTCTCTCAGTACTAGTATATCCCATAATAGGGAACAGGGGCCCTATTATGGGATATACTGTGAGAGACACCCTATTATGGGATACATGGACTGAGAGTGGCACAAACCCCACAGTACAGACCCCTCCAGCACAAACCCGCACAAACAACTCAAGCACAAACCCCACAGTACATGCCCTCTAGCATAAACCCCACAGTACAGGCCCCTAGCACAAACCCCACAGTACAGACCCCCTAGCACAAACCCCACAGTACATGCCCCCTTCAATATAGTGACCACCAGTATAAATGCCCCCTTTCAATGTAGTGACCAGCATACATGTCCCCAATGCAGAGCTATGCCTGCGTGCCTCCAATGCAGTGACCACCAGTTTACATGTCCCCAATGCAGAGCTATGCATGCGTGCCTCCAGTGCAGCCAATAAACATGTCCCCAATGCAGAGCTATGCATGCTTGCCTCCAGTGCAGCCAGTAAACGTCCCCAATGCAGAGCTATGCATGCTTGCCTCCAGTGCAGCCAGTAAACATGTCCCAATGCAGAGCTATGCATGCGTGCCTCCAGTGCAGCCAGTAAACATGTCCCCAATGCAGAGCTATGCATGCGATGCGTGCCTCCAGTGCAGCCAGTATACATGTCCCCAATGCAGAGCTATGCATGCGTGCCTCCAGTGCAGCCAGTATACATGTCCCCAATGCAGAGCTATGCATGCGTGCCTCCAGTGCAGCCAGTATACATGTCCCCAATGCAGAGCTATGCGTGCGTGCCTCCAGTGCAGCCAGTATACATGTCCCCAATGCAGAGCTATGCGTGCGTGCCTCCAGTGCAGTCAGTATACATGTACCCCAATGCAGAGCTATGCGTGCGTGCCTCCAGTGCAGCCAGTATACATGTCCCCAATGCAGAGCTATGCATGCGTGCCTCCAGTGCAGCCAGTATACATGTCCCCAATGCAGAGTTATGCATGCGTGCCTCCAGTGCAGCCAGTATACATGTCCCCAATGCAGAGCTATGCATGCGTGCCTCCAGTGCAGCCAGTATACATGTACCCAATGCAGAGCTATGCGTGCGTGCCTCCAGTGCAGCCAGTATACATGTCCCCAATGCAGAGCTATGCGTGCGTGCCTCCAGTGCAGTCAGTATACATGTACCCCAATGCAGAGCTATGCGTGCGTGCCTCCAGTGCAGCCAGTATACATGTCCCCAATGCAGAGCTATGCATGCGTGCCTCCAGTGCAGCCAGTATACATGTCCCCAATGCAGAGCTATGCATGCGTGCCTCCAGTGCAGCCAGTAAACATGTCCCCAATGCAGAGCTATGCATGCTTGCCTCCAGTGCAGCCAGTAAACATGTCCCCAATGCAGAGCTATGCATGCTTGCCTCCAGTGCAGCCAGTAAACATGTCCCCAATGCAGAGCTATGCATGTGATGCGTGCCTCCAGTGCAGCCAGTAAACATGTCCCCAATGCAGAGCTATGCATGTGATGCGTGCCTCCAGTGCAGCCAGTAAACATGTCCCCAATGCAGAGCTATGCATGTGATGCGTGCCTCCAGTGCAGCCAGTATACATGTACCCCAATGCAGAGCTATGCGTACGTGCCTCCAGTGACCATCAGTATACATGTACCCCAATGCAGAGCTATGCGTGCGTGCCTCCAGTGACCACCAGTATACATGTACCCCAATGCAGAGCTATGCGTGCGTGCCTCCAGTGACCACCAGTATACATGTACCCCAATGCAGAGCTATGCGTGCGTGCGTGCGTGCCTCCAGTGACCACCAGTAATGTACCCCAATGCAGAGCTATGCGTGCGTGCGTGCCTCCAGTGACCACCAGTATACATGTACCCCAATGCAGAGCTATGCGTGCGTGCCTCCAGTGACCACCAGTAATGTACCTCAATGCAGAGCTATGCGTGCGTGCCTCCAGTGACCACCAGTAATGTACCCCAATGCAGAGCTATGCGTGCGTGCCTCCAGTGACCACCAGTAATGTACCCCAATGCAGAGCTATGCGTGCGTGCCTCCAGTGACCACCAGTAATGTACCCCAATGCAGAGCTATGCGTGCGTGCCTCCAGTGACCACCAGTAATGTACCCCAATGCAGAGCTATGCGTGCGTGCCTCCAGTGACCACCAGTAATGTACCCCAATGCAGAGCTATGCGTGCGTGCCCGACTGAGAGTGCACTTACCTGTGAGTCACGGCGGCTTCTCCCTCTCCTCTTCTTCGTTCGGCGGCGGGAAGGTGAGCGGCGCTTCTCCCTCTTCTGCGGCGGGTGACCGGCGCGGGCTTCTTCTCCGGACTGGACTCCAGGTCTTCGGCAGCGGGAAGCTGACTGGGCGGTGACGGTGAGTGACTGATGCACGCACCGGCACCGCCCCCATTGCGACGTCAGCGGCATCGCAATCGGATGTCCTGGATGATGATTGGTCCAGGCTGGAGACTGGACCAATCACAGCCAGGAATCCACGAAGTGGGGGTGTGCAAGCGCTGTGCCCCGCGCCCAGGTTACGCCCCCAGAAGGCAGCCAATCGGCGCCTCTTGTGGGTCGTAACCCCCCCCCCCCCCAGCCTCCACATAGGCCGGCGGCGGCGAAGTTTGCGAACGCAATTTTTTTTTTTTCAACTTTATTGCTCATTTTGTCTTTTTTTTTTTTTTTTTTTCCTTTTTTAGGGGGGGCGGCGCCCTGGCGCCCCCTATGCACAGGCCGCCACTGCCATAACCTATGAAAAACACACCATAAGCACTGTGAAATCACTGCAAAATCACAAAATTTTCGCTGCTATTATGGGCACCTTTCTCTTATCGCCAAAATGCTGATAAAACCATTTTTTGACACAATCAACAGCGCCAGGATAGTTCATTGAGTACTACAAGCTGGCATCCGCAAAAGATGTTGGTACTTGTAGTTCAATCACAGAACGTTGTGAATGAATGGAGCCAGGTCAGGCTCTTTTTAAAAAGTGACCATTGGAAGGGGAAATTCACCCCATACTGCTGTCACAGTGAGACAGGGGATCCACGAGCTGCTGCAGCACTGGGAACATGTTACATGTTCCACCCTAAAAATGTGTGGTGCATGTAACATGTTCCCAAATGTAAACTTAACCTTTAATTTACAGCATTTTTCCACACCAGTCTAAAACTTTTGCACATTAAAATATGAGTTTGTGTGTATGTGTAGATATATAGATATAGATATATATATATATATATATATATATATATATATATATACATATATAGTGCTATATAGCTCTGTGTATGTATGCGAGTGTGTATGTGTGTGTGTGTGTGTGTGTGTGTGTGTGTGTGTGTGTGTATATATATGTATATATATATATATATATATATATATATATATATATATACATACACACGCTTTGCCATTCATTTCTATTTTTTACTGAATGGGATGTTTCACAAGGTAAGGCCCCTTTTAATTGGGCGATCAGATCCGCCTGTGACATCTCCGCTGACACCCGCTGCTATCCGAATCCGATCCGGTCTGTGAAATCCGGACGGAAGGAAACCCTAATTTCCATCCGTCTGGAAGATCGGATCAGATGAGAACGGACAGGCGGTCCATTCTCATCAGATCTCCCCATAGAGGACAGCTGGATCTGACGGCTCCATCTCTGCACACGGAGCGGAGACGGAGCTGTCATCCGCCTGCTCAGCGGCGGGGATCGGCGGATCGATCCACCGCTGAGCAGAACGGACTCTGTCGGGTGGTGCGTCCGTGTGTACACAGACAAGCAAGGAAAACCTGACCACCTAACCCTTGCCTATTCAATTCTTAAACAGTTTGAGTTGGAGCTGGGTTTTTAACCATTTGGATCAATGTGAAAGTGTTTTCATCAGGGAAAATCATGAATTGCAGCCTCTTTTTTTTAAGTAAAGATTTTGTTGTAAAATTTGCTGATTGGTAGATTGTGTTTTTGCTGAATCGGCAATTTAGTGTAGATTCTCTGATGTTTAGTCATACAGTGGAGGAGGTGCCATAAAGTGGATCCCTATGTTAAATGGAATACAGCTATATTTACAGCAATAGCACAATCCTGCATAATTTAGATATTTCTCATGATTACGGTTTTAGAACCATGAACAGACTGTTCTCTGTAGGTCAGCCTTAAATCAAAATGCTTTTCAAAGAGGGAAAAATAAAATGGACTTCAAAGGACAACTTTGACATGGTTAATTAATAATTAACAATTTTATTTTTTTAATGAGCAGCGCAATTACCTGCGAGTCCCAGGGGTGAGTTTATGGTGTGTTTGTGAACTGCCCTTTCTTTGGTCATAGCACATGGCATTTTATAAATTAAAGTGTGCAAGACTTTAAAGCAACAATGCTTTTATTAACCTTGTCTAAAGGCCCTGATGATAAATGTGATGTGACTTAAGAAATGCTTTGTTTGACACAAGCATGGCAGAGTACTTTTGCATTAAAGCCTTTAAAGTAGGAAATAACACCAAAGAGGACAACGCTGTGCCCCGAACTGATTCTTTTATGTTCTTCATGTCGCAGTGTTACAAACTAGAGTCTGCATTATAAGATACCGCAACTTTCATTTGCTGTCAATAAAATATTTTCAAAAAGCAAAAACCTAAGGCTTACCAAAATAAGGAGACATGAATACATATATATTTGTACATAGGCATGCGCACATGTTCTCTGGGAGATAGAAGCTACTAATTAAAACACAACGGCAAGTGATGAGAAGCCTAAAGATTAATTCTGCTAATTAGCGCAGTATTCAGAGAGACAGAGCATTTCCTGGTACTTTGTATGTCCCTCACATCTGTGTACAACCCACATGTCAGAGCAGCTGAGGTCCTGATCCCATTCTGCCAGTCAACGCTAGCTATGATATGCAGGCCCGAGATGCAAGCTTGGAGCTTTGCTTAGTCCAAATTAAAGCTGAAACCCAGGCAAAAAAATAAAAAATTAGAAATCTTGCAGGTATTAAAAAACTTGTTAAAAGATAACTTTACTTTTACAGAAGACCAAGTCAAATTCAGATTCTTATCCTTTTAGCTTACACAAAAAAAACACTTAAAGGGCAAGTTTACGTTTACAGAACAAGCCTATGTGCATTGCACTTACAGTCTTAGAAGTCTGCTCACCGTTGGTTGGTGCAGCCACATGACTGAACTAAGCATTCAGAATCTCTTCTTTCTTCCAGGATTGGCCAGTGCAATCATGTGGCCGTGAGACCAGTGACTGCTCGCCATTGGGAGCATTTTGACGCCTACAGGCTCTAGGGCTGCTAGCTCGGTATACAGTGTATGGATTGTCTTCTGTGAAAGTAAACTTGCCCTTTAAGTGTGTTTGTTTTTAAAAGTGATTAGGATAGGAACCTGAATTTGACTTGGTATTGGCCTCTTGCAATCCCCTATACATCAGAACTCTGCCTGGGATATGAGAAGGTCATTCAAGGAGCCAGTCAGTTCCAATGCTAATAAGAGGATAGAGAAGAGTGACATGAGCTCCTGTTCTTCATGGTCCAGTCACAGGCTGAGGGCAGGGACATGATTTAGTTGTGTTACAATACATGGTGTAAACTGCACCTCAGTTTTGTCAATCTCAGGATCACCAGATCTAATTCATCAGGGCCGCAGATAAAAAAAAACATTAAAATGCAGTTTGAAATTACAATTGGCCTATAAGATTTTAGTGATTGGGTTTATTTATACTTACTCAGATGATTAAGTCCACAACCATTTATTCATATAAAAATGACAGGGGTTGTTTCTGTTGAAAAGTCTTAATCAAATGACAGAGCAGCACCATACTGTAGTATGATCAGTTTTTATGTAAAAAAAACCCTGGAATTTTATAAACAATATCCAGCATTAGGTGCCTGGTGCTCATCCACGTAAAGCCGCTGGTGTTTACAGTACCCGGCCAGAGGACCGGAGGCGATGGTGGCTCACAGCGCTTCCTGGACAACTCGGAGACACCGGGGAACTGTTGTGGTGCACCAGGAGGAACCCAGGACCTGTTGCATAGGGTCTGACAAAATGGGTCCAAGGATTTCACCTCTATGCCTAATGGCAGTCAGGTTGTCATTTTCTAGCCTCCAAAGGTTTGTCTGTGTGTTCCTCCATGGATATGCCTCCTCAGACCATCACTGAGCCACCACCAAAACCGGTCATGCTAAACAATGGTACAGGCAGCATAACGTTCTCCGTGGCTTCTCCAGACCCTTTCACGTCTTGTCATATATGCTCAAGGTGAACCTGCTCTCATCTGTTAAAAGCACAGGGTGCCAGTGGCGAACCTGCAAATTCTGGTGTTTAATGGCAAATGCCAATCGAGCTCCACAGTGCCGGGCAGTGAGCCCTCAGGCCAGCCTCATGAAGTCTGTTTGTTTGGTCAGAGACATTCACACTAGTGGCCTGCTGGAGCTCATTTTGTAGGGGTCTGGCAGTGCTCTCCTGTTTCTCCTTGCACAAAGAAGCAGATACCGGTCCTGCTGATGGGTTAAGGACCTTCTATGGCCCTGTCCAGCTCTCCTAAATAACCTGCCTCTCTCCTGAAAGCTCCTCCATGCTATTGAGACTGTGCTGGGAGACACAGCAAACCTTCTGGCAATGGCACATATTAATGTGTCATCCTGGAGGAGTCGGACTACCTGTGCTACCTCTATAGGGTCCAGGTATTGCTTCATGCTACTAGTAATGACATTGACCCTAGCAAATGCAAAATTAGCGAAAAACAGTCAGAAAAGTTGACTAGGGAAAAGTCAGTGCCCAGCACCTGTAAAACCATTCTTGTTTTTGAGGTTGTCTCATTATTGCCTATCTAGTGCACCTGTTGTTAATTGGTAAAGCAACTGAAACTGATTAACCACCCCCTGTGCTACCTAAGTAGCCAGCGAGTGTGTGTGTGTGTGTGTGTGTGTGTGTGTGTGTGTGTGTGTGTGTGTGTGTGTGTGTGTATATATATATGCATTTTTTTTCAAGACACATGAATAATAGGTTTTGGCTTGCTATGAATTATAACAAACAGGTGTGAACAGACTCTAGCCTACAAGAGTCAGATATACAATGGTTTGAACGGCAGGTTTGGCCGTTGTAAGTTCCAGAGAAGATCCCCCATGATGCTTTGCTAAAGGATGATACTTTGGCTGTAAAAGTTGACAACATGGCTGTTTGAGTATCAAAACTGATCCATGGGGAATGATCCCTGTTAGTGTCAATAAACACATGCAGTTTTTTTTAGTATTGGTTTAATGATTTTTGCATCGTTATTTTCCGTATTAATGCTGCTTTAATGCCTGCCAACTCTACCACATTTCACTTCTTCTATCCATCCTAGTGACCTTACTTAATTATGCTTATATTTTATATGTGAAGATGAGATTGAAACTTCTCCAGGGAGTCATGTGGAAGTTGCTGAAGCTTCTCTTAGTGACCTTTTGTAAGCTATTATTTCCCTTGGGTACCTTAATTGTCAGTTCATCCACTTACAAAATAAAGCAGAAAAAAAACTTTTAAAACTATAAATCAGAGGCTGGGTTGCCAAAGTTATTTGAAGCCAACAATTAGTTTGGCAGCTGTTTAAAAATAGTAAAGCTTGTATGATTGCATTTTTTTCTTTCATCAGACATTTTTCTTCATCTTTGCTTCTGGAACCTTCTAACCAATGGCAGTGGCATGCAAGAATTTGTTTAATCATAGATATTCTACTGGTCTAGACAGTGTGTTTTTCTGCTAGGGATAATACAGAAAAATGAATCCTAATAATTTTACATAAACATGAGTTGGGATGAATACCAAATAAATTAAGGAAATTAAATTTTGTTTTACGAAGTTTGAAGATTTCTGTAGCTAGTGGCTGCAGCCAAGACATTACAAGCAAACCTGTCACACTTTTGGCCAATTCATATTGGACAACAAGGCCAACATTGTAATGATAGTCCCAGTGTAAGATATGGGAGGAAGCGAGGAAGATTGATTGTTGGGCCCAGAGTCTACTTTTCACATTGGATTTTTACTTCTGTCAAACATTTGTGGATTGTGAGGTGGCTGGGAAGATGAGCTCTTATATAGACAGTGTAAGCTTTGGTGATCATTGTGTATGTGCAGATATGGTCATCACCCCCGTGTACATAGTTTGTTTAATTATGAAATCCCAATTGAACTTTACATTTAAATCAGCTAGGTATATTTCAGGTGGATCTAAACAAAGGCTTTACTGTGTCTTAGGGTGCATTAACACTATGCAGTGACAGACCTTTTACTGCATGGTAAAAGGTCTGTCACAGCAGGGACACACAGGAAACATGCTGCATTTTAAGGCATTGCATGGTGCCGAATCACGTACATTTTTATACACTTCAAATAAAGTAGGTTTACAACATAAAAAGGGAGCTGTGTGATGTGCTGAATCTCAGACTACACTGCCCCCTACTGCAGTCAGCAACAGGGACCTCCCAGAGTGGTATGTCCCTCTGGCAGGTCCCCGTTCCAGTGTGAATTCAGCCTTACAGTTCTTTTTCTTTCTAAAGCATCCTGAGTAAAACAGCGTGTTACCTGCCTGCATTCTGCAGCAAAGGGATCTTGCTTTTGTTTTGAAGCAGTGGTCTAATTGCAAAGGTCTGGTACGCCCCCTACTGAGTCTGCATCATAGCTCTTCAGTCAGCAAAGCTCTTGCTCCCCGCTGATAGTTTGAACTGTGGCTTTGAATCAACAGGAGGGGTTCCAGTCCTCTGCAGAAACACCGCTGCTTCTACACAGAGCAGGGGTCCCATTCTGCAGCATGCTGTCAGGGGACAGGCTTTTCTAATCAGGCTGCTGCTGACCTGTAATGAAAACGGTAAGGCTGGGTTCACACATGTCCGGGTGTGCTTTGGGTTTACCGGTTCAGGTGCAATTCAGGGCCAAATATTTCCCTGAATTGGCACCGGAACTGGACACAAAGGCACAGGACCCTTTTCCAAACCGCACCGTGGCCAACCAGACATATTTAAACTGGCTCCATTGAAAGCTAGTCACATTTACACGTCATGCGGACTGGATGCGGTCTAAAACACAACCAATTCGCATATATGTGAACCCAACCTAAGACTTTGCACACCTTTTTGTTTTGATGCACCTGCAATCTGTTAGGTGGGAATAAACTAAAGTCTTACAGCCCAAACAGAACTTTCAAATAGCACCTTCAGGCATTTGGCTGCACCACACCCAGTTTTGAACTGAAATCCCAGATTCCGAATACCAGCTTAACAAAACTGAGCGTGGACCAGTATTTATTGCTGGTGGAGATTTGTGTTGCAGTGACTCGTAGAGCCATTAGAAAGCCCAGGTTTGTGTTCAGCAGACCAATACGTTGTCCTTATTTGTCACTTTCCCCAGCCTTCTATTCTGCTTTCCAGTCTTTTACCTGGCTTTCCATGTTCTGTCTCCTTGCCCCATTACCTACTGTTGATTCCAAAAGGCAGTTATATGTGAGATACATGGTTTCAAAGCTAATCTCCGTTTTATGATCTTATCATTCAGTGCCTCTGCTTTATCTGTGACTGATGCTCTCGGCACAAACAGATCTCTCTGGCTGGCAAGGAGGCGGCTGGTGGATAATTCCTTTTTAAGCCTTGATCCCTGGTGTCCTCAGTTTAGGAAATAAATACGTTTGTTGATGTGACATTTTTTGTAACTCGGTGACAGTGGCTAACACTTTAGAAACTCATTGTATCCTTATCATAAAGGGCAGTCTGGCCAGCAGATTAAAGTTCAACCATACATTATAAATCAGTGGTATTTGGAGAACAATGATGTGGATCAGGCATGTCTGGAATCTTTGGGGTTCTGGGTCATGTTGGGGGGAGGGGGGGATGACTCCGTCAATAATTCCTTTTTTTTTTTCTTACAAGCTTTTTATCTGCTATGATATAAAGCTTTTCACTGCATAGAAGATTACCCTTTGCAGTGTGTGCATACCCCTTGACACTTCAGAAGTGGGAGGACAGGGGAACTGATTCATACACAATTCATAACCGCTAAAATCTCTACAGAACAATAAACAATTGCCCTTTGAGCTTATTATATTCTGTGCTCTCTTGTGTAAAATGTGTGCTTTGTTTATAACAGACCTATTTCAGTGCTAGAGTTACATTTTAATAAATAATTTAACTTCTTAATGCACCCCCTTTCAAAAAAGCCTATGGCAAGGCAAAATCTTAAAATAAAAAAAAAAAAAAGAAAAGAAATTAGTCGTCTCTGCAATACATGCACATTGCCCCGTGTTTACCCTTTAAACACACTGCAGGTACAGAAAAATATGCTGATTTGCTAGAAATATGGTGTGCTCCTACCTTCTGGTTTGAAGTAACTCTAAAATCCTAACCATGTGTGTCAGCCTTTGCTACTAAAAAATCAAGTTTAGGTATAGACTGTTTTGCATAGTTACTTTAGTCCAGCTTGGACCAATGTAAGCATATAGTATAATATTAAAAACCAAATTTAAGCAGCGCTAGCATTAGTGATAAAAATACTCATGTGAAATAAATATAATCAATTCATCAGTGCAAACTTATTGTGCATAAAAATTTCCAATATAATCAATAAAAAGTCCTTATTGGTGATCCAAGTAAAGTGCTCAGGTGCTGAAGTTTAAACAAAAGTGCTTCAAGTGATAGGTGACCCCTCTCGGTTCCCCACTCACCAAATTGCCAGAATTTTTGAGCCTTGAGATAATATTGCACATAAGCCCTTCTTTGCCAGGATCTCAAAGATAATTTTCGTATAGCCTTGGATAAGGGTAGGTAGGGATCCGTCTCCGTTTCCACCATTAAAAAATAGTATAATAGTACTATTATAGTATAATAGTAAGTATGCATGTTCCATACCTGGCCGATGACCATGGAAGCTGGAAATCACTATATTAGGCAGTGCTACTACCTTCTGTGACCAATGTAATTATGCAAAATAGTCCGTATCTAAATTTCAGCTTTAAAGCTCATATCCAAGAATTTAGCCACTTTGGAAAATGTTTTAGATAGGGGTTAAGTGCTCACGAGGTACATAGCACTTTGTTGATTTATCTCGCATAGGAGCATAGCTATCACTATACTTTTGGAACTCCAACGCTGGACCTTCTGGTCTCCACTCCAGCAGCTGCAGATTCTTATGCAGCTGCTCTGCCCGCCCCTATCCTCCTGCCCAGTAACAGAGCGCTTTGTTTTTTGCAGCTGCTCTGCCCTCCCCTATCCTCCTGCCCAGTAACAGAGCGCTTTGTTTTATGCAGCTGCTCTGCCCGCCCCTATCCTCCTGCCCAGTAACAGAGCGCTTTGTTTTATGCAGCTGCTCTGCCCGCCCCTATCCTCCTGCCCAGTAGCAGAGCGCTTTGTTTTATGCAGCTGCTCTGCCCGCCCCTATCCTCCTGCCCATTAACGGAGCGCTTTGTTTTATGCAGCTGCTCTGCCCGCCCCTATCCTCCTGCCCATTAACGGAGCGCTTTGTTTCATGCAGCTGCTCTGCCCGCCCCTATCCTCCTGCCCAGTCACAGAGCGCTTTGTTTTATGTGAACTCTTTCCCAAAATACAAAGGCTTCCATTGAAATAAACAAAACTGCTATAATTTTTACAAAATGTTGACCCTGCGTGTAAGCTGTAGAAGGGAATGATAGGATTTCCTTTTTACTAAAAAAAAATCTGTGTCTACCAAGTGCCAGCACAGGTCAGATTGAAGTGGGTCTGCCAGCACAGGTCCAATAGCTGTAATTCTCTGCTATCACTGTATGTACAGGAGACAACCCATTCATTCATTGAGTGTCATCACTTCTGTGGATGCTCCACCATCACCAGTGTGACTAATTGCCTTTTTCAAGCTGTGGTGTGATTTAAACAACATGGTCTGGCATATGGTATTTTGTGAAATGAGTATCATTTTAACCAATGTAAATTGAGAACCTTCTATAGAGGTTTGTAGATTTTGCCATCTAGTGTCAAACTGTGCCGTCGGCATCCTTGCTGAACAAGCACGAATGCTGGGTACACTGTCCATAGGTTCTGTTATGTTCAATGAATTGCTATGGGTCTGAGCAGATCCACAGACTTGCACTGAGATAAGAAAAGAAGCAAAGGGCAGCCAGCTCACTGCACTACCAAGTGGGGAGCACATCATGCACACCTGTCAGCTAAATTGGTTGTCCCCATGTACAATACATGTACATAATCACATTGTATACAGTACAGAGAAGCACGGCTTTGAACCCCTAATGCATTAATAGTTTTCATTGTTTCAGAATCTAGCCTTCTTGTCCTGTGATGTTTAATTAGAGACGAGCTAATGACCCAAAATTGGCTCTGCAGGCAGCTCACCCAGTTTGCCCCTGCCATCTATTTTTCTAGGCTTGGATGCACTGATTTTTATTTTTTTTCCTTCTGCTTTTGTTTCTAATATTAAATTACGTTAAACCCTTTTATCCTATTCAAATTAGCATTTAAAAAAAAAAAAAATTAATCTCCTGAAACCTACAGTATTGCAGCCTAGCATTCCAAGCAGAAGGATCAGTATCCTTATCAATAAAGTGATCAATCAGTCATTGTGTGGGTAACCCTAAAAGTCCCGCACTCCAAATACTAAAAATTCCACATTGGAGCTTTAAGGTATAACTCACAATTTTCACTGTAGTGCTTGCAGTCAGTCAGGCGCTGTAGCCTGCAGGAGACCCATATCTACATCAGATGGTTCCCCTCTTCTGAGTTAAATAATAGTGGGTGTCATTTTAGCCCACTAATTGTGAACCCAGACTATCATGGCCACACCATCTAGTCATGGCCACACCATCTAGTCATGGCCACACCATCTAGTCATGGCCACACCATGTAGAGTTGTACTGAATGGTACTTGCACATGATTACCTTATGAGGAGACCCTTCACATAAAAAAGTATGTATGCCTTTTGGTTTTCAAAAACTGTAAGGGTGCTTCAAGGAGGGGATGTGGTGGGGGGTCCTTTTAACAATTGTGATCTGCTTTAATAAAACCATCACCATTTAAAAAAAAAAAATCTGAAAAAACAGATCTTATCATGTTTTTATAACATTGTATTGAACTCAGGAAATCAAGCTCTCAAGGAACTGCTGGCATGCAGGGTTTTTCTGGTTTTTAAAATAGAGACCCTAGTGATCTCTTCTGTCATAAATGCCTCCCCGTACCTGTCAACGGTAAGGCTGCATTCACACTTGAGCGTAGCGTTTTCGCACAGTTTTTACCGCGATTTTCAGGCGTTTTTGGAGGCAGGCATTGACATCTATCAAAAACGCTGGTAATCAGCCCAAAAAGAAGCTCATGTACTTTTTTCAGCTACAGGCGTTTTGCTTCAGGCATTAAAACGCTCAGATGTGAACAGGGGCCATTTAAATGAATGGGGTTTTACTTGTTGGGTGTTTTGGAACGTTTTTTTTTTTTTTTTTGAGCGTTTTTGGAGCTGAAAAATGCTCAAAAATGCCCAGGTGTGAATGGAGCCTTATATGATCTGAGCTGCACATGCACATTTCTGACCACATCTATGGCACCTGCTGTATGCCATGGTAATGTGACCCTTGTGCGCAGTGACATCATTGCGGCCTGGCCATTCAAGGACATTTTAAAAGAAGTTTTGGTGGCGTTTACTATCACTTTAACATATTATTACAACCCCGATTCCAAAAAAAGTTGGGATGCTGTGTAAAATATACATAAAAACAATGCAATGATTTTCAAACCTCATAGACTTCTATTTTCACAGTTGTATTCACAATAGAAAATAAAAAACATATCGAATGTTTAAAATGAGAAAATATACCATTTTGATAAGAAAATACACATCTCCAAAAAGTTGGGAGAGGGCAAGAAAAAGCTGGCAAAGTAAGGGGTACTAACAAAGAAAAGCCGGAAGAACATTTTTCAGCTATTTAGGTCAATTGGCAACAGATTAGTAACATGATTGGTTATAAAAAGGGAATATCCTAGAGAGTCAGTGTGTCTCAGAAGCAAAGATGGGCACCAATCCGTGAAAAAGCTACTTCTAAATAATTTCTGAATAATGTTCCTCAATTTAAAATTGCAAAGACTATAAATATATGTTCTTCTACAGTACATAATATCATATTAAGATTCTGAGAATCTGGAGAAGTCTTTATACCCAATGGACAAGGTTGAAATGCAATATTGGATGCCCGTGATTTTGGGCTCCCACACGCCTTCCGGCTTGTTATCAGCGCTCAGTTCAAAAGCCTGCATCTCTGATGGTATGGGGGTGTATTAGTGTGTATGAAATGGGCAGCTTGTGCATTTGGAAAGGCACCATCAATGCTGAAAGATATATATTCAGCTTTTAAAACAGCTTATGTTCCCATCCAGACATATTTTAGCAGGATGCTGCATACTGCATCTATGACAACAGTATGGCTTCATAGTAGAAGTGTCCGGGTGCTTAACTGGCCAGCTTGCAGACCAAAACTGTTTCCAACTGAAAATATTTGGTGCATCTTGCAAGAAAAATATAAAAAAGAAGACCCAGGACTGTTGAGCAGTAAGAATTTTATATCAGGCAACAATGAGACCAAATTCCTCTCCCAAAACTCTAGCAACCGGTCTCCTCAGTTCCCAGACTTTTACAGACTATTAAAAGAGGGGATGCTACACTGTGGTAAACATGGCCCTATTCTCATAACTTTTTCAACATGTTACTGCCATTAATTTTAAAGTTACCCTGTTCTTTTCTTAAAATGTTACATTTTCTCAGTTTAACCACTTGCCGACTGCTCACAGTAATGCTACTGTGGCAGTAAGGCTCTCCTGGGTCCAGCGACGTAGCGCCGCTGGACTCCCAGTGATTCCGCCAGAGCCCCGCTCCCGCACAGCGGGAGTCGGGCTGGGGGAGGAGAGGCGGAGGTTGCCGCCTCCCTCCCCTGATCATCGGGGAAACTTTGAGAATACCCGCCTGCTTATATAAACAAAGCAGGCAAATCTTCTCAGTGACAGACAGGCAGGGGTCACTAGATTCAGCATAGCTGAACCTGCGATCTCTGTGTCTCCTCACAGAACCCCCCCCCCTTCCCCCACACACGTCGGTAAGCATGAGGTATACATTTAACCCCTTGATCACCAACAATGTTAACCCCTTCCCTGCCAATGGCATTATTACAGTAACAGTGCATATTTATAGCACCGATTACTGTAGTAATGTCACTGGTCCCTAAAAAATGTCAGGGGATCTGATCTGTCCTTTCGCAATGTCGCGGTCCCGCTAAAAATCGCAGATCGCCGCCATTACTAGTAAAAAATAAATAAATGAAAATTACCTAAGGGTCCTTTCACACGGCCGCTCCGCTGCTTTCTGTGTGTCCGCAAATCATCCTATTTTTTTGCGGATGATTTGCGGACATCAATGTAAGTGAATGGCACTGCGGATGTCAGCGGAATACCTTCCGCTGACACCCGATTTTCCTCCTGTCAGTTCTGTTCCGTTTTTACGAACGGAACAGAACCCTATTTTTCCTTCCGTGTAAAAAACGGAAAGGAAGGAAAATCGGATGTCAGCGGTGTCATCCGCTGACATCCGCAGTGCCATAGACATACATTATGTCCGCATATCATCCGCAAACGGATGGGATGATATGCGGGCACACGGAGCGGATGACAGAAATGTCATCCGCTCCGTGGTAAAAAAAAAAAAAAGTCCCGCAGCGGACCTTTCACACGGAGGGGCCGTGTGAAAGGAGCCTAAATCTTTCCCTGTAGTAAACGCGATAACTTTTGCGCAAACAAATCAAAATTTGCTTATTGCGATTCTTTTTACCAAAAATATGTAGTAGAAAAAAAATTGGCCTAAAATGGAAAAAAAAATATTTTTAAATTTTTCTTTTTTTTGGGAATGTCCTATGGTAGAATGTGAAAAATATTATTTTTTTTTCAAAATTGTCTCTCTTTTTTGTTTATAGCGCAAAAATTAAAAATCACAGAGGTGATCAAATACCACCAAAAGAAAGCTCTATTTGTGGGAAAAAAAGGACGTCAATTTTATTTGGGTACAGCGTTGCACGACTGCACAATTGTTCATTAAACTAACGCAGTGTCGAATTGCAAAATAGGGCCTGGTCAGAAAGGGGGCAAATCCTTCCGGGGCTGAAGTGGTTCAACATTTTGATCCGTTTTCTCTTCTCTGTTGTGCGTAAAATATGGGTTTATTAGGCTTGCAAATCATTGCATTGTGTTTTTATGAAGATCTTTCACGGAGCCCGTTTTTGGAATTAGGGTTGTAATTTGTGTATATGGGATAGAAGTTCTGTGTATTTTATTTTAGCAGAAATCCTGATCACAGTTGAAATAACGAGCAGGAAATTTTATTCGTTCACGTTTTCCTGAGAGAGGTCTGCTTTACCACACATTTTTAAAACACTTAGAATCATTGCCTTCAGCCTTAACCACCTAGATTAACGTACCAACTTCTGCTTAAAGTTTTATAAACTGGTGCAGAGCTTTTCCTATTAGAGTGGAAAGTATTGTCTTTAGAGAGAATACATAGATGCATAATTTCTTCTGCCAGTTCATTAGTTACACATTCCTGGCTAGGAAGAGTTTGAAGACTGTCCATGTGTCTGATTAAATAACCTCACTTGTGGAAGCGGGAGCACAGCTGTCTGTTCGATCACCGTCCTGGATAGCTGATAAGTGGAGATGGGATAAGTCCTCAAACTTTAAATGGTTCTCTATATAGGCAACATTTATGAGCGGTTAATACATAAAAGGGAGAATGGGTGATAATGAGAGTGGATTGTGAGTGATTAAATATGTGGATTGAATACATTGTTCTTTTTCAGGTTTTGTAAAGCAGTAACTTTGACTTTGATAGAACTTTGTGCCAGGAAGACTCTTCAATAAATAATTGTTGAATCCATGCTAGAATGTTAAGCTTATGCTTTCTGTTGCATAGAAGGCTGTTGTATGTAGAACATATGGAAGGTTAAAGGTAACTGGAGCAGGTGTGGAAGACCTACATGGTGTGTCCCCGATACGTATAGGTGTGTAGTAAACCGTACACTTTAGGGAACAACAGATTATCGGCAATGCCGATATGCACTTTCCCAGATATTTCTGAATCGGCCCCTGAGGTTACAGATATTGCCGATATTTCGGTAGAGTGCTTGTACCGGGGTGATGCCTGCAGCTAGAGGCATCACCCTAGTACCAGCGTCCATAGCCGACGGTCGACTGTCTTGTAATGACAACTCGGCTGTCATTACAAGGCGCGGGAGGGGACTTCCTCCCACGGCTCGCCTGGGTCTCCCGTCCCACCGGGAGACCCAGGCAAGCATCCTGTACGGCCGCCGAAGAGAAGACCCGATCAAAGCCACATTCAGCTCTGATCGGGTCTCCATGTAAAAACCCGGAAGTGATGTCTTGAGATAACTTCCGGAAACTCTGCACCAAATTATTTAAAAAAATGACAGCATTCAAAATAGCCAAACTTAAAAAAAAAAAAGTGAAATGTACAAAGATATCAGCCGATACTGATATTCACCGGCCAAGGTATCAGTATCGGCTTCGGCTTTAAAAAACGATATCTGTAGATCACTAGTACACATTGCTCAATCCTTATTTCCTGCCCAGAGAAACACGAGGGAGCAGATGATGGCTGCCTTGAATTGCTGCGTTTCTCAGAGGACACTTATATGAAACTAATATTTATTCTGAACTTTTCAGAAGTCCCAAAATGTTATTAGGGAAGCTATATTCTGAATTTCTCTAGGCAAAGTTATTTCTAACAGCATTTCAGTTCTGTTGATAAAGATAATTTGTCTTTTCTATAAAATGTCATTCTTCATAGTGACAGTGTAATATCAAAGGGTTGTTCCCGTTGTAAGTCAGACCTGCGTTATTGGGGCTGAATTACAAAGCCTGGAGGAAAAACAAGTAGTCGCCTTGGCCACAACAGCCAGTTAGATGTTAGCTGTTGCTTTGTAACCTCAAGATTGAAGGCCTCTAACTGTTTTGCGCCACATTTTTAATGGTTGACTGCCTTTTTACATTTCACAATTTGCACCAGAGCCCCAAAACCAATTCCGTTCCTCACAAAACTCAAGTTTAGGTATGGCAGAGAAACCTAAAAAAGTGACATTCTTGTCAAATCTACAACTTTTCTTCAAACCAGGCAATCGCTGTTCAAGATCAATAAAAAGTTTGTGTGTAGATGCATCAACAATCCATAACAAAGATACAATGCTTAGATCTCTAAAGAAAGGTGGGGTGCCTTTTTTAATTTAGCAACTCCAGCCAAATATTTAAATGCTTGTTAGAAAAAGGAAATAATTACGAACGGTTTCACTTTCAAGAGCTTTGTAAAGCAATGTACATGGAATTGTAATCCATTTTTTCCTATGGCGTTATATTGCTGCAGTTTTGAAGATTCCATAACATCACACTACTTTCTGTTTGCTCTTTGAACAACCATTGAACCTTTCTCTACTGGTGTTCCCTACCCTGACCTTTCTCCCACTTGGAAGTCCCTCCCACTCATCTGCTTACAGAGCAGACACTCCTACTGCAAGACTCATTAATTCTTGCAGCTGATATATGGAAACTCCATATATATGCAGATTTCAGGTAATTAGACTAGCTGACTCGGCAGAATATGACTTTTTAAAAAGGTATTTTATATAGTGTATATGTAGCTGGGGTCTTTATTGTCTATGTAAGCCTGAACATTAAATGTCTGTTATTTGCTCACTTTCAGTCCATTAGATTTGCCATTGAAAGTGTTGTATAATATTTGATTAAGGCATAAAAATACCTGTTGATCCTGCCAGAAATGTAGTGCTGTTTTGTGTAATTTACAGATTTATCTCATGCAACTACTAAAATCCCCCTCCTGTATTATGGCGATAAGGTGAGCGGTTAGTTGATCTGTATTACTAAAACAATTCCTGCCCTATGATGACAATGCTGCTTCCCCATGTACACTTCACAGTGAGCAAACCTCATCCTTGGACAGTAAGTGTGTTACCAGGCGAAAATAAAGGGGGGGGAAAAAAAAAAAATGAATAAGGAAAATGAATGGTAGCCACTACATGTAAGCTGCAATATATACGGTATATAAGGCCTGTTCTTGGGTTTGGATACACCTAACTTGCTGCCAGAAAAGATTACTTTTTATTCTACAATGTTGTTTCTCCTGTGCTTTCCATTAAAGGTTCTCTGATGTTCCATATGCCTGGCTAAAATGCAAATGGTGTCAAGATTCGTAAAGCCCCCTTCAAATGATCTTTGAAGGGTTGTATTCCTTAAATCTTCTAAGCATAAGTGTTACCCCACATGTTGCTTATAATGTGTGTACTCCCCTATCTGCTGCAGATCTATTGATTTAATTGCTTCAGCTATCTGCCCCCTACTGGAAAGAATATTTGAAAGCCTCTTATATCGCCACACAGTCATTCAAATCATCGGGAGCTCTTTTACATGCAAAATCATTGCATTGGAAACTCAAGAATAATCCCACTTTTGCAGTCAAATTTGTGAAAACTCCATTCACACAGGTTACCCGATAAAACAAAACAAAAAACTTTTTTAATCATTTTTACCTTTTTAGATGTTTCTCAGGAGGTGTCATGGCTGACTGCAAGGCTTTTTGAACAATGGTAAAGTAAGTCTGTCCTAATTACCATACAATGCAAGATGTCAAGCCCATACACCTTTTAACCCTTTTTTAGAACAATGTTCAAATCTAGTTAAAATTGATCTGCCTGCACAGTACAGACAAGATGATGATTATGGCAAATAGATGCCCAAATGCCACATAAGCAAAGAAAATTACCTAGATTATTTCATGCTGGAGGGTCCAGAATAGAGCATCTGAAAAAGGTAAGCTACCATTTTTAAGTTATGCCATGTGAATAGGGGCATGCAACAAATGTAAAGCAGGTGTTATCCCAATTTTGGCTGCAAAAATGGAAAACCATTTTAACTTAAGCTCGGTATACATGCACCTAAACTCTTCCAGTTCAGTAGGAACTGGCCAGATTTTACGTGTGTGCCGCTCTATGTTCAACAGAAGCCAGTCTAATGATCAGCTTCTTGTCCAAAAGTCCTGCTGGAAAATCAGCATTTAATTAGCGCATGTAGCCAATGGGGAAGTCCCTGCTGTCAGAATGCAACAGTGCAAAGGAGCAGATCTCTGCCTATATATATAAATATTCGGCCAACGTACGATCGGCCGATTGACGGCTTGTTAGTATGATGCTTCTGACAACCGACTGCGACTTTTCGGCCGAACAAAATCTGGTGTGCAGGCTATAACATTTTTGTAGGCCAACAAAGAACGGCCGATTGTTCGTCAGTCAGTACAGATTTCGGCCGACAAAAATGTGATGATCAAGACTGGGCATGCTCAGTGAAGAAAAAACACACGGAAAGTAGACCAGAACATGACATCACTTCTGCAGTTGGTTTTTGTTGGCCGACAAAATTCGTGTGCAGTCTTGAGCACATTTCAACCAACAAAACAGCACCGGACAAAAGACGGCCGAACCGGTACGTGTGTACGGGGCTTAAGTGTTGCTCGGAAAAAAGAAAGGTTCTATTATTTTTGGTCAGATTTGGGGACAGCTCCCTCTGTATGAGAGGTCCCAGACACTATAAACTGTAATTTAGGAACATTGAATTGTATGGATTAGAAAATCTGTATTGCCAATATTTTGGTAAGCTGGCGTTGGCCTTCTGGTCATGACTCCCCACATCTGCCTTCTCCATTCACTGGGTAGGTTGGCTGTGGAACACTTTTTTCAGATAGCCCACTCTGAAGGGAGGTCATATATGTGCAGCCTAACACTTTTTTTCTTTTTTTTTGTATACTCTTTAAAATTGTTTAGTAATTTTAAACAATGAAGAGGGTGAAATTAAAATCTAAACCAAAGGTGATCATTTTTCCAATATTAATAGTCAGAAGAGACTGACCAATAGAAAAATCAAAAAGCATCACATAAATACGAGTAGTTCTCTCTATGGCATACAGTACTTGAGTAATCAAGTCCTCTCCAAATTGTCATAAACTGGATCTTTTAAATCAATAAAGGAATTGATGTGGTATATTTGTGATAGACGCACCATACGAATTAACCAAGGATCTGAATCTTGTGTGACTGACTTCTTACTGGCAAGTGTAAAACCCTTAGACTAGCTTTCTACTCGTACTTCACAACTTTTTCACCATCCAGTGGAATGGAAAGCAGGCCTGGGAGAAGCAACTGGGAATTGTGGTTTCAGAAGACCATGCATCCTCAGATTTCTCTAAATCTTGCTTAAGTACGCCTTTATCCTTTCAGTATATTGGATGATAAATAAGGTTGTCAATCACACCTGACTTTTTAAACCAAATGATGTCAACTGGCACTGTTATTGTACCATATCCCTGAAATAATGGACCATAAATGTCATTTTCTTGACAGATGAGCAACTTCAAGAAAGGCCAGTCCATCATTTACCTAACAGATACCTCACAGCTGATCATGTTCGGGATGTTCCTAACAGAAAAAACCGTGACTATGATTTGCCATAGGCCCTGGCCTCTTAGAGCTATGGATGTGTGCAATGTTCTGTAAACGCACACCTATCCTATTCATTCAGTAGTCAGATGAGCAATATTTTCTGATAATCTGACATACCAATTGGTGGTACAGTATGCAAAAGCATTATATGCATAAATGAATCTCAGTATGCTTGACATATGGATAAACACTGCACAGTAGACATATTCTACAAGGAAGACCTAGTTGAAAATATTTTTTTTTGCTGAAGTAGGAAATCTGATAAATGAAGTTCAGCCATCTCTGGATTAGAAAATGATTTTCCTATAATCAGCTGTTATATCATAAGCTACATGTCTTCTCTGCAAACTAAAACTTAACTGGGTCATAATTCCTTTTGTGATGGGTTTGATTATTTTAGATGCCAGAGACCAAAGCAAACTTTTAATCATGTTTTTTAGTTTGAAAACTAAAAGTTGTGCTTACGAGCGATCAGATGCATGCTGTTATATTTTATTGGAGTAGAACAATTGACTCAGATAAAAAAATGTGCCACAGCACTTAAAGTATAACTAAAGGCAAAACGTATTTTTTTTTTAAATTTTGGATAGAGCAGAGATAGATTAGAACACCTGTCAGTTTTTATTGCTGTCTGTGCCCCTATTAAAGAGATTCACCCTCTCCATTTGTCCTGTTGACCATAATCATTGAAAGTGAAAGAAAAAGAAATGACCCATATTTTGGGTTGTCCCCAGAAAAGTAATAGAAGGGAAATCTTTCAATGGGGACACTAGTTCTGGTGACCTTGGGGTCCCCAAGGAATTCCCTTAATTTGCAGGGATTTCCTTTCACTTCCTGTTTGGCTATGGGACAGGAAGTGAAGGCAAATCTCTGAAATGGGACACAGATGACGAAAACAAATCTGGTTATAACCCTTCCGTGCTCTATCCAAAATACTTTATTATGAGTACATCTGCACTTAATTTTACCTACTATTCTCTTAGTGCCCCTGCAAAGTCTCACAAATGCCTATTGAGCCTACCCGTGAAGCCCTAAGGCATTTTAATGTGTTGGTGTGGCAACAGTGCTACAGTGTTCCTGAGTTTAGATTAGAGTTTGTTGTTTGCTTTATGAAGCTTGTTTATATATGTGTGCATACGCTATTTTAATAGGTAAGCCTCCCCTTTAAAGGGTTAACTCTCCTTTAAAAAAAAAAAAAAATTATGTGTGTGTGTGTGTATATATAATATTTTTTATTTTATATATAATTTATACAATCATTTGAAAAGTAAAAATTAAACGAACATTGTACAAATCCCAAGACATTCGACTATTCATTAATTCATTAGAGAACAAAAAGCAAAAAAAAAAGGGAGGGGGTGGTCCATAAATCTCTAATATTGCAACGTAGAGATTCCTAAATACATAATAAGCAAAGTTTAACATTCAAAAAATTTGCCTCCCCTTCATAGAATAGGAGACTATAAGCTTCTGTTCATTGTGCTATAATTGATGATGGTTCCCATTTAACATAAAACTCTTGTAGTCTTTTGCTATAGGTACAGACCCATTTCTCATCTTCGATAATTTCATTATCTGTTTCACCCAGTGTTCTATAGTAGGCACTTGTGATTTCTTCCAAAAGGCTGAAATGAGTCCTTTAGCTGCATCCAACAGGTGTGGGTATATATTTGTGTTATATGCCCTAATGGAACTTTGAGTGCCATGAAAGAGGCATTGCACAGGGTCACCCCGATTTTAAAAAAAATATCCATGTATGCTCCTCTCATACCTGTAGGCCTTTTGTGAATGGAATGAAGCCTGTCCCAAACATTTCTGATATTTTTCACAGCCCTGTCCTGTTCTCTTCTCTAGGAAGAGCCAGCAGTTTGGACGAGTACCCCCTAGCAGTACAGGAGGGAGTGTCATCCTTTTCCTGAGCCCCATGCATGTGCATTATGCTCTCCATTGATCAGAATGTGCGGCTGTTACAGGAGAGAGAGCATGGCCGCTGCTTAGGCCATCTGAGGTGACCAGAGTTAGCATTGTGCATGTACGGGGCTCAGAAGGACAACACTTGCTCCTGTACCACTAGGGAATGTTCATACCAACAGCTGGACTGTCCCAGAGGACAGGATGGAGGTGTGAAAACATGTTGGAAGTATTGGGGACAGGCTTCACTCCACTCCATTCACAAATGGTGTATAGGTGTGGGAGGAGAATAAATGGATTTTTTTTTAAAAATTGGATTAGTTCTGAAATCGTGTTCATTTGTATAGAGTATTTTTTTTGAAAGGTGAACTAATCCTTTAAGTTAAGCGGAGTTGAGAGAGGTGAAGTACCATGTGACAAGTGTCTTCCCAAGGAATTCCCGGCCTGGTGCACTACAACTATATCCAAAGGACAATCAGAAAACCAGAAAGACTCTGTTCACCCTTCTATATTTTATCCTAGGTTCAGACTGGTGGGATGCAGACACCGCATGCGATTCACACAGGAGTTGCACCACATTCCTGTGCACATCACATGCAATATCTGTCAATTTTGTTTGGCTCAAATCGCATTATATCTTCACCAGAATGGTGAAGGACCCTTTTTCTCGATCGTTCATTGACACACACAGTCTCTGATGCATATCAGTAGGGTTATACTGCCCCCTACAGGAGTAGGACACTGATATGCTGCGTCCGTCAATGAACTTAAGAGAAAAGGATTTTACAGTAAGTCAAAAATCCAGTTTTACCCCGCACATGAATCACATTGCATGCGTGTTCACCCCCCATGCAAAGCGATGCTGCAGTCACACTGTTTTGCTATCTGTTTCGGGTTGCCATTAATCTAACATTGACACCAACAACAAATTGCATAGACACCGTGTGGGAAACGCACAGAATTCGCCGCATTCCCCATATTGCCTAAGTCTGGACCAGGGCTTAAGGCTTTATTTAGTTTTGATCATTTTTATACTGAGCTTGATTTGCTGCAGACTGAATGTATTCACTACTATTTGGATTTAATTAATCAGCACTCATTTATGTTTCCTTTTGTGCAAGACATTCATGAAGCATTTTTGAAGAAACTCCTTACATTTAGCTTTTTTTTTTTTTTTTTTTTTTTTAGATTTTTTTTCTTTATTTAGGATGCAAATTACAGGTGAATACTTAAAATCCCCTTTAAAACAAGGGAACGCGGCCATGAACTTACCACTAACTGTTTTATCAAATATAGCATATAAGCGACTTAAAATAGGAGTATGGCAAATATATTTAATCATTCTTTTAGAACTAGAAAAGTCCTCTTTTAACATTGCGTCTTCTTGAGTAAATTACTTAATGGATGGAATCCTGATTTGATGTGTATGCTATTGCCGTTGACCTCATCTGACAAAAGTGAAAGCTTAAGGCCTATTATTTGCCTATTATATGTCCATTTATGACTATTCTTAAGACATATACAAGCACTTCTATCCCCTGTCTTAGACACATTCCTGCAGAAAGCAATGACCTCTCTATTCAGGGCTCTGTTGCGTTGAAAAATCCAGATCACAGTGACTGGATTGCAACCATTTGATGATTTCTACAGGGTCTTCTCCATAGTTAGGGACTTGTTCATCAAGCGCAAGAAAAAGCTGTGCAGCATTGTAGACATATCTGCCATGAAGCACTGTAGTGCAGAAAACGGGAGCTGACCTATATCTTTCTGCCACAATCCCATAGGACAACCATTTATTATGAGGGATGATACATTGGAATGCCTCAAAGAGGACCGGCTAAGCTTCTTTATCTACACTATAAAAAGGCTGTATTTTCCAGGATTCTGCACAGCCTTGCAAAATGTTTTAAAGAAATAAATTTAAACGAAGACATAAGCTTTTAATATTCTCATGCATTTCCCATATCTGCATTTTCCTAGTCTAGTATGCATTAACGTAAATTAATTTGTTTAACTAGGTGCAATTACCTTTTCTCCTGAATAGTTATTTTACTGACAAATCATTACAGCTGTTGAGATCTTAAAGTAGTATTAAACCCTCTGTGCCTTTTTAATACAGTGAGCACAATAAAATAAACATTCCCCCGTAAAATGATTAGTAAAAATCTTACCCTAGCTCTTACAACAAAATCTGTTTTTGTGAATTGTTTAGTGGGGATAACACCGCACTACATAATTTGTTGTTGGTACTCAATGAGGTGAAGAGTTATCACTTCCAAGTGCTAACCCTGGTGTGATTTTGAAAATTGTGCAGATTGATATTTTTTATTTCATTTTACCCCATCACTTAGTTTACATCTTTCAATGCTGTTAAAAAAGGGGCACATTTTTACTACTATAGATGTACTATATCCATAGTACAGCTATAGTAAATCATTTAAAAAAAAAAAAAAAAAGAACCTTGTATGTCGGAACTTTAATGGTATGAGAAAAGGACTAACATGAATATGGTAAAAAAATAAATCAACTTTATTACAAGTATAAAAAATGATTATATGTTAATATGTTGGAACAGCCTTTCTCAACCTTTTCAACACAGAGGAACCCTTGAAATAAGTTTCTGGTCTCAGGGAACCCCTGCTAAAAATGACTATATCTACAACTCATTATACGTTAATGTGATGGTCAGTGGGAACAATGCTCCTTACACTTGTGGACATTGAAAATAATTCCCCTTTAGAGATAGCTTAAAAGATCAATGGTGTCAGTGGGAACTTATTAAAGAGGCAGAAATTGCTCGTTGCTCAAGGAACCCCTAGCAACCTCTGGAGGAACCCTGGTTGAGAATCCATGTGTTAGAATCACATGGGATCCCCCACAGATATTAGGCCATATATTGGTAATGACAAATTTTAGCTTTGCTGAATTGGCCAAGGGGTAGACGCATTTCACCTCACTAAGCTTCTTCAGGACCTTTTATGCCTTGGCAGCAAAATCAGCCTAAACAACGCTTAAGAAGTATAGAAAGAGGATGATGATGAATGGCGGATGTCAAGTGTGCTTACACACACAGCTGGGCATGAGTTATACCCCTTAACAAAACAAGATACGTCCCAACAAGGGCTTCAGCTAGTAGGGATAAACTAGACCTGATGTCATGTCAAAAGGCCTGTGATTGTATCAGCAGTTGGTATGAATATCCATCTGCCACAAAGCTTTGCTTATATTACAGTCCAATGACAACAATAGATATCTTGTCTCCACAGTATCCAGGCGACCACTTGGTCTATTCAGAGGAGCCACGCATACTGTGGATGCTCCCAGTTATATGCACCCAACACCTGAAAAGCACCTATACGCCAGCCTATCACCATCTAACCAACTTTTAATACTGCTGGTTCCTGCTTCATCAATGCTGCTTCCCTGAACATCTGGTCTTCACAATAAAAAGTTAATAGTGGGCAACAAAGTCTCCATTCAGTCTTTTAGCATGGAGGAGCGGGGGAGTGCCTTGCCATCCTAGGCTATAGAGCTGTATGATGATACACACAGTGTAGGGGGGGACACAGCTTCAGGGCCTTGTGATCTGTTAAAGGTACACAAAGACTTCAGAGGATGTATAGGTTAGTCACCAGAGGTCAGTGATATCTTTCACCAGTGTGGTGAATTTGACTGGATATCAAACCCGTTTCCCTTGCTGTTTTCTTCCAAGATAAGCAGCCTTGGCACTTCCTTTAGTTGACCTAAACATGTATTCTTGGTTGAATTGAACACAAAGGCCTATAGACAATTCAGCCTGATAGTGGTCAGATCCTGCCTACACATCCACCTACCTCTTAAGGACTAAGTTCACTTTTTTTTTTTTTTTAGAAAATTGCCTATGCAGCCAAGGGGTCCCAATAAGCATTAAAAAAAACTGTAAAGCTTTGAAAATTGTTTTTAAATGTCCTATATGTAGGCAGTTTTACATAGCTGCAAAATGTAATATCTACTATTGTCCCTTGATGGCATTGGCTGTTTCCTGGAGAATGTGAACTTCGTTTTGAAGTCAAGGCCACCCTAAGAATGAGCAACAATCTAAATAATAAGGAACACAAGATCCGTACAACATAACCAAATTCATTTTTATGTGAAAGAAACATTTTTACAGTCCTAACCTTTCAGTCATGGAAGAAAAATTAGCTTAGGCCTCTGGTTTTGCAACAACATTTGCCTGGTGCAAGGGATGTGGATATACTGTATTATGGTAACTTTTTTTTTTTTGTCCTAGTTTAGGGTTGAATGAATTTATGTTACAATTGGGAGACGTACGTACTCCTCGGCTTTCTGCCGCCTGGGCCAGATTAATGTAGATGAATTCCATAGTACTATCTTTTAAAACTTTTCTGTAGTGATCAGAGCAGACTCCACACCTCCTTTGCTTATAAAGCTTTATCATGCACCTTTGCTTTGTAGCAAAGGAAGTAAGAAGGATTAGGCGACGAGCCCATAAAAATAAATAGCATACTCTTTATTTGGCTTATACTGAGTGTAAAGATTTAGCATGTTCAAATATAGTAATGGGGTTCCAAACGGACAGCTCACACATTTAAAATATGTTTAAACGAACATCTGTTATTTTTATATATATATATATATATATATGTTATGTATGTGTGTGTGTGTATGTATGTATGTGTGTGTGTGTATATATATATATATATATATATATATATATATATATATATATATATATAGATGTGTGTGTACACATCTTGAAAATCCCTCATTAAATGTGTACTAAATGGCGCCAATATAAATACACAAATGAGGTGAGATGTCTCCATATATAGATGTGAGTTTTACATAGACAAATGTCTATTGGCAGTAATATAATAAAGGCACCCCTTATGTTCCTGTAAATAGATACAGATGTATTGGCAAAAGCCCAACTGTGCTTTATTGCCTAAAGATGATCAAAGCACGTATGTGGATTTCTGGGATTTCTATCTGTATTGTTCCTAGGCAGCTTTCTTGCTTGTACTTAACAGTGGTATACGATCCAGTAATTTAGGCAGCAAAGGTTAAATCAAAACTTTGCTTTTTGTGTTAAATTCTGAATTGGAACTGCTTCTTCTGCCTTAATTGGTTAATGAGGTTCTTTATACCTTTTTAAGAGGGATTTCACTATAACTCTCCATTTTTCTTTTTTTTTTTTTTTTTAAACCCCTGGTTAACTGATGCTGGGTTGTCCTAAATTCAGATACTCACCCCCAGCAGATTCGGCTTTGTCCTACTGGGATCTGATCTTCCACTGCCACTGCGGTCTTTTGCTGCTGTCTTCTTCTGTGAAATCAAGGGGAGGAGGCCATTTCTTTCAGGTCGTTGTCATGAATGGGAACCAATGCTTCCTAAGATATGTGAAGTGCATTATCCACATCTGGGAGCACAGCATGCTATTTTGTCCTAGGCTGGAACACGGACAGTAGAAAAGTAAAGGATAACTATAAAAAATGAGGGGGTGGGAGAGGAGGAAATTTAAATTTAGGAGTTAAGTTCTGTTTTATGGAGCCATGAGGTGTATGAGGACTGTGGCCAAGCCTGCCCTTTATGGGAAAGTTGATATTTGCATTTAACCCTGGATGGTCGTATTTCTAGGTCTTCTGATCTGTTTTACATGACGTTTTTCACTAATGGCTTCCTCTCTGCTTTCATTTTTGTCATCACATTCTCTGTTCTCTCCTCTTATATGGACATCCTACTTGTTTGAGGTTTAACATCATATGGGCCCTAGTAAGCAGGTAAGAAAAAAAAGAAAAGCCCCCTCTGTTCAGAACTATGGTTCCCCAGTAGTATTCATAAATAAAGATATAAGTGTTTGATAAAGTGCATGTCAGCAACTAAAATGACGCAGTGTCTGCAAAAATAGAAGTTTTTGGCATTGTTTCTGTTCTTAAACCCGTTGAATTTGTTTTATATGTGATATCTTGGGTGTCCTCGTATCGACAGGTGTCTACATAGACTATGAGATCTGCCTGAACACCGCCCCATGTGCTACCTTCCAAAATGATAGAACTCCTTTGTTTTTAACTGACAATCACTCTAGTGCAGTGATGGTGAACCTTGGCGCCCCAGATGTTTTGGAACTATATTTCCCATGATGCCTAACTACACTGCAAAGTGCATGAGCATCATGGGAAATGTAGTTCCAAAACATCTGGGGCGCCAAGGTTAGCCATCACTGCTCTAGTGATTCCGTTGCTGCTGACAACATGCCAGCAACATGATTGCTAAAATATGCAGTACAAACACTCCCCTGCCCGTGTGAGGTTGACACACGCAAACAAGTGAGTAGTTTACTGTCCTGCCACTGATGAGTTGTTGCCAGAGATAACATCTCCAATCTTGACTTGGCCCTTGTACACATGGCCTTCAGAGGCCTTTGTTGCATGTTCCTAATGTTTGTTGACTGTCAGATTTTGGGGCAACACCTTGCTAACCTAGGATGTAAAATAATAAACCTGTGATATAAATCACATAAGACCAATAGCTGCCGTTTAAATGAAGTGCCATTTTATTGGTGTACATTGTAAATAACCATAAATGGTAAATAGTTAAACATGCAAAGAATAAATTTAATAGCTAAAATAGAGGACTCGGTTATCTTACTCAAGCCCGATATTAACCAGCAAGGTAGAATATATAATCAACAAGTGTCTACCCAGATTAGGGGTGATTTCACCCCAATAAAGCAGAGTCAGCGACAGATTGAGAAGAGGGAGGGGTGCTTTGCCTCCCTGATAGCAGTTATTTCAGGTCACAATGCAGATGCTTGAAGCAGAAAATAGATAAAGCCAGCTGTCCGAATTAATTGGGTTCTCATCGCTCCCACCAAAATCTATTGTCCAATAGCAGGTAAGCGTAAAGTATTTCTTCTGCCTGGTAACTACCCAAAAACTGCCAAGCAACAGCACTGATCCCTGGAAAACCGAACAAAGAACACTGCCAGCAAAATGGCCAGAAACTTCCAAAAAGGAGTCTTTCACAGATAATATAGGCAAAGCTGCTCATTTCCATACCGGACTTCACGAAATGGAGAAATGTTATTTATCTCTTTATTGCATATACACTATATTTTTAGAGCAACATTGAGACACTAATGTTATAAAAATATAATTTCTTTCTTTTCATCCTATTTAGCGCAGTTATATTTACATATTAATTATCATACATAGCTTTAGTTCCCAAAAAAAGTGGAATAATTAAAAAAGGATGATGCTTGTCTCATTACTGGTATTCATTACCAATGGACTGGACAGTAATCTGATCTTTGATCCCTTCGAACGTGAAATACACAGTTGGAATACATATATAGAAATGTTTAAACCTAGCCCATGTTTTTATTATGTTTTTGGATAGAGTGGGGAAGGGTTAGAACCTCTGTCTCCTTTTGATTTCTGTCCATGCCATCTTCTGGGAGATTTCTTTTTACTTCCAGTTTAATGGGTGTGGGACACAACATGAAATAAGGGAATAGCTCCCTAGTGTGAATACAGATGGCTATAAAGATACATTTTCTAGTAGCGTGGGGACGGATTAGAACATTTATCAGCAAGACCTATGAAAAGATCAATTTTTTTCCAGCACTTTCCGTTCAAGTGACAGGTGTCTGAAGTAATAGGAATTCTCCTAAATGAGGGCAGAGACCGCATTTAAATGTTACAAATGTTAACCCTTCCTGATTTTGTATCCAAAATCAAAAAAAAAGCAAAATATGTTGTCTGGATTTGGACTTAACTGCCAAAGGTTTTGTAATTCTGTGCAGCTACTTTGGTTACCCGGGCACTCCTGCCAGACAGCAGAGCCATCTACTTGAATTTTATCTAAACAGTAGCACATCTCCAAGTTTGCTGAGTGAAGAATGAAGTGGGATCCCACTGAATAATTCCTCTCTACTTGCTTTTCCTTTATGCATGTTTACCATTGGCATGTATGCATAAGCCCTGTTCTGGCTGCCATCTCCCAGTCTGAATACTGCTGGACAGACCATTACAGAAGGCGTATATTAGATACTTACCCTAGTTGCATTTAAATAAATACTTAATAGTAAAACTTAAATGTATTGATATTTAGGCTGCCAGTGGAGTCATCATGGCCCAGTCAGTTTCTCCCAATGTTCTTATAATAAAACATATTAGCGGGTGGTTTTGTCAGTAGAGCTTTTTCTCATGCAATTCCCTTGAAATGGTGACAACGCTACTCCTGTGCTGTTGAAAACACTGCAGTATTTGTCACCTTTGCATCGCTTAGCTTATCAGCTTGCCATTTGGGGACTGCTCACATCAAGCTTCGCCCCATGACTTTGTGATGGGCAGCACATCTGTGCAGACTGATGCAGTGTTATTGGAAGTTTAATGGAATGCAGTTCCTCCAGAAGCATGCAAATCATGCGAAATTATGTGCAATCCCTGCTGAACTTGCAGGTCATCCCTCCAGCGTCTGGCAGTGGGTGGGTGCAAGTCTGATTTGGACCTAGGCAACCAGGTAAATGGCAATAATTAATTTTGGGGAACCAGCAGTGTTAGTTGGTAGCGGACAGTGGGCAGAATAAAGTACTTTAATAATGCTTCCGTGAATACCTACTGCATTTTTCTTTTACATTTGCCTGGAGTTCAGCTACAAAGTTTAGGAATCCATCTGTGTAAGGGTGAAAGTTTTACTGAATGGCACAGTGCACATAAACTGTTAAAGGAGTTGTAAAGTCAGAAGGTTTTTTTTATCCTAATGCATTCTATGCATTTAGATGAAAGACTTTGTGTGTAGCAGCCCCCTCCCCCCCCCAGCACCTTTTAATACTTACCTCAGCCCCATTCTCTGTCAAGCAATGTCTACAAGTCCCTCGGCCATCCGGGAATCTCCCTCTTGATTGGCTAAGATACAGCAGTGGTGCCATTGGCTCCTGTGGCTGTCAATCAAAGTCAGTAAGCCCATCAGGAAAGAGAGGGCGGGGCCAAACAACAGCGCCATGTCTGAATGGACACACGGAGCTGAAGGTTGGCTGGGGTGCTCCCCATAGTAAGCTGCTTGCTGTGGGGGCACTCGTTAGAGGGGAGGGACCAGGAGCAGCAAAGAGGCACCCGAGAAGAGGGGCCGGGCTGCTCTGTGCAAAACCAACTTCACAGAGGAGGTAACATGTTTGTTGTTTAAAAAAAACAAAAACGCAAAACTTTAAAATCACTTTAAGCAAAACGTGTGCTCAGTTGTGCTGCAGCTCTCCATTATGTGATCCGTTCTTGTTCAGCACAATATGTAATGGACATTTGTGCGCATGAGGCCTTAATTACTGACCAAAAATGCAGATTTTTTTATTTTGTTTTTACTGAAGAATGCATGGAGCTCATTTATGCGCCTGTGTGCATAGGCACATTACAATTAATGAGCTGTATTTTAGCTCAGTAAAAAAAAAAAAAAGCTGTACTGAGCTTTTTCAAGCTGCAGGGTGCAAAGAGGCCATATCTGTTATTACTGCCCTGATGCCCTGCCATGATGGGAAAGCCTTTTGATGTGAGCCAGAACACGGTGTGTAAGTTAGACTGGCGCTGTATCGTAGCGCTAATATTTATTTATTTTCTTATATAAAGACGCTTCTATGTGAGGAGATTGTTAGATATTTGTAGTTATAGCCCAGGTTACAAGAACGACATGTTGCAAATATCCTCTAAACTGGTTTACTAAATGTTGATTTGCCGCTTAAAGTGAATCTGTTGCAAAAAGAGGAAAGTCAAGCCGAGCATTTGATGGAAAAATGCTAAGGTAAAGTGAGAACCAATTTTCAAAATAATCAGTAAATCCAGAAATATAGGCAAGTGAACTTAGTGTATGTAAACCATAACAGTGAACGTCGTCTTTTTGCTCCATTTTGGTCTGTTCTATATACATTTGGAAGCATTTGTTATCTGTTTGCGCACAAAAACATGATTTTGTCAGAAATGATTTCTGTTCTAGATGTTTCTCATCAGGAGGTGTCATGACTTGACTGCAAGCTTTTTGAACACTGTAAAGTGGGCCATACATTATACCATGTTTTTTGTTAAATTTCCTTTAGATTTACCTTCAACTATGTAGTGCAAGGACCTGCCTGATTGCATACAATTTGAACATGTTTCTGTTTTAGCTCATGTTATATGGCTTTGGTTATTCTAAAGGAAAATTTATATAATGTATGGCCAGCCTAATGCTTATTACACACTTGTAGTTTTTTCTTTCAACCCAGCTGGACTGAGCGGAAAAAAAACCTGACAGCTCAGGAGGAACCGCTGTGCTAACTATTTAATAAACAAGCAAAAAATTGGGGGAGCAAACTCTGAACATGTATATCTAAAGCCAGTGCAGCTATGGACCAAGCAACATGTATATTAAAAAAAGAATAGCACACACATGCAAAAGAAATGACTATCCAATATGGAGACAATCCATAAATAAAAATGGGGATTTAGTCCCACCATATGGCCATATCGTGCTCAAGCCCACCACTCCGTCAAAGTACCCCATTATCAGTGGGTCCTACACTATCCATAAAAAAGGTGTGAATCCAGTCTTTCTTACCCTTGGAGACAACACTCCTTGCTGGGAAGGTGTGCTAATGCACTACAGGGGACTACTTAATGTTAGTACAGCGATCCCCCCCTAGCAGCGCTATTGTGTTTGGACCCCCTCCCCCCACCAGAACACTGATCAGCAGGAGCTGACCAGGAGCCAGTCAGCTGACCTTTTTCGGTCATGGCCACCTCCAGTACACATGGGCCGAAAGTCAGCCGGTTTCTATTGAACCGGCCAATGCCATCCGACTTTTAGCCAGTGTATACTAGAGCTGCATGATTCTGAATAAAATGAGAATCACGATTTTCACTATTCTCTTATGTTTCCCGGCCCAACAGCATATTTTACATTATCCAAAATTGTGCTAAATTTACTGTTTTTTTTAAATTAATTAAAGTGCATTTTTTCCCCTAAAAACTGCGTTTGAAAGACTTCTGGGCAAATACAGTTAGACATATTAGATTGCAACAGTCGCCATTTTAGTCGCCATTTTATTCTCTGTGGTCTCTGCTAAATAAATATATATATATATATATATATATATATATATATATATATATAAATAATATAGAGATATATAGAGATATATAGAGATATATATATATATATATATATATATATATATATATATATATATATATAAATAATATAGAGATATATAGAGATATATATATATATATATATATATATATCTATATATATATATGAAATGTTTAGGGATTCTAAGTAATTTTCTAGCAAAAAATAATGATTTTTAACTTGTCAGAAAAAGGCTTAGTCTTTAAGAGGTTAAACTGCCCTCACTTAGTCCCCGTTCACACTAAGGCGACCTGTGAGGCGACCTGGTCGCCTCACAGGTCGCCTCACAGGTCGGCGTAGGTCGCCTCCCATAGGGAAGCTGCGGACCCGTTCTAATAGGAGCGACACAAGTCGCTCCGACTTAGAAAAAGGGTCCGGAGCTTCTTTGGGGCGACCAGGAGGCGACCGCCATAGACTTCAATGTTATGAAGTCCGTGGCGGCCGCTCCGAGGTCGCGGCGCGCTGCTCGCACCGCGACCTCCGAGGTAGCGTCACCCCTATGTGAACGGGGCCTTACAGACAGAAGCTCATTCCTTTGATCTAAAAGAACAAAATGATACATTGCAATTGTGTTTATAGTTATCTCGCAGCCTTAACAATGTTGATAAATATAAGAACAGCGCTGTAAGAATCAAGGACATGCTGTTTTAGGATCGTAAGGGGGGGTGAATCGAGATCGCAATTTTTTAACGATTAATCTTGCAGCTCTAGTGTTCACTAGGCTTTAGAGTAAGTCTGTCCTCATTAACATACAATACAAGAAGCCCAGCCTCTATACTTTTAACTCTTTTGTTACAACATACTGTGTTTAAATCTAGTTTCAACTTATACTAAAGATCTGCTTGCTCAGTACAGGCAAAGTTAATTATGACAAACGCAGCTCCTCAGCCCCCTCATAAACAAAGAAAACAACTTTTTTCTTGCTTGAGGGTCCAGAATAGAGCATCTAAAAAAGTTAAACTTACATTTTTTTTTTGTTATGCTATATGAACAGAGGCATGTAATCATTAGAAAGTAGATAATATCCCAGTTCGGCTGCAAACATGGAAATACACTTTAAGGGTCTTTAAAGGGATGAAACACAGGGAAATGTACATGGGGTGCAGAGATGTACTGCAATTATTTTTGACATTTGATTTAAATGCAAATGTCTCTCCTATAAAAGTCAAGCTTGGTCCCACCCCCTCCAGCCTCCTAGCCTTCCTACTGGGCAGTCACAGCTAGAGTTGGTGGGATCAGGCTCCAGATTTCAATAAATGCCTATTTATATGCTTAGTTTTAGTTGACCAGGATAGTTAAAGATTTTAGAAGGAAACTTCACCCTCTTATTTATTTTATTTTTTTGTATCCCTTCTTACCCTTTTCACAGGGGTTATCCACACTAAACATACTCACATGCCTAGCGAATCTATTGTTGCCCTGCTGTAATCACCTCTTTGCTGCCACACTCCAGGTCCACGTTGCCATCTTCCAATTTTACATTTCTTCTGGGTTTCTGTCGCCAGCCCCCTGATGACGCGCCACTAGTTCTGCCCCCATAGAGAAGATGGGGGGGGGGGTAGCAAGGCTACAAAGTAGAATTTAGTTGTGAAGACCTGCTTTAAGTTTAGAGGGTTAGTTTTACTTTTACAGAAAAAATGTAATGCTGAACCAACAGCGGACACCCTCCCCACCGCCATGGTGCCCTGGAATTGAAGTCCTCGCTCTTCTCCATCCAAATCTATTCTGATTGGTTGACTTTGTCTCTGTGACCGGCATAGACCATCCAGAATTGATGTAGTCCATGCAGGTAAGTACTGATGGAGAAGAGTGGGGATTTAAAATTCAGCTCAGCAGCCCGGCAGGTAGGTAGGTTTATATTTTTTCTGTAAAGGTGAGCTAACACTTTAAAGAGGTTGTAAACCAAATTTTTTTTTTCACCCTGAAAGAGAAACACATAATGAGCTAGTATGCATCGCATACTAGCTCATTATGAAATACTTACCTTAGAACGAGCCCCCGCCGTGCCGCCCGCTTACCGCTATGACGGGCGACATGTTCAGTCGCCCGTCTTCCGGGATCGCGGCATCCGACCATCTGATTGGCCGGAGCTGCGTAGACGTCACTCCCGCACGTGGGAGCCGACGGTCACTGCACGGGGCTCTGAAGGAACGGCACGAGTGGCCGTTCCTTCAGAACGCATGCGCCAGTGACGTCACTGGCTGCATGCGTAAGGTAAATATCTCCTAAACGGTACATGTTTAGGAGATATTTACAGTACCTATAGGTAAGCCTTATCATAGGCTTACCATTAGGTACAAGTTGCAGAGGAGGGTTTACTTCCTCTTTAAGTATTTTTAGATGATGTCTGTACACCACTTTTCTAAGCTATGTTGGTTTGTATTAACAGCTTTTTCTAACTTTATTGTAGCGATAATTAAACCTATAAAAATATTGTGAAACCTCTACAAGCCATGATTTGAATTTAAGTACTATAAGCCAGCATAGCCCACTCTGTGGGAAGTATAATTACAGACTGAAGCAATATATTGCTGGTATATTCTATATATTTTTTGCAAATGGTTTAAGTATAATTGTGTAGATAATCCCCCAGTGATGTGCTCCAGAGAGCGCACGTAGCACATGCGATTATCTCTATCAGATATCTGTGTTGGCTGTCTTTGTGTTTATTGTATGGCCCAGAGCTGTTTGTTATGTGCTTCTCTACATGTGTGGCTGTCTGTGTGTGTGAGTGTGTCTCTGGTGAGTTTTTCCCCTGCCGTGCTTTGTATATTTAACATCTATTGTGTGTTTGTGTGCATAGTGTTTGTGTACATATCGGAGATCTGTATCCCTGACGCCGGTTGCTTTGCGCATCTCTGTTCCCAGGAGATTTTTGGTGACAGCTCAGGTCCTGATGCTGCAGCATACTGCTCGCAAATGTTGAGCAAAAGCTTTCAGAAATCTGTGTATTTAGTCTTGCACGTCTATTTAAATCCTTGGCAGTCTGTGAAAAGCAGACGGGGCCTAGTGATACAAAACTATATCCCAGCACTGGCAATGACAGGAGAGGAGGCTGTCATGTTTGGTACTGACAGAGCTTTATAATCCCTGCAAGGGCCTTCATATTTCCGTTGTTTTTTAATGTCTAATAAGAACAGGACTGAAAGGTAGTCTGGGACTAAAACAACCCTATTGATGGCGCAAGTGTTTCTGTGGAGACATCTCTTCGGGGACCAGTAATTAAAAATGAAAGTGTAAGAACCTCTCTAGGGAGAGTGTATAAATAAAATGTGCTAAGCATGAAGAAGAAGAAATGCTTTCCTTGTCGATAGCCAGGTCGGCAGTGAGACTGTTTGTTGGCTCCCACCGCTCCGTCTGGAATTGGTGACAGTTCTGATGGATGATGTGACCTCTTTGTGAGGAGCTCAGAAAACTTCCTGAACGGCCCTCAGATTCCATTAACGTGCTGCCAGGAGTCACCTTTCCACTACCAAAATAAATGAGAGGCTACAGAACTGAGATATCAATTACAAAATGAATCCTCGCGGTAAATTGGACTAATAAATGGCCCTAATCAAGCATCCATCATCGTTAATTTTGCAGAAGATGAGAAATGAGTGAAATCTCTAGGATGATGCCCTTCAAGCAGGATGTCCGGTGCAGGCACAGTTCCACCCATATTGACAGTCCCCACTGCATGCCTCTTTGTCTATGCATACATTATCCCCGCTAGGAAAAATTGGCAATAATCTGTCCTCTTCTTCAGCAGCAAGGAACCATATTCATTTATGTGGCATTTTGGTGTCAATTCAACTCTTCATTTTGTGGGCACAGTGTTTTTTTTTTTTTTTTTTTTTCCTAAACTCAATATTTATTTATTTATGACATTTTTTTTTATTTTTACATGTTTTCAATTTTTTTTTATTGGCTAGCAGTCATTGCTCACTGTGCCAAGCACATGCACAGGTTTGAAGGGGATCATCATGATCAGGATGATTACTAAGACAAGACCATGCACTCCCAAGACTGCAAGTGTGTAAATAAATAGGCACATGTTAAACAATGAATTTAGCTGAATATAGCACGATGGCCACATGTATGGCAAATTAGTTTATTTTAAAGCCCATCTTAAGTCAATTGAAGAAATAGGTGTGGAGTAGGGTTGTGCTCAGGCATGTTTGGATCCTAAAAACAACAATATCTCTCCTGCGCTCAAGTGGTATGCGGGAAGGTGAATCTTCTAGGCGGTTTTATGATACAAATGAAGTGGTCTTGCTGCCCCCCTCGGGACCAAGGGTATCTAAAAGGCACTACAAGAAAACAAGAGAAGGGCGCACCGACCTTGTGCATTACCACTTAAAAGTTTATTAAAATCAAAGAAAGGTAGCGTACAATATACTCACAAACGTAGCATATGAACAAGCATATAGGAAATGGGCACCGCTCGCTTCCAGGACACTTCTCTACTGCTGGATAGCGTGATGGCGTCCTCAAAACCTGATGTGACTCGCGTTTCGAGGGAGGACACTCTTCCTCAGAGCCAAAATCGCCACACGAACCTGAACACATCTGAGCCTATCCCTAGTGTGAGGTCTGAGACCTATTGTACCAACCGCCTCAAATGTTATACCCATACCACCACTTTCTTGTTACATAAATGGAATGGGTGTCTAAATATGGATGTGCAGTTCCATAGTCGCCATATAAATTCTGAATAATAATAATAGTAACCAAAGGTTGACCCTATGCGCTATGTAATGTAACAGACCTGTTTTTTTCCTGATATACCAGTTTTTGTAAGGAGTGTGGCTGTTAATCAGCTCTGACAGCATAGAATATTGCAATGTTAAGGCTAGAAACTGCATTTTCCACTAAGAAAAATGGGTAGTTTAACCTCTTGCTGACCAGCCACCGTAGTTTTACAGCAGCAGGTCTGTTCTGTCCTGGGAAACTATGTACCTGTACGTCATTTTGCAGGACCGGTAGCGGGACCGCGCACGTCCATCCATTGGCCACAGGGGGAGCCAATCAGCTGATCGCTCCCCGTGGAGACAGAACGGCGGTCTGCCGTTGTAAACATGGCAGACCGTCCTTCTGTCAGTTATGTACACAGGGATCCTGCATTCCTCTTATTTAGGAACATAGGTCTCTGTGTTCATGCAGCAAGCCCATCCTCCCCACAGTTCGAAAGCAGCACCCCCTAGGGGCATATTTAACCCTTTGATTGCTTCTGGTGTAAACCCCTCCCCTCCCACATCCTTCCCTGCCAGTCAGTACAGTAACAGTGCATATTTTTAGCTTACTGTAGTAATGTCACTGGTCCCCCCCAAAAATGTCAGGTGTCCGATCTGTCCACTGCAAGTCGCAGTCCCACTAAAAATCGCTGATCGCCGCCATTACTAGTAAAAAAAAAAAAAATGGCCTAAGTCTTTCCCCTAGTTTGTACACGCGATAACTTTTGCACAAATCAAACAATATAACAACACTTATAATATAACACTTTTTTTTTTTTAACCAAAAATATGTGACAGAATACAAATTGGCCTAAAATGATGAAAAAAATGTGTTTTTTAATTTTTTCTTTTTTTTTTATTGGGAATGTCATAAAGCAGAAAGTAAAAAATATTGTTTTGTTTTTTTTTTATTTTTTTCAGAATTGTCGCACTTTTTGTTTATAACACAAAAAAAATTAAATTGCAGAGGCGATTGATTACCACCAAAAGAAAGGTCTATTTGTGGGAAAAAAAAGGGCATCAATTTTTCTTGGGTACAGCATTGCACGACTGCTGTGCAATTGTCAGTTAAAATAAGGCAGTGTCGTATCGCTAAAAATGGCCTGGTCATTTAAGGGGGTAAATCCACCTGGTCCAGAAGTGGTTAAGGCATTTTCTAAAAAAAAAGGAAAAAACATGACCTGTAGGAGATTTAGGACTATAAACAGATTAAGTGTAGAACTTTAAGCAGTTAAATACTTGCCAGTTATGATCAACTTTAAAATACCCACATATATTATCATTGCCTAATCTATGGAATTTCAGCTAGGCTGGACAAAAAATAATTTCCTAATATTAGTTGGTTTTAGCTGTATGCAACCAGTGCTACCAGTGCAGCTTCGTAGAGCCCCGTCCTGTGATGGACACCCACAGCTGGATTGTATTCATTATCTTTAATAAGCCCTAAATACTTTGAATATGCCCCTCAGGTTTTCAACTGGGGTACTGGTTTCTTCACTCCCTCTCTGATTGCTTTGTAATACTCATCCTACCACAAGGAATTTTATAAATTTAATATTATCATGTTTTTTATTCTGTATTTAAAAGTTAGTGTATTCAAATCCACAGCAAACTTTTTTTTTTTTTTTTTTTTTTTAATATATTGCAGCTTACCAATGTTTAAAGTGGTATTCAACCCCTAATCAAATATATAACATATTGCAGCTTACCAATCGTTCGATGTGGTAGCTGCATTCATTTTCTTTTTTAAGGCTTTTTTCCTATGTTTTCACCTGGTGATTTGGCCAGTAGGACAAGTGGATGTCCCCTGCGCTGAAATGAAGCATGGAGGCCAAAGAGGCATTGGCTATATCGTTAGCATCTAAAGTCTTTCTGCCCCCTCAGGATGATGGGTATCCACACACACTGAAAGCAAAAAAACAAGAGAAGGGCACACCGACCTTGTGCAATACCATAAAATATTTATTGACAAATTGTTAAAACCACATCATGCAGTCTACTCACAAGAGTATGCTATGTACAAGCGAAAAAGAGTTCCTTCAGCTGTCCAGAGGCCATAGGACCGTGATGCCTAATAATGACAGGAAAACTTGAAGGTGTCCATAGGGCTAACGCGTTTCGAGGGAGAACCCTCTTCCTTGGCCAGTAGCACACCTCCTTTATTAGATTGCCCCTACTCTAGATGAATTAACACGGGACAAATTTGGACAGCACCATGGTCAGTCCTGGGGGGGAGGAAAGGTGTTCGATGTACTAGCAGAGTTAAAAAATACACTATCAAATTGAACCCAAATTCCAGCTAACACTTTATAATCAGTTACAGCAAACTGTTTTTTTCATTGTGAGATAAAGGTTTTACATAAACGCTAATCATTGTAAGCACCCCTGCCAATGAAAATCGGTTTGTCTCATCACTGTAACTGATACATTCTACGGAAGAGCTTGTTTATTCGAAAAACAGACTGACTGGATAGCTCACCAGACGAAAATAGAAGAAAGAGAGACTAAAAAAGAAGACAATCAAAACAGCCATCACATCTAAGAGTTGGCAAGCTTCAATATAATAAATGTTTGATTTTAGGTTTAATAATGCTTTAAATGTGGTAGTTGCATTTGTTTAAAATTTTAATACCAGTTTCTTTTATTTTCACTTGGTGGTCTGGCGAGTAGGTCTGTTAATTCTCAGCCTTCCTTAGCAGACCAAGCTGTCAAGCAAAAACACGGTTTAGAATGTTTGGCTTTTATTCATTTAGGTAAAACCTTTATCCCAAAAGGGGAAAAAATTGTTTCTCTAACTGCTTAAACACTTTTTTAAATTTACCAAATAAAGTAGAATTGTAGCTAAAGCCTAACTAGTCTTAGAGCCGGTTCACACTAAGGCGACATGACTCCGTACTACCGTACTTCGGGGGCGACTTGTGCATTACCATGCACCATGACTTTGGAGCGACTTGCAGGGACTTCACATAATGGAAGTCTATGCAAGTCGCTCCGAGGTCGCCCCGAAGTAGTACAGGACCCTTTTTCTAAGTCGGAGCGACCTTTGTCGCTCCTATTAGAATGGTTCCTGTAGCGGTCAATGGACCGCAAGGGAGCGCGACTTGTCAGGCTGACAAGTCGCCTGACAAGTCGCGCTAGTGTGAACCGACTCTCAAACATGCTTCCCCTCCTAACACCTGTACTAATTAACCTGTGTAAGAAAGATTTATATACTTGCCTATTTCCAGTCCTCTCCAGTTCAGTCACATGATCCAACTCCACTGTAATAGTTAGCAGTGGCTGCAGGGGAGAGGAGGGACCACTGACAACATCTGCATAATGGGGGCCTTTTGATGACATCATCACTCCAGGCTTTCCCAGCAATTGTCAAGCTCGCTCCCCTCCTCTGCAGCCACTGCTGGCTGACACAGGATCATGTGACTGGACCAGAGCTGGCTTAAAATAGGTAGGTAAGTATAGTTACATAGTTAGGTTGAAAAAAGACACAAGTCCATCCGGTTCAACCAACAAAAAAACAGTATTGAAAACCCAACCATACAATCCTATACCTGCTGTTGATCCAGAGGAAGGTGAAAATAAACCCCAGCAAAGCATGAGCCAATTTGCTACAGCAGGGGACAAAAAAAATCCTTCCTGATCCCCTGAGAGGCAATCGGATATTCCCTGGATCAACTTTACCTAAAAAAAAAAAAAAAAAAAATGTAGTACCCATTTATATTAAAGCAATCTAGTGAGCTAGCCAGAACCACCTCTGGAGGGAATCTATTCCACATTTTCCCAGCTCTTACAGTGAAGAAACCTTTCCTTATTTGGAGACACAATCTGTTTTCCTCTACACGTAAAGAGTGCCCCCTTGTCCTCTGTGTTGACCTTAAAGTGAACAACTCAACACCAAGTTCACTATATGGACCCCTTATGTATTTATACATGTTGATCATATCCCCCCCTTAATCTCCTCTTCTCAAGAGAGAATAAATTCAGTTCCTCTAATCTTTTCTCATAGTTGAGCTCCTCCATGCCTCTTATCAGTTTGGTTGCCCTTCTCTGCACTTTCTCCAGTTCCCCGATATCCTTTTTTAAGAACTGGTGCCCAAAACTGAACTGCATATTCCAGATGAGGTCTTACTAATGATTTGTACAGGGGCAAAATGATATCTCTCTCTCTGGAGTCCATGCCTCTGTTAATACAAGAAAGGACTTTGCTTGCTTTGGAAACAGCGGCTTGGCATTGCATGCTATTATTAAGCTTTATGTATATACATCTTTTTTACACAGGTTAGTATAGGTGTTAGGACTAGTTAGGCTTTCGCTGGTATTCTACTTAAAATAAATCGTTCTCAACGGTTATAGTTTCCTTTTAAAGTGGTTGTAAACTTTGGTACACCACTTGTACCTACAGATAAGCCTATAATAAGACTTACCTGTGGGTACTGTGAATATATCCTAAACTTGCACAGTTTAGGAGATAATCAGAGTGCATGCAGCTGATGATGCCATTGGTGCATTTGTGCTCTAAAAGTTTGGCTTACCGTGCTGGACCTTCAGAGCCTGTGCTGCAAACAGATGGGTCCCGCGCATGCACCTGAGTGACGTCATTGCGGCTCTGGCCACTCACATCGCAGGGGCCTACGATCCAGGAAGAACCACTGGGGAAGATGTCACCCAGGTAAGTATTTCATAAAGAGCTAGTATGTGATGCACACTAGCTCATTATGTCTTTGTCTGGCATGTTTTTTTTTTTTTTTTTGTCCGGAGGTTTACAACCTCTTTAGACGCATTTTTTCATACCAAATGTTTAATAGATGTTTGCCCCCAGACTGATTTGCTAATTATTTTATCACGTTATCGGTGTCAAAAGATGGCCATATATTATACAATTTTCTCATTCAATTTCCTTTATATTTACCTTCAACTATGTAGTGCAAGGGCCTGCCCAATTGTATATAAATTGAAAGTGTTTAGGTTTGACCTTGTATTATATGGTTTTGGTAAATCTAAAAGAAAATTGTATTAATGTATGGCCAGCCTAAGTTATATATGTGCAATGATTTTTACCAAAATTGGATCATTTATGTAATATCTGTGCATGCATGCTAAGGGTCTGTGCAGATATCCCAGGTGCATGGGCGTCCGCAGAACTTTTTTCAGGTGGGGGGCATAATTTTAAGGTCACCCATGCTGCGCCCCTTTTCAATATCATGAAGGGGAGGGGCTTAGGCATTATACTTTTTGAGTATATTCCCTTAAAGCATGTTATACAGCACAGTGCTTTGCTGTGTAATTTGGTGCCTTCTATCACCTAAAATACCTGGCTGATCCTGCCTGGCTATGTCCTCCCCTCTGTAAACTGACCATGGTATACCATGGCTGCTGAGTCCGGACACGTGGTCAGTTTACGTGCCTCCATCATCCGCAGCCCTCCTGTCCTCCTCTGTCCTCTCGCCCCCCCCCCTCCCTGCCTGTCTGCTCCTGTGTTAGTGCCCACCCCCCCTCCTCTCCTGCTGCTGTAGTTTCATTTAAAGTTTCATATCCTGTCTACAGTCTGTTTAATAATCCTGTGTGCCCCTGTGTCTGTTTTTTATAAAAATAAGCCATTCTGTACAAGTATAGAGTGCCACTCGCCGCTCACGTGACCAGCCACCTCTCTCCTCCTCGCCTCTTCCCCTCCTCCTCCCCTCACAACTGACATCAGTGAGGAATCCTTGGCCCCGTCTGCTGCAGGCAGCTGTCAGCTGGAGAGAGGAGAGAGCCGACGGGTCACGTGAGCGGCACTCGGCCCTCTGAAAACTGGTAAAGAACAGCTTATTTTTTTAAAACAGACACACAGGCACACATGATTATTAAACAGAACAGACAGGATGGTATAAAGTGGCTTAACAACCACTTAAAAGGGGAAGTTGAGATTCCAAAGGGGGCATTTGCCCCCACCTGCGGATGCCCATGCCTAGGTGAATCCACTTGTCATTACAAGCAGTTGTTGAATCATCCTTTGGCCCCTTTCACACGGGCTTTCTGATCAGGTCTGCCTGTCAGTTTTTAAGTCGGATCTGATCGGATGCTCCCTGCACCCTATGAAGCAGCGGATGTCAGTGGTGACATGTCTGCTGACACCCGCTTCTATCCAATCCGATCTGATCTGATCCTGTCCATGAAATCCAGATGGATAGTAGCCCTATTTTCCATCCATCTGTAGGATCGGATCGGATGGGATGGGATCAAGTGGTCCGTTTTCATGCGATCTCCCCATAGAGAACAGGGCTCTGATAGGTCCGTCTCTGCACAGTGAGAGGAGACAAAGCTGTCATCCGCTTGCTCAGAGTCTGCCGGAAAAGGGGCCTTTGTATATCTCACATGGCCTGCTTTAGTTGACGATCTGTAGACATTACACTATAGGACACACAGCTTTTTAACCATTATGAATTGTCTATTTTTAATATTTGTGCAGGATCGTACCAGATTTATTCTTACACATTTCTAATTAGCGATCTGCATGCAGAGATATTAGTTTGGTGATTTTGTAAAAGACAAGCCTCTATCGAACCTTTAGTGTGTAATTTATCTCAAAAATGGGTCACAGATTCCTTTTTTGGCTTGGCTCCAAACAGTTAATAAAATTTGATTCAGAATGAATTGCAGTTGCTGCATGGTTCTATGAATTATTATTTGTCTATACCCAGTTAGAGAAACCTTGAAAACTCAATAGAAATGGGACTTTCGCCCCACACTCCCTCTCTTGTGTTACCTTGAACCCTTTAGTAATATCCAGAATGGAATGCAAATTCGGTCATTCCTCTGTTTTACGGTGGGTTGGATTCAGTCCCCTGCCAAGTAATCAATGCTGCCCCAGACTCCAGTGGGTAATAAGGCATTATTTTGGGTTGAACTAAGTAGGATTTAATCCCCTTCCTGGTATTCTGTTCTATCCCAGACACCAGTGGATACAAAATCCTATTGCTTCAGCAAATTTGTTGATTGGGCATTTCCTAATTTTGAGTTGAGTGGAGTAAGATTTAGTCCCCTGCCAGATATTTCACATTGTCTCAAACTATAGTGGATAAACATTCTTCTAATTTTATCATATATTAGATAGCATTCAGTCTCCTGAAAGGTATTCAATGCTGTCCCAGACTATATAGTGGGCAAATTATTCTCTAGTAACATTCTGCACATTTTTCTTTTTCAGGCAATTTTTTGGTTTTGGGTTCAGTGAGGTAGGAATTGGGCCCATCACAGGTATTCAATGGGATAGCAGGCAGGATGTGTGTTATAATAACTTTTACCTGAATTAGCTTACCTATAATTAACAAACCCGACATTGGATTGGAATAAATAGGCAGCGGCCATTTTATAATTTGTATAAATAGACTTAAATACTTTATTTCAACATATTACACAAAACACTTGAAGACAACCTAGCCACTACGGCTCAGGTTGAAATATCACAACATGAAATTCAAATAAATGTATCCAACCAAATACTTCAACTTGAAATAGAAAACTACTTCCGTCCACCTAAGCATTACTCAAAGGCGACACATAACCAATAAATAATAACTGGCTGGGACAAAGAAAAGGGGAGGGAGGGGAACACCACAGCTCCGTTTCTTGAGGCGGCTGAATCAGAGACGCTGGGGGTCCTTCTTAAATAGCCCTGAAAGAGAACTGGATGGGACTGGCTAAGCTCTCAAGGCGGGAGATTTGAGCGGGAAAGCGGGGCTCGCACCAAAATCTCCCCAGAAACAGGCTTAATTTTGGCGGGAAGACTGAAGCTGTTCAAAAAACTACCCAGATACAAAAGTAAATTGAGCGGGAAAGACAGCTAAATGACCCCAGAGGAGAAAGGTCATATGACCCTTACCTCAGGGATCGCTTATACTTTGAATAACAGTTAATAAAGGGTCACCTTGGATTAAATTGCCCCTGCCACCATCCCATAAAGAAAAAGGGGGCTAATACAGCCCTCCTTTTCCCCATATACTGTGCCAGACTATTGTGGGTAATCATCCTGGTTCCAGTATACAGTATTTGTTATTTAGGTAATTCTTGGTTTCAGGTTGAGCAGGGTAGAAATTATATTTTGCCAGATATTTGATGTTCTAAACTATGCAGGGATCTCCAAACTACGGCCCTCCAGCTGTTGCAGAACTACTAGACCTGACTAGGCATGATGGGAATTGTAGTTCCTCAACAACTGGAGGGCCATAGTTTGGAGAACTCTGTTATAGTGGGTACATATCCTTCCAGTTCCAGCATATTTGTTATTTAGGCATTTCGCTGTTTTGCTATGAGTGGGGTAAAATTTAATTTTCTGCCAGGTATTCAATGCTATCCATAACTATAGTGGGCACAAATCCTGTTTCCAGCATATTTGTTTTTTTATGCTTTCCTTAATTTTGGGTTGAGTAGGTTTGGATTTTATTCATTGGCAGGCGTCCAGTGCAGTCAGAGACCTTCTTGGTAACCCTTCTCCCACTCCTAATTTGATAATTTCCTTTTGGAATATAGTTTTTGCTGGATGCAATCTGGTAGCTAATTTTGATCCGATATGTAGATATGGAAAATATTGTCCGACATATTGGATTTTTTTCTAAATTGGCTGTAGTTTTTCTTTGTTTTTGCAGCTGTGCGACTTGATCGATTCGTTTTACTGTTTACAGTCAAGTGATTGGTTGGTGCCATATGAATTCTGACATACTGACTCACACATGGCTGTCTGGAAATACACTAGATGAAGTCTCTTGGGGGCTTGGACTCTCTTCCTAGTTCACCGATGAGACTTTGGGAAAGGATGCTGAAGCAGTATGGGCTTCTGGGAAAACAAACAGTAAAAATTGTTTATATACAGTATTATGCTTCTCTCTCCCACCCCCTCCCCTCTCACATACATTACATTTTGGGGCAAAATTTCTATTTTAGCAGTGGGTCGATAGAGCGCAAAATGTTGACAGATAAGTAATTATAAAATAATCTTCTACCACCTTCCTTGGCTAACGATCTGTGTCCTGATTAATAGCTATGTGTGAAGCTGCTGCAGGCAGATGGGATCTCTTCGTTCAAGGGACCAGCCAACATGCAGACTGCTTTTAAGAAATGAATTATCTAAAATCTGTTTTAAAAAGCCTATTTGCTGCTTATTTAGTGTCCCTGGTTAATATCTCTCAATGCTCCGTCACTTACTCTCTCATTAATGCAACATTTGAAATAATCCAAATGAAATACACTTCCTTTTTACTGGCTGTTATGTTGTGAATTTGTTGATGAACGAGGGGCATGAATAATCCATCTTGTCAGGAGCTTTTCCAAACGTACAAACATGTTTTATCGTCCCAAAACAAATTCAGCACAAACATCTTGCATTCACGGATTGGCGTCTCGAGATGTTTTCATCCAAATGAGGTGCCGTCGTTTCATTGTCACAGGCTGGGGGTCTCTGTCACATTTAGTTGTTTATGGGTTTTTACAAGCTACTTATTATAGTTGCAACAGTATGTGCTAAGAATGTTTCCTTGTCTTCTAAAATATATATTATAATAAAAAGAACCTTGCTTTTTAGTCTGCAATGAGCCCCTATTTTCTGGAACTGCTCTAAAATTTCTTGCAACCATTGGATCAATACTTTTTATATAGTACTTCCGAGAATCTCCAGTCCTTCTTCCCTCTCTCAGCTTACTGCTATTACCAGCAGAGTCTGCACAGACCTTGAAAGTGAATTGTGGGCATCTCCTGTCATAATAGTTTCAAACAATGTTATACATTGGATGTTACGGTTGTCATTAATACTAAAGATATATAGAAATGGTACAGAAGTAAAGGTGTTGTGAATAAAGCTGGGCAATAAGTTGCTTTCTGGTGGTTCATCTAAATTGTTTTTTAAGATCATTTAATAATTGCCATTATTTAGTCTCTATCATCTGCCCTGTGGTTTACCTCTTTTACAATGATGAAATCCTAATAATTTAGAATGAAGGAGAAAATAACACATTTTTTTATATTTGGAATTCCATTTTGTACCTAAGCCTAAAACATTTTTCATGGACGTCTGATCAGTAAAGTCTTCATCCAGTGTGAAGGTCCAAATCACAGGTTTGTCTGATGACTCAGATCTTTTACATCACTGCCCCCATCTCCTGTTACATTACAATCCTATTTTCATATCCGTGTCCTCAGTCCCCCCTGGGTATCACAATTCCACCCTTTATATCACAGCCCCCCCTTCACCGTAGTGTCCTCAGTTCCTCCCCTTCACAGTAGTGTCCTCAGCCCCCTCTTCACATTAACCCCACACACACACCCTGGCTTTACAGTAATGTTTTTAACTCCCTTCACATCACATGCCCCTTCATTCACAGCAGTGTCCCCATTTACATCACCCCATCCGTCCTTCACAGCCCTCTTCACGCTCCTACCTTACACAGAATGAAGGTTGGGGGAAGGAACAGTTCTGGACAGAGGGCAGAAGGGGGAGCTTCCCAATGTTACTTTTTACATTAACAAGCTTGTGATTGGTTGGTAGGACCGCCCTGCGTGCTAGCAGCCATTCACCTGCTGGTTAACTAAAAAGTTAGCTCAGGCAGCTCTCGCTCCCGCCCTCCATCCAGAACTCTAAAGTCTCCCGCTGTCAGCTCTGCCGTGAAAATTACAGTAGTGTTCTGAATGGGACAGTGACCTGGCCTGGATCCGGACCATGCCACCATTTAGCGATGACTGCACAACAACAACAGACCACTTAATAAAAATCAATGGCCATACCCAGTAACAATCTTCTTTAATAAGAAGCATTTTTAACCCCAAATGGGAGTGGTTTGCACAAAATTGAGAGAACACTTTGTAGATATTTGTTCCTAGCCAAACCTATACTGTAAATTGTTAGATTTGCAAAGCTACCCAAATAACCTATAGGAAGTGGCGCATATCACTGTCAGCAGAGATGTGGTGATACTTGTGAACACATCTACACATCTACCACACCTACCTTTACTACATTTTAATAAACGTCAGATTGGGGGAATTTTTTTTTTTTTTTATAATGTATTCCATGTACTCTACCTGATCCTTTGTAGTCTTCCTGTACAGGACTTTAACCTGGTTGAAGTGAAACAAACTTTGCATTTGATGAAAAACATGTGCTGGGTTAATATTGTGGAAGTAGAGATGTTTGCCTAACCGCACACTTCTGCAGCAGTAATGACAGCATTGAGGACCTTAGGGTCATGCTACTAATGGGCAATTTCAAATCGCAGCAGGAGTGGAGGGAGTGTGAATTCAACCTCGTGTGGAAATTCAGTACCCTACATCTCAGCCTGAATAGGGACAGGAGTTTTATGTCCATGTATGAATATGATTAATGTCACCCTGATGCAGCTACAGGATTGAAGATCTAAAACCCAGCGAGCCCACAGCAAATGACACTCTACTTTTCAAAAGACATTGGCTTCGGATGGTCGTAACCTCACAGCAAGCTGTTAATGGTATTACTTTTCTGCATCTTTGGCAGATGGATCTATATTCTAGGAGATTGATCACGAAGTGTGCAGAAATTGTTTTAAGCTGGAATGTAAAAATTACAAGTTTATTACCCTTTCTGGAATGTGTACATCATGAGACCACACCATTCAGTAGCACACCATATCTGAAGATGAGACCTGAGCAGAGTTGGAGAATCTCCTAATGCATCATGATTTATTTTTTTTTAAAGTTCAGACCTGCTCATCTATGACATCTTGCAGAAGAAGAGTGGCTAAACAAATATTTAAATCTTTGCATGCTTGAATTGATGTGCCTTGAGACATTAGTGTATTTTGTGATTAAAAAGGAATGACGTTAGTAAAAGTACCATGGACTTAGAGTTGTCATTTTAGAGGCCATATAAAACTGGATTCTACATCAAAGCTGAACTCTTGACATCAAAGGGTCTTCCCCCTGAAGTGGGCTGCGTCCGCACAGCATAGCTTAACTGCTATATATAATAGCATGCAATGCCAAGCTGCAGTTTCCAAAGCAAGCAAAGTCCTTTCTTGTATGTTAACAGAGGCATGGACTACAGAGAGAGAGAGATCTTATTTTTCCCCTGTACCAATTATTAGTAAGACCTCATCTGGAATATGCAGTTCAGTTTTGGGCACCAGTTCCTAAAAAGGATATCGGGGAACTGGAGAAAGTGCAGAGAAGGGCAACCAAACTGATAAGAGGCATGGAGGAGCTCAGCTATGAGGAAAGATTGGAGGAACTGAATTTATTCTCGCTTTAGAAGAGGAGATTAAGGGGGCATATGATCAACATGTATAAATACATAAGGGGTCCATATAGTGGACTTGGTGTTGTTATTCACTTTAAGGTCAACAAAGAGGACAAGGGGGCACTCTTTACATCTAGAGGAAAACCAATTTCGTCTCCAAATACAGAAAGGTTTCTTCACCGTAAGAGCTGTGAAAATGTGGAATAGACTCCCTCCAGAGGTGGTTCTGGCTAGCTCACTAGATGGCTTTAAAAAAGGCCTGGATTCTTTCCTGGGTGTACATAATATAAATGGGTACTATTATTTATAGGTAATCTAGGAAATATCCGTTTACCTCTCGGAGGATCAGGAAGGAATTTCTTTTTTCCCCTGCTGTAGCAAATTGGATCATGCTTTGCTGGGGTTTTTTCGCCTTCCTCTGGATCAACTGCAGGTATGAGATTGTATGGTTGGGTTTTTTTTTTTTTGTTTATTGGTTGAGCCAGATGGTCTTTTTTTTAACCTGACTAACTATGTAACTATGCTCATTTAATCTAAGGGATGGTAAGGGCACCTTTGTTTGCCTAATCCTCTACTCCCTGTGAAATTGTACCCCCTCTGCTCTAGCAACAACTGCATTGGTCTTGGTGACCCCAGAAGACATTAAACTTGGACCCTAGGTGTCCTAGTGGGCTTAGAAGAAGGGATTTTTTTTCCCGTTATTATTAAGGTGAGCAGTTTGAAGTTAAAGTGGAACTATAGTCAGAAAATTAGGTCCTGCTAGATCTCTTCAGGCTTGCCCATTTTGCAGGTATTGCTATGTAAAGCATTAAAAAGTGCCTATTGTATATGGTGTAAAATCCAGTAATACACCGTCTCACCCTGTTCTGCACATTCTACCTATTTTTAGGCACTGCCAAATTTGTAGGGGCCAATCTTCAAACGTTTGTAACCCTAAAAAAAAACAAAAAACCCTGCCTGTCCGCTCCAGTCTGCTACCCGATCCTCCCCTTTGCTGGAAAAATAACTGTGTTTTCTTACTATGATGTTCCCCAGTGTATGTGATTTATAAAAAAATATGCTGCATAATAACCTCATTTCAAAGCACCGCTCCCGTGTCTGCACGCCGGTCTCCTCCTCACGGCTGATGTCAGCGGGGATTCTCGGCTTCTCCCTCTGCAGCTGTCAGATTGGGAGAGGAGACCAGTGCTAAGTGACACTATAAAATGTGGTATTTGGCAGCATATTTTTTTTTTATAAATCACATACACTGGAGAACATCTTATCGCACACCGGAAACTATAGTAAGAAAAAAGGAAAAAAAGTGTCTTTTCAAGCACTTTAAAGCAGAATAAACCCTCCTATTCTTTACAGCAAATGAAGCTGCTTCTGTTCGATCTGCAAAAGCCATAGTTTTGCACGTGTGATTAGTTGACACCAGCCATTTGATGGTTTGGTTGAGGAAACGAGGAAATGTGACCTTTCTAATTCCCACCATTCCATGAATGTAATGTTTTTTCAAACCGTTAAATCAATGGGTTTAGTTCCGCTTTATGATTTACATCTGCCCAGGGGCTCTGGGCTTCAGCAAAATGGCAGCCTCCAGCAAGAAGAAACAGAAGCAGTGATGGAGGCAGTTTACAGCACACACTAGTTTTGATAATGTGGAATGTATGTTCTGTGCTAAAGAACTTTTTATCAACTTGTTATGGGTAAAGTTCTGCTTTGAGAAGGTGAGGTGGGAACCATGTTATATAAAGTAGGTGCTATCCTTGCAATCTATTACAAGGGCATGCGAGTTGTAAGCCCCCATTCACACTAGCGCGACTTGTCAGGCGACTTGGTCGTCTGACAAGTCGCGGTGGGTCGCTCGCCATTGATTAGCGCAGGACCTGTTCTAATAGGAGCGACTTAGAAAAAGGGTCCTGTACTACTTTGGGGCGACCTGGAGGCGACTTGCATTGACTTCAATGATATGAAGTTCGTGCAAGTCGCGCCGAGGTCACGGTGCACAGGTCGCCCCACCAAGTCGTGTCGCCCCTGTCTGAACGGGGTCTTAGGCTGGCCATACACTATACAATTTTCTTGTTCAACTTTCCTTTAGATTTACCAAAACCATATAATATAAGTTCAAACCTGAACACTTTCAATTTGTATGCAATCTGGCAGGCCCTTGCACTACATAGTTGAAGGTAAATCTAAAGGAAATTGAATAAGAAAATTGTATGGTGTATGGCCAGCCTTAGAGTCATTGTACAAAACTGCACAATTTGGCAGAACCATTCATGAGGATTTCACCTGTGTGGTTTTTTGTTTCTGGCGTGTCTGGTGCACATCATTTTGTTTGAACTAACCTTTACTCAATTTGTATTGCAAAGATTTTTAAATGCAGTTTGATTCTGAAGGATAATCCCACAGAATAACTCAGCACTTCATCTTATTTATCTCCTGTGAGATCAGAAAGGCCCTTTGTGAAGAATACCTCTGAATATCTAATTAGCTGTACAGTGGTGTTATTGTCATTTCTAGAGGATCACTGGTGAGCTTCGTTTTTAGAGGATCTCTGGTGTACTTTAAAGACTTCAACTCATCAAGAAGTTGCAGATAGACCTATTAGGAGTTTTTAAACAGTTTGGGTAGGGGGTACACTGACCATGTCAATGAGACAACTGAGAATCTGCATGATTTTTACTTTATTTAATTAACTGAACGGAAGAATAGCTGTCTTTCTTTCAAGTATATTTTAGGCTTCTGTATATTGGTTCTGAGCATTTGTAATTTTCCCATGCTGTATATACGAATGCCACGAGGATACATGATGATTATGCTGCTCCTTTAAGTTTTGTGGAGCAGATAGAAAGTAATTGCAGCTATGAAATAACTTGCAATTAGCTTGTTAATTAAGGGCATGTTGTTAATGAGGGTGCTGTGTGAGCTCTCTCCCACCACTCCAGGATCTCTGGGAATTAGTAGGACCTTTGTCACTGATGAATAATGCTCATTAACCCTACAACTGCCTAAAATCTCCATGGCCCTGCACTGTGGCATTACAACAACCAAACCACGAACGCCCCTGTGTACAGAGGACCCTTCAGTACAATAGCAGCCTGGATATAATGTAGGCACCTTTTTACGCTGCTGCATTGCGTTTTGAGGGCGTAGAAGTTTGGGAAGTATGGATGAACATATATTCTAAATGAAATGTGTCTTGTGGAACCCGCAAAGGATTTGTTAGGTATGCTGTCCTTATGCAGATTGGCTTTTTGGTCATTGTGCAGCAGCACAAAGCAGTGCAAAACCCATAGAAATAAACTTGAAATTATATGTACATTTCTTTGATGGCAGTCATGCCTTGGTATTTCTATATTCTCTCTTGGTCCTGAAAAATGTATAATGGCGATGATATATGGTTCACATCCTTAAGTCCAGTGTCCTTGTTGGCATGTCATCAGTCTTTTTTCTTTTGAATATATACTTTTATTGTGCTTGTACCGTTCTACTTTATCTTTGGATGGCTAGTCTCACTGTACCTTGCCATTGTATGTGTTTTCTTTTCTTTCCTAAAGTTAATAAAGAGAAAGTTAAAATAAAAATAAACTTGAATTATGTATGATAAGAGTTAAACCATGAGTAGTGTTACAGATTACACCCCTGGCGATTGACGAAGGCTCACCTGACACACGGAGAGTAAATCAGGCCATACATTATGCAATTTTCTTTCCTTCCACCATGGTTGGAAGGAAATAAATTTGATTGAGTCCTCCATCAACACAGTCCTTGTTGATGGGGGGAATCCCTCCCACAGTGCTATTGTGTTCTGCCGGCAGGGAGGCTGGGGAGACTTCCCTGCTCGCAGAATACAATGATTAGTGTTCCCAGCTTTTTTCCAGCATCACTAATCATTCAGGAAAAACCCGACAGGATGACTTCCAGTTCAGCCGAATTTTGATCATCCCCTCCCGCCGCCTGTAAAAACAATCAAGCGGATGAACAGCTGCTATGATTGTTTGTTTTTATTGTGCAGAAGATCACTAACAAAAAAAAAAAAAGATATCTGAATGATGTTTGCAGCTGCAGGCATCATTCAGATATCCCCACTCAAAGTCCAGGACTTCATATGTTGTCCTTGGGCAGGAAGTGGCTTCATTATGTCCAAACTGAAATTTTCAAGAAAAGCTTTTTGTGCTGAAATCTAGCATAGCATGTGGTTCGCATAAGGCATTGCCGCATCGAACTGCTAGTTTCAGGAGATTTGGTGTTATTACTGTGCTGCTCACTGGTCTTCCTGCTGGAGGCTCTGACATGAGGAAGCAAAGCCCTACTAAGATGGCCTTCACACACACAGTGGGTGCAGTACAAGGCACGGTATGTCTGTAATGGAGAAAAGATCAGCTACAAGAAGGCCATAGGCCTAGCCATTTGCCCTCTGCCTTCCTTCCATTATTTATATTGCTGTACTAGGCCGTATAATAAAACAATAAAGTTTGCATTATGAGACAAACCCAGGAGATACAGGCTGCAACATTCTGATTAAAAAACAGCCTACTGATAGCTTTGGCTGGATTCACTCACACGTGTGCATTTCAGCAATGTGTGAATGTATGAATTAATGCATTGCAGCACCATTCGTTTTCAAAGGCACACCAACAAAGTGATTGCAAATATGTTGCAATAAACTGCAATGGATGGGAGTGCACAGCTTCTGGAGTTTTGTTCCTTCTTGATACCATAACCAAAATATGCTAGGGAAAGGATGTAAAATGTCAACATTCACGTCATCAATCATAGCATGATAAACATTGCTGTATTGACTCAAACGCTATGCTGCCCTTTAATACTAGAGATGAGGATTTTGCTACATCACAGCACTTGGCACCATCTATCGTTGGCAGTCAGGCACCCCCCCCCCACCTTTAAATAGTACCCCATATTTGTATAGTTTGTTGAGATGGGGACATCTGCTTTTGTTCATTCCCACTTAGATACTAAACCTGATTTCTGGCCATGATGTACAGTATATTGCATTTTCTTGCTGTGTGGGAAGAAGGGGATCCCATCCTCTTATGTTTACAGGAGCTCCACCCTGGGTAAGGTGAGATGTACTCTGTGTCTCTGTCAGATGATCCCGGTAATGTTACTGATTTTATCGGCAGAGACGTTTCTGATTCCTACAGCACAAACACTGTGTCCTGATGATGCAGGATTCCTCTGTTTCCATGGCAACTTAAGGGAGATTACAATTTATCTGTACTTTCCCGAGGTTTGTCTCCACTGCCCACACGTTGCTGTATTCCTGGTTTCTCAACTTTGGCCTTATACTGCATTGAATTTTTCTGTTTCCACTCGTTCTTGAAGGATGATCCGTGTGCCCACTAATCTTTTTCCAGAAACAAGGTGTTCTGCTTGCATCCTGTGTTTCTGTATTATTTTGATAAGGCCTTATTTCAATATGCCCACTTTGTATGATGCAAAGAAAACCTGAATGGTGGTAATGACACTCGTCTCAGTATGATGATTCAGGTTGTTCCGCTAGTGCTATGTAAAGATACGCTTTGCATTGTGTCATTTTGACACTGCATTTCTTCCTCTGGCCTACTTTTTGTACAATAGGGGCATGGTGCACATTTACTGCAGAGTGAATTCTGGGAAAAGCCATCAGCACAGTAATCAAACTGTGTGATAGAGGTGACACCTCAGTGTCAGTGTGCCCAGATAGTAGGTCCTCCTGGGGATCAGAAACATGCATTTTTTTCTATAGCTTTACAAACCGAATCTTTTTTTCTTTTCACATATTTCAGAAGTATTGGGGCCGGGTGATGATCAAGGAGGTAAATGATTTGACAAGGTCAGATTTTGCATGGTAGCAGTGACTGGCAGAATGCAAATTTTATATAGAAAAACCCGAAAAACAAAAGAAAAATAAATATAATCTATATTAAACAAGCAAAAAGTTGGGGGAGCAAACCCTGAACATGTATTTCTAAAGCTGGTGCAGCTATGAACCAAGCGACATGCATATTAAAAAAGAATAGCGCACACATGCAAAAGAAATGAATCAAATATGAAGACAATCCATAAATAAAATGGGGATTTGGTCCCACCATATGGCCATATCGTGCTCAAGCCCACCACTACGTCAAAGTACCCCATTGTCAGTGGGTCCTACACTATCCATAAAAAAGGATGAATCCAGCCTCTCTAACTCTTGGAGACAACACTCCTTGCTGGGAGAGATGTGCTAATGCACTACAAGGTACTTTGACGTAGTGGTGGGCTTGAGCACGATATGGCCATATGGTGGGACCAAATCCCCATTTTTATTTATGGATTGTCTTCATATTTGATAGTCATTTCTTTTGCATGTGTGCGCTATTCTTTTTTAATAAATAAAATATATATATTTATAAAAACAAAATGTATTTAAGTGTAGATCTATTATAGAATTGTTTTGTAGAGTGACTACATAACAAGAGGGAGTAAGGAGTGCGTAGGTACCCTGACACAACTTTACTTTTCTTGCTGTACTACATTTCAAGGAAACCTTAAGGCTGGGTTCACACACGGTTTTCCCCGCATCCAATTTGCATGACCGGAGAGTGTGTCCGGCTCTCAATGGAGCCAGTTCACACATCTCCAAGGCGGCCGCAGAACACACTGCAGAAGGATCCTGTGCATCTTTGACTCAGTGTCAGGTCCAAATTCAGGCAAAAATTTGGACCTGTTTCATACTTGAAATGGTGAACAGGGATGCACTTGACCCTATGCTGTGAGCCGCAGGACAGGTATCAGTTCATGTCTTTTTAGAGCAAATCAGGTAGTTCCTCATTTAGGAAACAATTTGTGTGTCTGAAATCCTGGACAACTCGGTTGCAGCAATGCAAACATCTGTGACCGATTGTCAGGGTGCCTGGGACATTCTTTCACAAAAAAATGATGAGACATCAGGAATGTGAGTGGTCACTAAATGCCGTGAGGAAGGGACCCTGAGCAGCCCTGAACATTGTCTTATATGACTAATGTGACATTGCACTAATAAATCAGCGCATGTGTTTGCAATAGAGAGCTGGTGACATCTCATTGTTTTACCGTGACTTACACAGTGCCATCCACTACAGTCACAACGAGCGCCAATTTATTACCACCAAGGTCAAACACTGAAAGGAGTGCGGTGCTCATCTTTTGATTTTGTGCACATCTTTCCCTTACAATGCACACACATCAGTAGTAAGGGACATGTTTTATATTGGCAGAGTAGGGGGAAATTAGTCACCTAAAATGTATCGCTCCTTCACTGCCTTGTACTGTAAAGTTTGTAGATTTACCATGATCTGCAAAGACAGCAATATGGTCGCCCAGGGTGGTAGAATGTAGAAAACCATTTCAGTGCCCATGCGGTTTCAGCCCCCCTCAGATGCTGCTATCTGCCTGGACCCTTAGGGCCCACAGGGAAAATGTATTAAGATAAACAGGACAAAGTGGCCCCATTCGCCTTTCTAAGGAGCCCTTTTTGGTGCTTGTGAGAATGAGGTCTTTCTGCATCTTGTCCTTCACTCTCCCATGATTGTGTTACATTGTACCATTGGCAGCTGAAAGGCTTACAGGCTATGTGCCCAGTGGTTAACAGGTTTGAAAAGCTTAGTAAGCAGTGAAACATTGGGCACTAATGAGTGAAAAACAAATCTATGACTACAGTGATTACCCTTTGCAATCTGAGTGGTGTTATATTGCCTACACAAAGGCTTAACAAAGGGTTGGACTATGCAGTTAATAGAGGGCTTTTGACAATGACCCAAGCACGTCTTTTTTTTTTTTTTTTTTCTACATGTCCTATATATTTTTTCTGTTTTTATTCAGATTGTACAGTATTTAAATACAATTCTTTCATTTTTTTTTTATAAGAGATTTCTGTGCCATGGCAGAAACTAGTGTGTCTACTGTGTCATGCTGGCCTTGACACTTCAGTACAAGTTGTTTTTCCCTTAGCAACTTGTTCCATTTTGCTGCAAATAACATCACTGGGACTAACATGCAGCAAAGGAATGAGAGAATGACAGCATCCATCTGAGGCTTTTCACATGGATAGTTAGCTTCGTGGCAGATCCAGTTTAGCCTGGCATAATTTAGTATCCTCTATTGCATAATGCATGGTATATAGTACAGATATTTGATCCATTAAAAAGCTTCTGTCTTAATACTTCAGATCTTTGCATTGGATGTGTTTTTAAAACCTTTTGCGGAGTGTAAACCTAAGTGCTGCCTCATACAGCTGCTTGGCCTCATTAGCAGTTCACATCTGCATAGGGCTCCCATAAAAGATCCCCGAGGCAGGCAAGTAACGCAGTGGAACAGATGACAAAACTCTGAGCAGTATGGACATCTGAAACATTCATCATTGTGCTTTCCTTCCAGACTTAGCAAATTACCAAACACTAGCACAATCTTACTTGGCCACAAATATCTTACAGTTGCCGAAAACTCGCCAGATTCTCCCATCGTGATTACCAAATGCCAGCTAGCAAAATCACACTACTAAAACAAACAAAAATGTTCTGGTATCTTTGTGACTGTGCCAGCGTACACTTGGAAAATTGGCTAATTCTTACAGTGAAGGTTAAGGAATTCATTGACTGTGTACTCTGTTCTACATCATTACTGAATTGGGAATTACACAAAAGAGCAAATTGCAAATTTTTATTGAATTTCTAGGTTTGTGTTTCACTTTGAAAGCACTGAAATGGAAAAATACAGTATGGTTTTCCTTGTCTCGTTCACCATTGGCATCTGCATTCTCGTTACAGTTTATCCGGCTTATTTAATAAGGCAGTTCAAAGATGATGATGTGCCGCGTGCAGTAGCCCATAAAAACCAATCATATTTTAACATTCATCAGTCTAAACAATAAAATATCTCTGCTCTGTGCTACAGCACTTGCAATATTATGCTTTTGTCTCAGGACTCATACAGACCAGCAACACCTAACACAGGGTACCCAGCAGATATTTGCTCATGCAGAGCCTTTGCCTGCACAAGGTTAGGCCTACTCATGTGATTTTTACTGTCTGAGATTGAAAAATCTCCAGGTGCAAAAATTGTTCCTGCAGGGACTTGTTGAGAGATTTTTAGGAAATGAGTTTCATGTGAATATCACGTGGTTATTTATTTTTTTTAAATGCAAAAATCAACCAATAATATCTTAAAAACACAATTTTTAACAATTCTTGTCAACTGCCATCTAAATAGACTAATTACAAATATTTTCTTCTACAGCATTGTGCTGTCATGGGAAATTGATCACTTAGTTACTAAATATCTTTTGTAACAGCTCCCATTACACTTTTAATAAAAAGAAAGAGACTGATCTCACGAGATTTTAGTAGTATGATAAGAGTATTTAAAAATGATATTTGTATCCTTGTCTGACTGGCAACATACTTTACCTGCTGCTCTGGCACAGTGTGGTGTATATTGAGCCAAACACTCTGCTAGAACCAGTGTTAGGGCATCACTCAGGTGTGATGAAAGTTATACATACATGGAATTTTCTCATTCAGCCATGCAAGAGAAATCTGTAGATTCCCCCATCCATGCTAAACAGTGTTGAATCTAAACTGCTGGCCGTTGTAGTTAGAACAACATACTCAAAAGACACACTAGGAATGTTAAGATTTTCAAGTGTAGTCAGATGAAGGAAAATGTTAAACAAGCTCAATTGCTCTTGTGAGGTGGCTCCCACACAACAATGCTTCCCTCTTTGGGCACCCCATCAGTAGCTCAACCTGTAGAAATGAGTGTCAGAACAAAATTGGATAAAAGAGTGCAGGTTCATTTTAGTTGTTGGTAAAGAACTTCTATAAAAGTAGTCAAAGTGTTTTGGGGGAAAACCTCTGCCCCTTCATCGGGGCTCAATACACGAGAAAACTTGCTGGAACCCAGAGAAAACAATGCCTTCACAGATCTGCTGTATGTTAGAATCCGTACTCCGCATGGAAGAACAACTTGACTCCAGTTGCTGAGAAAAAGCTAATTTATGAATTCATGGTAAGTGCAGTTCAGTTTCCATCTATCTTCTTGGTTGCTTTATTATTTAGGATGGTTTGAACCTTCAAACCCCAATGTTCACTGTACATTTCTACACATGAATATCAGATAATGATACTTCTAGATTAGGGGCCTCGAGTACAGAAAAAGTACTATATCAGTTGGTGGTAAGCAGCTAATGTTAGAAAGTAGAAGGAAATAGTTTTCAGTAGCAAAGTAAAGAACCATAAAAAGTGAAGATTTATTGTCTTGTAGGGAATGTGAATTATGTCTAAACAGGACCCCGAATAATCTACTTTTTTTCCTTTTAATCCCTCAACAAAAATTGTGCTTCTGTACTTTGAGCTTTATTACGTTCGCTGTATATCTGCTTGGTAAATCCAGTTATCTGTCTGTAACTGCTAGTCTCCTGGGATTTTGTGATGTCACTTGCTGGAGAGAAAGCTGTACCTGAGGAGTTTAGGTGCAAGGATCTCTCTGCGTCTGATTAATTCTTTATGTAGATCTGAGCTTTCTTTTCCTCTTCTACTGCTTATTGATCATGTCCCAGTGGTTATCAGGCAGTTAGTGCAGTCATCAGGGGAGCAGCTCTGACGTGAGCCAGTGAAGCTCTACTCCTGTACCAAGATGTCTAGCCTTTTGTCCTCGGCTTGCCTTTTTTGGCCAGGGATCCTACTGTAGATGCCCTTTTTAAGTATAAGTCACTTTATTAAACCTACAGCTCAACAAATGAAGATTTTTCAAATGAAGATTTTGCACTAACGCACATGAATATATGCATATAATATGCACATTCATAACAACTGGTATTTTTTAATAAAATTAAAAACTATATGCTTTGGGATTTTACCATTTGCATATCATTAAAAGATTAGATAATTTTATGTGCCATGCAGTGAAAGATGTGAAGATAAATGTTCATTAGGATATTAGGAGCCAGCTTGAATGAGGAACAGGTATATGGCATGTATCTATAAGCAGAATGTGCTAACAGCAAGGTATGCTTTCTCATACTCGGAGATCCCTATTATGTTCATACACAGTACATGCAGTGAACATGGACCGTTCCTTTTTCACACCCAATATAATGCAGGTGCCAGCAAGGTGATAAAAAGCCAATTTATTTTTACTGACTGGGAGTATGGGGGGGAGGCAAAGGACTATCAATATACTGACACAACCTCTCTAATGTGTGATAGTTTGATTGTCAGCTCTGTTGGGTGAACTGATCGCTTAAATAGTTCAGTGTGCAGCCCACTGCATGAGACTGATTATCAACAGATGGTGTTTAGCCCTACGAACAAGACGAAGGGAGGGAGGAGGGAAGCTATATTCTAACCTTGTCCATCTGTCTCGAAAACGAATATAGAAACCTCACCTGAGGAGTAAATGAAGAAACTGCTCTTTACGCAGCCAGGTGATTTTTAACCCATTTTGGTGCAGCCCTGTACTATAGGGCATCCAAGACAATGGATGCAGATTTGTGCCCTTAGGCGAAGTTAACATGCGTACATAAGAGGATTCATAGTTCATTCTCCATCCCTTCCACTCTGCTCTCAATCTCCCAGATCTGGGTGGAGCAGAAGTGAAAGGCAATGACATTGATGGTTTGTCAAGATCTCAACTCTGCTTACAATAATGGAGTCTGCAAGGAATACGCAACAGACATAGAGTACAGTGATTCAATAGCCTCGGTACACCCATTGCTAATACCGTGGGTCAGGGGGGCCTGGCAGGCTGGCGTGTAGCATATTTGTACACTTGGGGTTCATTCAGACCATAACACACATTATAACACTGTATCATAAGCAGGATATCATGTTATTTAACCCCTTAAGGACCGGAAGGTTTTACCCCCTTAATGACCAGGCCAGTTTTTGCGATATGGCGCTGTTGCTTTAACTGACAATTGCGCGGTCATGCGATGCTGTACCCAGATAAAATTGATGTCCTTTTTTTTTCCCCACAAATAGTTTTCTTTTGGTGGTATTTGAGAACCTCTTGGTTTTTTATTTTTTTTATGATAAAAAAAAGAGCGACAATTCAGGAAAAAAAAAGTATTTTTTTTACTTTCTGCTATAAAACATTCCAAATAAAAAAAGAAAATTTTTTCATCATGTTTGGCCAATATGTATTCTGCCACATATTATTGGTTAAAAAAAATCCCAATAAGTGTATATTGATTGGTTTGCGCAAAAGGTAGAACATCTACAAACTAGGGGAACGATTTATGTCCTTTTTATTTATTTATATTTTTACTAGTAATGATAATGATAAGCAATTTTTAAAGGGACTGTGACATTGTGGCAGACAGATTGGACGCCTAACTGACACTTTTGGAGGGGTCAGTGACATAACTACATTAATCAATGCTAAAAATATGCACGGTTACTGTACGAATGACACTGGCAGGGAAGGGGTTAACACCAGGGTGGATCAAAGTGTTAAATGTGTGCCTAGGGGATGCTTTCTAACTGTGTGGGGGATTTACTTACTGGATGAACACAGAGACCTGTGTTCCTAAGTAGGAGGAACACAGGATCCCTGTGTTCATCACTGACAGAGCAGCGGTCTGCCGTGTTTACTTCGGCAGACCGCCATTTTGTCTCCATGGGGAGCGATCGCAGTTGCCCGACGGACATCGCGTCCGGACCAACTAATTGGCTCCCCCTCTAGACAATCGGCGTGCGCAACACGCTGCTACACAAAACGATGTACAGAGCCGGCCTACGTGCAGGGTGACTGGTCTGGTACCTGCCCCTTCTTGGAGGAAACCTGTTGTGGGTAGGTGTGGGTGGCTTTGGGTGGGCGTGGGTGGGCTCCCACTCACAAACTCTGCTCAAAGCAAAAGCTATGTATAGCTCAGTGAGGTCACGTTTATTTTTACCAGGTAATAACTAGGTTAGATGCACACGTAGATTTATACATTTTCTGGTTATTGAGGAGTGTACTTTAAATTCAGTTGCTTTGTTCCCAGAGTTCAGCTTTAATAACCTGTTTATTTACCTTTGTTCCCTTGATGCTGCTTTTAAGCATACGTATGTCTTAGACTTAAGCCATTCAAGTACTGTACTTCTAAATTCCTAACAGGGAATAAACATTAAAACATGCCCTCACCAATGTGTAGCTGAAGGAACTGTAAGACAATTCATCTTCAAACTTCATAGTAGAAGCACTAAAGTCACTCTAAAACTGAACATCACTGCATATGTACACCGCAAACCAGAAACACTATTTAATTCATTTTTAATATTCAAAGCAATCTCCCCCATCCATCCGTTTCTGTTTTATTTTGTAGAGAAATCATTTTGAAAAACAACCCCCTTGCATTTCTGGCCGTGGCCATCTTGAGTAGGGGCAAATGATTCATGTAGCATTTACTTCCTGGAATCAATCCTCCCTGAGCAGGCAGCACAGTTTGCTTAGCTGAGAAAACCCCATCCTCCCCTCCTCCCCTCCTTAAGACTCCTGGGATGGATGAATGACATAATTTGCCTAGGCAATCAACCAGGAAGTATCTAAAGAAGTGTCAAAGTTTTTAAAACAAGTAGATGTGATATACTGTACTTTCCTACTTATTTACGAATGCTAGCAGAATGAGGATTAAAAATCGGTGTTGATTGGGAAAGTGAAGCACCACTTTAAGTACCATTTTAATGAGGAGTTCCAGCTGTGGAATGAAAAATGAATAGTCAGCAGCTACAAATACTGTAGCTGCTGACTTTTAATATATAGACACTTACCTGTCCAGGGAGCCCGGGATGTCAGCACCCCAGCTGATTTTCTGATCAGCTGCCGGGTGCTGCTGCCGCCATTCACTGTAAGGGAAACCAGCAATGAAGCCTTTCGGCTTCACAGCCGGCTCTCTACTGCGCATGCGCATTATGATTGGCTCGGTGGCGGGGGGGAGGAGAAACTGGAGGGAACCTCTGAAGGGCGGTGCTGTGGCGCTGTCTCCTGGAAGTGGGGAAGGGTACTTGTCGAAAACAGGTACCCCCCCCCCCCCCGAAAGGTGCCAAGTGTAGCACCAGGGGGGGGGGGGAGGGGAGCAAATGAGCGGAAGTTCCACTTTTGGCTGGAACTCCGCTTTAGAGTTTCATGGTATAACATCCTGAACAAATTTAGTTACTATTTGACACCCAAACCTCATCAAATAAACAACAAATCCTCCTACATTTGTGTCTCATATGTTCCCCCTCCGAGACACTGCAGTCCACTGTGGGAGGGTTTCAGCAGCAAAGGCAGTACTGTCAATCCAGAAACCTGTTGACCGGATTAGTTAGGACCAGGTGCCGATCGACAAGCTACAGACATGTGAAACAGCAGTAACAATGTTGATAACCATATCTCCATAACATTCTTTCATCCTGGTGTAGTACAAGCAGGCACAGCCTACATGAGTGACAACTCTGCTCTGAATTCAGAAGCAGTGCAGCATTATTGCCACATCATCACAGCAAGCATTAGTTGGATTCCAGTGGCAAGACTTGTGTAACCTTTTAGTACTAGGGGGAAAACGGAGTGCAGGCACACTTAATATTCAGTACTTCAGCACAGTTTCTGTTACTTGGAAGCCACTGTTCTATTTCATCTTCTCTTAGCAGCCCAGCTCCCTCTTCTCCTCGTTCCAGCAGTGATTTGTTAGCCGTTCAACCTTCTAATTTCCAATGTAAATGCAGAGCAGGTGCGCCTTGTGTTGGGATTCAAGGTGAGCTTAGCTGCTGAGAGAAGAACAACTTCAGTGATTTGACTCTGAACATTGAGAATGAATTGTTTAATAGCGCCTACAGCTACAGAGGTTAGTGAAAACTTAAAGCGGAGTTCCACCCATTTTAATACGTTGGATTACTTTTACCAATGGAAACTTTTTTTTTTTTTTGCTAGTAAATACCTTATTTTCTTGTTTATTCCTCCTCTCCTCACTTCCGGGTCCGATCGGCGATGACGTCATTCGGCGATTCGCAGTGTGTGCTGGGATGTATTCCATGCTAGAAATCTCGCAGTATTACCCAGGAGCTGAGCTGTACTGAGCCGTGACCTGCCCCGCCTCCGCCCGTCTCCTCTGTGAGTTGTACTGTATGCATTGTATTCAGCCCGTGCTCTGCCCTGCCTCTGCCCCGCCTCGCCTCCTCTGTGAGCTCGGTGAGGATATAATGCTTTCAGTCCTCGCTCACTGAGAGGAGGCGGGGCAGAGCACGGGCTGAATACAATGCATACAGTACAACTCGCTGAGAAATTCTTTTATATATTGCCAGAGATGAGAAATGTTAGAGGCACCACATCCCTAAATAGAGGTAGATACAATAAGAGGGGCAAAGAGGGACTTTAAAGGTGCAAATGATGGAGAAAAATCTGGGTTCTCATAAAAAATCACATTTTATTGTACATGAAGGACCAAGGACATAACAGACAATACTTTAAAATGGTAAAAGCACAAGAAAGCACTCGATTATGTCAACTCTACATGTTTCGCCATCTTCAGAATAGCTTCTTCAGGAGTTTGATAGACATGTCTCGAGAGTGAACATTCTAAATTTACAAAAGAAAAGAATGAGAGTAACAAGACAAAAAAAAGGGCATATATGCAGCTCCTGGGTAATACTGCGAGATTTCTAGCATGGAATACATCCCAGCACACACTGCGAATCACCGAATGACGTCATCGCCGATCGGACCCGGAAGTGAGGAGAGGAGGAATAAACGAGAAAATAAGGTATTTACTAGCCAAAAAAAAAAAAAAAAAAGTTTCCATTGGTAAACGTCGTTTTAAAGGGGATTTCATACATCTAAAGTTACGAAAATGGGTGGAACTCCACTTTAATTAAAGCTCAATTATTGCTTTCTAATTTATCCAGGCCACCAGTTTATTTGAAAATAGATACAGAATAACCCTTATTTTACCAGTATGCTACTGTGGATTTCTGTCCATCGTGGCCCCAGACAACCTTTCACCATTACATAATAGTATAGGTGAATAGCAATACATTTTATGTAGAATTCAATTTATGGTTTATTTCTTCAATTTAGCTGTTTCTGCAGCGGTAAGAAGCTTCTCAGAAATAGTGTTCATTTTGCAGCCATTAGGATCTAAGGAACCAGACAGACTTTACAGATTTCCTTCTGTATGCACATTTGTCACTGTAGTATGTAATCCGGGCTGCATTGGCTATAACCCAGCAATAATCATAATGTCAGTTGACATATATTATTGATGCCACCCTGATATCTATTACTATTCTGATCTTTTATGAGATTCTTCCAATATATCTGGACAATGCACTCCATTAAGTCTGATAATTCAGTCTCGCCCATGAAACCTTAGAACTTTCATCCTTTACAGTGTTGTACGCAGTCCTATGTCTATCCACTGCAGCCATTGCTGTGTTAGATTTTAGGGCTCTGTTCTTGCTGCCTCCTGTATATCTCTGATTCTGTTGCAGTGAGAGGCTGCGGGTTTTATGCTGTTATTGAGTGACCCCCGTCTCAGAGACATTCCTCGTTATGAATAGTGAAGATTGCTTGTTAAGTGGAGAGAGGCGCTGGGCACATTTCATTCCGGCTCCTTTTGTGTTTTTCCTCTTGCTCGGTCTCTGCATGGACGCTGCCAGCCTCCCATTAACACTGGAGCCAAATGACTGTCAGCTGGATCCTCCACTTCCTATTTCTCTGCGCATTTAATGAGTTTGTATTGTGCTGGACTCTGTGCTCAACCCTTTCCTATCCAGCCTTTGTGAAAACTGGCAACCTGGTGATTATCAAAGAGAGAGAGAGATAGACAAGGAAAAAGAGTATGTAGAATCCTCCCAGTGTCTAGATGAAGGTCCGGTATTTTTGTACCGACTGTTCCCCCTCCTAGCACTTGCAGGTATATATATATGTATGTATGATATATTTGAAGATAAAATAGAGCAGAAGAAAAGGATTGGGCATTATTTAATGGTACAAAGCGGAAAATGTACAATGCCCCCTGGGTACCATTCCAATGCATCCCTATTAAATACAGTTGTGACAAACATCAAGGTGGCTATAACAGGCTGATGTATCTTGGTAAGTGGTAGAAACCAAATGCAAAATGGATTTTGGTGTCTTTTGTACAAGGTGGGGGTGGTATGGGCTTGAAGACATATGCTCTAGTTGCGGAAGCATTTCAATGACTTTCTGTTCAGTTATACTTGGCTTTTAAAACTCTCCCAGTGAAGGGGTTTGCTGGCAGGAACATTGTTAGTGAATAGAACAGGGGCAATGTAGACACTGCAGGCAACTTTTCATGGCCATATAAATCAAGAGTTAAATATGTCAGAATTTTAAAATAAAACATTGAAATGCAAATAGGTAACAACCTACCAATTTAGTAGTAGTAGTAGTTTATTTTCGATTGATAACCTTACACTCTAGCACAATCCTGTTGGTAATCTGAGAATCCCCTACATTTAAGGAGAGCCTGAACGCACACACTTGACGGCTTCTTAATATCTTTCACAGTAAGCAAAAAAAGTAACAAAAAAAGACCCTTTGAGGTGGTCTCTGAATTCTGGCTACACGGGGTATGAAAGGAGACTCCTGTATCAGTAATCTGCTTGAATATTCTGAATGTAGTGAAGGTGCGTTGTTTGATAGCATTCGTAGCTCAACGATTGGTTTCACTCGTTGTCTGAAGTTGTTCTTTAAAGCGGATTACTCGGTTAATAGGGGGCGTTTTATTAAGAAAATTTTATGTTCCATAATGGATCCTGAATATCATTAAACAATCACTGCAAACCCAAGTCTCCCGACTGAGGTTACCAAAGTTTAATTCCTGAGGTGATGCCCTGTGTCTTGCTTTTGTAAAGAAGGAAGTTGGCTGCTTAAATGTGATATCCTGTTTTTTAACTCCTGCTGTTTCAGATATATTGCGGTTTGAAGGATTACACAAGATATACTAAAGTAGAAACTTGATAGCAATCCTTGGCCTACTAATTCTGACATACAAGTTGTCTACAGGTGCCACCCAGCTATTGCTTTTATGATGCCTGGTTCACTTGATGCTTACTTGATTTACATCTGGTTGTGTTTGTAACCTCCTTATTTTACAAGAGATAGGTTGGCCATACGCTATACAATTTTCTTACTCAATTGTCTTTAGATTTACCTTAAACTTATGTAGTGCAGGTAAATAACAATAGGGAAAACCACACTTAAAGTGAAGGAACATCAGCAGCGCAAAAATAAGTGAATATAGTAAAACCAAAAAAATATATACATGTACCAAAAAAGTGTGTGTGTATATGTGTGTGTGTGTGTGTGTGTATATATATATATAATATTGCGAGACCAAAAAAATCAATAAATGTCCAAACTTATTGCACATTCCCGTAAGTGAAGAAAGCTTAATTCAGTGCGTCATCAAATAGAAGTAAATGGAGGATAACTAAATCACCAAAAGTCCACCACTACTGTGAGACATCCAGTACCACTCCCATCAGATGGACACGCACCACATATGTATGCCCCCCCCCCCCCCATTTGCATGGTTTGGGCAATTTATTAGCACAAGGGCTTTATATCAATTATTTAGTGGAAGTGTCTGCCTGATTGCATACAAATTAAGTGTTTAGGTTTGACCTCATATTATATGGTTTAGGTAAATCTAAAGAAAAATTGTACAGGAAAATTGTGTAATATATGGCTAGGAAACACGTTCTGCAGTGATGGCAGAGAGAGAGAATTATGGAAATGAATATGTATATTGCTTTTACCATGGAAAAAGTCTCACTTGAACTGGTATCCATGTTGCTGAAGGCCACTGGACAGTATGGTGATAGTATTATCCAGTGACATTTAGCTGTGGTTCGGGAAAGAGCTGATGACTTTTGTGAGTCTCTTGATGTCCTGAAGAAATGTGGCCAGTTTTTTTATTATTGTAAAACAACTCCCATCATGCCTTGCTGAGAACCCATGTTTCTTTTTTTGTAATATAATAGATTATTTTCCCCTTCTTAAGAGTTCCTGTTCTTTATTAAGAACTCTGTAGGGGACTGAACCAAGGAAGTTTCCTGCTGACAAACCTTGGAATCCTGGAGGGGCTTTTTGTTTGCATTATAATGTGGAAATGATACTAAATGTTTTCAGCTGCGAATTGGAGAACAATGCACTGGAATTAATGAACAATCCTGTCCTTTGCAGCTTCATGTCTCTTCTGGAAAGCCTGTGTTTTATCTAGCCACACATATACTGTACGCTGTCCAGCGGGGATGAGGCTGGAGACACTGGTGTGTCATTTGGGACCATCCACCCTGCTATGAGCCTGAGTATTACATGTGTTTCCTGTTAACTGCTGTTGCTACTGTATTACGGTTCAGAAGTACAATGGAGACTCAGACAGGATAAAATAAACCAGGTGGTGATTCTTCAGAAAATTCCAGTGGGATCAGTCACTTCACTTTTATCCTGTGTGATGCCTGTATCCTTGACTATATTTGCCCTGGTGGGCAGGGGGCACACATCTGAAGATATTACAGCTGGGTATCAGCTCCGTAGTGTTGTAGCAGATGCTAACTTCTCGCTCATGAACAGATACTCAGGTTTACAGTGTGCTGACTCCTGTTGTCTGCTGGAAGTGTTGCTGTAATAGGAATGATGGCCACTTGGGCACATCTTTGCTAAAGACATCATATGTGGTGGTTGGCAAATTGTAAAAATTAAAAAATTAAAATAAAAACCAGGCTGAGCTCAACCGCAATATTGCAAAAGTACAATGTATCCCTAAATTGATGCATATGGTTAGGAGAGCCAGCAAAGTTGCCTGACACGTGTAAAAATTAAGAAAAATAATTTTATTAAACACTTACAACCTAGACAATACAAAAACCAGCTATCTAATAAAACCAATCAATACTTCAGAATTCCTGAAATGATCCTTTGGTTGGATATATTCCCAGACTGGCATTTGACTGAATGTCTTTCAAAGTTCATCCTCTTATAGAGTGAGACCAACCCACATATAAGCTATGTTGATGGGCCACTGCATGTGGCTAAATAACATTTTAAGTCTGTGAGGGTGCCCTTTAATGAAATGTGTTTGAAAGCCAACCCCCATATGAGCAGCGTGGAGCTATGGCACATGTATCAAGCATAACTGCAAAACTCCCAGGGAGAAGTGCCGCTGTCCTCACACATAACATTCATATTGCTTGTGGCATGGCACCCCATACCCTCCCTTTGTTGGCAACTAGATCAACACAGGAGAGCTCCTCCAACTGTGTGGTATGTAGTTCATAATTGCCCAGTATGGGAGCCATCAGTTTTGATCAGGAAAAGTTTCCAAGCCATATAGCACTCAAGTAGATAAATTAGTATTTAGCCATCCATGTGGGTCTTGAAAAGCCCAAGCTTGTTCTTCTAGAAAGTGGTGGTTTATAGGTCCATATACAGAGAAACCATAGTCCCTTAAATGGATCCAGGATATAGGGGAGGAGTTATCCCAGAAGCTGGCATCATGGTTGCAAGGCTGGAAGCCTGACCAGTTTTGCCGGTCACACCGGCTGCTTCAGAGGCAATTGTCACCCATCTATGTGGGAAATGTTTGTAAAAGGGTTTTAAGCTCATTTAGAAACATTTCTCTTATAGATGGGGGGCAATTTTCTCTGAAGCAGGCAGTCAGGTTTCCAGCCTTGCTCCCATGATGCCAGCTTGTGGGATACTTCCTCCCCTATCTCCTCCATACATTTAAAGGATTATGGCTTTTCTCCATATGGGCTTATAGACCACCACAAGACCTTTCCCAAAAGCAAACCGCAGGCACACCAGAGGTGTGTGAACCGGCTCTATTGCGAGCCGGGCACACTCGCATGTCATGTGAATTGGATGCGGAAAAACCCGCATCCAGTTCGCATTAGTGTGAACATGGCCTAAAATGCAATATATGGCAAGGTGTAGGTCTGATCACCAAATCAATATACACTGCTCAAGAAATCTCCATTGAGAGGCAGTCACAGGCTCCTGACATGCAAATTGGATTCGGTGAAACCCACATCCAATAGGCACCAGTGTGAGCCCGGCCTAAATGAGCATTTCATGGTTTCCCAGAAGAAGATATATATATATATATATATATATATATATATATATATATATATATATATATATATATATAATTTTTTTTTTTTTAGAAAAGGGACATAACAAATGTTTGCCTTCCTAATTTAGGACAGCGTATAGCTATTTGGCCACACTAAAAAATGAATAAAATGTATCTTGTCCTCTTCAGATGCATATAGCATCCTTGGTTGTTCTAGATTATAAAGGATTGTTGGCCTGCCAAATTTGCATTCTGCCAGTGGACGCCATCACATACACAGGAGGGGTCAATTTCTAAAAGTATTTAAACACCGTTTGTATATTGCTTGCATTACAGAAACCCAGGAATGTAACTGTCTGCCACTGAGTATTTTTCCTTCTGAAAAATGCTAGTTGCCTAGCTGCCATGCAGATTTACTGGTCTGAAACAAGCATGTAGCAAGTCAAAACACCTTCATATTAATACTAATAATGCATGCAAAAGTACCTAAAGGAGAACTACACTGCCTGAGAGAACCACAAACCAAAATTGCTATTTAACACATTTTGTATGATTTAGTGCAAACTCACTCACTCACCCATCCATCCATGTCTGCATGAGTTATTTTGTTAAGAAATCACTTTGAAAAACACACTAGCATTTCTGGCCACGGCCATCTTGATTAAGGGAAGATGATTCATGTAACATGTACTAACTGGCATCCATCTGCCCTTGGCTCAGGCGTACAGGCAGGAAGGTGTATAGTTGAGAAAGCCTTCCTCCTCACCAGAAGACTCCTGGGATGTATGATCATTTGCCTAGACCAGTTGATTGAGAGAGTGAAGTTCTACTTTAAGCTAGAAGATCTGCAGAATGCCCAGGAATCTAGCACTTTTGGGAGGATGTGGAAGCCTACTTCAATTTTTCTATACAAGTTTACGGTCATGTTTCCTACCGTTGCCTTCATGAACTGGGAATGCCACTCCCCCACAGCCCCAAATCTCTGTCTGGTTTGGTATTAAAAGCTCCACCTAACCAGCTGTCATTGCCCTGCCCACAGTTGATGGTTACTAAAGGTCACTGTATGTAATAGCCTAAAATGCTGTATATAAACCCAACAAGAAATGCAGCTTTCCCGTTCTGAGATGCGGTGGCTGCAGTTGCTTTCCTTTTTCCCCCATGCTTTTTGTTTCTTTTATTTTCATCTGATAATGCTGTGCATAATATACCCCTGCCCCTTCAATGTCTACATTTACTTTTCCACAATATCTATGAAGGGACCCAAGGTTTTCACACAGACTGGACTTCAAACATGTCTGCCTTTGTTCATACCCCTTGCAGGGTGGATTGATGGGATCAGTAGCTTACAAAAGATAGCAAAGATTGCGTTAGCTGTCTTTTCAGCACACAAGAAGTGACAAGGATCCGACATTTCTGAATTTCTGGCACGACCAACAGTTATTTTCTGTACTTGCCAAAAATGTTCTTAGCCCAAAAGCGGAAACTAGTGCAACCACCACATATAAGGAAGGAAAGCTGCAATATATTACCTTTTTGTTCTTTGATGTTCTAGGTTTACTGGATCATGTTTAACATATATGTTGGACTTTTAAACCTAAAGTGCATCTAAATCCATATTTTACAATTGGGGATATTTGTTACAGGCAAGAAGAGTTCTCGCTTCCAAACTTTTATTACTTCCTATACTCTGTATAGGAACATAGCATCCTTTCAATTGACTTGGGCTGTTAAATGAACCATGTGTTTAAAAATATATAGATAGCTACTGTATATAGAGATTTATATATATATATATATATATATATATATATATATATATATACCGGACACCTTTTAGGTTCACCTTGCTAGCATCGGGTTGGACCCCCCCTTTTGTCTTCAGAACTGCGGGACACTTTTTAGGTTCACCTTGCTAGTATTGGGTTGGACCCCCCCTTTTGTCTTCAGAACTGCCGGACACTTTTTAGGTTCACCTTGCTAGTATCGGGTTGGACCCCCCCCCTTTTGTCTTCAGAACTGCCGGACACTTTTTAGGTTCACCTTGCTAGTATGGGGTTGGACCCCCCCCCCCCTTTTGTCTTCAGAACTGCCTTAATTCTTCTTGGCATAGATTCAACAAGGTGTTGGAAACATTCCTCAGATTTTGGTCCATGTTGACATAATGGCATCACGCAGTTGCTGCAGATTTTTTGGCTGCACATCCATGATGCAAATCTCCCGTTCCACAACATCCCAAAGGAGCTCTATTGGATTGAGATGTGGTGGCTGTGATCTCATTGTCATGTTCAAAAAACCTGTAGTGAGATAATTTGAGCTTTGTTACATGGTGCATTATTCTGGTGAAAGGAGCCATCAGAAGATGGGTACACTGTAGTCATAAAGGGATGAACATGGTCAGCAACAATACTCAGGTAGGCCATGGTGTTAAAACAATGCTCAGTTGGTACTAAGAGGCCCAAAGTGTGCCAAGAAAATATCCCCCACACCATTACACCACCACCCTGGACAGTTGATATAAGGCAGGATGGATCCATGCTTTCATGTTGTTTACGCCAAATTCTGACCCTACCATCTGAATTTTTCCAGCTGGAATTGAGATTCATCAGACCAGGCAACATTTTCCAATTTTCTATTATCCAGTTTTGGTGAGCCTGCGTGAATTATTGCCTCTGTTTCCTGTTCTTAGCTGACAGGAGTGGCACTTGGTGTGGTCTTCTCCTGCTGTAGCCCATCTACTTCAAGTTTTGATGTGTTGTACATTCAGTGATGGTATTCTGCAGACCTTGGTTGTAACAAGTAGTTATTTGAGTTACTGTTGCCTTTCTGTCATCTCAAATCAGTCTTCCCATTCTCTTCAGACCTCTGACATCATCAACAAGACATTTTCCTCCACACAACTGCCACTCACTGGATGTTTTCCCTTATTCGGATCCTTCTTTGTAAACCCTAGAGATGGTTATGTGTGAAAATCCCAGTAGATCAGCAGGTTTGTAAATACTTAGACCAGCCCCTGTGGCACCAACAATCATGCCATGTTCAGAGTCACTTAAATCCCCTTTCTTCCCCATTCTGATGCTCAGTTTGAACTTCAGCAAGTCGTTTTCACTGCATCTAGAGGCCTAAATGCATTGAGTTGCTGCCATATGATTGGCTGATGTAGCAATTTGTGTTAATTAAGCAATTGAACAGGTGTACCTACGGTAATAAAGTGGCCTGTGTGTGTGTGTGTGTGTGTGTGTGTGTGTATATTATATATATACTACTTTTTTGGTGAATGGCACATTCCATCAAACCAGTTTGTTGCTTCGTTTCCTGGAAAGAAAATGTTTCTGGTCTACTGGGTTGGTACAGGGGGTGAAAGTGACGTATGCGCTGCCGTCAGATATGGGTTTCATTTTGTCTCCTGGCATATGAGGGAGGAATTGATGGCTGTTTTCACCTAGTGAGAAAGGTGGAGAGATATTTGCACCATGTCGTGTTGTGACGTATGCGCTGCCGTCAGGGGTTTAATTTTGTCTCCTGGCATATGAGGGAGGAATTGATGGCTGTTTTCACCTAGTGAGAAAGGTGAAGAGATATTTGCACCATGTCGTGTTGTTTTTATCGTTGCCCCTTCCTGGGACCAGAGCCGGCTCTGTGAATAACTAGAGAGGACACATTGTAAAGTGCCTGCGGCTGCGCTTCACGGTAGTACGGGGGGAACGTGCTGCTTCACATTAATGTCACTGATCCAGTCACATTTTGGCATGTACAGGCTCTGCCGTTTTGGAGGAATGTTTCTTGATCATTGATCTAACACGATTACATTACCTGGCTGGGAGACTTTAACATGGGCGAGGATATGGCGGTGCGTACATCAGATGACCAGAGATGAACTTCCAGATGACACTTTTTCTATGTATTCATAGATATCATGACTTTTTTCACAATCCACACTGTACTGCTCGTTTTTACACAGCTACAAGCTCTGAAGACAATTTAGGATGGAGCTTTTCTGCCACATTTTTTACTGCAAGGCAATACAGAGCAATTATCAACTGTAAATGATTTATATAGCATATATTGGGGTTATTATTCATTGGCATACCATTGCCATACCAATGTCTCTACATCTAAGACCAGTAGTCCCTGCAAACATTTTGTTTTAAGACAGGACAGGGTAATGGTCAGTTATAGAACTCATAATTGTAAGTTGTTCTTCCTTAAAGCGGTGTTCCAGCTGGGGGAAAAAAATAAGTCAGCAGTTACAAATACTGTAACTGCTCACTTTTAATATATAGACTAATGATGGTGAACCTTGGCACCCCAGATGTTTTGGGACTATATTTCCCATAATGCTCATGCACACTCTGCAGTGTAGTTGAGCATCATGGGAAATGTAGTTCCAAAACATCTGGGGTGCCTAGGTTCCCCATCACGGATATAGACACTTACCTTCCCAGGGAACCCGCAATGTCCGCACCCCAGCTGATTTTTTGATTGGCTGCCGGGTGCTGCCGCCATCATTCGTTCTAAGTCGGCTCCCTACTGCGCATTGTAATTGGTTCGGCGACGGGGGAAGAAGGAGGGGGCTGAACACCTGAGCAGCGCTGTCTCCTGGAAGTGGGGAAGGGTACCCGTCAAAAGCAGGTACCCCCCCCCCCCCCCCCGGAAGGAGCCAAATGAGGAATCAGATGAGCGGAAGTTCCACTTTTGGTTGGAACTCCGCTTTAAAGGGTTTGTAAAGTCAGAAGGGTTTATATCTTAATGCATGCTAAACCTTCTGTGTGCAGCAGCCCCCCCCCCCCCCCCAATGTTTACCATTCATGATCCAGCGATGTCCACAACTGTCTAACCCGTCCGGGACACCCCTCCTCATTGGCTAAGACACAGCAGCGGCACCATTGGCTCCCGTTGCTGTCAATCAAAGTCAGCCAATGAGGAGAGAGAGGGGGTGGGGCCAAACTACAGATTCATGTCTGAATGGATACACAAAGTTGTGACTTGGTTCGGATGCCCCCATAACAAGCTGCTTGCTGTGGGGGCACACAGAGGGAGGGGCCAGGAGAGCCGAAGAGGGACCCGAAAAGAGGAGGATCCAGGCTGCTCTGTGCAAAACCAACTGTAAGTATAACATGTTTGTTATTTTTTTTTTTTTTTAAATGATCACTTTAGGCCTGTATAGGCTTTAAAAATGGAACCAAACCCCCCTCTCCTTTTCATCAATGGAAGCTGCCATCTTAGCCTCAGTTTGATGTGAAGCTGCCATAGTGCTGCACATGTGATCAGTTATGACACCAGCCATTTGATGGTTTGACAGTTCGGATGAGAGAATAAGCAAATTTGACAGTTTCATTCCTGACATGCCTTGAATGTAACTGTTTTTTGAACCTGCTAAATCAGTGGGTTTAGTTCCTCTTTAAAGTATCCTTCCTCCTTGTTGGATAGGCTCCAGGTTTACTTGCTTCCATGGCAAAATTGAATAACTGTTGATATTTTTAAACAATTTCCATTGATCAATTGCAACCGAAAACTGTGTCCGGATCACCCCTGTAAAGATTTAAACAGCCGCTATGGGGGGGCTGTTAACAAAAATCCTGGTCCAGACCTCTGTATTGGTCCCCAGTCACCATATAACTGGAGGTAACAGACAAATATATATATGAAAGTTGCTTTACCTACCTAAAGGTGTTTTTTTTTCCTTTCAGTCTTGAGATTTGCACAGCTGAATTGCAAAACACAGCCTAGTGCAGTGATGGTCAACCTTGGCACCCCAGATGTTTTGGAACTACATTATCCATGATGCTCATGCACTCTGCAGTGTAGCTGAGCATCATGGGAAATGTGGTTATAAAACATCTGGGGTGCCAAGGTTGACCATCACTGGCCTAGTGAATGGTACCACTTAAGGTGTGTACAGATGGATTGAAATCAGCCAGTTAAGCAGCTGCAACTGATAGTGTCAAAATGGGGAGGATTCCATCCACCTCACTTGTTTGGATAGGGGAATCCATTTTTCTCTTGCGTCCTCTGACAGTCGCTGCCCGATGGTATTAGCCTTCACTAATGGGTAATGGCGCCCTCTGCAGGAGCAAGGTTTTTATCCAGCTTGCCATGTGTGCCCAGTTTAACAGTGGTGTGCTATCTCTACCAGAAACATGAAAGATTTGAAATGGAAGACCGCACTCAGGTTGCTGTTTTGTTGAAATCAAAAAAGTTTTTCCATTATTCCTCAAAATAAAAATGGACAGACAGCGTACAAGCAGACATGTCAGGTTGACGCGTTTCACGACATTATTAGTCGCTTACTCATAACCAGTGTGGTTATGAGCAAGCGACTAATAATGTCGTGAAACACGTCAACCTGACACGTCTACTTGTATGCTGTCTGTCCATTTTTATTTTGAGGAATAAAGCAAAAACTTTTTTGATTTCAACAAAACAGCAACCTGAGTGCGGTCTTACATTTCAAATCTTTCATGTTTCTGGATGACGGATCCGACCTGCACCAGGTCTGAGACATACACCTGAGTGGCTCCACTCTTTTGTCTCTTGTGCTATCTCTACCCCCAGCCCGCTCACTGGAAAGTGAAAGAGCAGCAGCAGACTGATAAGATTCTCCCTCTACTCTCACCACCTAGTCCGCCCCCTCTTTTCCATATGGGATGCTGTTTTAAAGGGGAAAGTCAGAGGCGGATACAAGGTCAAATCCATGTACCTACAATATTTTACAAAAAAAAATACATTGAATTCCTTCTTTATCACGGAACTGTATTTCTAAATACTGAGCTGCATTATTTTGTGCATTGTCTGAAGTTCATCCTTAAAGAGGTTGTAAACCCAAACATTTTTTATTTTATTTTTTTCAACAAGAAAGAGAAACACATAATGAGCTAGTATGCATCGCATACTAGCTCATTATGAAATACTTAACTTAGAACGAGCCCCCCCCTTGCCGCCCGCTTACCTCTATGACGGGCAACATGTCCAGTCGCCTGCCTTCCGAGATCGCGGCATCCGGCCATCTGATTGGCCGGAGCCGTGGTGATGTCACTCTGACGGTCACGGCACAGGGCTCTGAAGGAATGGCACCAGCGGCCGTTCCTTCAGAGAGCATGCGCCAGTGATGTCACTGGCTGCATGTAAGGTAAATATCTCCTAAACGGTACATGTTTAGGAGATATTTACAGTACCTATAGGTAAGCGTTATCATAGGCTTACCTATAGGTAAAAGTTACAGAGGAGGGTTTACTTCCTCTTTTTAAATATAACTAAGCCCTCTGCAAAGTAATTTCCACAGTTGATCTCTAGGAATTAGCCAAAATCTACCCTTTTAGTTACCCTTTGATTAAATGGTATAATTCACAGTGTGTATGTGTCTGCATTTAGGTGCATTCAGTTTAGCTTTGTTACAAGAAAATAGAATAGAAATCGAGAACTTGATCTAGGAAGCATAAAGTTTTGTTCTACTTCCCATGTAAAGTAAACCAGACACAGGAGGGGTCCGTGTTTATGTAAAATATTCGGTTTCTATGCTCTTCTATATTGTGCCGAGCTCAGTGGATCTGACCTAATGAAATCACTCCATCCATAAAAAGAAGACAGCCCTGGGGTATTCAACAAGTGATAGATGATAAAACTGCCACTTTTTTTTTTTTTTTTTACACATTTTACCGCACAATGGGACAAATCGGGCCTATTTTTCTCCAAGGTGTCAGTTTAGAGGTAATTAGTTTACACACGCTACATTCCAATAAGAAAAACCACTGGTCCATAGACATTGTTCACTAATGTGTCATTTTTGTGGTAATTCTTTTACAAAGAACAAGCTATTGAGGCAAAGATTGGCGGTATTCAAAGAGCTAATTCTGATTTTGTGGACATTGTTCATGTGTATGTTCACCAATTGTTCAGCATCTTTGAGGCTCTCCAGCTGCAGTTTTTCAGTGATTCATTTTCTGACAACACATTGTCTTCCCGGAGTACAAATAATGGCAAAACATCAAAATCTCCCTGAAAACAGACACCACTTACAAAAAGACACCCCCCGGAGTATTTGATGACAAGTTTATTGTAAAACCTGGAGTGTCTCTTCTTCTGATTTTTACGATAATATGATGGGACAGAAAACAATATTTCAAACTAAATGAAATTCGGTATAAACCTAGCCAAGCAATTTATTGCTCCTATAAATTAAGATTAACTGATCGACATAAATTTGTTAACCAATTAATTACCTATAAACCCAACTTAATATATTTGTTCAAAAAATTATTTTCCTGCATTGTTTATACTGAAATAAGTCGTAACCACTTAAGCCCCGGAAGATTTTACCCCCTCCTTGACCAGGGCCTAGTTTGCGATTCGGCACTGCGTGACTTTAACGGACAATTGCGCGGTCATGCGACGCTGTACCTAAACTAAATTGACATTCTTTTTTTCCCACAAACAGAGTTTTCTTTTGGTGGTATTTGATCACCTCTGCGATTTTTTTTGATCATGCGCTGTAAACAAAAAAATAGCGTCAATTTTGCAAAAATAACAATATTTTTCACATTTTTTTATATGAAATTCCCCCCCAAAAAATGTAAAAATCTAATTTTTTTTTAAAATTTTCGGCCAATTTGTTTTATGCTACATATGTTTGGTAAAAAAAAAATCGCAAAAAGCGTATTTTGATTGGTTTGCGCAAAAGTTATCGTGTTTACTAACAAAGGGAAAGATTTTTGTCATTTTTGTTGTTTTTTTTTTTTAAACGAGTAATGGTGGCGATCTGCGATTTTTTTTTTTTTTTTTTTTTGCGGTACTGCGACATTGCGGCGGACAGATCGGACTCTTGACTGACATTTTTGACACTTTTGGGGTTACCAGTGACATTACTGCAGTAATCAGTGCTATACATATGCACTGTTACTGTAAAATTTACACTGGCAGTGAAGGGGTTAACTGTATTGGAGAGGGAGGGGTTAAGTGTGTCCTAGGAGCGTGCTTCTAACTGTGATTGGACATGGCTACTGGTGTAAGAACAGAGATCAACGGTCCTACATAGTAGAACCGTCTGATCTCCATTCTTACACAGGGAAGAATGACAGGCGGCTTTGTTTACATCAGCCGCCTGCCTTTCTTCCGGTGTCACGGACGATCGTGAGTGCCCGGCGGACCCGATGGCACACGCACGGGGGGGGGGGTCCGTGACCGCGCGGGAGCGCGCCTCTAGCTTCTCCATAGAAGCCTCACAGGCTAGCGACGTACACCTACGTCGCTCTGCCTGTGAGGGGCTGACCGCCACAGTAAATAGTCGTGCGGCGGTCGGCAAGTGGTTAAAGTGCTAGTTCACTTTTCCACAGAACATGAGAAGGGGAACAAACTGACAAAACCCTCTAAACATCCTCTGGTCCTTCTGCACCTACCTCCTTGGATGAATATTTTCTGCTGCCAGTGTAGTGGTCCAGGCATTTAATAAATTTAGTTAATAGTATCATAATGGTCTCAGTGGTTAGCATGCATTGATCAGCATTGGTATGTGACTGAGCTGACCAATGTAAATTGGAAGAAAGAAGGGTGCAGAAGAGCACCATTTTCAAATGCCTGGATTGCTACACCAGCATGCATGAACAGCATACAATAATCATCTAAGGTGGTGAGTGCAGCAGGGATGGGGGAATTCGTGTTTCCTCTTTTGTTCATTGACAGACACAGCTCCTCTTCTTAATGACCGTAGGGTTATGCTGCCCCCTACAGGAGTAGGACACTAGGCAGAGAAAAGCTTAAAGCGGAGTTACGGCCACAAAAAAAAAAATTCAATGAACATACCCCCGGGACAGTCAGGGCTAGTACATTCCACAATGGCTAGCCTCTGATCTGTCCCGGTTCGCACTTACCTTTTAGAAGAAATACTCACTTTTAAAATTTCTTCTCCAGCACTGCCATCTCAGGTGTGGGCAGTTTGAAGCCAGCGTGATCCTCTTCTGCATCCTCTTCTGTCCTCTTCGGTCCCATGATGCACTGTGCCAGCCCTGCCGTCACTTCCGGGGCCACAGCGTCATCCCTGCACAGCTTCTGGGCATGCCCAGAAGCTATTTAGCAAGGTATGACGCGCCTGAACCGGAAATTACGTCCGGGCTGGTGCAGGCGCATTGATTCCTGGGAGCGATGACGTTCAGCTCCCAGGAATCATTGCAAAGCGGAAGTGACGACGCGGGCCGCGCGGCCGAGGGAGGAAGTGGAAGAAAGGTGAGTATTTTTTTTTCTGCAATTACAAGGTAAGTAAAAAAAAAAAAAAATCGTAACTTCCCATTTCTTTTTTAGGTGACAAATAGGAAGCGGATGGCCCAAAATCGACTATGTCGATTTTGTGCCTGGAACTCCGCTTTAAGTACGCCTATGGGGCAGTCCCTGGGGGTATACTCCCACTTCCTGCTATAGATAGTCAGTTTTTTTCCTGCCTTGTCGGGAGTAATGACCTAATTCCTTGCTGGGATCTCTAGTCCTAGCTATTTTTTTCTTTGTAAATGGAGTTTTTTCCTTTTATTATTTTGTTCCTGTGAGAATCTACTATTAACTGCCGGACTGGGCAACGAAAGCGGTGTCCGACAATGAACATCAGAGAAATGGATTTTACAGTCAAAAATCCCATTTTTTTTTCATTCATCAAGTAGTCTGGCCATAGACCAGTCGAGTTTCGAGTGATTCCGGGGTCAGAAAAAAATTGAGCTTTGGGTGGCCCTGCAAGCACGACTCAGCTTGACAAAAGTCAGTTTAAAAATGTACTGGCCTAGGTGGAAAGTTGTTGACCAAACGCTGACTATGTCCAATAAGATGTAGTCACTATTCAGCAGTGCCACTGTATTAATGCAGTAGCCAGCTGTGAAGATCCTTCCATCTATGCTGTTTAGTGTGATTGGGAGAATCAGTAGATTTTCTTCAATTCATCCAGCTGTGTATGGCTAGCTTCTCTTGTGATCACAGTGATGGTAATTACATTGCCGGGAATTGTAGTAAATGGCCTCTAATCCACTCTTAGGGACTCCTTGGTCTCTCTATGGTGCTAAGCATAAAATAAAGATGTCATTTTAGATATTCCTTCACCTGAGAATTTGTGTTGATCTACAGATAAATAGCAGTACAGGGATTGCAGTGGTTCTTTCTAAAGTCAGCTATAGATGGAGCAGTTTTCTGTCCTGCAACCTTTGGTTGAATCCCTCCCATGGAGACATTGTGTTCTCCTGGCTAGCAATAATCACATGTAAAATCTGACAGGCTGGTTGTACCCAAGTTAATCAATCAGTCTTGGCCTTACATGGTTTGAATCTTGGCTGGTCCCTGCTGAACTGGCCAAGATTCAAAGCATCTTTGGCTGGCTTAAGGCAGGCCATATAGATGGTGCAATTTTCTTTTCTGCAACCATGGGGGAATCTCTCCAGCGGGGGTACAGGGATCTCTTCCTGCCGAGAGAACACAGTGATTATTGCTAACTGCAATAACCACTCTCAGTAATTATATGTAAAAATCCAACATGCTGGTTGTATCAAGTTTGATCAATGGACCGGCTTGGGTACAATCAGTCTGCCCATAGAGGGTTTGAATCTAGGCTGTTTCCTGCCCAGATTCTGGCCATCTATGACTGACTTAAGCTTGCAGTATGATGCCTCCTATTATGCTGAGAGTGCATGCAGGAAGGAACGCACTTTAACTTATAGTTTAATGGGTTGTCATCCTTTTTATATGGTGCCCTAATACACATTCCAGTAAAAAAATAAATGTTCCTGTGCTACAGAGCACCACAAAACACAGATGCAAATGATTTGTGCATTGTGCCATGCCGTGCCAGAATGGTATAGAGGTGTTTTTTCTTGCACTGAGGCTCATTTAAGATCAGTTCAAGGTAAATAAGCTGCCTTAAGCCCCGTACACACGATCAGAATACTGTATAAAAAATAAAAAAAACAATTTCAAAGCGATCATACACTAATCTGATCATTGGTAAACCGCTATCGTGCGAAATTTTCGAACACGAAAATTGTTCAATGATACCAGATCGTAAGATTTTCATTTAATCCCTGCAATTTTCGTCCGAAAATACACTACAACACATTACATCACTTAAAATTTTTATTCTGTCGTACGAGAATTTTCGTAATTTAGTAACCTATTAGTTTTCAATATGGAGATTAGTATCCAAAGAAAAAAAAATGGAGTTTCGTTTATCCGATAATCTTGCACCGCATCCTAGTCTTAGGTGTGAATTGGCTCTTATTGTTGGGGAGGGAAGCTTTTTTTATGTGTCCCCGTTACTTCGTCATGTGATGTAATCCTAATTCACTTCAACCACTGGGGATTCACGGAGAGGTGTCCTTGCTCTGTACTCCAGTTGATTTATTCCAGAACTCATCTGCTCATACCCTCTGCGTAATAAGTGTGGGGAGCAGTACGGGGACCCTGGTCTAAAGTATAGAACTTTGACAATTATAGCTATAGCACTGTATCAGATCAAACTGTGTAAAATGTCTAATATCAGCAGAGACTTGCCTGTATCAAGCGGCATAGTCATTGGTTCTACATGGTAAAGAATGAGGGCCGAGCAGGTAGAGGTCACCTACATTCAGCACAGGAGAAGGCCATTGAAGACAAATCCAAGGTCACAGTGTCTCTCTGCCACTTTTCTAGGTAGCTCTGCCATGTGTTGTGATTGCGCTGCTTCTCCTTTTCGTAATTGAGCTGTGTGCAAGTCTGCCGAGAGGGAGTGTATTGGAATCTAAATCATGGCCGGTACATGCATAATAAAGGGGCAGCATGATGCATGCTTGTGATTATATCTGTATATGTATTAACAGGCTAAGATGTTGGCATAACAAATCCATATGGTTTTGCTAAAGCATATCAAGACCGTATCATACAGAAGCACATTGCAGGCTGTTATCACACAACATATTACTATTGAAGATCTGCAGCTCGGATGTGTAATATCAGGAGCTGTGATGACTTGACAAGATTAGGCATGGTAATTGTACCCCATGAAGTCTAATTATCAGGTTGTTTATTTTGTTAGTTTTGCAGAAGCCGCCTAGCAAACCCCAGTGTAACATTTATCACTACTGTAGTGCACCTGGGCTTCAAATGTTTTCAGTATCTGCGATGAGTGAAATCTCGTAAGACGCCAGCAGAGTGCTGTCAATAAATAGTTTGTAAAGATTTTTTTTCTTTGGCGTGTGTTTTTGTTGGCATATTTTGAGATTCTTGTTTTCTTACCCAATACCAACTTTACAAAGATGCATTGCTGCAATGCTCCAGAAAAATGTAATCACTTAGGGCTTGGTCAAACTTGTGTGGAGACCTGCAGATCTTCACAAGGGCTCATGGAAAGCAATTGTTTTTGTGTGACCTGTTCACAGTAAGTTGGAGCAGGAAGGTGGGGAAAAAAGGACATGCTGAATTTTTCTGCATCACAATGGAGCTGTCCTTAAAAGCCCGTACACACGATAAGAAAATCGGAAGTAAAATTTCATCCGAGGAACGATCTGCCGATTTTCGGATCGTTAGTATAGTGCTTTCGACAGCCGATTACGGATTTTCGTATGACAAAAACTAGATGTGCAGGCTATACATTTTTTATTGTACGTGAACACAACGTCCGATTTTCGTTTTAATTAGTACAGTTTTCATCCGAAAGAAAAATCATAAGAGCAAGACTAGGCATGCTCAGAAACTAAAGAATACAAACAAAACAATTCAACTCATGACATCACTTCTGAAGTTGAATTCTGTCGTACGAAAATTTTCGTATGAAAGTAACCTCTTCCCTTTACATATGAGACTAGCATGCAACAAAAAACTAAAGAAAATTTGTCCGATAATCTGATCGTGTGTACGAGGCTTTAGAGCCCATTCAGACTAGCGTGACACGACTCTGCACGAATTGGGGAGGCGACTTGTCAGTCCCGTGCACCACGACTTCGGAGTGACTTGCAGGGACTTCACATAATGGAAGTCTATGCAAGTCGCTCCGAGGTCACCCCAAAGTAGTACAGGACCCTTTTTCTAAGTCGGAGCGACTTGTGTCGCTCCTATTAGAATGGGTCCTGTACTACTCAATCGGCCGCGACCGAGCGCGACTTGTCAGGCTGACAAGTCGCCTGACAAGTCGCGCTAGTCTGAATGGGCTCTTATTCTCTTTCCATCTGTGCATTTCGATGCACCGCAGTGGAGCTGCAATGTATATAAATAAATAAAATGTCACTTTATGACATATCAATTGAGCTAAAAAAAAAAAATGCATCTTGTGGTGTTAAAACACAAGACTTCACCAAACCATGTTTTTTCCAGCATAGGTAGGACTTTTTCTTTGAGTAATATATTAAAGACACCAGAAAATGTATTTTATATATTTTATTTACTTTTGAAAACTTCTTTCTGTAGACATCCAAAAGCCCTGTGACTTATGCTGGGATCCATCTTGGATGTGATGTCAGCAGCCACCGCATATTCGGAGCTATCACTCAAGTGACACTCTATAGCAGCCATTCTTAACCAGGGTTCCTTCAGAGATGTCTAAAGCCCCGTACACATGCACCAAATGTCGGCCGAACGATCGGCCGTCTTTTGTCTGGTGCTGTCCTGTTGGTGCTAAAGACTGCACACGAATTTTGTCGGCCAACAACAACCGTGATGGTTAACTTTCCGTGTGTTTTTTCTTCTCTGAGCATGCCCAGTCTTGCTCATCTGCTGTTTGTCGGCCGAATTCTGTACTGACTGGCAAACAATCGGCCATTCTGGTGACGGCCAACAAAAATGTTATAGTCTGAACACCAGATTTTGTTCGGCCGAAAAGTCGCAGTCGGAAACCTCATACTAACAAGCCCACAATCGGCTGATCGGACGTTGGCCGAATATTTACGGCCGACAATCGATACGTGTGTACGGGCCTTAACACTCCATGTACACGGGACGTTGTTAAAAGTCCCTTGAATACTGGAATTTTTTTTTCTTTTTTAGGACGTTTAAAACGTCTGTTGTGTCGCGTTTGCAACCGCGTTTAGCGGGCGTTTGCGGGCTTTTGCGTTTAAAACCGTTCCTAGAGGTCAAAAAAATCATTCCCCTTTAGAATGGAAAAATGCGAGCGCCAAACGCGGGTCATCGCGTTTGGCTGCGTTTTTGCGTTTGAAACGCCGGGAAACACACGTTCAAACGCAAATAATTGCGTTCCAAAAAACGTCCCTGAACTCGACTGCCTGCAAATGACTGTAAACGACCTGGTGTACATGGACAAATAAGATAACATGTAGGGGCTTCTGAAAAAAACGTCCCAACTGCTCCTAAATGGCCATTTACAACGTCCCGTGTACATGGAGCCTAAGGGTTCCTTGAGCTGCAGCGGTTGACCTACCATCTGATGGTGGCTGCAAAGTTTTAGGGCCACCAACCTTTGGCAGAGCCAGTGGAATGACACCAGAGATTTCCTTATCTGCCAGTACAAGTGGCATTCTGAATACCACTGCAAGGGGGGGGGGGGGGGGGATTGTTGTCCCACCAACAACCAATATTAGGGCCAGTTTTCCCACTAATCCCAGATACATTTGTTTTAGCAGTAGACCCCCAAGAACTGATAATCATTTTGAAAATTCCCGTTGGGTAAAAAGGTTGAAAAAGCTGCTCTATGGTATTCCCCTTCATTTCTCCCCCCACAAACTACATAAAAGGCAGTAGAAAGAGATGGGAGGGGTGGAGGAGCCAGGCCAGCACAGACAGTAATAAGACATAATCAGAAGAGGAGAGGGTTATGTTGTGCAAGGAGGGAGGGGGTTGTGTTATTATTCCTGAAGAAGTAACATTTTCTAGGCTGTTCAAAGGCATATTGCATGTGAATAATATTGTTACATTATGATTTTTTTATGCCATTACCTGCATTTTTTTTTTTAGTTGGTGACAGGGTATCTTAAATTATTTACATATGCATATATTTAAGCAGGGACAAAATTAGAACCAGAATTAATTTGAGCAATTTTTTTTTTCATATTCTTTATTTTAAATATGTCAAACATGTCCCTGACTGCATCCGTCTCTAGATAAATCAAAGCCCATCTGGTCAAACAAAAGTAAATGTTTTTTTTTTTTTTTTTTTCAGATGGCTAGTTCTATAGTCCATTTTTTTTTTTAAACCCCCGAGATGGACATTTCTTTTCTCAGAAAATAAACTCCTAGACTTTTTATAGACATTTCTGTGGTAAAGCAGCCATTTTCAGGGTCACATTCTAGGCAGTGCGCCCAGTCCAGGATGCCATGTCATGGACAGGAACTCGCTAAAAGGCAGACTTCCACAGCTTTCATTTATTGCCTCTCCAGCTTTCATCCTTTAAATTACTACCTATTCATGTTCATTTTGCCCAGAGCCAGACCTAACACTGCTCCAATACCTCAAATGCTAGGACCGAGCATTCCAAAGTAGAAATGAAGCTCTGGATTATAACTATCAATGGATCAATCAGATTGCTATACAGTACAATAACTCTGTTTTTAAGGCTTCTCTCAACAAAAGTGGGGGAGCCCAGTAGCAGGGGGCCCATATTTGAAGATTCATTAGTATAGAAACCAATGAGAGTGCCAAACAAAAGATCTGGGAGTCCAAAAGGTTTATTTTTTTCCAGAATAAATGAAAAGGAAAACTAACAACCTACACTCTCCCTATCACCCGGTCCTTGCTGCACTTCCTTTTTTTTTTTTTCAAATATGAAATTTTTATTGAAACGATCAAAGAGGAGTAACAACAGGATACATATAAAACAACCACAGTAAACAATCCTCCAGCAAGGTAAGGCCAAATGTTAAGAAGGCAATACCATCATAAAAGCAAAGGCACAACTGAGTCATCCGTTAAGTAAAGAGAAAACATCCAAGATGGGCCCCACCGAGGTGGGAAAAAAGCTTAAGACCCTAAATCAGACAATACAGTCAAGGATATTACATTCAAGAGTAAACAAGGTTGTATACAAGTGGTATAGCATGGGGAGGAGAACCTCCACATTCAGTGCATACATAGCGCTACTCGGTATTAGAGGAGACATAACAAGAGGTAGAGAAACCGGATAGTACCATAGCGAGAAGAAAGAGAAAAGGGAGGGAGGGGGGGGGGAAACAAGTAAAATTGGAAAAAGGGAAGACAAGTGGAAAGGAAGGGATGGGGAAGGGGCAGGAGAAGGTGGATGCTGCGCCGGGACAGGCCACCCATCCAAGGGATATTACTCAGCGGAGCTAAGGGCACATCAGAGCTTTCCCCCTATCAGAGACGAGAAACACATTCCAGTATCCCCATATGTTTTTGTATCTGTCTCGTTTGTGGAGCGCTGTGAGGGTCAGGTCCTCCATCTTGTTGATATCCTCCAATCTGCGCATGCAATCACTGATGGAGGGTGGTCTGGCAGTCTTCCAATAGATGCACTTACTTTTTTGGGTGATGAGCTTTTGGTCCCATACAGCTGGTGTTCCATCTTTCCCCCCATTTCTGTAGGGCATAGGTGCTCAACCCTTGACTCTCCAGCTGTTGCGGAACTACAAGTTCCATCATGCCTTTGCTTTTGGGAGACATGCTTGTAACTGTCAGTGGCTTGCAATGCCTCATGTGACTGTAGTTTTGCAACAGCTGGAGGGCCAACAGGTTGAGCAACCTTGCTGTACGGTATCAGGGATGGTTTACAGCTATTCTGATTGGTCAAAGTGGTCACATGCTGGAGCTGACTAATCAGAATCACTCTGATCCTTCCTGATACCCTACAGCAGGGGTGTCCAAACTACGGCCCTCCAGCTGTTCGGGAACTACAATTTCCATGAGGCATTGTAAATCTCTGACATTCACAGACATAACTAGGCATGATGGGAATTGTAGTTCCTGAACAGCTGGAGGTCCATAGTTTGGACACCCCTGCCCTACAGAAAGAAGGGGGAGAAGAGTGGGGATTTCAAACCACTGGACTGCCTCACCAGTTGTGTGGCCACTGACAGCTAATCAACAACCAAGGTAAGTGCAGCAGATACAGGGGGGAAGGGGTGGGGTGGTCTAGGGTGTGGTTAAGTTTTTTATTTTTTTCTGAAAAGGTGAACTAACCCTTTAAAGTCTCATTTACATGAACAGCACTCTCTACCACCTTTCTAAAAAAGTGTTCTATGGGAAATCGAATTTCAGAGAGTATTAGGTGCTTGGTTCACACGCCGCGTCCTGAAAGTTGCACAATTTACAGTGCGACTTTGCCAGGCAAGCTCAGTGCGACATCCATGTGACTTCAGGGAATGCTTGGGTAATCTTCTCTAAGAATATAGATTATCCATTTACCCACGGGGTAAAAAGGTTTCCATTTCTCATTCACAAAGGTGTAGGTGTTCTGACAGCCACTCATCTTCAACACACTATTGGACTTTTAGATATTTTTTTGTCATGTTTTCTGAATTGGACTGATCTTGTATGCACATAACACTTTTTTGTATCTATTGGGAATAGTTTTAGTATCCACATGAATGGTATTCACTTTATTTGGACTTTATCAACCAGATGATTTTATTTATAATTTATTGCTGGATATATATATTTATTATTCACGTTTCACAGATTGCTAATGATACTCAGCTTTGATAGTGTACACAGCAAACCATCTCATATAGGTATGTGTAGGTTGCCTTTTTGGCACATTGCTTCACATAGCGATATATAGATACATTGTATCATTTTTGAACAGTATGGGTGGTGAATCCAAGCACATACACATATACAGCGCCTTCTTTCACTATTAAATCTTCTGTAATATTGGATCCAAATCACATCAATGAGGATGAGAATCAGACTTTAAGGCGACTTCCATTAAAGTCTATGGGCTCAAGTTGGATAGAAGTCTCCTTGAAGTAGTACAGGAACCTTTTCTAAAGTCTGAGCGCCTTCAGTAGTGCTAATTAGGATAGATCTCCTTGACTATAATGGGATTTCACATGTCACACGTCTTGGGGTCAATGAGGAGAAGCCGCTCAGGTGTATGTTCCAAACCCGGTGCAGGTCAGATCCGTCATCCAAGAGTAGAAGAAATCCAAGTTTGAGACCGCACTCGGTATATGATGAAATCAAAGGTTTCTTTATTCCTCATAGATAAAGTAGACAGACAGTGTACAAACAGACGTGTCGGGTTGACGCGTTTCACGACGCTGTAGGTCGATAACTCATAACCACACGGTGAGATCGCAGAAGTCGGCAAGCATTTGTAGATAGACAGACAAATGGGGACAAGGTGGTGTAATCATACACACCCTGAACCAATTAAGTTGATGAAAGACAAATGGGAGCCGAACTATCTGCGATACCACAGTGAAGACAATTAATGACACATAGAATCCCACGAAGGGGAAAACAGTATAAAATTGAGAAAAAAACATATATAGCATTCAATAAAATCACATTTGCATAATAAAGAACCATAAAAACAGGCTGCAAAGATAGGAACACATATAAATATAGGAATTGTCCTTAAATCCCAATAACGAATAAAGAAACCTTTGATTTCATCATATACCCGGAGTGTGGTATCAAACTTGCACACGTCTTGGGGTCTCACAAGTCTAATCCTAAGTCACGGCAATGTGAACCGAGCCAGTAGCAACTGCCAGGCATTCAGAAGGTGATACTGCTACCTCCTTAATGCCCTTTTTTTCAGCCAAAGGAAATTTTCTGTTGAAATGCTGTTGCATTTGGCCTGCAGATGTGGCATAGCTTCATTCAATTGAATAGGTTGCTTTTGGAGGCGGTACTGCCTGCCAAACGTGGCCTGTTGTATACATTTTGACACGGCAGTGTGTACCAATATGGCTGCTGTTCATGTTAACTTGTGGCTTTGTCACTCAGGATGTGGAAAAACGGAGGCTTTACTACCTGACTACCTGAAGCCAAACCCCTTCAGTGTAATATTGATATTTGTTCACAATATTGATATTATGTCAAATATTGGATTATTTATTTATTACTGGTAGGTGGGTTAATAACTCCCAATGTTAGGGTTGGATATTTTGCTTGTGATCCCTTGTTAACCACTTGCCGACCGCCCGCCACATATATATTGTGGCAGCCTGGCTCGGCTGCGCGAATCGACATATGGGTGGTGCTGGGGGGCAAGCACGTGCCAACGGTGGTGCGCTCTTGCCCCTAATAAGAAGCGGGGATGCTTATCCACGGGACTGAGGGCCACGATTGCCGCCGGGCCCCGAGATCGCTCCCCGCTGAGAGAGAAGAACGGTAAGCTGTTGTAAATGCAGCTGACCATTGTTCTCTCTGAAATCACAGAGCGCCTGTGATCCTCCTATATAGGATCACAGGTCTCTATGATCATTTCAGAATTCCCTCCCCCCACAGTTAGAAAACACTCCCCTAGGATCACAATTATCCCTTTAATCACCCAGGTTAACCTTTTTCCTGCCAGTGTCATTATTACAGTAACAGTACATATTTTTAGCACTGCTTACTGTATGTCACTGGTCCCCCAGTGTCAAAAAATGTCAGGGGTCCGATCTGTCCGTCGCAGTGCCGCAGCCCCGCTAAAAATCGCAGATTGCCACCATTACAAGTAAAAAATTAAATAAATAAAAATGACATAAATCTTTCCCCTAATTTGTAGACACTTAGAATAACTTTTGCGCAAACCAATCAAAATACGCTTATTGCTATTTTTTTTTAAACCAAAAAAATGCAAAAGAATACAAATTGGCCTAAAAGGATTACAATTTTTGATTTTTGATTTTTTTTTTTTTTGGGAATGTTTATATAGCAAAATGTGAAAAATATATATTTTTTTCTTCAGAATTCTAGCTATTTTTTTGTTTATAGCACAAAAAATAAAAATTGCACAGGTGATCAAATACCACCACAAGAAAGCTCTATTTGAGGGAAAAAAGGACATCAATTTTATTTCGGTACAGCTTTGCAAGACCGCTAAATTGGTCAGTTAAAATATCGCAGTGCCGAATCACAAAAAAATGGCCTGATCATTAAGGGGCAAATCCTTCCGGTCCAGAACTGGTTAAGAAATAGACCTTTTTTTATTTTTAACTTGTGCTGTACTAAAAATTCCTTTGACATTTCATGTCCATAAAGTGCATTCTTCTCTATTGTAAAGCAGCTTTTGCTCGTATTGGTCTGTTTTTGGTTCTAACCATGATAGATTCCTTCATAATTTCAATTATGTTTGTATGACGGCCAATGGTATCCTACTTCACTGATTGTGCGCCAGCTGTTTATGCAATTGCGAAAAAAATAACCTTTATTTTAGAAAGTGTGGCATACATAGGATAACATTGTTTTCCTGATATCTGCATAATAAAAACTAGTGAGTTCTTCTTCCTTTTTTTTTTTCCTCCCTTTTACTTCTTCTTTCATTATTAGACCCATCTTCTGGTGAATTTAAACTTCTTTAAACTCTATTTAAATTTCTGGTGACAATTACAAGGTCAAATAGAACTCTAGGCAAATGGCCATAGTTAAATACCACAGGTTTGTATTTCTGTTCAGCCAGACATATAATTCCCATGTGCCTGCCACACTGCACAACTTGGGCAATTACTATTCTATTTTTGGTTCAGCTTTACAGCTTGCCCGAGCCATTGTCTTGTTGACTGGTCTGAAGTGAAAGCGCTGATTTATTGTCCAATGAGCAGACTAGAGGCAGAGAGGTAACCCTCCATAGAGGAGACTGGAGGGTCTGATTAAGCCCACCTGACAGGCTGACCCAATCAGTCTCCCTGTGTGAAAGGGCCCTGTGACAGGCTGCCTGGCACCAAGCCTGTGTGCCTCCGCCAAGATACTGCTTCCTCCACTCTTGAAACAGGTGTTCTAGCGGAATATTGCACCAACTAGACAGCACTAGACGACACTAGCTTAGGTGGGAACTGGAAGTTTTTTTTTTTTTTTTTGTAAATTCACACAGAATATATACCAAACAAAATAACATAAGTTCTTGATCACATTATCCTAAACAATGCAAACTTTAAACAGTAATATCTTTAGTACATCTAACAGTACATCTAATAAACAACTAGCATCTAACAGTGATCAAACTAACAGTAAGCTAATTAATAACTAGTCACCTAGACATGCCTAGGTGACTCAGGTCATTGCCAACCAGACAGTTCGGCACCAGTTCCCCAAAAAGAAGACCTAGGGATTTTCAAATCTCATTAACCAGCTTGCACTTGTGTAATCTGTCCACTAGACAAGTCATCATAAGACAAAACTCATACAATGTTCCAGCAGTCTGAAAAAGTGGAATTCATTTTATATTCATTGGTTTATTGAGAAAGATTGCCCATAAACATCTCTGTCCCATGTGGAGGAGCATCTGCACCTACTCTGCAGGAGGGCCACCACACCCTCCCTGATCTCCAACCTGTAAAGACAAAAGCTGAATACACACTATACAACTTTTGTTGTTCGATTTCCTTTAGATTTACCTTCAACTATGTAGTGCAAGGGCCTGCCTGACTGCATACAATTTGAAAGTGTTTAGGTTTGACCTCATATTATATGGTTTTAGTAAATCTAAAGGCAATTGTATAGTGTGTATCCAGCTTAACACTACACCTTTCCATTCACTCCAGAAGGGAAGCTCTAAGCCTCGCTCTCAGCCTGCATCTCTAATGATGGACAACCGTGTAAATGATCTGTTCTCTCCATGGGATCAGAGGCTGAACTGAGCTTTTTTCCATGCTCTGACCGGAAGAAGCAGACAAAATCCCCCGTCTCCTCCATGAGCCATATTCAATGGATAGAAGACTTGCCCCTAGCCCCCTCCAAAAGCCCCTGTCCGGGTTGGGTTTGTCACAGGCCCTAAGAGCCGGTTAACACTATTACGACTTGCCAGGCGACTTGGTCAGCCTGGCAAGTCGCGCACCGTCGGGTCCATTGAGTAGTACAGGACTGGTTCTAATAGGAGCGACACAAGTCGCTCCGACTTAAAAAAGGGGTCCTGTACTACTTCGGGGCGACCTAGAGGCGACTTGCATAGACATTCATTAGATGAAGTCCGTGCAAGTTGCGCAGAAGTCGCGGTGCACGCGACTTCACAGGTCGCCCCCGAAGTTGGAGCGACCTAATGTGAACAGGGACTAACTGTTTATTTATTTTTTGTTTAGCCTGTAGGTTGAACAGAAAAAAATGATCAGATTCATTCAACAACACAGATGAAGAATCTCTCTGCTAAGGCTATTGTATTTCGACATTTGGCATCAGTGACTGTCATAATATAGTGGGTGCTGCCAAACAGTGACTGGAGCTCATCCTTTACAGATTTAAGATACATTATTATATGCAGCAGTCAAATATGTGTTACTTATACATTTATGTATTACATACAGCATATGCTTTATGCTACTTTTTAAATAGAGAAGTCCTTACAGTTAAAAAAAAAAAAGTGTGATGTACAGAATGCTATAACATTTAAATAATTTCTGGCAAATATAATTTAGACTTCTTTTCCTGACTGTTTGTGGACCGCTTTCCTCCAGACCCGTGTGCTCTTTTCTTTTGTTTGTATTATCCATGTCAGATGTGAGATCGCACCTGCCCCGCATACCTACACACTATTAAGCAGGTCCTGCTGCCAATAGCTTGTGCCCTGATGCCAACTCCTTTGCTTGGCAGGTCAATGTGCATCGTATTTAATCTCCTGGCTGGGAATACACGGGCAGTGTGTTCCCACCAGAGCCTCTGTACACCAGCATTCTGATATCCAGACTGGGCAGCCAGTTTACTTAACTAATTAGGATGATTCCAGCAGTAACAGAAGTTATTAGTACAGCAAATCGTATATGTAATATGTAACATCAACGTTGTAAGAACGACCATGCCATTACCCTCTCACCACACATTGTATACAACCCGTTAGGGAACACTGGGGAGTAATGAAGGAACAGATGGGGAGATGGAGATAGGAAATAGCCACAAGCAGGAGGGAGGCTGTAAAATTAAAAAATGTAGACAACGCTGTGCATTGACCACTGAGATAAGGATATGGCATGCGAGAAAAGGGAAGGAGAGGATTTTGTGATTAACGGAGTGGAAGGTATAAAAAAGAGAATATGTATGGGAAAAAAAGTAGGATATTCGAATAGAATATTTATATAAATATATATTGTGTGTGTGTATGTGTATATGTATGTGTATATGTATGTATGCATGTGTGTGTGTATATATATATATATATATATATATATATATATATATATATATATATATATATATATATATAATATAATATGTGTGTTTGTGTAAGCTCTGTAATAGTAAATAAAGTGTATCTGTGTAATGCAAACTCCTATAATCATTTCAATTATTTCCAGTCTACTCCTATTAATCTGAATGCTCCTAAAGTTTTTCTAATCTTACTTTGCGAAGATCCCCACTCATTTACTTCCTTGAGTTCTGTGACACTATGCCCTGTGGGTAGACACTGCTGTGTCACACACTGCACAGAGCCTCCCTTCTGAACTACAGTGGTGCTGAGAGGAGGAGGTTCAGGAGGCGGAGTCAGTACGGGAATCACTGCAGGCAGCAAAGTACCATGGGGTATGTAGTCCTTAGAAATTATACAGCAGAGGAGAAGCTGCAAAGGATGTAGGGAAGGAAGTTGTGGAAAGAGATGGCCTGCAGACGGGCAGGACCCACAATATGAAAGGAAATTTTTCAAGTAAGCTTGTACTGGTTGGCCAAATATAACTATGGTTTGCATTGCTATTGTAATGCTGATGATATCAAGTGAAAGTGTGGCCATGGTACTCTTTTTAAGGTAATTTCAAAAGTCTTGAATGACTGGCATGAAGTCAGGAAGTGTCTACAAAGGGGCAGCACTAAGTTGTAACAAAGAAAAACTTTCCTAAAAATATAAAACGGCATTTGTTTGATTCAAAGTGATTTAGCCAACTAATTTTCTTTCATTTAGAATTTAGGTGTGCTTTTAAGTGCAGTAAACCTGTTTACAGAAACGTCGAAGCAGTCATAGGACATTTGCATAGATGGGATCTTAATAATTTTCTGGCCATGCAATACTGGATCTGATGTTTGTCAGCTTAAAAAACAGGAATATGAAAAAAGAGAAATCATTAACAGAATAAAGTGAACCTGTGCCTTGCCCTTGCAGAGCAAAATAATATGTTTAACGCTTAAATAACAAATAAAACTTTCCTAATAGTTTTTATAATCTCTCTCAATGTCCTTTCCGCATGAAGAAATTCCCTTTTGATCCTGTAAGTCACTTGTAGTTTTTCCTTCTTGGGGGCAACAGTTTGCCGGCTCAAAGATCCTCTGCAGTGCACTTGTTCCCTTTCTTCTAGTAAATAAGCCATGTATTATTAGGTACAGCTTATCTCTTTGATTTAGTGACTATGTATTTTCTTAGCATCTCATCATGTACAAGGGCTGGGCTAAGTTGCAGCGCATCACATGATGATGTCACTTCATATTCATGAAGGCCATGTAGAGCGCAGTGTGCTGTCAGTGAATGGATTAGTTCTCCTTTAGATCATGTTACATGCCCCACCCGTTTTTAGGGTGGAACATAGACCATGTTCCAGCATCTACATCTTCTGCGTACCAGCAGGTGGGGGATCTATTCCAAGAACCCACTGTCACAATTTGAAAACAGCATGGACATGCGGGGCTCCTCTCCAAATGGCCCCATCATATATTCAGTTTATAGAACTAGGGAAGGTGCTGGTGAGAGTCGTCATAGTTAATTGTGCTCCGTGCCCTTAAGTAACTGCCGGCCTGTATCGGAAGTACAATCAAACCGCTATCTATCCTGAGAGGGGCCAGACATTGCACCCACAATCTGCTGATCTTGGGTGCAATGTTCTACAGGTTTGTTAGAAAAAATAACAAATACACTATTTTTTTTTCCCTACAAAAGTTGAACTCACCCATTAAGCCATAGCTACCAACTGTCCCTGATTTTGCAGGACTGTCCATGATTTGAAACAATGTCTCTCTGTCCCTCTTTCCTCCTCATTTGTCATTTATTTTGGTCTGATTTATATAATTATATATAAAATACACTATTTATCTTTCAAAAGTGTGTCCCAGTGCTAAACCTTTCATCCAATATCTCAATTGCTGCATTTGTAAATTCCAAGAGCCAGAAAAAAGGAATAGTAGTGGTTAAAAACAAAAACAAAAAAACACTTATGGGTTTAACCATTTTTTTTTTTAGAATTCTCCTTTAAGGGGTGTGGAAGGGGGTGTGTCCTATGCCTACATACTTTTGCTAATAAGTGTCCCTTGTTCCCATCTCAGAAAGTTGGGATGTGTGCTTTAGGCATTTGATTTTCCCTGGTCATGCTGAGCTTCAAAAAAAGAAATGTGGCCATGTGACCCTAACAAATAAAGATGGGAAACGGTGTTTACAACATTTTTTCAACTGTTTGCTCCTTAAATGAACCACTGGTGGTGTGCTCTTTCCTTACAAGGTGGAATTAATATATGGATTTATTTCTGCCTTAATAAAGACCTTTATAGACTTGTATACTTTATTTTTGTTCACTATTGCTTTATTCAGCTGCTGGGAGTGAAAGGAAAGCTCTGTGTATGATATTAATCGCCATGTAGCTTACATCCCTCTGTGCTCCCAAGATGACCACTCTGTCACACGAAGAGCTATGTGCTCCCAGAGTGACCACTCTGTCACATGAAGAGCTATGTGCTCCCAGAATGACCACTCTGTAACATGAAGAGCTATGTGCTCCCAGAATGACCACTCTGTCACATGAAGTGCTATGTGCTCCCTGGATGACCACTCTGTCACATGAAGAGCTATGTGCTCCCAGGATGACCACTGTCACATGAAGTGCTATGTGCTCCCAGAATGACCACCCTGTCACATGAAGTGCTATGTGCTCCCAGGATGACCACTGTCACATGAAGTGCTATGTGCTCCCAGAATGACCACTCTGTCACATGAAGTGCTATGTGCTCCCTGGATGACCACTGTCACATGAAGTGCTATGTGCTCCCAGAATGACCACTCTGTCACATGAAGAGCTATGTGCTCCCAGGATGACCACTCTGTCACATGAAGTGCTATGTGCTCCCAGAATGACCACTCTGTAACATGAAGTGCTATGTGCTCCCTGGATGACCACTGTCACATGAAGTGCTATGTGCTCCCAGAATGACCACTCTGTCACATGAAGTGCTATGTGCTCCCAGAATGACCACTCTGTCACATGAAGTGCTATGTGCTCCCTGGATGACCACTGTCACATTAAGTGCTATGTGCTCCGAGGATGAACACTCTGTCACATGAAGTGCTATGTGCTCCCAGGATGACCACTCTCACATGAAGTGAGTCAAATGCTCCTCCATACTTCCAAATACCAGCTCTTGGTGCTGGACAGAGGGTCATAATCTGCTAGGAATGGAGGGGTCCAAGCCTGTGTCTTTACTCTAAATAGGCAAATCGAAGGATTACTTTACCTTTAAAATTACCTGATATTGTATCAGTCATAGGGACTTTGTACAATAAAAATTTAGGTATTGTGTCATTAAAAGGTATTCACATATTACCAATTATTGCATGGTCCATATAAAGAATAATTCACATGCCATGCACACCAGTTAATTTCATGGGATCTTTGCAGACATGTCCTATAAATATAGAGCCATTTAGGCCCATCAAGGTAAAAAAGTGCGGACACTTTAATTTATATCAACTCTAACATAAAGCGTCTAGCCTGCTCTGTATGTGGGTTTAATTAGCTACTGCTGCTTCCAGCAAAAAAACATGAAAGGTAACTTGAAGAAGGTTAGGACAATAGGGCACAGTGAGGGGTGAGTAATTGTGTCTGATTGCAGGTTATGGAGCTATTTACCTCAATACACAACAGGTTGATGATGAATATGTGAGCAGGCTCTGCAGAAACATCTCTGTGACCGAAGCTGTGTGTAGCTCGATGGCAGGAGGAGACCATAAGGTATTGCTGTGTACACATCTGCAGACAGTTTACTGTCTATCTTGTCTCTGTCAGGGAGAAGTTCCAGTCTGCATGGGTCCTCAGAAAACTTTGCCTTACCTGATCCTTTCTATGAGCAACTTCAAAGCTCTGGTATGTGACCCTGTGTGTCTAGATGTTGTATTGTGTCTATGTTAGTAGGTGCTGACCCCGTGCTTTAACCTTGTGATTGGATCTTTGACTACGCAGTGAAGGTGATCCATTGCGCCATTAACCATTGCCATTGCAGTCCATCCAACCTGCTTTAGTGTAACCCATTAGATGCATCATATCTGCTAAGATGCATGGCTTTACCTTTCCACCATCATTGCTACATTTTCATATTTTCTTCAAAATGTGTATTTGAATACAAACTTTTTTCTGTGACGTGCTAATGCTACACTATGATGACAATTCTAGCAGAACTGTATAAAGAGCTGTCTTTTGTGTCAGTATGTTTCTTCTAATTCTGCATCAGTTAGGGTCTATGACTTTTTAACTCGCAGCAATTGAATTAAAATGGTACACACAATCGGAAAATACATATGCAAAACTCTATTTATATTACCATTATTTAGACGTGGGTGTGCTAAACATAGCAGATTTTTATTTAACTGATGCAGTAAATAAATAATTACTATTCAAGACAAAAATATGGCCATTGCTAACTACTTTCTGACATAGCGGTTGCTTGGCCGCTGGGCTGACACACTGGCTTTACTTTGGGATGCTGCCCCAAAACAAGTATGCAGATTGAGAAAGTCAGGCCTGCTTATCTACATGCATGTTCTGAGTCAGTGATTCAGAGTAAAAAATCTCTAGAGTCGGCATTATAGCCTGGCAACTAGACGAAGAGTAATAGCAGCCTCTATGTATCTCCAATGACATGTTTCCTTTAACTAGACCCAATATTGTGCAGATTTATTTTTTTGCATTGAATTAGATTTTTACATAGCATTTTGTACCATCATGCAAATTGAAGTGAATATAAGGCCTGATGGAGGGGAATGTTATCCACGAGTGGTAAATTTTATAAGGAATATATAAAGATTGTGTGTTATAATATATTCCATATACATATTATGTAGTCTAGCCAGAAGGTGGAGCTCTAGGCATGTTTTCTTCTAAATTCCACCTGCTGTTTATAGACCTCAGTAGATCAAGTTTAATTTCTCTAGCGCTCATTGACAGACGTAGTCCTCGGTGATACACCACCTTCGGGTTATGTTGCCTCCACAGGAGCAGGACTAGACAGGAAATTAAAAAGCTCTGGCCACACCCTAGGGGCAGTCCCAGAGGGTATATCCTCTCTCTCTCTGCCTCAGCAAATCAGTTATTTTCTGTCTAGTTAGGAGTAAGGACCTAGATACCTTGCTGGGATCTTAAGGTCCTGGCAAGAATTTTTTTCTTAAAGGATTTTTAGACAGCTTTTTTTCTCCAGTGTTCCTGTGAGATCTTCAAGCAAGAAAGCTGAACTGGGCGACGGGCTGGATGTTGAGATCCGGTGGTCACCCCAGTTCAGCCTACGAGCGCGTGCAGGCCATAGCTCCGCGCTGGGTCGGCCGCGACAAAGTCCCATTAAAAGGACTGAACCCGCGAGTTAAACGTCTCGCTGAAACGCCAAAGACCATGAGTCACGGCGTCCGTATCGGTCGACAGCCCTCCCGCCCCGGTGGAGAGGGGTACTGTCAGGAGTTGGTGCCCGCCTGGTTCCGGTATGGTGAGTAGTATGTTCCCCCTTTTTCCCTGACGGGTTTTGTGGTGAACGCGGGCCCCTCTCTGTATGGTAAGAAAGAGTCCTTTCTATCCTATAACATGTCACAAATCCTCCTACTTTGAGTGTGATTTTATGTGTGCAAAAGCCAGGAGGCTTGGTTTGGGAGCTAACAATCTATTGTATACATGTTTAAAAGATGTAATCTGTGGCATTCTGGGAATCTTATGGGTTAAGTATAAGCTACCTACCAGTCAGAAGCCACGGACATGTAGACTGCCTTCCAAATCAGATCTCCAGCTATTAGCAGGCCTCCCGAACGGCCACGCGGTCCGCCAGGGCCGGTACCGCCAACCACGCCATATTCCCATGCAGAGAGAGTGTTGTGTGCCCTGCAGCACACCGCTATTCAGTATAGGCCGCCGCCATTTTTTTTGCTGGATCGCACGAGCCGCCATTTTGGCGTAGCCTCGTGTCTCCAGCATGGGGGCGGCCATGTTTGAGGTGATCCTACACCTCGTGGAGCTTGGGGGAGGCGCCGGAAGGCGTGCAGAGGGGCGAGCCGCCTCCTTTCTTCCTGGGCAGCCAGCCAAAAGACTTCCTGTTTGTCAAGACAGCGCTGTAAGCTGTTGCAGTTTAACTCTGAGCATCAAGTGGTGAGCCTGGGGGTCTATCTCTCTCTCTCTCGATCGATAGGGATCCCTAGCAGGTAACACTAAGGGGCTTTTTGTGGCGCTGGGGGTCAGAAAAGAAAAAAAAAAAAAAAAAAAAAAGGTTTTTTTCTTTACTTTTGAATTATATTATCCAGGAAGTAACTGGAGTTATTATGGACCCTGCCACACTTATTCCCCCACCTGTTTCCCTCGAGGGGGCCTCGGGACCCGCCGGTGCAGAGTATAGAGTCATTTACAGCAATTTTGGAGTCTATGGTGGCTCGGGTGGAGGCGGCCTGTCAGGGACGGGGGTCAAGGAAGCGACCCCCGCCTACCCCTATACCATCTGACACCTCTGACTCAGATTCAGAGATGGTCACGGCAGTTGCAGGTTCCTCTGCAAGGGCTGTTATCCCAGGTAAAGCCCCCTCAGACAGTGAGGAGGACGCTTCTTCTCTTGCTATAATTCAGGAAGAAGCATTGGTGGACGCACTAGTTGTGGCAGTGCAAGAAACCTTAAAACTTGAGGCTTTACCGGCAGAGGCAACTGAAACAGAGAGGCCTTTTGGGACTAATAAGCCCATCAAGACGGCGAAGGCTTTTCCTGTACCTAAATGTTTTGGTAATCAGATTAAAGGAGAATGGGAACATTCTAAACGTACCTTTACTATTTCCAAGCGTATTGCTAGACGCTATCCGTTTGAGGAATCCATCATTAAGAAATGGACGGTACCACCAGTCGTGGATCCGCCTATTTCCAGGCTGAATAAAGCCACGGTTATTCCAGTGGAGGACACTTCGTCCTTTAAGGATCCGGTGGATCGAAAGATAGAAGCAGAGTCCCGCACTATCTTTTCTCTGATAGGGTCAGCATTTAGACCAGTAATTGTTATTGGTCTAGTTTCCCAGACACTTACGGAATGGGCGAAAATGGTACGCCAAGATCTTAGGGGAAAAGATATTCCCCAGGAGACATCTGATTTGATGGAACAGATCATACAAGGGCTACGGTTTATCTGTGACGCAGCCTTGGACACCACTCCCTTGTTAGGGCATGCATCTAAGTTAGCAGTGATCCTCAGACGTGTGCTGTGGTTAAAATGCTGGTCAGCTGACCTAGGTTCCAAAAAGACCTTGACCTATCTCCCTTTTCAGGGGAATCGTCTATTTGGGGCCAACCTAGATGAAATCATTAAGGATGCCACTGGGGGCAAGAGCACTTTTTTGCCACAGGCTGCAAAAGCTAAGGGACCTCGCAACAAGCGAGGAGCTTTCTTTACCGCCCATAAAGGGCGCCCGGCTGGTACTCCCGGGAAAGGCAAGACTCCTCCAGGAGGGTTCAAGAAGGGCTGGTCGGACAAGCAGAGGACCAACCCAGCCAAACCCGAAGTAAAGGAGTACACAGCCTGAAGGTGCGCCCCCACTGGGTTTCAGGGTGGGGGGACGTTTTCACCGGTATTCAGGACATTAGATCGAGCATCAACCACTACTACCGGTGCGATTCTTCCCTTCCAACATTTAAGTACCACAGGAAGCGGTAGTTACCGTTCCCTGAATAGATCTTTTCCTTTACCTTTTCCCAAGATTTGTCCCGATACCTCACAGGAATCGGATCTGATTGACCAGTTAGGCCAAGCAGCTTCTAGTCGGGTGACTTCGGTCCCTGAGGTTCAACCAGAAAAGGTCACCTTTCCTGATAACTATCAGGTATCTGATAAATGTGTGGAAACAGAAAACGACCAGACTTTCTCGGATGGTCGGGGCCAGATAGCTCTAGGGACGCCTGGTTCAGATCCAATCAGCGCCAGTGGTCCTAGAAATTCTAGGCTGGCCTCCTCAAGCCGGCCTGGCCGACTTGGACATGTTAGTCGCAGACGTTCCGTGGGAACTTCGTCTCAGGGAGTGTCTGTGGTCTCAAGGACCAATTTACCTTCGTGCTTTACAGTCGCTGGTTTTAATGGCCTGGCCATTGAGACCCAAGTACTGAAGGACAGAGGTTTGTCTACTTCAGTCATTCCTACCCTTATTAAAGCAAGGAAAGCGACTTCCAGCAAAGTCTATTATCACACATGGAAGACTTATATTGCGTGGTGCGAATCTTTAGGATTTCCTCCACGTACCTATTCAGTGTCTCGAATTTTGGCCTTTTTGCAACAAGGGGTTGAGCAGAAGCTAGCCTTGAGCACCATCAAGGGTCAAGTTTCAGCATTAGCAATCTTCTTTCAGAAACCTTTAGCTACCAAATCCTTGGTGCGGAATTTCATCCAGGGGGTGCGGCACCTGGCTCCTCCAGTCCGCGCGCCCTTACCGCCCTGGGATCTTAATTTGGTTTTGTCGGTTCTACAGAAACCTCCCTTTGAAAACATCAGGGAGATTCCCTTGCTTACTTTATCCCAGAAGGTGGTCTTCTTGGTGGCTATTACTTCTGCTCGCAGGGTGTCAGAACTGGCTGCATTATCATGCCAGTCCCCATACCTAGTGATTCATAGGGATAAGGTAGTACTTCATCCTAAGCCATCTTTTCTTCCTAAGGTGGTTTCAGATTTTCATCTGAATGAAGATATTGTACTACCTTCCTTGTGTCCTCAGCCCAAGCATCATCGGGAACATGCGTTGCATTCCTTAGATGTGGTTCGGGCAATCAGGGTATACCTGAAAGCTACGGAATCATTCCGTAAGACGGATTCACTTTTTGTGATCACGGATGGCCCCAGAAAGGGTTTGCCTGCATCTGCCGCGACCATTGCCAAATGGATTAGACAAACGGTGGTACAGGCTTATTCTATTAAGGGTCAGAGTCCTCCGTTCCCTGTTAGGGCGCACTCCACTCGAGCGCTCAGTACTTCCTGGGCCTTTCGCCATCAGGCGTCAGTGGTCCAGGTATGTAAGGCGGCCACTTGGTCGTCGGTACATACCTTTACAAAATTCTATAAAATTGATGTGACGGCATCGGCGGATGCCTCATTTGGCCGCAAGGTTTTGCAGGCCGCAATTTGAGGAGACCGGTGGTCTACCTCGAGGGTTTTTTTCTGTTTGAAAAAAAAAAAAAAAAAAAGAAAAATTTTTTTCTCTCTTTTGTTGAGTCTCATCATTAAGGATGAGCATTGTAAACTTCTAGTTGGCACCGGTTGGGCCTTCTAGATTGGGATTTGATTTCATTTTCCCACCCCTCAGTTGTGATACTGCTCTGGGACGTCCCGAAGGTGGTGTATCACCGAGGACTACGTCTGTCAATGAGCGCTAGAGAAAAATGGATTTTTGTAAAATCTTACCGTAAAATCCTTTTCTCTTAGCTCATTGACAGACGTAGTCCCCGCCCCTCTGTTTTTTTGAGTTGGGTTGGGTTAAAATCTCTAAAGACTGCTTTTTCACATAACTGATTTGCTGAGGCAGAGAGAGAGAGGATATACCCTCTGGGACTGCCCCTAGGGTGTGGCCAGAGCTTTTTAATTTCCTGTCTAGTCCTGCTCCTGTGGAGGCAACATAACCCGAAGGTGGTGTATCACCGAGGACTACGTCTGTCAATGAGCTAAGAGAAAAGGATTTTACGGTAAGATTTTACAAAAATCCATTTTTTACACACATTTACTCCTCATAGTGGCTCATTTCTTAAAAATACACTTGCGCCAAGGTTTCAATCAATTTGTGCCTTCAAGAGGGCAGCTTCTGCTGGGCTGTCCCTTTTATTTAAAACACAGTGCTCTGAGAAATGATTTGCCATGTATGCCTAGGAAAAATATTTAAAGCACATGCAGTACATTTCTGAAATATACAGCTGCCCATGTTTTATCTCTTTAAAAATTTGACAGACTTTTTTAGTGAGCGGACAGTGCTGTCAATCGCAAACAGTGTTGTCAGCCCTGTAATTCCCTATGAATTACAAAACATCCCCCTTTAATGTTATGGAGACCAGGAGAGGGAGAAGCATTATGTAGTCCAGCAAGGGACAACTCAGGAAGAGATAACACTGCTTGATATTAAAGTGCAGCAGAAGTAGTGATTTAGGCTCACTTTAGGGAGTCTTTTCAGCATTTTTAAAACAAAGCAATGTTGGGTTTGCTCTGATAGCATTACAGTTTCTCTTCACCTTCCTCTTCCTCTAGCAGTAGGCAGATCCAAAATGCTGCAAAAAAAATTTGATGTAATGCCAGGGTTCCTTGCTGCATCATTCCCTTCCCCTATGACTCCAAGGTGGTGGTGGGGGGTGGAGCCCTGACGCCCTGAGATCACAGGAGATGCCCTAAATGGTGCTGGATGTCATTTGACCCAGAAAAAGGGTGGTACTGCACATCATTGGTTTGTTGAATCTGCAGTGAACAGCACTACAGTTCAGGTAGGTATAGCAGCTGGAACTGCATTTTTATTTTTATTCACTTCTGGGGTTGTAATTGTTTAAAGTGATTGTAAAGTCTTGTTTTAAAATAATAAAAAAAAATAACATGTTATACTTACCTCCTCTGTGCAGTTGGTTTTGCACAGGGCAGCCTGGATCCTCCTCTTCTCAGGTCCCTTGTTGCTGCCCCTGGCCTCTCCCTCCTGTCCACAGACACGGAGCTGCTGTTCGGCCCTTCTCTCTCCTGATTGACAACTGCGGGAGCCAGTGGCGCTGCGGCTGTATCTCAGCCAATCAGGAGGGAGAGTCCCGGGTGGCTAAGGGACTCATTGACATCCCTAGACAGAGAGGGGGCTCAGGTAAGTATTAACGGGTGCTGGGGAGGCTGCTACACACAGGTTTTTTATCTTTATACATAAAATACATTAAGATAAAAAAAACCTTCCTGCCTTTACAACTCCTTTAAACCCTGAACTAGGAATAAAGTGAAACTAAAGGAAATTTTTTTAACAAAATAATAAATGTTATACTTGCCTGCTCTGTGCAACAATATTGTACAGAAAGGTCCCTTCTTCTTTGGTCCACCACCGGCGCTGCCCTCTCCTTTGTTTTTTTTATTCCCCCCCCCCCCCCCCAGTAAACCAGGTGCTAAGAGGGCACTTATGCGGGTACACTCCTGAGCTGGGCTGTGTGCGTCCATAGACACACATCACTGGCAAGCCATGCCCCCACTCCCTCCTCACAGGAGTTTGACTGACAGCAGCAGGAGCCTATGGAAGCCTCAAGAGGTGAGGAGAGCAGTACTGTACCCGGGACTGCACTGGAAAGATGAGAAGAGCCGGGTAGGTATTTAGGGGTGAGGGTAGAACAGGTGGGGGGCTATTTTTTAACTTAATGCCGGAAATGCATTAAGGTAAGCAGGGTTTTGAGTTTAGAATATTATAGCTGTTAAATTTTTTTTTTTTGCTTTAAAATAAAAAATAAGTATTGCACAGAGCTGGCACATACCTCTTCTTCTAGAGTTCCCCTGCCAGCCCTCTCCACTCCTTCTTCTGGGTGTCCCTAAAGCAAGCAATGTGCTAAAGGGAAACCTATGCGGGAGTACTTCCAAGACATGCTGTGTGCTTCCGTAGACACACACAGCGTGGCCTAATCAAGCCACCCATCCTTTGTCTTCTGAGTTCCCCCTCAGCAAGCCAGGTGCTAAGGGGGCACCCGTGTGGACACACACCTGAGCCAGGCTGTGTGCATCTATAGATTCACATGATGCCTGCAAGCCACTCCCCCCCCTGCTCCCTCCTTACAGGATTTGTATGGGATTTGACTGACCGCAGTAGGAGCCATAGTTTCCTGCTGCTCTCAGATTCTCCCATAAGAAGCGGACAAGATGGAGCATGAGAGGAGATATAAGCATTTAGGATTGGGGGGTAGTAGATCGTGAGAAGTTTTTACCTTTTAATACAAGAAATACATTGAAGTGGTTGCAAAGCCTCTAGGTTTTTCACCTTTAATGCATTCTATGCATTAAAATGAAAAACCATCTATGCTGTAGCACCCCCCAGACTCCCCTATTTTCTTACCTGAGCCTGATCTGATCCAGGGATGTTCACAAGCGCAGCGACTCCAGCTGCTGTCTCTCTCCTCATTGGACAGATTGATAGCAGTAGGTGCCATTGGCTCCCGCTGCTCTCTATCAAATCAAGTGAAGCGGGGGCAGGGCCGAGTCCTGCTGTCTGTGTCAATGGATGCAGCAGTTGGACACGGGAGAAAGCCCGCAAAGATGCCCCCAGGGAAGGCGTCTTTCCGTGGGGACACCCAATGGAGAGGAGGGGCCTGGAGCACTGGCGGGGCACCCTGGAAGAAGCGGATCGGGGCTGTTTTGTGCAAAACAATTGCACAGAGCAGGTAAGTATAAGCATGTTGGTTATTTTTATAAAACAAAAAAAACAATGGTTTACAACTCCTTTAGGTTTAAAACTCTTCTACTCCCACGTTGCTAGCAAATTGTGGCTTCCAACAAAGATCATAGTCTGCCATTTTCTGAGATATCATTATAATAGCATAGTCCCCAGTGCCCCCATTACACTAGAAGAATCCGGAATGCTTTTTTTATAGCGGATTCTAGAAGAGTTGAGACAGATCAGTGCAGACAGCACACGCTTTTTTTCCCCTGTACTAAGCATACACATTGTACCCTTTCTAATCAAATTTAAATGACGTGCTAAATCACCTGCTGGAATAAAAAGGCATTAATTAGGGTGGCATTTAATCTTTTACTTTAACTAGCAGAACATACCTAGTCATTACTCACTGTGAAGCTATAATTGAAGAGGTAGAAAAAAAATGTTTACCATAAAAACATTGCCTGTTCTGTGAAAAAAGGCCACCGTGATGCAACAAACGGATCCAGTTCTGTGAGCTTTGTTTTTATCAGCACAATAGTCAGAAAATGAAAAATCTGACAAATAAAATTAAAGTTTCCTTTTAATTTCTAGACCAATACATATTGCCATTATGATGCTAGCTGAAGTTCGTTATTAAATCATTGTCATAGGCTGTCCATGGACATTAGAGAGTGGTCACTAGTGCTGGCACAGTCCTCTGCTCTACCCTCCCTTCATTTTAAAGGATGGCTCGGCCAATGCGGAGAGGAGGGTGGAAGAGGAGAGAGGCAAAGACAGACATTCCTAGTGCCTGTTATCTTGAGGGAGAACCATAACAAATGGCTAGCACAGGTTTTGTAACCCCTTTTTGAGTTTCCCGAGAACCTACAGACAGAGGGCATCTTACCGGCCTTTATAAAATGTAAAATTGTCACCCAATCCAGATGAAAATGGCATTGTTAGACAACTGTCTGTCTATGGGATACTTTACGCTAGGACTCGTACACACAGATGTTGGAACATTCATCTATTTCCTTGTGATTTTTGCATTAATGTATTTCTGCATTTACTGTAGTTTGTAAATACAAGTTGTATTTGTGCATGTTGGCGTTATACGTATTGATGAGGACAGCGGGAACATGCAGCAATTAGCTTCTGAATATTGAAGTAGAATTCTAATTTTCAAGCAATCTTAAAAACTGAATCCACAGACCAGCTGTATGTGAAATAAAAAAAAAAAAAAAAAAAGTTCTTGCTTCGGTAATCCTAAATCTAGAGCTGCCCCCTGCAGCAATACCCTTTTGCCACAAGATGCCCTAAGTCTTGAATGACAGTCAATGTAATTCCAACCTCTTCATCTAATCTCAGGCAGTAGTGGCTGTACTGCTGGGGGGGGGGGGCTGTACTGCTGGGGGGGGGGGTCATCCCGCAAGCTGTGCATAAAAGAATTACTGCACTGCAATATGCAAACTGGTTATTACCTGCAGTGCAGCAGTAAGGACCTCCATTGGAGGAGAAAAGGAATGTCTTGTGACATCACCAGAGTTCCACTTTAAATGCATGTTCAGGAGAGTAGCAGGTACACATTTTTAGTAAAACTTTTTTTTTTTTTTTTTTTTTTTTTTTTAACCTTGTTTTTCATAGATAAAGGAAGTATCTAAAAAAAAACCCATGTTTGATACCCTAATGGTTGCAAACATTTATAAAACCCGATAATTTTTACATTAATGTAGTGTTTAAAATTTTCAGGACATATTGGTTTGTTAAAAGGAAAGCCTTGTCTTAGTTTCACCCAGATGACGCCCAGTTCCTCATTTTGAGTAGGTTTGAAACCATTCGAAGTTATCTGCTGGTGAAAATGTATTCTGCTGTTTTTATACTGATGTAGCACTCTACAGGTAGATGCTAGGCAAAAGCATTGGGGGCCTTGTCTGCCTAACAGCAGGGCCATCTTTCTTGTTGCTAGGTAGGTTGTCATGGTTTCCAAGTGTATCTCCTGAGAGGGAAGTCTCCCCACTGGCTCTATTAGAGGCTTCTGATAGGTCAGTGGAGGAAACTCAATAAGGGGATGTATCCAAGCCTGTAACTACCCCAGAAGGCAGAATATGCTGCAAAGGATTCTGGGGATGGGTATAAGTTTGGGGGAAGTGTGTCACACGGTGTCTTTGGCGGGAGCAGAGTCCCAGGAGGGAGAGAAGGGCTGTCTCTCCTCCTGTCTGAGGAAGTGGATGTCTCGGGGTGTCGCCTGAGGATCCAGAGAGGGTGCTGAGTTGTGCTGAGGGTATCCGGTGTGCCGAGAACCAGCGGAGAGCGAGAGGGGTCCAGTCCCAGGAAAGCCTACACAGGTTGTGAGTACTGAGGATTGTCCCTGGGGGTCTGCCTGAAGAGTTAGAGGAGACCACTCTGGAGGAGGTTCTGGGATCCTGTGTCAGCTAGCTGTAAAGGGGGTACCTAAATTGAGGACCCTGAAGTAGCAGAGGGGTTACATAGTCAGTGGACCCTGAAGAGCTAAAAGTTTTGGGCCCTGACGTGTACAGAGTACCAGTTGAGAGTTGCAGCTATACAGTAATTCACAGCCAGCCATCTCCAGCCAGTGCCAGGCTGGAGAGAGTGGCCAGAGACTTTGCATTGCAACAGTGTCAGTAGTTCTATGCTCCACAGTCCTGAGTCTTCTGGATCTAGAGTCTAGGATTCAGCACTTCTGTCAAGTTACAGGGCGTTCTAAGTGTCAGCGCTGGCTAGCGTCGGCTGGCGTCAAGGCAGCGTTAACAGACATTTTCCGAATAAAGTCCCAAATTGTATCTAGATAAGCCAAAAGGAGTATCCCACTCATTCACGTCTCCCATCCCCTTTATCAACAATAAAACCACCAAAGATGCCGGAGTTGTCAATGTCTCAGTTCTCACACTCGCAGCTCACATAGGCTGGAGAGGTAACCGGCAACGATGGCAGACCCACATCAGGCCCAATGCCTGGTAAACCTGCTACACTGGTGTTTACAAATAAACATTTTTATGTGATAAAGGATTCCAAGAGAACTGTGACATTTCCTAAAGAAGTACACAGTTGAAATTCTCTCTTTTCAAGTTGGCTGTCTCTGAAACCTTGGGTGGAGCCATGCAGAAGGAGAGGAAATAGCCACTGCTCAAACTCTCACACATTTGTGCGTGCATGTTCTGTGTGCATTTAGGCTTGATATATTGAGCTCTGTAAACACAATTTTGCCACAGCTGGCAAGAGGAAAGTGATAAACATGTACAAAAGGAGACCAAATCACTACCTCCTGGCTAGAGTTCAAAATATGAACTAAATACTAATGTTTAGTACTGACAATATTTTTAAATGCTATTGCGCTCTCTGCCGATCCCATTGTATACAGTGGGTATGAAAAAGAATCACCTCCTTTTAAAGTAATCACTTTTTGTTACTGTGCAGCCTAAAATAAAGACAAAACCAAAGAAAATTCCCAGCTCAACTCGTCAACCAGCCTGCAACCAACCAAATTACCTGTCCAACTGTTTGCGTTAAAAACAGGTGTTTAGTTTACACACTTTTTGCAAATAAATGCATACGCTGTAGAGGCTGCGACTTGGCACCCCATTATTATTTACAGTCATAATTGTATACATTTTTGAGAGGCTCCATAGTAGAAGCACATGCATTATCATGGATAGGCAGAGGGCAGGTGATCCTGTAAGGAGTCCACCCCTCCATAAAGGAACAGGGTCGCACTGGACACTCAGCAAAAAGCACAATGGCAGCAAAGGTGTCCAGTGCATTTCCTCATTAGTATTCCAACAGTACAAACTGACTACAGTACAAAAGACTACAAGCACTGAACTTATTCTCTCTCTCGAAGAGACAATTGAGGGGGGATATGATATCAATGTACAAATACTGTACTGGGGACCCTAGCATAAGGAACAAACTATTCAGAAAAAGGGAATACAATAAGACACGTGGCCACTCACTAAAACTAGAGGAAAGGCGGTTTAACCTTAAAATATGTAGGGGGTTCTTCACTGTAAGAGCAGAAAGGATGTGGAATTCTCTTCCACAAGCAGTCGTATCAGCAGGGAGCATCGATAGTTTAAAAAAACTGTTAGATGTGCACCTTAAAGTGGAGTTCCACCCTAAATTTATACTTACCTCCATCTTCTCGCTCCGGGTCACCTGAAAAACAAATGGATAATCGCAATTTTTTTTTTTTTTTTTTTTTTTACTTCCCTCATAGAGAAAATATACTTACCTTACTTCCTTCTTCCTCCCCTCGGCGGCCACAGCCCGTCGTCACTTCCTGGCTTTTGCAATGATTCCTGGGAGCTGAAAGTCATCGCTCCCAGGAATCATTGCGCCTGCGCCTGCACCGGCCCCGATGTCAGTTCCGGTGCGCGCGCGTCATTCCCTTCTAAACAGCTTCTGGGCATGCCCAGAAGATGTGGAGGGATGACGCGCGCGCACCGGAAGTGACGGTGGGGCCAGTGCAGTGCACCGTGGGACCGAAGAGGACACAAAAGAGGATCGCGCCGGCTTCAAGCTGCCCACACCTGAGATGGCAGCGCTGGAAAATACTTTTTCGAAGGTAAGTATTTCTCCTAAAAGGTAAGTGCAACCCGGGACAGATCAGAGGCTAGCCATTGTGGAATGTACTAGCCCTGACTGTCCAGGGGGTATTTTTATTAAAACATTTATTACCAGGGTGGAACTCCGCTTTAAAGACCACAACATACAGGGGTATACAATGTACGGTTAGCAGCAAACACACACACATCATAGGTTGAACTGGATGGACGGATGTCTTTTTTTCAATCTCACTAACTATGTAACAAACAAATTACCTCCATCTATAACTGGCCTTGTTTGTACTGCTGAAATTAAGACAGACACCGTTTTTGTTTTATCCAGCTGTATTTATTAGTGCAACTTAACACATCCAAGTGAAAGATCTAACACCAACATGTCAGAAAAAAACAAAAACAGAATCACTGAGTTGGAAAAAGGATCACCCCCTTGTGTAAGTATTTTGTTGAACCACCGTTTGCTTTAATTACAGCCTTTATTCTGTTGGGATATGTCTCTACTAATTTTGCACATATTTTCCCACTTCCCCACATGTGGTTTAAGTCTGGGCTCTCACTAGGCCATGCAAGTAAATTCACTTTTTTCTCCTTCAAGCACTGTGTGGTCATTTTTGTTGTGTGCTTTGGGTCGTTATAAACCTCCTTCCCACTGACAACTTCCTGACAGAGGACAGCAGATTTCCCTGAAGAATTTGATGGTATTTTTCCTCATCCATTTTCCTTCTATCCTGACAAGTGCTCCAGTCTCTGCTGCAGAGAAAAACCTCCATAACAGTATATTACCCCCTCCATGCTTTTCTGAAGGAATGGTGTTATTTGGATGGTTTTTTGTCAGACATGTAATTTGGTGTTGAGGCCAAATAATTAAATTTTAGTCTCATCTGACCATAACACTTTTTCCATGTGGTCTCAGAATCTTCAAGGTGCATTCAGGCAAAGCCCAGTGGTGACTGCATGTGGCCTTTTTGAAGAGTGGCTTTTTTCTTGCAACGCTCCCATATAAGCCACATTTATGGAGAATTGTTGATATTGTTGTCACATGAACACAATGGCCACTCTGTTATAAATTCCTGCAACTGCTTCAGAGCTGCTGTAGGCCTCATGATCGGCTTCAGCTGTTCACAATTGAAAGACAAATTGCTTTGTGTGCCATTGAGAAGGTGTAAACTCATTTAAATGTGGTTAATTAAGTCATTTTTAGGAGACGATGATCCTTTTTCCAACTCAGTTTTTCAGTTTTTTTTTTCTGTAATTTTGGTGTTATATCTTTCACTTGGATGTAAGTACAGCTGGTTAAGACAAAAACTGTGACTGTCTAAATTTTAAGATCAAAACCAGCAACATGCAATTATTTTAAAGGGGGTGATTTTCTTTACCCACTATATGAATATTTGTACTTCCATGTTTCCAAGGAGTAGGAGCGATTTAGTTTAAAGGCGTTTCATAGAGTAGCAATGTATACCAGGTTGGAGCAATCCGAACAATGAAAGATGTTGGTGAAATCCATTCTCTGATGATGTTTGTGTTATGAGGTTTCTGTACAGTGCACATTGCACTCAAAACTAATTCCAGCTTTTGCAAAAAAAAAATTTATGAACGAACCCACATTAAGTAAAAAGAAAATGTGCATGTATTTTTATTTATGTATTCATTTATTTGCATTGGAGCCTTTAAAGCATTGCAACCACGATCAGTAAATCATGGTTGCGTTGCTTGGTCTCCTGAAGACTATTTCTAAACCGGCAGGTCTGTACCAAGGAATGGACCTTCGGTTGCAGGACTGGAGGGAGTTAATAAGGGGCTACAAGTGCGGTGATTTCATTGCACTTGTGTTCTATTAAGACCTAAGATACCCTCTGCCACAGTGGAAGATGGGACTTATAGTCTTTTATTAACAGAAGACTACAATAGACAATAGCCTTCGGGGAGAAAAACCTCCAGAATTCAGTAAGGTGGGAGGGGGTTAGCGGTGCACACTGCATCAAATTGGTCTGCATGGCTGTCATCCCAGAAGGAAGCCTCTTCTAAAGATGATGCACAAGAAAGCCCACAAACAGTTTGCTGAAGACAAGCAGACTTAAGGACATGGATTACTTGAACCGTGTCCTTTGGCCTGATGAGACCAAGATAAATTATTTGGTTCAGATGGTGTCAAGCGTGTGTGGCATCAACTGGGAAAGGTGTACAAAGGAAGTGTGTCTTGCCTACAGTCAAGCATGGTGGTGGGAGTGTCATGGTCTGGGGCTGCATGAGTGCTGCCGGCGCTGGGGAGCTAAAGTTCATTGAGGCAACCATGAATGCCAACATGTACTGTGACATACTGAAGCAGAGCATGATCCCCCTCCCTTTGGAGACTGGGCTGCAGGGCAGTGTTCCAACATGATATGACCCCAAACACACCTCAGAGACAACCACTGCCTTGCTAAAGAAGCTGAGGGTAAAGATGGACTGGCCAAGAATGTCTCCAGACCTAAACCCTATTGAGCATCTGTGAGGCATCTTCAAATGGAAGGTGGGGGCACGCAAGGTCTCTAACATCCACCAGCTCTGTGATGTCATGGAGGAGTGGAAGAGGACTCCAGTGGCAACCCGTAGAGCTCTGGTGAACTCCATGCCCAAGAGGGTTAAGGCAGTGTTGGAAAATAATGGTGGCCACACAAAATGCTGACACTTTGGACCCAATATAGACATTATCACTTAGGGGTGTACTCACTTTTGTTGCCAGCGGTTTAGACATTATTGGCTATGTGTTGAGTTATTTTGAGGGGACATCAAATATACACTGTTATACAAGCTGTACACTCACTACTTTACATTGTAGAAAAGTGTAATTTCTTTGGTGTTGTCACATGAAAAGAAATAATAATTTATTTACAAAAATGTGAGGGATGTATTCACTTTTGTGAGATACTGTAACATGAAAGGTGGACTTGGCCTATAACATTAAAAAATATTATCTATTGGTTGTTGCACTTTAAATGTCAGATTGCTGGTAGGCATAAGCCATTACATTTCCAGGGCTTGTGTGTGAAACTGCAGTATGTTTTATTCCCTGCTTACTGCTCATTGAGGCCTACTCAGCATTCTGGTGGTGTTAAGTGTAAATTCTCTCTAACAAGATTCCAGCTTTAACAAGCTCACTTCATTAATTTTTACAGTTTATTAAAAACATAAAGTAGAGTCGCTGGCGGCTGTGCGGTATCCTGAAGTCCTGCAACAACTATACAGTAACCACAGCAAGGGAATTTGTTATGAAGTAACTACAACACTTGTCAGGGCTGTGGAGTCAGCGTGTTCTGTATCAAGTATTCTGTGAATGAGAATCTGCAACCCTAGACATGCCGAGGTGTGTGACGAGGTCACAAATTCCTCTTGCAGATGCTGCAGGTGTCCAAGGTCCACGGTAAGGCCAGAATCATCCTCTGCTCAAGCTTTTTCCGCGGTTCCTGAGAGGAATCAAGGGCGAGGATCTTCCAATTATTCTGGTGGCCATAAATGTCCGTAGGGAGCTTCCTCTCAGAAGACCAGTTGTCCCAAGGGCTGATCAACCTTCCTACTTTACAGTCGCTGGTTTAATGGCTTAGCTATTGAAAGCCAGGTACTGAGGGATGGAGGTTTGTCTCGATCAATGATCCCTACTATGGTGAAGATGAGGAAGTCATCTTCTAGCAAGATATACTGTCGTACGTGGAAATCGTACATTTCTAGTTCGACTGGTGCTCAACCTCGATCCTTTTCTGTGGCTCCAATATTAGCCTTTCTTCAACGGGGCGTTGATCAGAAGTTGGCCTTGAGTACCATCAAGGGCCAGGTATCTGCGTTGGCAATCTTTTTTCAGCGACCCCTATCCATGCACTCTTTTAGTTTGTACCTTAATTTAAGGGGTTTGACATGTGGCTCCACCTGTACGATGTCTTTTGCCACCGCAGGATTTAAACTTGGTGCTCTTTTCTCCAGAAACCTCCATTTAAGAATATTTGGGAGATTCCCCTGCCTACATTGTTCCAGTATGTGCCATTCTTGGTGGCTTGTACCTCTACCCGCAGGGTATCAGAATTGGTGGCATCTATTTGAATAAGAATATTGTGTTGCCTGCCTTGTGTCCCAAACTGGCTCATTCCATGGAATTTACCTTGCATACTTTTGGATGTGGTTCGGCGATTCGGGTGTATCTGGCAGCCATGGAGCCCTTTTCGATGGTCAGACTCGCTTTTTGTGATTTACGAATGGACCGAGGAAAGGGCTGGCTGCTTCTTCCACTACCATCTCTAGATGGATCAGACAGATGGTAACTCAGGCTTATTCTATTAAAGGTCAGGTTCTTCCTTTCCCTGTCACGGCGCATTATACTCGGACAATGAGTACTTTTTGGGCCTTCCGTCATCAAGCATCAATATCAAGTTTGCAAGGCAGCCTCTTCGTCGTCGTCAGTGCATACCTTCACAGAATTCTACAGATGCTTCTTTTGGCCACAAAGTTTAGCATGCTGCTGTTTAAGAGGGGCTGTTCCCTCTTGAGGGGTGTTTTTCTTTAAATTTTTATTTTTCAGATGGGGCTCCTGTGACCCGGTTAAGGCTCCTGTGTCCTGGTGAGGGCTTTTATGTTTAGCCTTGGGTTATTTTCCCCATCCCTCATTTTCCTTTTGGCACTGCTTTCGGACATTCCAGTCATTATGATTTGTGGAGCACTGTGTTAGTTGATTTTTGTACTTACCGTAAAATCCATTTCTCTGTTCATCAATGGACACAGCACCCACAGCAGTTTTTGATACTTCTAATACTGCTTGCTACGAAACTGGTAACCTAGAGCCGAGACGGCTGATGACAGTCCATGGGCGCAGTGGAGTCAAAATAACCCAGTCGTTATGATTTATGGAGCGCTGTGTCAGTCGATGAGAAATGGATTTTACGGTAAGTACAAAAATCCAATTTTTGTGAATTAACTTCTAAGAACGGATCAAAATATAAGATCTTCAAAACCCTAAATACTGCGACGTCTGGAATGCGTTAAAAGCAAATGGTTATAGTTAGGGCGCAGAATTGTTTATCATAGCAGCCAATCAGAAATGTGCTTGTATTTTTAATATACGGTGCAATGCTGTTTTACAATTTGGCTACTTTTTTTTTTATTGTGTGTTGAATCACTGATTCTATGGGGCTGATTCATTAAAACTGGAATGAAGAAAATAAGAACAACATGGAATTTTTGTCTATGGCGACTAATCAGAATGATTGCTTAATTGTTTCATAAAGAGAGGCAAAGCCTGATTGGATGCTGTAGAACTCATGTTCTCATTTTCTTTACATTTAGGGCCCTCTAGTTCCTCCTGTATTGAATTGTATTGTAACTGTATTGTCTTCCCTCACATTGTAAAGCGCTGCGCAAACTGTTGGCGCTATATAAATCCTGTATAATAATAATTTACACAAATCAGCACTTGTATAAGGCCCAGCCATCTGGTATATTTAGCCTGATGTACAGCTATGTGTGGCGAAAAAAAAGAAAAAAAGCTGAGGCATTGCCCTTGGCATTTAGTAAGATCCAGGCTGTAATTTTCAGCTCAAAATATGAAAATGATTTCAAGTCACAAGTTTTAGCAAATACTACTCAGCTCTAGTAGAGGGCAAACAGCATTAGGGAATAGGTGCCTGACATTTTTCTTATTCAATGTGTTTATTGAAATATGACAAATACACAAACAGGCATTCAAGGTAACAAAAATAAAGTTGCCGTACATGAGGTAGCCAAACCAGTGCATGACACAGGTCCTTGAATGGATGAGCCGAATAAATACTTTGTGGTCAGGATAGCTCATACATCAGCAGTGTGTTTTACCATCATGTTAAAACTGAAGTATGAACCGCCTCGGGAGCGGTAAGTGGGAATTGACCAGAAGGGAATGAGCTGTTCAGATAACCAAATGGGTGATGGACTGATAGGAAAGGGCAGTATGGAATGGGAAGGTGGATTGGGCAATCTGAAGAGACTACAGGGAACAGTTCTATCACAGATGTAGTCAGGGAACAGTTCTATCACAGATGTAGTAGGTGAGAGTAGAAGCCAGAAAGGCAAATGCTTGTCAGCCCAGGCTGCCAGAATGCCAGTTATTATTTAGCCATGGTACCAGAAATGTATGGCTTTGATCTTCTTATGAAGCATAACCCGGGTTATCCTAGACACGGTCCCTACCAAAGTGAGAGTAGTGCACTTCCAGGCCTTGGCTTTTGTCCATTTGACAGCTGTAAGAATATGGATATTCTATCTAAGGGCCCTTTCACACGGGCGCTCTGTATGTCCGCAAATCATCCTATTTTTTGCGGATGATTTGCGGACATAATGTAAGTCAATGGCATTGCGGATGTCAGCGGAATACCATCCGCTGACATCCGATTTTCTTCCTTTGTTCTGTTCCGTTTTTTGGATCGGAACAGAACCCTATTTTTCCTCCGTTCTAAAAATGGAAAGGAAGCAAAATCGGATGTCAGCGGTGTCATCCGCTGACATCCGCAATGCCCATAGACTTACATTATGTCCGTATATCATCCGCAAATGGATGGAATGATATGCGGACATACGGAGCGGATGACACAAGTGTCATCCGCCCCGTGAAAAAAAAAAAGTGCCGGAGCGGATCGCAATGTGGTTCACTCCGTGTGAAAGAGCCCTAAAATTCAATCTAAATTGAGGATTAGTGAGATTGGGCAGTCTCAATTTAGGAAGCATGTATTTAACTTGTGGGGCTACTGTTAGGTCAATTTTAGGGTATAGGAGGTAGGTAAACCTTCAACTGGAACAGAAAGGATGCTATAAAGAAGGGAAATCAAGCCTGGGGATTGCGGGTCATGCAAAGTGTTGACATTTAAAATGCCAGGTATACCCATTTTTGGATGGACATGGTTGTATTGGACTACCCAGAAATGGTCTTTTTATGAAGTTATTCTCTGTATTCTACAGTATGGGTGCCCTGTCCACATTGTGTGTTGGGGTGCCATTCAAAGTCAACACTTGTACCTTATCGTAATGTATTTGTGAAAGGGCTCTAAATGTGGAGACTTACAGTATTGCCGTAGATTTACTCCTGCATTTCTCCTGTTGTAGACAGCACTATAGAAAGAGTAGTGGACCCATTTTATTTTAGAACTCTCTGCTCTTTTTAACCTTTTAGCCACTTCCTGACAGAAAGACTTAATAGCTTGCAGCACATGTCTCCTAGTTACACTTTGGAAAGACGGTTATGTATCTGCAAGATTTAGTGCTAGATCTAAAACACATGACAAGATGCTGTAGTGTGTCTATCAGTTATAAGAAACCTTTTGATTTGTTGAGAAGTTGCTGTATCAAACGTCCAACATTATGAAGTCTTCAAGAGATTTGGTGTCAGACGTCAAAGACAGTATTATGGGTCTGGAGACTGAGGGTTGTGTTCATCAAAGGGTTTTATTTTTCACTGTGAGGGGAAATGAGACATTTTATGTTATGTGAAGGTTATACAACTGAGATTTTAAACACTAAAGTGAAACAAATAATAAACTTACAGTCTTTGAAAAGAACCCTTACTAACAAATGTCAAAAATTCTGTATTTTTTTTTCCAAGGCTATAGGCTTGATTTAGTGATGGCTTTGATTCTGTGCTATGTAGGCCAAGAGATACTTTTTTTCCAAGACCTCCTTTTAACCTTTTTTGCAATATCCTACGGGGCAGCGGTCTGCAGCAATGGACGTCCTGTACAGTTTAATGTATTTATGATATTATTGCTATTTTTATTTGATATTTCTACAGCTATCCTGATGAAAACGAAGACACACTGTACAGCTATCCCAGGAGATGAAAAGGGCAGTTTACTAATGGGAAGCTTGTGAAAGGTCATTAGATCCTTTGATCAACCAACATGATATTTTAGCTTACGGTTACAACGTTAAAGTTGTGTGGCCTCACAGAAAAGTTTAAAAACCGTCTCTAGCAGACCTAAGAGAAGCTATGTATGCCTGTGCAGTTGCTAAATGTATGTATGGTAGTGAACTAGAAGACCACAACCATAAAACTTTTATTTAGGAGCATATTTTATTTAAAATTCGCAATTAAAGCTGAACTCCAGGCAGATATTAAAAACACCAATGGATGCAATTATTCATTTATTTATTATTATTTTTTTAATTATTAGAGTATTTTAAATCTAGATTCAATACCTGCATGCTTGACTTGATTTCATTCTCTTCTAATCCCCGGTGCCAGAAGCACACAGACTGGGAGAGAGACGGGCAAGATTTTGGGCTAGTCGATTTCAAATTGTTAGCTAATCCAAGTCCATTTGTCTGGAGTACAGATTTATGCATTGGAAGGCATACAGGGAAAACCACTTACCTGTTCATCTAGGTCCCCGATGACCCAGAGATTTGTCTAATATCTAGTAGTTCACTAAACATGTACTCTTGCCTCTTCTGAACATACGTCTTTAGCTAAATAGTAGTTTCTCACCTGTGAAGACCTCTGAGCAATCTTGTTAAAGTAGATGCTTGGTAAAAATTCAGATTAAAGTGATACTTTAAATTTTATTTTAGGTAGAGTGATTTTTTTTTCCCATTTTAATCCCTGTTAGGAAGGCATATGGTCACCAACAACAATCTGTTTTTTTTAATGGCTCTTATGAAAGTGTCCTAATGTTTTGACTAAATCTTTCTTTCTCTAGCGCTCATTGACAGACGTAGTCCTCGGTGATACACCACCTTCGGGTTATGTTGCCTCCACAGGAGCAGGACTAGACAGGAAATTAAAAAGCTCTGGCCACACCCTAGGGGCAGTCCCAGAGGGTATATCCTCTCTCTCTCTGCCTCAGCAAATCAGTTATTTTCTGTCTAGTTAGGAGTAAGGACCTAGATACCTTGCTGGGATCTTAGGTCCTGGCAAGATTTTTTTCTTAAAGGATTTTTTAGACAGCTTTTTTTCTCCAGTGTTTCTGTGAGATCTTCAAGCAAGAAAGCTGAACTGGGCGACGGGCTGGATGTTGAGATCCGGTGGTCACCCCAGTTCAGCCTACGAGCGCGTGCAGGCCATAGCTCCGCGCTGGGTCGGCCGCGACAAAGTCCCATTAAAGGACTGACCCCGCGAGTTAAACGTCTCGCTGAAACGCCAAAGACCATGAGTCACGGCGTCCACATCGGTCGACAGCCCTCCCGCCCCGGTGGAGAGGGGTACTGTCAGGAGTTGGTGCCCGCCTGGTTCCGGTATGGTGAGTAGTATGTTCCCCCTTTTCCCCTGACGGGTCTTGTGGTGAACGCGGGCCCCTCTCTGTATGGTAAGATAGAGTCCCTCTCTATCCTATAATGACACAGATCCTCCTACTTTGAGTGTGATTTATGTGCAAAAAAGCCAGGAGGCTTGGTTTGGGAGCTAACAATCTAATTGTATACATGTTAAAAGATTATAATCTGTGGCATTCTGGGAATCTTACGGTGATAAGAATAAGCTACCTACCAGTCAGAAGCCACGGACATGTAGACTGCCTTCCTAATCAGATCTCCAGCTATTAGCAGGCCTCCCGAATGGCCATGCGGTCCGCCAGGGCCGGTACCGCCAACCACGCCAAATCCCCATGCAGAGAGAGTGTTGTGTGCCCTGCAGCACACCGCTATTCAGTACAGGCCGCCGCCATTTTTTTTTGCTGGATCGCACGAGCCGCCATTTTGGCGTAGCCTCGTGTCTCCAGCATGGGGGCGGCCATGTTTGAGGTGATCCAAACACCTCGTGGAGCTAGGGGAGGCGCCGGAAGGCGTGCAGAGGGGCGGAGCCGCCTCCTTTCTTCCTGGGCAGCCAGCCAAAAGACTTCCTGTTTGTCCAGACAGCGCTGTAACCTGTTGCAGTTAAACTCTGAGCATCAAGTGGTGAGCCTGGGGGTCTCTCTCTCTCTCTCTCTCTCGATCGATAGGGATCCCTAGCAGGTAACACTAAGGGGCTTTTTGTGGCGCTGGGGGTCTGTGAAAAAAAAAAAAAAAAGGTTTTTTATTTTTGTATTATATTTTCCAGGAAGTGACTGGAATTATCATGGACCCTGCCACACATATTCCCCCACCTGTTTCCCTCGAGGGGGCCACGGGACCCGCCGGTGCACAGAGTGTAGAGTCATTTACAGCAATTTTGGAGTCTATGGTGGCTCGGGTGGAGGCGGCCTGTCAGGGACGGGGGTCAAGGAAGCGACCCCCGCCTACCCCTATACCATCTGACACCTCTGACTCAGATTCAGAGATGGTCACTGCAGTTGCAGGTTCCTCTGCAAGGGCTGTTATCCCAGGTAAAGCCCCCTCAGACAGTGAGGAGGACGCTTCTTCTCCTGCTATAATTCAGGAAGAAGCATTGGTGGACGCGCTAGTTGTGGCAGTGCAGGAAACCTTAAAACTTGAGGCTTTACCGGCAGAGGCAACTGAAACAGAGATTCCCTTTGGTACTAATAAGCCCATCAAAACGGTGAAGGTTTTTCCTGTACCTAAATGTTTCGGTAATCAGATTAAAGGAGAATGGGAGCATTCTAAACGTACCTTTACTATTTCCAAGCGTATTGCTAGACGCTATCCGTTTGAGGAATCCATTATTAAGAAATGGACGGTACCACCAGTGGTGGATCCACCTATTTCCAGGCTGAATAAAGCCACGGTTATTCCAGTGGAGGACACTTCGTCCTTTAAGGATCCGGTGGATCGAAAGATGGAAGCAGAGTCCCGCACCATCTTCTCTCTGATAGGGTCAGCATTTAGACCAGTAATTGTTATTGGTCTAGTTTCCCAGACACTTACGGAATGGGCGAAAATGGTACGCCAAGATCTTAGGGGAAAAGATATTCCCCAGGAGACATCTGATTTGATGGAACAGATTATACAAGGGCTACAGTTTATCTGTGACGCAGCCTTGGACACTACTCCCTTATTAGGGCATGCATCTAAGTCAGCGGTGATCCTCAGACGTGTGCTGTGGTTAAAATGCTGGTCAGCTGACCTAGGTTCCAAAAAGACCTTGACTAATCTCCCCTTTCAGGGGAATCGTCTATTTGGGGCCAACCTAGATGAAATCATTAAGGATGCCACTGGGGGCAAGAGCACTTTTTTGCCACAGGCTGCTAAAGCTAAGGGACCTCGCAACAAGCGAGGACCTTTCTTTACCGCCCATAAAGGGCGCCCGGCTGGTACTAGCGGGAAAGGCAAGACTCCTCCAGGAGGGTTCAAGAAGGGCTGGTCGGACAAGCAAAGGACCAACCCAGCCAAACCCGAAGCAAAGGAGTACACAGCCTGAAGGTGCGCCCCCACTGGGTTTCAGGGTGGGGGGACGTTTTCACCGGTATTCAGGACATTAGATCGAGCATCAACCACTACTACCGGTGCGATTCTTCCCTTCCAACATTTAAGTACTACAGGAAGCGGTAGTTACCGTTCCCTGAATAGATCTTTTCCTTTACCTTTTCCTAAGATTAGTCCCTATACCTCACAGGAATCGGATCTGGTTGACCAGATAGGCCAAGTAGCCTCTAGTCGGGTGACTTCGGTCCCTGAGGTTCAACCAGAAAAGATCACCTTTCCTGATAACAATCAGGTATCTGATAAATGTGTGGGAACAGAAAACGACCAGACTTTCTCGGATGGTCGGGGCCAGATACCTCTAGGGACGCCTGGTTCAGATTCTATCAGCGCCAGTGGTCCTAGAAATTCTAGGCTGGCCTCCTCAAGCCGGCCTGGCCGACTTGGACATGTTAGTCGTAGACGTTCCGTGGGAACTTCGTCTCAGGGAGTGTCTGTGGTCTCGAGGACCAATTTACCATCATGCTTTACAGTCGCTGGGTTTAATGGCCTGGCCATTGAGACCCAAGTACTGAAGGACAGAGGTTTGTCTACTTCAGTCATTCCTACCCTTATTAAAGCAAGGAAAGCGACTTCCAGCAAAGTCTATTATCACACATGGAAGACTTATATTGCGTGGTGCGAATCTTTAGGATTTCCTCCACGTACCTATTCGGTGACTCGAATATTGGCCTTTTTGCAACAAGGGGTTGAGCAGAAGCTAGCCTTGAGCACCATCAAGGGTCAAGTTTCAGCATTAGCAATCTTCTTTCAGAAACCTTTAGCTACCAAGTCCTTGGTGCGGAATTTCATCCAGGGGGTGCGGCACCTGGCTCCTCCAGTCCGCGCGCCCTTACCGACCTGGGATCTTAATTTGGTTTTGTCGGTTCTACAGAAACCTCCCTTTGAAAACATCAGGGAGATTCCCTTGCTTACTTTATCCCAGAAGGTGGCCTTCTTGGTGGCTATTACTTCTGCTCGCAGGGTGTCAGAACTGGCTGCATTATCATGCCAGTCCCCATACCTAGTGATTCATAGGGATAAGGTAGTACTTCATCCTAAGCCATCTTTTCTTCCTAAGGTGGTTTCAGATTTTCATCTGAATGAAGATATTGTACTACCTTCCTTGTGTCCTCAGCCCAAGCATCATCGGGAATATGCGTTGCATTCCTTAGATGTGGTTCGGGCAATCAGGGTATACCTGAAAGCTACGGAATCTTTCCGTAAGACGGATTCACTTTTTGTGATCACGGATGGCCCCAGAAAGGGTTTGCCTGCATCTGCCGCGACCATTGCCAAATGGATTAGACAAACGGTGGTACAGGCTTATTCTATTAAGGGTCAGAGTCCTCCGTTCCCTGTTAGGGCGCACTCCACTCGAGCGCTCAGTACTTCCTGGGCCTTTCGCCATCAGGCGTCAGTGGTCCAGGTATGTAAGGCGGCCACCTGGTCGTCGGTACGTACCTTTACAAAATTCTATAAAATTGATGTGACGGCATCGGCGGATGCCTCATTTGGCCGCAAGGTTTTGCAGGCCGCAATTTGAGGAGACCGGTGGTCTACCTCGAGGGTTTTTTTCTGTTTAAAAAAAAAAAAAAAAAAAAAGAAAATTTTTCACTTTTTTGTTGAGTCTCATCATTAAGGATGAGCATTGTAAACTTCTAGTTGGCACCGGTTGGGCCTTCTAGATTGGGATTTGATTTCATTTTCCCACCCCTCAGTTGTGATACTGCTCTGGGACGTCCCGAAGGTGGTGTATCACCGAGGACTACGTCTGTCAATGAGCGCTAGAGAAAAATGGATTTTTGTAAAATCTTACCGTAAAATCCTTTTCTCTTAGCTCATTGACAGACGTAGTCCCCGCCCCTCTGTTTTTTGAGTTGGGTTAAAATCTCTAAAGACTGCTTTTTCACATAACTGATTTGCTGAGGCAGAGAGAGAGAGGATATACCCTCTGGGACTGCCCCTAGGGTGTGGCCAGAGCTTTTTAATTTCCTGTCTAGTCCTGCTCCTGTGGAGGCAACATAACCCGAAGGTGGTGTATCACCGAGGACTACGTCTGTCAATGAGCTAAGAGAAAAGGATTTTACGGTAAGATTTTACAAAAATCCATTTATGAATGCTGTTCTTATATGGCCATTTTTTGATCTACCTCCTACTCCCTAGCTGATTAATATGTGTAATTTTAGCTACAGTCTACCTTACCAGCCAAACATGTCTAAGTTCATAGTAGGAGGTTACAGAGTATACTGAGAAATTTACAGTAGCTGTGAGGGCATACAGAACAAAGTGAAAGTGTCTGTGTAAAGGGCACATCCCAAAACCCTGATACCTTGACAGGGCATCCCTCCACTCATACTTCTGTCACTAAAACCCTTAACCACTTCCCGCCAGCCAACGTACCTGTATTTCAGCTTGAAGAAGGGGTTGTACCGGGGAAATGCTTGCAGCTAGAGGCATCACCCTGGTACCGGTTTTTAGAACTGGTGTAACGTTAGAAAACCATACCCCGTGAGAAATCCATACCCACGTCACTTCCTGTCAGGAACAGCTGAGCAGCGTAGCAGTGCGCATGCTCACAGCCCCGTATACGTCATTGAACAGCAGAGGGCCTGACAAGTGCGCATGCTCGGAGGGTATGGATTTATCACGGTAGTGTGTGTAACGTTACACTTGCGGCGGTTACATTAAAACAGCTGTGCTGCAACATGAGTCATCTCCGCTCCTACCCCTGTCACTTCCCTGATCTCGGCTAGTAAATGTAAAAGCGGCGGCGGGTGTATGAAATCTAAATGACGGATATTTCGGCTCCGTGATCCGCTCTTATATTTATTAGCCGAGATCAGGGAAGTGACAGGGATAGGAGCGGAGATGAGTCATGTTGCAGCCCAGCTTTTTTAATGTAACCGCCGCAAGTGTAACGTTACACACACTACCGTGATAAATCCATACCCTCCGAGCATGCGCACTTGACAGCCCCTCAGCTGTTCAATGAGTTAGGTGCTGACGTAGGTGCACCGAAAGTGACGAGGGTATGCATTTCTCACGGGTATGGTTTTTTTACGGAACACCGGCGGTCGGCTTTCTGGTGATAGCAACCGATGCGTCTCCACAGCCACAGCTTGGCTGTTATCACAGGGAGCTGGAGGGGACGTACCTAACCCCTCCTCCTGCCACCTTCTTCTTTCTGCCCTGGTCTCTCTTCCACCAGAAGACCCGAACAACCAGTCGGCACATCCACGGGATGATCAGAGTCCCAAACTAAGCCAGAATCGGTTTAGATTGGGTCTCCGATGAATAACTTGGAAGCAACGTCACAACATCTCTTCTGGTTTACTCAGCTGCCAATGGCACGAGTTCAAAAAACTGTCAGTATTAAAAAATGCAGTGTTTGGTGTTTTAAATACTTTTAAGTGTAAAGGAGGGATTTGGGGTCTTCTAGACCCCAGATCCCTCCATAAAGAGTTCCTGTCACTGCCTATTACTGTCACAAGGGATGTTTGCATTCCTTGTGACCACAATAAAAGTGATCAGATTTTTTTTTTTATAAGGGAACCGTGAAAAATATAAAAACTAAAATGAATAGGAAAAAAAAAGGAAAACTCATACATAAGTCGTGCCCGCAAATGTAAGCGGTGTTCAAATCACACATGTGAGGTATTGCCACGATCGTCTGAGTGAGAGCAATAATTCTAGCAAAAGAACTCTAAACTGGTAACAGATTAAACATTTTTAAATGCGTTGCCTATAGAGATTTTTAAGTACCATAGTTTGACGCCATTGTACGAGTGTGCACAATTTTAAACCCTAACATGTTAGGTATCTATTTACTCAGCGTGACATCTTTCACAATATGCAAAACAATTGGGCTAATGTTACTGTTTTTTTTTTTTTTATTAATTCAGTGAAGTATATTTTTTCCAAAAACCGCTGCGCAAATACCATGTGACATAAAATATTCTCAATATATTCTTTGCTAAAAAAATATATATATATGATATTTGGGTGTTCTAAGCAATTTTCTAGCTAAAAATACTGATTTTAACTTGTACACAACATGTGCCAGAAATGGGCTTGATACTTAAGTGGTACTAATGGTACTGGTGACTTCATCTCCATGATAGAACAGTACCTAGGTCTTTTAACCACTTTACCACCGGAGGATTTTCCTGCTTTATGTCCAGGCCACTTTTTGCAACTTGGCACTGTGCGACTTTAACTGACAATTGCGCGGTCATGCAACGCTGTACCCAAACAAAATTTACGTCCTTTTTTTTGCCACAAACAGAGCTTCCTTTTGGTGGTATTTGATCACCTCTGCGTTTTCATTTTTTGCAATATTAATAAAAAAAGAGCGAAAATTTTGTGAAAAAATTTACATTTTCTACTTTGACAGTTAAAAAATATCCAATATATTCAATTTTTGTCATATATTTAGGCCAAAATGTATTTAGCTACATGTCTTTTGACAAAAAAAATCCTCAATGAGCGTATTTATAACCGCTTTAAGACCGAAAGATTTTACCCCATTCCTGACCAGGCTATATTTTGCGATTCGGCACTGCGTTACTTTAACGGACAATTGCGCAGTCGTGCGATGCTGTACCCAAATTAAATTCGTTCTTTTTTTCCCCACAAATAGAGCTTTCTTTTGATGGTATTTGATCACCTGTGCGATTTTAAATTTTTGAAAAAAAAAAGCAACAATTTTGAAAGAAAAATCAATATTTTTTACATTCTAATATATAACCTTCCCAAAAAAAAAAAATTAAAAATCAAAATTTTTTAACATTTTAGGCCAATTTGTTTTCTGCTACATATTTTTGGTAAAAAAAAATCACAATAAACGTATTTCGTAATTCGTATTTTGATCGGTTTGCGCAAAAGTTATCGTGTTTACTAACTACTGGAAAGATTTGTAATTTTTATTGTTTGTTTTTTTTTTACTAGTAATGGCGGCGATCTGCGATTTTTTTTTTTTTTTTTTTTTGCCGGACTGCGACATTGCGGCGGACAGATCGGGCCCCTAACTGACATTTTGGACACTTTTGGGGGTACCAGTGACATTACTACAGTAATCAGTGCTATAAAAATGCACTGTTACTGTAATAATGACACTGGCAGGGAAGGGGTTAACTTTATTGGTGATCAAGGGGTTAAATGTATGCCTCATGCTTACTGACGTGTGTGGGGGGAGGGGATTGTGTGACACAGACACAGATTTTAGCTATGCTGAATCCTGTAATCTGGCCCTGCCTGTCACATAGGAGATCCGCCTGCTTTGTTTACACAAGTGGGCGGATTTCCTCACTCGATCCTCCCCTGGGCCGACTCCCGCTGTGTCTGAATACAGCAGGAGCGCGCCTCCAGCGGCGCGTGCGTGCCGCCGAGAGGGGCGGGATCCAGCGACGTAGGTCTACGTCGCTGGACGATAACAAGCCACTTTGCCGCAGTACCAGCTCAGTGAGCAGTCGGCAAGTGGTTAATTGATAAAAACTGAAGACTGTCACAAGGTAGAAAGTCAAACACTGCTCTATACTCAGGAGCATCAAGCAGTGTTGCCAGCTGAAACAGGCTGGAGTGCAAGTAAGGTCAGTTATAGGGGTTCAGGGCTAGGCAAAGTAACAGGGTCTCTTTAAAATCATTTTTGGTGTGACCTTCACATTTTTACATACTAAACCTGTAGGTAAAAAAAATACTTTCCTGAGCCCCCTCTTGATCCAGAGATGTCCACGAGAGCTCTGCCTCTCCTGGGACACACACTCCTGATTGGCTTTTGGCAGCAGCAGAAGCCAATCACAGCCAGTGAGCCAATCCTTAGACAAAGGGGACGGGGCCGAGCCGCGGCTCCATGTGTGAATGAACACGCAGAGCCGTGAGTCGGAAGCCTGCCTAATTGGATGCCCCCACAGTAGGCTACTTGAGCAGAAGAGGAGGATACGGGCTGCTCTGTGCAACACCATTGCACAGAGCAGGTAAGAATAACATGTTTGTTATTTAAAAAAAAAACATTAATATTGCTTTATTAACAGTACATACATCCTATGTACAAACAGATTTTATCATCAAAAGGGCCCGATAAAAGTCCTGGTTGAATTGTGCACGTATTCCTGGGTATATATAGTTCTTATTGAGGTAACTCCAGGTGATTGTTGCAGCAAAGTCCAGTTGGAGGTGCCCCTGAGGATGATGTGGTGTCTGTCTTTGTGTTGGAAACCAGAAGACAAGATCAGCGATCATGGGGGAATTCTCCAACTGTTGTCCAACCAGCCTGAAACTGAGCTTCTCACCAGCAGGAACTGTAGTGTGGAACTAAGTCAGCCTTTCTACTCTGCTTTAGTCCCCCCTAATAGTTTCTAATCTAAAAAGCAACCAGACCTCTAAGCCTGTGACGTGGTCATCGGAAGCCTAACCTGCCTCTAGCCTATGCTGATTATTGAGTCCTAAGCTAAAACTACTTCAAGAATCCCAGACCAGAAGGGACAGGATTACCTGGGATAACAGGAGCTGTATATAAATAAAATACCAGGAATTGCAAATAAACTCTACTGCAGTAAACCTGTTCACCTACTAATATACTAGGTGGTGACCCCTACGCATACAGCAGCACAGACTAGCTATCTGGCATTGTGGACTTGAAATAATAACAATGACAAGGTATAGATACTTTGCCTGTTACAAGAACTTAAATATAACTTCAGCAGCTGCAAATAAATGATTAGCCCATAGATCTACTTGCATATTAGTTCCTTCTGGCTTGGGGTTTAGCAGCATGGACATTGCATGTGGTTGAGTCTCTCCCTCTCCCTGGGGACAGGAAATGCATACATAATATGTTAACAGGCGTTTACAATTTCACACAGTAGAGAGCAGCAGATCCATACAGTAGCAAGGTTTATACCCGAGTACTTTTTGATGTGACCATTACATGCTTATTTCTCCATATTTTTTTTTTTTTTTTTTATTGTATTAAAAATAGCTTTTTTTTTTTTTACTAACAAATAGAGGGAGCAAACAAACGCAGATCCCTCTGTCTTCCTTCTCAGTTGTTGAGATGAGCTAGATTAGCCACACTGAGAATACATTGTTTTCAGTGTTGGCATCCTGCAGACTTACACCATGAGAAAAAGCAATAAAGCACAACCATCATGAAGCAGTCCAAGCAGGAATGCATAGTCTGCACATGTGTTGAGCAAATATGACTAACCCCTTGTACATATACAGTATACTAATAAATTGTACATCAGATCAAGTTTTTTTTTCATGGTATCACAATATAAGTATCTTGCTAGCAGATTTTTTTGTTTTAAAACCTATTGGTAGGAACAAATACAAAGTTAGTTGCTTAAAATAATGTAGCTGCTGGCTTTTAAGAAGGAGTCCAGTGATGTCTTCCTGCAGCCAGTTCTTATTTCTTCAAGTCCACTTCACCTCAGTCTTAGATATGGAAGCCGGGTGTGACTTTCTGAAGAATGATAGCCGGCTCCCCACTAAACATGCCGTAAATTGTGCTGTGGGGACTGGTCCTGAAGCCTCCTGAAATATGTGACATGACCGGTGAGGTGTGGGCAGGGGGCCATGCCTAAGCTCACGTCATCTTTGCCCAGGTGAGAATTGAGGAAGTTGGAGCAGGTACCTGGCAAAAAAGGGACTATCTCCCTGTAAAAACAACCCAGCAGCGATCACAGGTAATCACCGGCTGCGCAGAGGGCCGTGAATAGCTGCGGATGGCAGCGACCTATCATCATAGTGAACAAGGCCTGCAGCTGCACCCAGCTGCTGAAAGAAAGAGCAGGAATTAGAATTGTAGAACTGCGGACACTGCTGCACTGCAAAGTCACTGTATACTTCCCTGTCACTTCAGGGTCCTCACCCTAGGTGCCCCCTTTCACCACTAGCTGGCACTGGATCCCTAAACCTCCACTGGAGGGGTCCCCTCTAACTTCAGGCAGACACCCCCAGGGGCAATTCTTAGTACTCACGACCTGTGTAGGCTTTCCTGGGACTGGACCCCTCTGACTCTCCGCTGGTTCTCGGCACACCGAATCCCCTCAGCTTAGCTCAGCACTCTCTGGATCTGCAGGCAACACCCCGAGATCCTCTTCCTCAGACAGGAGGAGAGACAGCCGTTCTCTCCCTCCTGGGACTCTGCTCCCGCCAAAGACATTGTGTCATGCGCCACCCCCAGACTTATATCCACTCCCAGAATCCTTTGCAGCATAATCTGCCTTCTGGAGTAGTTACAAGCCTGGATGTGTCCCCTGATTGGGCTTCCTCCACTGTGAGAAGCCTCTCACAGGAGCCAGTGGGGAGACTTCCCCCCCCCCCCCCTTCAGCAGGTACACCTGGAAACCATGACACCCTGACTAAACAAATCACAGCCCTGTTTTTAGGCAGACAAGGGCCACTATGCGTTTACCTAGCACCTATCTGTAGGGTGCTACATATATATACACACACACACTGTATATATATTAGTGGTGCACCGAAATGCAAATTCTGGACAAAAACCGACAATTCAGGATGTACTGAAATGGACAGTTATATTATATTTAAAACAAAATATTTTAAACTTTTGCATTGAAAAAAGAAAAAGCACAAGGAAAGCTAAATAACAATGCATCCCTTTAGGGCCCATGCACACTTGGCGCTACATGTGAATTGCACAGTAACGTTGTGCGCTTCCTGTGCTCTTCACACGTAGTTCTGTGCAGTTATATTTCAGCCCCTTTCATTGTGAATGGGCTAAAATCGCACTGCACCAAAAGTAGTACTTGCACTACTTTTTGAAACTTGTGGCAACTGCCTTGCTTTGTGCACTGGTCCAAATCATTTGGTGGAGGGAAGATTATGGTGTGGTGGTGTTTTTCAGTGGTTGAGATTAGCCCCTTAGTTCCAATAAAGAAAACTCTTAGGACATCAGCATAGCAAGAAATTTTGGACAATTTCATGCTCCAAACTTTGTGGGAACAGTTTAGGGGTGGCCCCTTCCTGTTCCAACATGACTGCACACCAGTATGCAAAGCAAAGTCCATAAAGACATGGATGAGCGAGTTTGGATTGGAGGAACTTGACTGGTCTGCAGAGTCCTGACCTTAACCCGATAAAACACCTTTGGAAAGAATTAGATTGAAGACTGTGAGCCAGACCTTCTTGTACAACATCAGTGCCTGAACTCACAAATGCGCTTCTGGAAGAATGGTCAAACAATCCCATAGACACACTCCTAAACCTTGTGGACAGCCTTCCCAGAAGAGTTGAATAAAGTTCATGTGCATGTAAAGGCAGGTGTCCCAATACAGTATAGTGTGTATGTGTATATATATATATATATATATAATATATATATAATATAGTATCTCTCAAAAGTGAGTACACCCCTCACTTTTTTTGTAAATATTTTATTACCTTTTTTATGTGACAACACTGAAGAAATTACACTAGTGAGTGTACAGGTATAACAGTGTAAATTTGCTGTCCCCTCAAAATAACTCAACGCCGCCATTAAGGGGAGATACTGTATATATACAAATAACCGTAGTCTATCATTTGTTTTTAGTAATAGCATGTGTTAACATCTATAAAGGCTTGTAAGCAAATATTTGGGAAGCCATAGATGGAGAGAAGGACAGCCTAGACATTGCAAGTCTTCATCCCGTGACCTTCAGGATCTTTAGCACAATGATCCATGACCTGCCATATCTAAAAGATTGCCTCCTGTACATCTCATTGCTGAGCCTGACTACTGAACGTCTAGAACACGGCACTCAATGTCTTTATTCTGTCAATGCTCATGTAACTTATTTTATTTGTCATCTAATCAATAATTAATAAACGTGAACTATCAGCTGTATGTTGAGATGAGACGGAGAACAGATTCTCTCCTCCTTCCTGTGAAGTGTGTATTACATTATCTGTTTCGCTCAACACCTGGCGCTCCTATGACATGGCAGAGATTATTGCTCTTACAAGTGGTGTCACACATTACTGCACTTCTATCATCTACGCTCAGATTTGAAGCATTTGGAATGCAAAACACATTCTACACCTTAGATGGTCTCGTCACTTTTACATAAAGCACACAAAAGCTTTATAAAGCAGTGCAGTGCAGAAAGCATTGTAACCAATCAGAGTTCAGTTTATTATATGACAACATGAAGTTCAAAATGCAGCAGACCAGTGGGTCAGCACAAGGCCCAAAGTGGAGATCACTGGAGGAGCGGTGTCTTCAGTCGTTTCCAGCTTCCAGGGGTACTGGCTAAGTATGGTATATACATAGTTACCTTGGTCCAAGATGAACTAATGTAACTATATAGAAAATATACCTGGAATTCTTCTTTAACCACATCACGCCCGCCCTATAGCAGATTGATGGCGGGATTGTGGTTGTATTATCCTGACCGGACGTCATATGACGGCGGCAGGATAATACAGCTCTGCGCGCCCCCCGTGACACCTCGGTGATGCGAGGTGTCAGTCTGACTCCCTGCGTCTCCGATCTCGGTAAAGAGCCTACTGACGTAGGCTCTTTACCATGTGACCAGTCGTGTCCAATCACGGCTGGTCACATCCTCCCCCACAGACTGACAATGCTGCTGCTCTTCATCATCCAGAGTGGAGCACTCTAATACAGGAGGTGTGTTACCTGGTATACTCCCTGGGACTGCCCATAGGCGTAGTCCAGATTTTTTTTTTCTGCCTAGTGTCCTACTCCTGTAGGGGGCAGTTTAAATCAATGCTTAAGAAGATTAGGAGCTGTGTCCCTCAATGAACATCAGAGAAATTGATTTTACAGTAAGACAAAAATCCCATTATTTTGCAGTTGCTTTTGAAAATAATCATGTTCAATTTATTAACCTTTTCCTACATAATGCATATTGAAGTAGCAGTTTTAGTGAAAATCACTTGAACGTGGCTCTGTATTGTATGGAATGTGAAACTGGCTGATTCTTTATACATATTATAGCTATAAAATAACATTGTTATAACCATCTTCCGGATGTATGGAGGAAAGCATACATGATGTTATAAGCACCTTCAAAATGTATGGGGGAATGCATAGAGGAAAGTATATTGCTTGCCCTCTGTTCCCAGTGCAAGGTCATTTTTCATCCCTTCATATAAACACATAGTGTGGAAAGGATTGTGCAAGTCTTTGTGTTCAGTGAAAAGTATATTAACAAGTACATGAAGCAGTATGGGAGCGTCTTATTTGTTGCTGCCATAAAACGCACAATCCCTGGAATTCATAACAAGTGTCAAAGATACTCTTTAGAAATCTGCCTCACAGTTGTGCGACAGATTCATGTATGTGACGATGAGATGTATATAAATGTGATACAAATTTGACATCTCTTTTGAGAGTGGAGTTTTAGGACTCACTCACACTGCCCATATACTCAAATGCTCTTCATGTGTGGTCAGCTGTAGTTTTTTTTTTTTTAGTGTGTGCTCTTGTGGTGGCTGGGTTTATCCAATACGGGAAAAAGACCATCACTGCACAAAGTGCAAATGGCCTCTTACAGGTAAAGAAGTTGGGAGAGTAATGGGAACACATCAAATGTCCATTTCAGAGGAACTTAGTGGTATTAAACCGCCAACCATATATTGTAATATATTGCATCTTGCCAACTATGAGGTGTGGGGACTGCATTGGTTTTCTTTTTATCATCTTGCTTCCCCTCTGGTGATCTGGCCTGTAACCCACCCCCTGTATTAGTGGGCCCCCACTTTGGATGGAGGAGCACCTTTGGACAGCAGCAGTGTCAGTCTGGGGGGGAATGGTAGTCGTAGATGGACTAGCAGATTTAGATACACTAATTAATTGAAACCAAACTCCAGCTAACGCATCTATTTTACAGCTAATAATGAACTGCAAACACAGTACAGACAGGGCTAATTATGTTGAATATTGCTCTATATATATACCAATGCCAGCCATAAAAATAAACACACTGCTTAACTAAGCAAGCCTCTAATTTATTATAAAGAGAGTATAAATGCTAACATAAACACTAAAAGGATACTACAAAGCAAATAATGACAATCCATAAGAGGCCGTCCTTGCTAATCAACAGGAAGTATCTCATCTTTCCAGGAAGCATGTTATAGTCCCCACTAGGGGCGCCATCCGAGAATCACTATGTGAGAACATCCTATGAGGATACAAATTCCTATTCATGACTCCTTGTTGCGGACACCCTGCTGGGTAAACTTGCTCTGCTTTCATTCCAGGCCAGGTGTAATCAGGTTTCACCCATCCAGAAACATCTGATATTTGAACAAGAAAAACATGTTGCCTTCCAACAGGCACTTTTTTTTTTTTTTTTAATATGACTTTTTAAATTTTTACACCATTCCTTTAAAAACACTTCTTTTTTTATCACTTTTATTGCTATTGCAAGGCATGTAAACATTTCTTGTGATAGCAATACAGTATGACAGGTCCTCTTTATGGAGAGATCTGGATTCAACATCTCTCCTCTACCCTCAAAAGTATAATATATATCTATATATACAGTATATATATTTTTTTTATGTTTTTCTTTAAGAAAAAAAAATCCATGTTTACATGGCCAGAGAACGAAGTAACGTCAACGTCTCTCTGGTCCTCCAAGGGCATAGAGCAGAGGCCATCTTGTCATCACTTGTCTCTATGGGAAAACCCTGCCGATGCCGGATGGTTCCCCGGCTCAGTAGTCGTTAACCTCAGTGCGGGGAGCACCTCTCCTGCCACTTCTAAAAGTGATCCCACAGGGAATCCGCCACCGGGATCAATTTCATCAGAAAGCTGGCTACCTGGGGAAAAAAAAAAAAAAAACGGGGTAATGACATCTAGCTGCAGCCATAACTCTGGTATTTAATGTCAAAATCATTACATAAATTCAGAGTTAGCCAGTCGGCAATTGGTTAATACAGTGATCAATGATCTACACTGGCACTGTACTAATGGCCCTGGCTGGTAAGGGGTTAACATCTAGGCTGACCAAGGTGTTAAATGTGTCCCTAACAATGTGTAATGTGCGTTTCTTTTACTAAAGATCTCGGTTTCTCATCCCTGCTTTGCGGGAGGGGCGCGCATGTGAGTTCCCTAAACCCAGAAGTAGGGAATGATGTAGCAGTACAGTGCTTTGCCTGCAGTGGCCGCTCACCCACAGTACATTGCCGGTAGGTCAACGCTAAGTGGCTAATGTAACAGTGCAAGATGCATGTTACAAGTCTGTTTCTTTTTAAAGCCAGAAGGTGGTCATGGCAGTCAGGCATCCAGCATTTTCAGAAGGAGATCATCAGTGTTGCATGCGTCTCTATAGGAAATGTTTAGCATTTCCTTTGCTAACCTAACTTATTGTTCTTTAATGGTGCAGTTGTTTGTTTTAGTCTAGAATGGAAATACTAGGTGTGACTCCTTAGAGCAGGGGAGTCCAACTCAATTTCATCTCAGACCACGATCAGCAGCATGGTTTTGCCCTCAAAAGGCTGGTTGTATCTGGATTGCACTATGTACAGAGTGGAGAGTTCAGGGGTGTGCTATGTACAGAGTGCAGGATTCAGGGGTGTGCTATGTACAGAGTAAGCAGGGTTCAAGGGTGTGCTATGTACAGAGTGCAGGGTTCAGGGGTGTAATGTGTACAGAGTGCAGAGTTTAAGGGTGTGCTATGTACAGAGTGCAGAGTTTAAGGGTGTGCTATGTACAGAGTGCAGAGTTTAAGGGTGTGCTATGTACAGAGTGCAGAGTTTAGCAGTGTGCTATGTACAGAGTGCAGAGTTTAGCAGTGTGCTATGTACAGAGTGCAGAGTTTAGCAGTGTGCAATGTACAGAGTGCAGAGTTTAGCAGTGTGCTATGTACAGAGTGCAGAGTTTAGCAGTGTGCTATGTACAGAGTGCAGGGTTCAGGGGTGTGCTATGTACAGAGTGCAGAGTTTAAGGGTGTGCTATGTACAGAGTGCAGAGTTTAAGGGTGTGCTATGTACAGAGTGCAGAGTTTAAGGGTGTGCTATGTACAGAGTGCAGAGTTTAGCAGTGTGCTATGTACAGAGTGCAGAGTTTAGCAGTGTGCTATGTACAGAGTGCAGAGTTTAGCAGTGTGCTATGTACAGAGTGCAGAGTTTAGCAGTGTGCTATGTACAGAGTGCAGAGTTTAGCAGTGTGCTATGTACAGAGTGCAGAGTTTAGCAGTGTGCTATGTACAGAGTGCAGAGTTTAGCAGTGTGCTTTGTACAGAGTGCAGAGTTTAGCAGTGTGCTATGTACAGAGTGCAGAGTTTAGCAGTGTGCTATGTACAGAGTGCGGAGTTTAGCAGTGTGCTATGTACAGAGTGCAGAGTTTAGCAGTGTGCTATGTACAGAGTGCAGAGTTTAGCAGTGTGCTATGTGCAGAGTTTAGCAGTGTGCTATGTACAGAGTGCAGAGTTTAAGGGTGTGCTATGTACAGAGTGCAGAGTTTAGCAGTGTGCTTTGTACAGAGTGCAGAGTTTAGCAGTGTGCTATGTACAGAGTGCAGAGTTTAGCAGTGTGCTATGTACAGAGTGCAGAGTTTAGCAGTGTGCTATGTACAGAGTGCAGAGTTTAGCAGTGTGCTATGTACAGAGTGCAGAGTTTAGCAGTGTGCTATGTACAGAGTGCAGAGTTTAGCAGTGTGCTATGTACAGAGTGCAGAGTTTAGCAGTGTGCTATGTACAGAGTGCAGAGTTTAGCAGTGTGCTATGTACAGAGTGCAGAGTTTAGCAGTGTGCTATGTACAGAGTGCAGAGTTTAGCAGTGTGCTATGTACAGAGTGCAGAGTTTAGCAGTGTGCTATGTACAGAGTGCAGAGTTTAGCAGTGTGCTATGTACAGAGTGCAGAGTTTAGCAGTGTGCTATGTACAGAGTGTAGGGTTCAGAAGTGTGCTATGTACAGAGTGTGGAGTATGTTTTGTAATGAGTGCAGTGTTCAAGGGTGTGCTATGTATAGAGTGCAGGGTTCAAGAGTGAGTTACGTATTGAGTGCAGAGTGTAGGGTTGAGCTATATACAGAGCGCAGGGTTTAGGGGCAACCCCAACCCCCCCAAAGCTTCCTCCCATCTCTCTCTCTCCTACCTGGCCTGGCTCTAGTACCACCTTGTGCAGGCGGCTCTGGCTCACCTTGCAGGTAGATCGTTCTCTCTCAGATTCTGGAGATCTGTTTTCACTGGAAGTGTGTTTAGGGATCTGTTAGTTCCAGGAGCCTCTGAGAGAAAAGCTGTCTCTTGTAAACACAGAAAGCTTCTGTGTTTACCAATGACCGCGAGGAGCGAGAGCAGAGGGTGAGAGTCTGAGGTGGCGGAGTGTTCTGCCACATTCCAGCTGCAAAACTGGATGCGAGTGCCACATGACAAGGCCTTGAGGGCTGGATTTGGCCTGTGGGCCTTGTGTTTGACATATGTGCCTTAGAGAAATTACCAGACAGATCTGGTTTTCCTGTAGGTTTGTTTTCTTCCTCGATGCTCGTTTTTCTTTGTGTATTTGAATGTTTTGGTCCTTCAGCTAGGAAAATACTAATTTTCTATCCCCTCCTTTCATGTCTTCAAGAATTTGATGGCATTTGGCTCATGGGAAAGTGTGAAGTGGTTATGGAACTCATATTATAGAAGCCCTAATTGAGTGCTAATAAATGTTCCCTTTGTAGAAACACATATTTAATGCACAGTGGGCCTTTCCTGACAGAGATGGAAGGTATTATGGGATGTTTTAGTAATGTTGTCTTCTCTCTCGGGATGTTGTGTTGTATGAAACATTAGGCTAATGTTCTTCTCACACGGGGGCTTACTTTATGCAGTATAGGTTAATTCTGTGTACTCGTACTGAATCTCACGTGATTTATGATGTAGTGTAGTCTATTGTTTTCCCCTTTAGTGTGATGTATAGTAATGTGCAGGTTATCTGACAGGCTAATGCTTCGCATTCAGCAGGTGACTCACACAATGCATGGTCAATAGAATGCTGACTACGGCTTAACAGCATCAGAATGAGGTGTAGGACTGAGTTTGTACATTGCTTTGCCATCACTTTGCTGATTTTCAGACAGTTGTGTTAAATTATTAAGATGTATGAATACCATGTTTTTTTACTGTGTAGCCTGCTGGGACATTCGGCATCTTCTACTGAAGTTTGGTTACATGTGCACATTCAGTTAATACTCATGCTACATAAAATTGCCCAGCTAAAAGGCACACATGTATGTGCCCTGGTAGCCTGTTTCTTAGATATAACACAAGACCTACCATAAGCACCAAAACACTCCATGAAAGTACACTATATTGCCAAAAGTATTGGGACACCTGCCTTTACACACAAACTTTAATGGCATCCCGGTGTTAGTCCATAGGGTTCAATATTGAGTTAGCCCATCCTTTGCAGCTATAACAGCTTCAACTCTTCTGGGAAGGCATTTGTGAGGTCAGGCACTGATGTTGGACAAGAAGACCTGGCTCGCAGTCTCTGCTCTAATTCGTCCCAAAGGTGTTCTATTGTGTTGAGGTCAGTACTCTGTGCGGGCCAGTCAAGTTCCTCCACCCTAAACTCGTTCATCCATCTATTTATGGAATTCCCTTAACCACTTGAAAACCAGGCCTTTTTCTGACATTTGTTGCTTTACAAGTTAAAAAACACACACACACACAGGGCTGACGCGTTTCTCCGCTTTTATGAAATGCTGCTCTATGGAATTGAAATGCTTGACTTTTACACATGTTTGTGAGTAGCTGATTTTTACCCTTTTAATGTTAATAAAACTCGCTGGGGATAATGCGCTAGGCTGGTGCGCCCTTTCTTTGTTTTGTATTTACAGTGTCTGGTCGACCACCCCGGTCGTAGAGGGCAGCAAAGCCTAGCCGTAGTGGATGCCAAGTTAAGTACAAGTTCCGAGATAGAGGCAGCCTGAGGACCAGGTTCTGAGCGCAGGAGCAGGGTGCTGAGCACCACTAACTTTTTCTGGAATAACAGCCAAGCGGCTGCTTAGCTGCATTGGTTGTTTTTACAAGAGTGTAATAAACCGCACCAAGGTATTTACTACCAAGGTGATGGCTGCAGGTATCACCCTGATACAACCACTTGAAGCCAAATGACGTACAGGTACGTGATTCGGCTGCAAGTGATTAATTTGCAGTGATTTCCTCTCCCTTCCTGTTTATGGAGCAGGAAGTGAAGTGAAATCTTCGTAATGGAACACAGATGGTGATAAAAATCTTACAGGTTATAACCCTCCCTTACTCTATCCAAAATGGAAAAAAAAAAAAAAAAGTTTTACCTATAGTTTCAATTTAATGTAAAATAAATATTGGAAGAAAGGTACTTCCATTGTTTTCAAGAAAGGGTGGCAACCAGAGCAAGCCACTAGAGTGCAGCTATTGTATATTTGTATAACTTTGTATGCACTGAATTGATAAAAGGAAACATTATATCAGTAACCAAAAATGTCAGGCTACAAGACTTGTCTGCTTAAAGCAACTTTGAGATGTCTTTTTTTTGGCTCAATTATTCTTTCTTCTTGTCAATTTCAAGGTTAGACTTATACAGTAGTTTTAGGGACCGAGTGGAAGGCCTTGTTCTATTTATTCTGATCAGTTGTCTGTGACTTCTCATGTGTCTAGTGAGCTTCCATGTAATTGGTGGTGCTCTGCACTGGGCCACATGTCAGCTCACTTGGCCTATTAGTCAGAAATTCCATATGGATGCATGTGTGATTGTGTGATGGGAGAAGAGGAGAGCTGTGTACACTTCATAATAACACATATAAAAATACAGTCACTGCTGTCCTTCTGGGAATCGGGGTGATTACGGCTGAGGCATGCCCTGCTTTGTGTGATGCCTATTACATTCTCAGGCGTCTCTTGGCCTTGCTGCGTTCCTGAACCCCGAACTGCCTGATTAGAATAGTGATTGGTTCCTCAGGTCTTTGCAAATGGCACTAAGTCACCACGGCAGAGACTGAAATCCATGCTAATAGAAACCATCCTGTCATCTGTAGCAGCGTGGACCAGCTCTTATGCAAATTGTGTACTGTAATTCTAATGTACAACGTGTACCTGTACCATGAAAGGACCGGCTTCTTCCCGACTGGTTAACATCCGTAATGATTCTTTTTCAAGGCTGAATAATTTTATGACACATGCCGCCGAATGTGTATTTGTCAGGGATGGAAATTTTCACTACTGCAACTAATAAATTGGGGTTTATAATGTATGAGCGTGGATCCAGAACAAGGGTTGCCAAGCTTTTTATGTGCTTCCCTTATGTTCTTTACAACCCTAGTCTGCATTATGGTCGCACAAGAAATTATGCATTTTTTAAATATTATTATGTACATGACCTCAATTACATACATTTTATATTTAATAATATACTTAATCTTTATACAGCACTAAGTTAATTAAAAGTGTGTTATATTTGTAATGGTTCTGGAGCTGATTTTACCCTGTGGTAAATCATCATAATTCATTTAGATTGCTGGTATTTTACTGTACTTCATTTTTATTTTGAGGCCAGGAGGGAGCGCAAAGTGTTTTTGCAATGTGCTGCAATCCAATGTGCCATATACAATTTCCAGATTTACCTTTCCATTAGTTTAGTGCAATGATGGGGCTTACAAGACTTTGCACATTTCTCCTGATTTCCTAGTTCTGTTTAAGTCCTGAATTTACACAGCCTTGCCCCAGACAGCAGCGTCAGGTAGGTGACCGCAATATCTTCTCCTGGAGTTAGAGTAGTTCCACTTTTGTTGAGATAAAACATTCCCCTCTGGGTGATCTATGTACAGTGCAGGGATTTCAGCAAACTTAGTTGCAGATTCCTACCTTTTGTTGTTCTGAAGAAAAAGTGGTTTGTTTGGCTGCCTTTAGGCGATCCTTGAAAACACATTTATCAGGAAAGCCTACCCCACCGCCACCTCAATCAGATCACCCCCCCATAGCTATTTCCCTTTGTACCCCCCCCCTCACCCCATCTGCAGGAATTCATCACTGACCCCCATCTGCAGAAATTCATCACTGACCCCCATCTGCAGAAATTCATCACTGACCCCCATCTGCAGAAATTCATCACTGACCCCCATCTGCAGAAATTCATCACTGACCCCCATCTGCAGAAATTCATCACTGACCCCCATCTGCAGAAATTCATCACTGACCCCCATCTGCAGAAATTCATCACTGACCCCCATCTGCAGAAATTCATCACTGACCCCCATCTGCAGAAATTCATCACTGACCCCCATCTGCAGAAATTCATCACTGACCCCCATCTGCAGAAATTCATCACTGACCCCCATCTGCAGAAATTCATCGCTGACCCCCATCTGCAGAAATTCATCGCTGACCCCATCTGCAGAAATTGCTCAAATCGTCCTCTTTGCTCCTCCCATGCTCTCCACCAGGACATCTCCAGAACTTCCTTCATCCTCTAGGACTCCCTACCCCAATATGTGTGGTTAGCTCCCGCCCTGGCTGCCTTAAGGCGATCTTTGAAAACACATATATCAGGAAACAATACCCCACCGCCACCTAAATCAGATCACCCCCACAGCTATTTCCTTTTGTACCACCAACCTGCCCCCTCCCTCCCCTTCCCTCCCTCCCCTCCCTCCCCTTCCCTCCCTCCCCTTCCCTCCCTCCCCCTCCCCTCCCTCCCCCTCCCCTTCCCTCCCTCCCCCTCCCCTCCCTCCCTCCCCCTCCCCTCCCTCCATCCCCCTCCCCTCCCTCCCCCTCCCCTCCCTCCATCCCCCTCCCCTCCCTACATCCCCCTCCCCTCCCTCCATCCCTCCCTTCCCCTCCCCTCCCCCCCCTTTAGATTGTTCACTCCATGCGCAGGGCCCTTCTACTCATTTTGTATTGTATTGTACTGTAATCCTACATTTTTTAACAAATTTATAATGTAAAGTGCTACACAAACTGTTGGCACTATATAATAAGATTATATAATATATAATCATAATAAGTCCTCACACTGCTATCTCCTCCTGTTAGCATGTTCTCCTTGTTAGCACAAGTGTATGTAGCACAGCTGATCGGTGTTGACCTTCCCTCCTTACCTTATTGCTGCTATTTCAGGAATTACAAAATCAAATCCTGTTACGTAAAGTAGCGGCAATTAACATGTATTTAATAGCAGATTTAATTTGTCTTTTTGATGTTCAGGTTTATGTCCATTAATTTACAGTAATTTCAAGGCTAGAAACAAGCATGTTCTTTTGTAACTGTTTTCCTGTTAGACATCTGACAGAAGGCCTCTATGGGCTTATTGTATGAAATCCTTTTTAAAAATTTCAATAGTTTATTGATTTTATATAAAAAGTCCAACCTCCTTTTCCACTACACAGTTGTGAATCTTTTGTTTTCAAGATGCAGTAGATGCCCAGAAATATATTTGGTTTTCATTTTCGATTAACTAACTGAATAACATTTTTTATCCTACATCCAGTCCTTTAAGCAAAATCTGTGCTTTAAAGGTACAGGTACACTTTTGAAAGCCTAAGTTTAGCTAAAATCAAAAACGTAAAAATCAGCAAAAGGGGCATAAATGTTAGTATAATCTGTCTCTTGTGCTTCTTCAATCATATATATAGAAAGAAAGAAATCTATATGGCTTAGCTTGTCTTTCCCGTAAAATTGATTCAGACCAATGAGTGCTTCTCCCACTGGACTGTGTGTGTGTATATATGTGTGTGTGTGTGTGTATATATATATATATATATATATATATATATATATATATATATATATATATATATGTATTTATTTTTATTTTGTAGAACGGCACCCACGGGTCTTAAGAGGCGTACACAGGACTGCGGTTCCAAATCAAAGTTTAGATGAGGCAGAAGCCCGTCGTCCTCATGTCACGTTCTCTACAGCGGGCTTGTGCCTCGTTGAAACGTCTAAATTGAACCCTTGTCGTGCATTCGCCTTTCAAGACCCGTTGGAGCCACTCTCGCTTTTAGATTGTATGCGCTGCAGTCTTTGCTTGCCACCTGGGTCCGTTTTCTTGTCCCTAGTTTGTGTGCGGTGGCAACCATTGGATATCTATATACATATATATATATCCAAACCTTGCCAAAGGCCAATGCATTCTCCACCCCCATTGCTACATCATGAATACACTCCCCAGCCACAAATTGGCCCAGTACAGTGACAGCATCCTGGCAGGCTCACTCTTGTAGTTTCAGGGTAGAACCCAAAAACCTCTGAGCCCATCCGTAACGCTCCATTCACACACTACAATCACAAAACACAGGTTCAGGTGCCATACTTTCAAGGGCACCTAAAATGCAGGGCGTTTTGCCGCAGCTTATCATGCAGCAATCGCGGGAACTTGCATCGCATGAAGCTTGTCACCCAGAAGAAGCTCCTAGTCCTTTTTGGGCAACGAGCTTCACGATTTACTGCGCAATGAATTGTGCCAAAACCGCACTGCATTTAAGTTGCCATTGAAAATGGCACCTAAACCTGCGCTTTGCGATTCTAGTGCCTTTTTGAGATTGGGAACACAGGGAAATCATTGTGGTTCTGCCCGCAAAATAGCCAGATGTGAAAGGAGCCTAAGTGCCGGTTCACACACATATGAGATGTCAGACATCGCATGTGATTCGCACTGCACTGCTGTCCAAATCACATGCAATGTCTGTGCGGTGCAAATTGCAGAATGTATGGCTGAATTTCCATCGCATTTGGGCCAAAGTCGCACAGGACCCTGTTTTGGTCAACACCAGAATCTGATCGAATGGGTGTTCACACCTATGCGATCCGATTCCTGTCCGAACTGACAGTTCACACTGTGATGTGCGAACTAATCTGGGGGTGTCGTTAACTTTGTATTGACACCCCCAGCAGTTCGTATATGGCAGTGTGAACTGCCTGTGAATCGGGTGTGATGCAGGAACTCGCAGTGGATTTGCACCAATGTGAACCGGCACTAAAACACTGTGTTTTTTTATTTTTTTTTTTTCTCCAAAATGACTTGCTACATAGTGCAAGCTCATGTAGACAGGCTTTGTTTTGAACACAGTATTTGAACATGGACTTCAGTAGAACTTATTTTAGCAAAGAAAAAAATTGCATAGCAGGTCAACCGAAGCCTCAGTATAGTCAGAAAACCTACACAATCACTAAAAATTAAAAATCCTATCAAAATGCAGATTAACGATTAAAGTGCTCTTTAAAGCGGAACTCCACCCAAAAGGGGAAGTTCCACTTTAAGGACTCGTCCCCTGCTCTCTTCTTGCACAATTGGCACTTCTATGTAGCAAGGGGGAGAGGGGGCAGTAGGTACCCAATTTTGACAAGTACCTGCTTGAACTTCTGTTCCCTAATCAGGGTGGGCAGCGTGACTCGCGCATGCACAGTTGGCACCCGGCTGTGAGGCAGCAAGCGGTCACAGCCGGGTGCCCATAGTAAAAATGCCGGTGCCGCTGAGGGAGGACAGAGGATGAAGACGGCTGGGGTAATCTCACCACTGGCCCGGTGAGTGGCTGTTCTGAAAATCAGCAGCTACACTTTTTGTAACTGCTGACTTTTATCTTTTGATAGGTGCCTGGAGGTCCTCTTTAAGTACTTGTCAGGCACTGAAATATAAAGCTCTAGTAGGAATCAATAGGAGCTTGAACCTTGAGAATAGAGAAAGAAGGAGGGTGGAGCTTAAGGGAAGGGAGGGGGAGAGAAGGGAAGGGGGGAAAAAAAGAAAAGAGGGTACAGGTTTCGATGATACTCCCTAACCCCATCATTCTGAACCAGATCTCACTTACCCCTTTTTCTCCTTTGCGCCCAACCTTAATACACACACCCTCATAAAACCCATATAATGAGCATTATTGACTGACTACAGAATGCTCAACACTATCGCTATCTCTTTTCCAACCACCTTCCCTCCCTACCCCTCTTAGGCCCTATTCACATGGGCAGTGCGCCCGACAGACTCAGTTTTGCTCAGCGGGGGTTCGATCCGCCGATCCCTGCTGAGCAGGAGGATGACAGGTCTGTCTCCGCTTACTTTGCAGAGACGGTGCCGTCAGAGCCCCGCTCTCCTCTATGGGAGATCAGATGAGAATGGACCGCCTGTCCATTTTCATTCGATCCTCTCCGATCCAATCCTCCAGACGGATGGAAAATAGGATTTCCATCCGTCCGTATTTCATGGACAGGATCCGCTGCTTCATAGGGCTGCATGGGGTTTCTGATCAGGTCCACCTGAAAAACTGACAGGCGGACCGGTTCGGAAAGCCCATGTGAAAGGGGCCTTACTCAACGGGTTCATTTTATACTTATGTAAACAGTCTTCAGGCTAACTACCTAGCTTTCTATATCTAATTAATGATGTTTAGTGTGTGTTTTTTTTTTTTTTCTACATGTTAGCTGACATTTATTGCCTTGCTACTCGACTAATCGAATGCATAAACCTGAATACCTTACTCGATATTGTCTCATTTGTACCTGTTAAACCACAATAACATATGTAATATAAAGCTCGCCTTCACGGACCCTAAATATGTTATCAGAGTGAAGTCTCAGCCAAGATGCGTTCAGCAATCTTTTTGAGTTCTATTCATATCCTTGCTTAAAGATGCTGAGAAGTTCTTAAAATACATACTTGTTAATTGTTGAGAGACGGCTGACAAACTTGTGTAGTGTAATGTTTTGCTGCACCGCACCGGAACAGGTGGCTGGAACAAGGGGGCCGCTGCCTCTCCCCACTTTACCAATCAGACTGCAGCAAGGACTTGGAAAGGTGCCCAGCAGCAAGCGTCAACTTTTCTGGGAACCTGTTTTTGAGACACCCACTGAACAGACCTTCTTAAATAATTAAAGATTGGTGGAAAAAATAGAAGTTTGATCCGTGCAATGCATACTCTTTACACATGTTGGGATAAGATGAGCTTTCTATTGTAAAGTTATTGTTATTGTATGGCATATTATTTTCGGGTAGTTGTCCTGGTATGCAGAGTAGTTGAAGAATTGTGTGCTTAATGTGAGAATTCTGATTGTGATGACAATAATAATAATTATTCTTTTCATTTCTCTGTTCTGTTCTGTTTTTTTTTTTTCTTTTATTCTTCCTTCCTCCCCCCTCCCCTTTTTTTTTTCTCTACCTTTATGTGCCCCTCGTTTTTCTGTATATCCCAGCGGAGCGCCAAAACCTGGAAACAGAGAATGTGACAGTGGTGGAAGGAGAAGTTGCAACAATCAGCTGCCGGGTGAAAAACAACGATGACTCCGTAATCCAGTTGCTTAATCCCAACAGACAGACCATCTACTTCAGAGACTTCAGGCGTAAGTTACTCCATTATGAATGAATATACGTGTCGGATTTTTCTAGAGCTCCCGGTGGATGTACGGTGTGACTCCCCTTCCCAAATTTTACTCACGCATGGTGTGCTGTGTGTATGTTGGGGCTTTGTCTTAAGTAAGAAGTCATCAATTATTTCTGAGAGCCATTGTGATAGCAGGGGACCTAAATAGTGAAGGATCTCTGACCGAGAATAATTGACTCTCAGGGGTTAAAACATACCATATATAAATCCAATTTTTTTTTTTAAGCATCTTCTTTTTTTTTTTTTTTCTTTTACAGTATTTGGTTCTTGATGGGATAGGATGATTTGGATATTTTGTAACACTAGCTGCCATGTTGAATAGGTGGATAGGGTGTTCCCCCTCAGTTGACGTGCCTCACCTTCCTCTTTACTCCTCGCCAGGCAAGTGCTGGGAGCCAGAGACAGCTATAAAATTAGCCGTCTTCTTGCTAGCTGGATTATTTGTGCCAGGGTGGGGCACCCTGTCAGAAAACGTAGCTAATGTTACTAGGCACCTAGGAAGATGGGATGATGTACTTCATGTGTTTGTACCATCAGGAACTGGATGCAGTAAAGCAAAACAAAAGTAATACTCATTTTGAATAGTTAGGCAGGCCATAGATGATGCAATTTCTTTATTTTTTATTACTGCAGCCATGGGTTGCAGGAAAGAAATTTGTTCCCTTCCCCGAATTCTTTCCGCAGAGCTATGGTGTTCCCTACAGTGGGGGGGAGAAAGAGTTGTCACTGGGAGCCATCCCTGTTGGGAAAACACAGGGATTATTGACTTGGGTACATTCAGCCCGCCCATGGATCACTCAGTTCTTGTCTGGTCCCTGCTGAACCGGCCAAGATTTAAACCATATATGGCTGGCTTTAGTTAGTCTCCTACTGGGTTATATTACCGTCCGAAAAGCGCTTGGGGACAGAAGAGAGCGCTGTGACAAGCTAGAGGGGAAATGCTGCTGGTTAAAACAGTCAATTGAAAACCCAATGATATGTGAGGTGTTAAAGAATATAGGCAGCCAGCTGTCAGCGCAAGAAGCAACTCTATAGCAAAACATAAAAGGAGACCGCAGTGTCAATCTGAGTGCAGTATTAAAATCAGCTCAATTTATTTAAAGGTAAAAAACTCAGAATAAAGAAGTAAATCAAGCATGTAACAAGCAGTGAGCCTCTGCATGAATCTGGGTCGCTGTGCTCCGTGCCAGCTTCAGTCCTTGCTGTGCTGGTGGTTTCCAGGCTTCCACAGCTGACGAGCAGACATGGGGCTGACCGCTTTACGTCACCGGATGGGCAGACAAGTAGGCGTGATGGCGCCCGTTCGGAGCATGTGTGCTTCTTCCTCAGACCATGACCGAGACTGAAGCTGGCACTGAGCACAGTGGCCCGGATTCATGCAGAGGCTCACTGCTTGTTACATGCTTGATTTACGCCTCCGTCCTGTGAGTTTTTTTACCTTTTAAGTAAATTGAGGCCATTTTTATTCTACACTCATTGGCGCTGAAATCAAAAGTGTACAGTTGTCATGAAAGGCCACAGGTGAGAGGAAATCTTCCAATTTGTACCTCAGTGAGTTTGGGTTAAACTCTACTCTATCCAGAACAAAAAAAATGTCTTGATATAGATACTTTAAATTTGGCCATGTACTGATCAAAATTCGGTCAGTTTTATAGGAAGATATTGGAAAACCTTTCTCGATCATTTAATCAGCTGCAGGTGGCGGGTTGGTGGGTAGGGATCGGTGTGTATATGGGGATTTTTCCATTGTGTGGATGGAGGTATCTGCTAGTTTCTTCTTTGTTCAGCCTGCTGGCTGAATAAAGAAAAAAAAGTAACGAAAAGCTCATAGTGTATGGCCAACTTTAACGTGGTTGTGAACCATAACTTTTCATAGCATCCAGATTCCTATTAGAAAAGCTGTTTTGTGCAAAGCCTGGTTTTGGGGGAGATAATTATATATAAATGTATATAACTATATATGTATATAAAACACAACTGTATCCCATGTAATAAGAGATGCTCCCTTTAATGTCAATGTGTTCACATAGGTGGCATCAGAGTGCTTTTCACATTTGCACAGACATGTGGAAATGCTCTGCTATGTAAATAGCCTGTGTATCTTTAGTTGTATTCTTATGTAATGCCCCATTCTGTACAAGTCATGTGCATTAAACCGCGGTACCGAGCCAGAAATCTTCATACACTGGACTGTACTTTGACATTGGGTTTCTAAGGGCTACTGCACATCCCGACTATTGGCACCATTCTCAAAATAAACCCTGAAGTGTTGTTTCATTACTTATTCTTTTCACATCTGTTACGTCTTGTCATCGTGTTACATGCAATGTCACCAGAGTTATTTTGTATTACAAGACAGTCCTGGCAGTAGGACAGCAACAAACTGTTTTCGACTTTGTTGAAACTACTAATCTCTCATTAGAAACTAAACAAATATGATGTACATAATTCTCCCCGTTGTCTGAATATTCATTGTCTGTAAGTAATATTTATCTTTCTTTACTCTTCTAATTCCCTATTCTAGTCTGTCATTCTCAGCAATGCTGGGACAGCATAACTGTAGAGTCTATTATCTAGCGGATCGCAGTAATGCGTTATTAGTTTCTTAGCTCTGTAGGATGGCTTATTACAGGTAATGTTGTGCATTACTCAGCAGTACTTCTTTTCTTGTCTCCTGCCCTGTTGCTCTGTGATACTTAATTATGTATTCTCTGCGGTGCTGGAGAATTGTCCGGATCCATTTGGCATGTGCTTAAACTGTAAATGGTTAGTAAAAGCTCTAATGATGAGTCCCCGCTCCATCACTGAAGGTCACATGTAGTGATATTTGGTGATGATGTCATAATTATCTGCAGGAACTGGTAGAGTTGTTTGCTGTGTACCACTGTGATGGATGAAAAGTGAACAGTAATAACTAAAAGTGGCCCAATATTGAGAACTTTACCAGATTTCTTTTTTGTTTTTTTTTTAGCTACTGTATGTATTTATCATGTCAGTAGTTTTGTGTAATGGTGGGGATTTTGTATATTAAGGGAATCATTTTATTTAAAGCATATCTATGGGCAATACAAAAAACTGCAAAAATTACACAGTTTGTAACTAGCATTAACACAGATATTTATTTTTTTCGATCCCCGTCCTGTTACCTATTCACCCTGTTAATAGATCTGTTATTTCTCAGCTTCCTTAACCATGTTAGAATTCTTCATTCTACAGTAAAAACACACAGAAGCATTGTCACCCTGTGGACTTGATAGTCTTGGGTGGACATGTTGTTTTAAAGGGACTTTAAAGACCAATTAACCCCCTTTAATTTACTACTGCAATATCGTCATGCTGCATATATAGCAATAAATATGCCTCTTTTTATAATTTAAATCCGGCAGCAAGGGTTAAAAAGTTAAAAACACTGTGCTGGCAGCACTTAGGATAAACTTCCACTCAAAAAGCAGCATATCTCTCCAGCATGTCCCCCTGGATACTGCCTTACCCAACAGCTCTGATCAGGAAGCAAAAACCATGTTGATTGGAATAGTGCCCAATGGGGTGCATCGGACCACAGGGGAGTTGGATTTGTGAGAGCTGTGGTCTTGCATTACTGTGTGCTTGAGAACACTTTTTTTTTTTGTCAATTTTGCCTGGTAGCATTACAGTAATATGTAAAAGAAGTTCCTTAGTCACAGCATTCACTTTAATTTTAGATCATCAGCATTGTAATATCAATACAAGTAATAGTTATTTCTCTTTTGTTCATTGACGGACACAGCTACTTATCTTGACAGTTGGATTATGCTGTCCCCCTACAGGATTTGGACACTAGGCAGGAAAAAAACTTGACTATGCCTATGGGGCAGTCCCAGGGGGTATATCCCCACTCTCAGCTATAGGCATTCAGGTTTTTCTCTGCCGAGTCTGCTGTCCCAAGGGCCAATCTTACATCCTGCTTTACAGTCGCTGGCTTTAACAGCTTGGCTGTTGAAAGGCAATTGCTGAATTGGTGATTCCTACACTGTTAAAGGCTAGAAAGTTTACTTCTAGGAAGATCTACCATCGTACTTGGAAGACATACATTGGGTGGTGTAAGTTTTCTTGGGTTTCTCCCTCTCTCCTTTTCGGTGGCTCAGATCTTGGCTTCCCTCCAAATGGGGTTTGAGCAGCACCTGGCCTTGAGTACCATCAAGGGAAAAGTTTTGGCCTTAGCGGTTTTCTTCGAACTCCTTGGTGTGCACCTTTATCCAGGGAGTTCAACACTTGGCTCCTGCAGTGCGGTCTCCATTGCTGCCGTGGGACCTCAATTTGGTGCTCTCTGTTCTTCAGAAGCCTCCCTTTGAAAGTCTTGGGGAGGTTCCACTGCTTACGTTGTCCCAGAAGGTGGCCTTTTTCTGCGTGCAGTGGGTCGGAGCTGGCAGCACTGTCTTGTCCATGTTATCTGGTGGTTCGCAGAGATAAGGTGGTACTTCGTCCCTGTCTATCGTTCCTTCCAAAGGTCATCTCTGATTTCCATTTGAATGAAGACATTGTGTTGCCTTCACTAAGTCCCAGGCCTAAATACCCTAAGGAAATTGCCTTGCATTCCCTGCATGTGGTTCGGGCAATCAGGGTGTTCCTGGCTGGATTCCCCTGGGTTACCCATAGCAACAGTCTGTAAAACGTATCACTTTAAGACTTAGCTCAGACAATGAACAGTCCAGAGGATTTGTTTTTTTGTTTTTTATTTTAGAACTTGGATGGGAGAAGGGATGAGTGGGATACTCCAACTTGAACTATGCACAATCTCTGAGGACAACTGACTGTAGTGTGTGCGGCAAGGCCGCTGCTTCACCTTGGCATTAAAGTGAAGTAGAAGATATGTTCCTGAATTAGAAGATATGTTCCTGAATTCCTCTTCAGGGTCCTAACCTGGCACCCCCTTTCTCACTTCCCGTGCAAGCTAGCCGTGGTCGGACTCTCCACTGGAGTGGTCCCCTTCCTGGGCAGACCCCTGGCAAGCTTCCCGGTACTCACGGACACTGTTTTTCCCTGGGTTGCCGTGCCTTCAGCTCCACTTGCAGTATCCTGGACCTCCTGGCTCAGCATCACACACTTGGTCCACTAGGCCGACTGCCTGTGACCGCCTTCCTTGCTGACAGGAGGAGAGACAGCCGTCACCCTCCTCCTGGGACCTTGCTTCCCACCCAAAGACCCCTGTCACATGTGCCCCTGGCTTTTATGACCTATCCCAGAATGCACCACTGTTGTGCCAACCCACTGGGACAGCCAAAAAAGCCTGTGTCACTGGCTGGGTTTCCTCCACTGTCCAACATACTCTCCCATTGGATACAGTGGGGACACTCCCTCAGCCCAGATGAATCACACCCTGGACACATGCAACAGGCAGAACTAACAATCAGGCTCCCCTGATAAGCAGATAGAGCTGCTAAGCTTTTACCAACCTAGCACCTACCTAGCAGTGTGCTACACATACATATACTTAATACTATCAGTAAACATTACCAGAATACAATGTTTTCACTAAAATGAGCCTGTAAATAGCACTAATGGTGAAGTGAATGTTACACAGTGATAACAGCCAAGGTTACTCCTAGATATAAAATGATCTCGCCCCAATGTGGACAAAAACTTTGGATGGGTAGATAAACTTCTGGAATAAGTCTACACCATGGGTGTTCGCACAGAATATAAAAACGTGTACACATGTCAGGGTAGCCATACATAGTTGTGCACCACTTATTTTTTAAAAGCGAAAGTTCACCTTTGTAACCTGTTACATGTTACACACGTATTTAGTGTGTAACATGTAATATTTTCCATTTCCTGTCTTGCCCATGTCCTTCAGGACAGCAGACATTGGTTTTTCTCCCCTGCAGCCACTGTCACATTTAAATTTGTAATACTGGGTACTCACCCCCCAAAAAAAAAAAAAATAATTAAATGCGGTATTTGGGTGGGGGGGAAGAGTGCCTAAAGTGAAACTTCCCCTTTGTTGCAACCTATGCCACCATAATTCCCTCCACTAAAAATGGGAATGTGCAGCGTTCACTACTTGAGAGAACAGAGCTTGTAGATCCCAATGGACTATGATCGCGCTTATCAGTGTGCTTGTAGTCCATTTACTCTCCCTCCAGCTTTTCAGCTAAGAGCCTGTATAGGGGTATGGGCAGAAAGCTGGAGGGAGATGGTGCAAGAGCCTGACATTGCACCAGTGTTCCACGGATTGTGGGTTCAATGCTTTGCAATCTCCTGTGTGCATTTATTTTATTCCTTAAAGGCAAACTTTGCTGTTAAAAATATTCCATACTGTCCTAATCCAGAGGCTGATCCAACCCTTTGAAGCCCAACTCAAAGTAGAAATATCAGATTTCAGGTGAGCCAGACATCAGATGAATTTAAGTAGATGTGCAGTAGGCAGGCACACATTGTAGGAGGAACATGTGTTGGCTGTGAAGACGGCTCCAGCTTTTCCGGTGCTGAAATAGAGCTCTCAGGCTCATGAAATGTATGTCTTTGCCCATAACACCCAGCAAGATGCTCCCTTCATTCTGTCACTTGCACATTGATCATGAATAATAGCTTCTGACTTGTTAGCACATGCAGTCGTTTGACTTTTCCAGAAATTTGTCTCGTTGTGTAAAGTCAGATGTAAAATTCCAAACCAGTCAATTGATTTTTGGATCGACTTATGTTTACCTTTGTTGTTTTTCCATTAAGGAGCAACTCCAGACAACGGCTAAACACAGTCGACTTACATTGGCAAGGATATGATGCCAGTAAGCTGCAGTCAGAAGATCTACCTTTAAGTAATACTGAAGTAGAACCCTATGTGATTAGGCTCTGAAGGATGCAGCTATTCTGCAGCCCATGTGCTGCAAATGGATTCCAGGGCAGTGAATAGGTTTATCTTCATTGGCACAGAACCAGCTTAGGTCATAAGGCTTTTTCAATCTGAGCCTAATCGCACAGGTGTTTCTGCCTTCTGTCAAATTCCTTTAAATTAAATCTAAACCCAATCACTAAAATTTCATATAAGCTTTAACATGTTAATGTAATTTCAAAAGCTGTTTTTCAGTCCTTTTAAATCTGCAGCTTACATTAAATTTGGCGATCCTTCTATGAAGGTCCTTGTTCAAAGATTTGTCATCTGTCTCCCAGTTGTGCTGCTGCGTTGTCACCCTGCCACATGCGTTCCTGGTGGAGGCTACAACAAACAACTGTGCTGACCCACATTATGCAGGCATGGCCCGCTATTGTTGCCATCAGGAAGCCGGTCCAGATCAATGATGTGTAGCTGATATTGCAGAAAGTAGATGTAGACCAGAAAATAAAGCACTGAGATGTGAAATAGGATATAAAAAAAAAAAAAATGACAACAGTAATTTTATAGGGAAAAAAAAAAAAGCCACAGCAATTGTTAATTATACAAACTAAAAGTCACCCAGTTTGAGCTTAGATTTACTAATGTGTATCTAGGCTCATTACAGTAATCCCCAGGGGTTTCAGGTCAGAATGGCTCCCTTTTTTGTCAATCTGCAATGAACATCCCTCTCACACAAAAATGTGACTTAGACAGGGAATGGTACTTAAAGTGTATAAATCTAGAGCCAAAAATGTGATGTGTTGCAGCATACTAGTCCTTAATGTTGTGGCTGCATTAGATTTTTTTTTTTTCTTCATTACTCTGGCCAATGGCCATAGATGGTTTGAATCTCGGCTAGTTCAGCAGGGACCGGCCGAGATTCAAACCATCTATGGGAAGGCAGATTGTACCAAAATTGATCCATTGATTGACTTGGGTGCAACCAGCGTGTCAAATTTTTACATGAGATTATTGCCAGCCACTATAGGCACTAGTAGTAATCACTGTGTTCTCCCAGCACAGCTCGCCCCTTCCTGTGCCAGAAGAAAACAGCTCTCTGGGAGGGATTCCCCCATCAACACCGACTGAGTTGATGGGGGAATCAAGCGATTTTCTTTCAAAAGGAAATCTCATAATCTATTTTTCCAGTAACACGCTTCCAGCCCTAGAATGACAATGCTTATTCACCATACCTAATCATGAATAAGAGAGAATATTTGGAAACTCCTCCTGTCCATAACACAGAGGAGTGGGGTCCTGTGATCCTCAGGACAATATACCTAATAACCGCGCAGCTCAGGCAGAAAGCATAGGATGTTATGAGCTGACAAGATCTCTAGCAGAATCCAAGAACAGATATAACGAAACCCTTTCAGTGTTATGTTTAGCAGACCAGAAGGGAGCAAGAAATGTTCATTACTAGGGTCTATATACCTTTTAAACAGGTCAATGTGTTTAATCGGTTTTGTCCATGCAGAAAGGTAGAATTTCCCATGGTCACAGCGGCCGCCATGGTAATGGCACCTGATGAGTTTTGCCAATCCCCACCCTGATGCCACAGACATATCTAACAATTCCCTGTGGTTCCCTGTTATGGAAACAGGGGGGAAGAAAATATCATCACCCTGGTCTCAAGCCATAGGACATGCCTCTGAAGGCACTTTAGGTTTCTCCCAGTGGTATCTACTGATGTCATGTTGTTGCAGTCTGTAACACTGAAGTGCTCACGTGACAAACTAGGCTTTTTTCCAGTCATCTTAGACACCAGGGAAAACAACCTGGCACTCTAACAAGACTGCAGTACATGGCACCATCCTCAAACATTTATCCACTAGGGCGGGTTACCTCATTATAGACTAAATAGTCATTAGGTGGTTTACAATTGAAAATAGCAGCAGCGATTTCGACAGTGGGAGCCCCTCCTCATCGCCTGGTGCTGACTCCTGCATCCTTTTGTTTCCAGAAAGCCGATCGTACAGTGAAGATTCTCCTGGTGGCTGTGGTGCCTGATTTCTGCCGGGGTGGCGAGTCTGGTGGGGTCCTCTCCCCCTCTGCTGAGGATCGATTGGTGCTCTATGACTGGCAATCGGGTGGCGCTGCCAGAGCGGTGGGGGTTGTCCCTTAGCAGTGTTTTACACTTTTTTTGTGGGGTCCCCCTAGTGACTTATGGAGTCTTTGGAGCACATTTCCCCACCTGATCTATCCATGCACTGACGGAGGTCCTGAAGTCCCTTGTGTCCCGGGTGGAGGTGTTTTTGTGGACGACGGGCTGGCATAAAAGTGGCCCCTGCCTTATCTGTCTCCTCAGTTCTGAATCGGATTCGGCCCCGGTGGAACGTGGGTCCCCCTGCTGGGTCTGCGACCAGATGGTGAGGATGATTCCTCCGCTTCTGCAACCATGCACAAAAAGGCGCTGGTGGACGTACTGATTATATCTGTGCTTGTGACTTTAAGTTGAAGGCTGCGACGGAGGCACAGGTTCCCTTTGGCACTCACAAGCCATCTAGAGCAGCAAAGGAGTTCCCTTTCCCCTCCTCTTTTGACAAAACTGTCACTTAAGAGTGGGGGTGACCAAAGCATCCCCTTGGGGTCCCTAAGCCAGTTGCTAGGCAATACCCCTATGAGGAGTCCCTTATTAAGAAGTGGACTGTTCCACTAGTGGTGGACCCTTAGGTTTACAGATTAAACAAGACAACCATGATTCTGGTTAAGAGTCCCCGGCCTTTAAGGACATGGCTGACAGGATAGCAGAGGCTGTGGCCCACAGTTTGTACATCCTGGCTGGTTCAGCACTGATGCCGATATTCACCATTGCCCCAGTGTCGCAGACGCTGACTGAGTGAGCTAAGCTTTTATGCCGTGACCTGCAGTGGGAGTAGCTCCCCCTGCCTTTCCTGAGCTGATCAGCTGATTCAGGGGCTGCAGTTTATCTGATGACTCTTTGGACACGGCTCCCCTATTGGCTTGGCTCTCTGGCACATCCCGATTCTGATAGTACTGACTTCGGAACAGTTTCAGGGATTTTACTCAAACCGATTTACAGTCCCCGGGAAGGAAGGCAGGTGCATCCAATTCTGAACTGCTTTGTGCGGGTGCAGAAGTTCAGAATGGAGCCCGTTCGCAAGCTGGTGGCTTCCCTGCATTAGGGGTATTTTCTTGCTTTTGACATAAAGGACGCTTGCCTTCCCATTCCAGTGTGTCAGTCTCCAGCGCTTCCTCCGCTTTGCCGTGTGAGAGGAGCATTATCAGTTTGTAGGGTTACCTTTTTGGTCTTGCCTCTGCTCCTCAGTTCTTCACGAAAGTGTTGGGCCCGGTGCTTGCTTTGGTTTGCCAATGGGGGATCGCGGTACTGGGCTATTTGGCCATCGTCTTTCTGCGAGCGGAGTCTCCTACTGCTCTGGTGGAAAACCTGGAAATCGCCATACGAACTTAAGGAAGTTTGGCTGAATTCTAAAATTTCAGCAGTCTGCTTTGGTTCCTTCCACAAACTGGACTATCTAGGTCTGACTCTGGACTCGGCCTTAGCCAGAGTGCTCCTTTCTCTGGACAAACTCCAGAAACTACAGGCTGAAATTTGTCTCCTGCTGTACAGACAACCCCTCCTTAATCGTCTCTTCTCAAGAGAGAATAAATTCAGTTTGTCTAATCTTTCCTCATAGCTGAGCTCCTCCAAGCCTCTTATCAGGTTGCTTTTCGCTGCACTTTCTCCGGTTCCCCAATATCCTTTTTGTGAACTTGTGCCCACAGTTGAACTACATATTCCAGATGAGGTATTACTGTCCCTACTTTTTTTCAGTTGTTTTTTTATGCGTAGACATTGTAATTTCACATTATTATGAGGATGCAGAAATAATGCATTATAAAAGACCAAACATGATCTGGAGAGACTACTCCTCCTTAGAATGCCATTGCAGGGACAGCTGGTAACTGATTATGGTCATCCTTAACCACTTAAGCCCCAGAAGGTTTTACCCCCCTTAATGGACAGGCCATTTTTTTTTCGAAATGGCACTGCTTTCTTTTAACTGACAATTGCGCAGTCGTGCGATGCTGTACCCAGAATAAACTTGATATTTTTTTTTTTCCCCACAAATAGATCTTTCTTCTTTGATCATCTCTACCACCTCTGTGGTATTTGATCACCTCTGCAAGTTTTTATTTTTTGTGCTTTAAACAAAAAAGAGCAACAATTAAAAAAAACAAAAAATAACAATATTTTTTACTTTCTGCTATAAAACATATCCAATAAAAAAATGTAAAAAAAAAATCGAATTTCTTTAAAAATTTAAGCCAATATGTATTCTGCTACATAGTTTTGGTAAAAAAATAAAAATGTCTCTTTCGTTCATTGACTGACACAGCTCCTTATCTTCTTTGACCCTTGGGTTTTGCTGCCCCCTACAGGAGTAGGACACTAGGTGAAAAATAATTGACTACACGTATAGGGCAGTCCTAGGGGGTATACTCCCACTTTCTGCCTTAGGACTTTTTAGGACTTTTTTTTTTGCCTTGTCAGGAGTCAGGATCTAGTTCCTTTCTTGGATCTCTGTATACCTCTGATGATTTATTGTGTCTTGGTTACCTACTCTGACACTAACCCACTACTGCAGCAGTAACCTCCACTGCACTACCTCTGAGCGCCAACACCCCTTAAACTTTGCCAACCGTCCGGAGGGCTGGCTGAAGTTGTCTAAGCATAAGTCTGTGTCACTCTCTCACACTGCTCAGAGCCAGCCCAGTTCACCACCAATTTCTGCATGTACAGGAGAGGAGAGAGGGCTTGATATGCTCCTCCTCTCACCTCTACCCCACATTCCTATCCCTGGGGGACTTGTGTGGGAGGGAAATTTGAAGCCCATCAGCCGGAAAATACATGGTGAATGAAAGGATCCGATGCCTTAGCCTCCATCCCCGGTTGAGTAAGCTCACAATCTACTGTCTGTGACTGAAGTCTCCCCTATCCCTCCCTTCTCTCTCCTGCTTCCAAGCTAGTGAGTATACTAAGGTGAGGGGGACTCACATCAGGGTCTGCAGAGCACCCCTTAACCCTAAAGGGGGGCTTTGGGAATGCCAATTTAAAGGGGAATGTTGGGAACTCTAATGTAAGTGGGGGCTTTGGTGAGCAGAAAGCCCCTTACATCAGAGTCCCCCCTTTACACATGAGTCCTCAGCTTTCCACCTTAAGCCCCGTACACACGTACCGATTGTTGGCTGTGAATTTTCGGCCGCCGCCCGATCGGCCGATTATCGGCTTGTTAGTATGATGATTCCGACAACCGACTGCGACTTTTCGGCCGAACAAAATCTGGTGTGCATGCTATAAAATTTTTGTTGGCCGATTGTTCGTCAGTCAGTACAGATTTGCCACAAAAATGTTCAGGCTTCACTTGAAGAAAAGGGCTGCCCTACCCTGGTTCCACCCTTGTTCACTGTGTAAATGCAGTCAGAAACACTGACCTCTGTCCCATTCAGCTCTGATTTAGCAGGTAAACTGTTCACTCCCCTGCTGAACAGAGTGCTGTCGTGTAATAAGGCCTAAAGCTGAATTCCAAACTGAATACAAAGCTCCCTCTGATTGGCTGAATCAGAGAGGTGGGCTGATGTCGCAACCTCTAACTTAGCCAATCAGAGGACGCTTTGTATTCATTGCTAGAATACATCGCTTTCTCTGAATGGCTGAGTGCCGCTCAGATAGACTCTATTGTGTTCCGGGTATGAGACAGGAAGGTCTTGGCTTGCACCCAAATCACAGTGCTGTATGTGGCCTCAACAGTTTATACAGCACATCCAGAGGCCTCATTTGTTAGTGAGAGACATAGTAACATTTAAAGGAGAAGTACAGCCAAAGCTCGTTAGGCTGTAATTCTCCTGTGGTTCACAGGTGTGCAGTCGTTCTGCACTCCTGTGACCTGTTTTCAGCAGGCTGAAGGCTGCTGATGGCTGACATTACAGAGCTGGTCCAGGCTTGGGCAAGATCATGAGAATGAAGTCAGGATCTGCTCACATGCCTGGACCGGCACCCGGCTCAGCCTCTCAGTGAGCTGCTGAGAGCAAAGCGGAGTTCCACCCTAAAATTATACTTACCTCCATCTTCATGCCCGGGGTCACCTGAAAAACAAATGTATAATCGCAATTTTTTTTTTTTTTTTTTTTACTTACCTGGTTTAGAAGAAAATACTTACCTTACTTCCTCTTCCTCCCCCTCGGCGGTCACGGCGATTTGTCACTTCCTGGCTTGCAATGATTCCTGGGAGCTGAATGTCATCTCTCCCAGGAATCAATGCGCCTGCACCTGCCCCGACGTCAGTTCCGGTGCAGGCGCCATCATATCTTGCTAAACAGCTTCTGGGCATGCCCAGAAGCTGTGCAGGGATGACGCTGCGGCACCGGAAGTGACGGCAGGGCCGGTGCAGTGCATCGTGGGACCGAAGAAGACGGAAGAGGAGGCAGAAGAGGATCGTGCTGGCTTCAAGCTGCCCACACCTGAGATGGCAGCGCTGGACAATACTTTTTCAAGGTAAGTATTTCTTCTAAAAGGTAAGTGCAACCCGGGACAGATCAGAGGCTAGCCATTGTGGAATGTACTAGCCCTGACTGTTTTGGGGGTATTTTTATTAAAAAAAAAACTTTCCCAGGGTGGAACACCGCTTTAAGCCAGGCGATCTCCCACCCCCTCCACAACCCAGCACTCCAGTGACCGCAGGGGGGCAGGGGTTGGGGGGGGGGGGGGGCAGAGCAGAGAGTCGGTGACTGAAAGTCAGGGAGCTCTGATAACCGAGCGATCAGCGGTGTTTGATTGATTGCTTGGTTCTCAGTCTTAGAGCTGGCGAGGGACTGATGCTGCATCCACTTAGAGAAGTATGTTTTCTTCAGAATCATATGTACCGTTAATAAAAGTTGAGCTTTAAGCCCCGGTTCACACTTGTGCGTGTGCGGGGTTCGCATGTAATGTCGGAGCGCACTGCTCCGACATTACATGCGATCAGCTGTGCGGTGCGAGTTTAGCCATACAAACTGTATGGCTAAATTTGCATCGCTCCCGCAGCAAACACGCACATGAGGCATTTTTGCAGCCGCATCAGGATCGGATCGCACAGCGGTTCACACTTGTGCGATCCGATCCTGTGCGAACTGCACGATCGCACTGCGATATGCGATCAAACTGGGGGTGTCGTTAAGATTACATTGACACCCCCAGCGTATCGCATATGGCAGTGTGAACTGCCGGGGGTGCGTGTGCGATGCGGGAACAGGCTGCGAATTCGCAGCCTTCCCGCATCGCATATATGTGAACCGAGCCTAAATCAAATATGGAATAGTATGTCTAAATATTCTGCACTGTGTTGTGTAAACTTTTGGTATCAAGTGGGTCACTTCAGTTTCTGATATTAGAAAAAAATGACATTTTGGATTCTAGATAAAGATTTCAGTGTCAGCAAATGTATTATACATTCTGTACGTGGATGTGTAATGCCAGCTTTGAATAGAAGCATAGTGCTTTATTATCTGAACTATATGGGGTTCTGCCAGGGGCCTCTGTAGACATGTAGCCAAACCTCGGATATTTTCCCTCATGCCTTCACGCCACTGGTCAATAAGTGGTGACAAATCACTGTGTTCTTGTCAGGGCCTTGGAAGCATTATGGTCCATTATGGTCCAAGGCTTTCGTCACTTTGCCCTTGAGAGACTTCCTGACAGAATGGAAACTTTTCAGAGATCAAAAAGAAATAGAAGAAAAAAAAGTCTGTCTTCTTCCGGACATGAAATCACAAAGTAAATATTTGTGGAACAAAGCGCTGACTAGAAGGCCCATTTCATCCCGCAGTAAAGAACCATTTGTTTTATGGCGGGTTGTATTTTTGCTCCTGGACGTTTGCTGTCGCTTTAGTTTCTTGGGGAAACATTGTTACTTTCTTCAGCCTTGAAGCTTAGATGATTTGTGAAAGTGTTACTTAGTGATAGATCGTTCAGCTCATTATCCGGCTTCCTCTGCCCTCCCTAAATTATAACTGATTCATGCGGTATTATTAGCTTTGACTGTACAAGCGATTTTGGGAGATTAAATCTCATGAGATTAATCGCATAAGAAAAGCGCGATTAACTGCGATTAATCTCATGACATTAATCACCCCAAGAAAACAACCTTCCCATGTTCACCGTTTGGAGCGAGCGTTTATTGCTTAGAAATTGCTAAGATGTCTGGAAACTTCCAGTAAATTACCTGTCCCCTGTAAAGTGTATGGCAGAAATGTATCGCCTCGGGTTGAACAAAACGTTGAATGACTATAGGGGATCAGCAGACATCAGCATACTTATAGGGATAATTAAGGATAATAGGCTTGATGCACTAATGTTTATTAAGGCATGTATTGTGTGAGAAAACCTTTCTCAAGAGATCACTTCTTATTTTGCTTATGATTCATTACATTTGCTGCGTTTTTATGCAAATCTAGGTAATAAAAAAAAGTCTTTGCATGCAAGCAATGCGTCTAGAAAGTACTTTGCATACTAAAAACTGGATGAACTCTTGGGGTAGCAAGTTCATGATTTCATTAATAGGCAGTGTGTTATGAGTCCCATTTATGGGTGCATCATTTATGAATATGCATTAGGTAGTGAGTGCCTGAAGCATTGAAACCGGGGGGGTGTGGGGGGCATGATAGAATAGGTCCCTGCAGCAGAAGCATGGCTGTGCAGCCTTGTGTTAATATGGACCTTGTGAAGTGATAGTAAACCCTTAGGTTTTTTTTTTTTTAAGCAATTTCAGCAGTTTATTTAATCTTTTAAGCTAGCAGGTTCATCAGGGACCAGGGCAAGTTTGCGCTATGTATTGGCACTGTGGTTGTACAGAAATCGATCTACTAATCGACTTCTGATAAACTACTCTGTTGATTTTCCCCCCTCAATGCTATCGCCGGCAGTGCTGCTCAGTGTATTTTGACAGCGGGGAAGCTTCCTCGCTGTCAGAATAAAATAGTTCAGCGGGAGATTCCCCCATCAACATACGTTGGTTGATCGACAAAAACTCTATGGGCCACCTTAGTATGCAGCTTCTTTATCTTTTAATCCTTGCCCGTGTTCCAGTAATGTGTACGAAAGCAGTGGCTCTACCGGTCTTTCCCCCCTCATTGGCTGAGACAAAGCAGCGGGACCCATTGGCTCCCCCTGCTGCCAATCACAGCCAGTGAGGAGAGGGGTGGGGCCAAGACACGCTCTGTGTGTCTTATGGACAAAAAGGCGGCTCAGGAGTGCCCACACATGAGTGCCCCCAGTGCAAGCAACTTGCACTCAGAAGCAGGAAAAAGCCAGGAGTGCCAGTGGGGAACCATAGAAGAGGAGATTTGGGGGTGCTCTGTGCAAAACCATTGCACAGAGCAGGTAAGTATAACAGGTTTTAATCTTTAGTATTACTTTTAAGCTAGTACCATTACCGCTACCCCAAATTTCCTTTTTCAGGGTGGAATCCTATGGAGATAAGCTTGCATGCAGGGACTATAGTTGTCTCGGTACACTGTGTGCATCAGCAGAAACACACAACCTCATAGCATAGGATGACAAGGGACTCCCCTACTCTTCCCTTCTCCTCCTCCACCTTTCTCCAACCCATAAGATTGCCTGTAGACTGCAATATCCACTGTTACCCCTTTCCTGTGAAGACTGGAAGTTTAGGGACGCAGCACTTAGCGAGCTGGAGCCAGCAACAATGTAAGTTGTAAACTGCAAGTGCTGGAGTAAGGATTTTAACAAACAATTTAATTGTGCTCAGTGTTTTTAAGTAAAAAAAAAAGAGGGCTTATTATTACTTTAAAAAGCAAGGTCAGCTTATATGGCAGCACCCCAAAATTTGTGAAGAGCTGGATTCACGCAAAAAACAGTCCCAGGGATCTCAAGCAAACAGGGCCATTTAGCCAAGCAGAAAAGGGCAAAAACACTTTCTGACCTTCTGACACGGCTTAACGTTCTAGAATCTAGAACATAAGCACAAAACTGGGGCGGATCATGCTATCGAAGCTGAGTTTCTGAGAGTGCGGGGATCTATCCGAGAGCATTCTCTTTACGAAGCGAAACATGCCTCTTTGAAGACCCGCCTTTCCTTCTATGAGTTTGGGGACAAATGCGGCTATCTGCTGGCCAATGCCCTACAGCCAAATGGTCTCTGACCTATGTCCCTGTCCTAGCCTCTCTGTCAGACTCAAGGATTCACTCTACTCCAGACTCAGCAAAAGCCTTTAGTGACTTTTACTTTACGCTCTATAATCTTGATCCAACCTCGCCATCTTGACGACCTTTTCAGATATGATTCAATACATTCAAGAAGCAAATCTCCCCACGCTTACTGATAAGGAAAGCGAGACCCTATCCCAATCCCAACCTATTTCAGTGAAAAAATTTGCTTCTGCCATAGCCTCTACCCAACCGGGAAAGGCCCCTGGCCCAGATGGTTTCTCCGCAGCCTATTATAAGACCTATCAAACTATACCTGCACCCTATTTTACTAAGGCATATAATGCCATTACTGAAGACAAAGATTTGGCACCAGACCTGTTGCATGCTAGCATAGTTGTAATCCCCAAACTGGGTAAAGACCCGCTGCTGTGCGCACGTTGCAGTCCTATATCACTCCTGAACTGTGATGTAAAACTTTTTACTAAAATCCTTGCTACGAGAATGACTGCTCTGTTGCCACGCATGATCTCATTAGATCAGTTGGGTTTTATCCAAACATGGGAAGCATGAGACAATACCATTCGGACCATTAACATCATCGACAAAGTACGGCAATCCCACACCCCCCTTTTACTCTTGTCTACCGATGCCGAAAAGGCATTCTATGGGTTAACTGGAATTTTCTCCTTGAAACTTTAAGACAACTACCGACTCAGATGCTGTCTTGGGTTTCTGCACTATATTCTAATCCCTCCACTGCTGTTTGTGTGAACGGGTTTTACTCGGACCCATTTACAATATCTAATGGCACTAGGCAGGGCTGTCTGCTGTTGCCTTTACAGTTTGTACTTACTTTGGAACCGTTCCTTCAACATGTCAGACATAATAGTTCCATACAAGGCATGTATGTAAGGGACTATCGTCAAAAGGTAGCAGCTTACGCTGAATACCTCCTGTTTTATGTTACCAACCCCCTTACTTTTCTACCTTCCCTATTACTGGAACTGAAACAGTATGGCTCACTATCTAGTTTTAATGTTATCCTTCAAAAGGTGGAGGCCTTGAACGTATCACTCCCAGCCACTGTTGTTGACAGCTTCTGCACCTACTTTCCTTTTAAATGGGCCACACAGTTTATACAATACTTGGGGACTAAAATTCCAGGGAATCTGAACGCAATCTTTTCCCTGTACTTTCAACCTTTCCCTAATGCTCTATCCGGCAACCTAAAGAAATGGGACTCCCTTGCCTTATCATAGTTTGGCCGCTGCAATGTATTGAAGATGAATGTTATGCCCAGGTTGCTATATTTGCGGCAAGCCTTACGACATATGCTGCCTCAAGCTTTCTTTCACTCTATGCGCTTAGCTTTTATTCAGTCTGGCATGGTAAGCACCCCCACCTCAGCAGAAACCTTCTACTTTGGCCTAAAATGGTGGTATAAGCTTACCCGATCCAGCGCTATACTACACAGCAGTTCAAATGTCTTGAGTCGTGGACTGGTGTAGACACCAGACTCTCAAATTATGGGTCACCTTGGGACAGGAAGCGGCTAGTGCACCACTTGCCAGGCTGCCATGGGCAGGTAAACAATATGTGTCTCACCTTACCAGTTACCCACTAATATGTCCTGTCCTAGCCGAAAAGGACAGGTTTTTCCAATTGGCTTCCTTGGAGAGCTTCCCTTCCCCTTTGACACCAATAATAGGACATCCAGGATTTCAACCCAGACTTAATGATATAAACATCAGTACAGTTCATTATCCCCTCGAGGACCATTGTGTGCTTCTTAATTCCTAAGTTCCGACGGCTGGCATGCGATGAGCACTTTGTTCTCCAGTTCGTCCACTTCTTTTCTGACTTACTGGATGACCCTTCAGTTGTCTCATTTCTTGCAATCTTTACCTAAAACCGCACACTTTTCCCTAGAAAATTGCATGCTTTCGAAGCATAATGTCTGGGAGAAGACCCGATTCAAAGATTTCTTTCTAATTCTTACAAATACCTTCTGGAACTTCATGCTCGGTCAAACCCCTCCTTCCTTGTTAAGCGGGAAAGGGAGTTAGGGGTAACTTTCTCTGACCCTCAAAAGGAGCTTATAATCTTCCCTGAGCAACAGGTTCCAGGAGACCACCTATGATATAATGACTCGTTAATACAGAACTCCATCGGTCCTTGCCAAGTTTTTCCTTCAACAGAGCGATCGATGCTGGAAATGTGGCTCATCTGAAGGCACTCTCTCTGCGCCTTCAGACGAGCCACATCTACAGCATCGGAGACCATATCTTTTGGGATTGCCTGAGCTTAGCACTTTTTGGCAACCTGTGCTCCATCTTATTCATACATTTACTGACCTTTCCTTGCAGGATGACCCAGCTGCGATACGGTTTAATCTCACACCACTGTCAAAGAAGCGGTACCACAAATCTTTACTTAAACACCTGCAGCCAAGCTTAAACGCAGCAGAAGCTTGCATCCCTGGTGTGTTGAAACAACGATCTGGCCCAAAATTCGCACAATGCCTCACTAGGATGAATGATATCAAGCAACTAGAGGACCTTTCCTTTGCCTTTCGGGACAAAACCGAGGAACAGAAGACCAGGTGGTTCTATTGGAATCTCTTGCTTTTCTGATTAGTACCTGAAATACATTTGATCCATGCAGTGTCTTGGCCTGGTCTTTATAGAGTTATGGTCCTGACTTACTTTTCTCAATCTCCCTTAGTGGAGAGTAGTGTTACCCCCCCCCCCTTTCCTTTGCATTATAATAAAATACTCCTGGATGTGCGCGGAATCAGTCAAACATAATCATAGCTGACTTTTATACATTCCTATATACTGTGCTCTGAGGTTTTTTAGGTATAGGTTCCAACTTAGTGGCCTAGCTCACATTTACAGAGGCCTTACTGTTCATTTTTAGCAAATCCCTTCACCATGTTTGGCTATAATTAATGTTGTAACCCTCTGTGGATTTTTTGGAAATGTAATTTTAATTTGCAACTGTTTTTGAACAATTGTTGGATACATGCATAGTCATGCATTCTTTTGTTATCTGCTGCAAATTCTCTAAAACAAAAACACCCCAGAACGGTGCAGGGTTGGGATGGAAAACCCTGGCAGGAAAACTCAGTGGCCTCACCCTTGTATTTTTTATTTATGATTTTCTCTTTTGTTTTTTCTTTTTTGCACCCCTTTTTAAAAAAAATAACAAAAAAACAGGTGGGGGCTACTTTAGTCAGCAGCAGCAGCCTTTTCCTTAGCTAAATTGTTTCTAAAGTCAAGGTTAGAATGTGCCTAATGTATTCCCTGCATCAGAGCCGGTTCACATAGGGGCGACCCGACTTGCCGGGGCGACCTGTGAAGTCGCGGTGCACAGCGCGCACGCGACCTCGGAGTGACATGCACGGACTTCATATCATTGAAGCCAATGCAGGTCGCTCCAGGTCGCCCCAAAGTAGTACAAGACCCTTTTTCTAAGTCGGAGCGACTTGTGTCGCTCCTATTAGAATGGGTCCTGTGCTAATCTATGGCAGGCGACCCATGGCGACTTGTCAGGCGACCCAGTGTGAACCGGCTCTTAAGGTAAAACAATGTCCCACTACATGTTCTAGCATCCCCCTCCCTAAACACTTACCTGACGACTCTCACTGATCCAGTGCTGTCCCGTCTGCAGTAGTGCTGCGCTCTCTTCCTGGTCTCACAGGAGACTTTGATAGCAGTGGAAGCCATAGGTTCCTGCTGCTCTAAGTCAAATCCTCTGAGAAGGGAGCAGAGTACAAAGCTGAGCCCCGCTGTGTGAGTCTATGGATGCACACTGTCCGGTTTGGGATCGTGCCCGTACAGATGCCCTCTTGAGCAATCGGCTTGCTGAGGGGGCACCCACAGGAAAGGAGGACTCCAGAACAGGAGGTAAGGAGGAGATAAGGGACTGCTCTTTGCAATACTATCGCAAAAAGCAGGTAAGTATAAAATCTCTTTTTATTTTAAAGGAAAAAAAATGTTCCCTTTTTAATAACACTTTAATCTAAATGTGGCCCAATCTTTGCTTTTTCTGGCTACTTGCCAACTATGCTGGTCGTTGTGGTTCGCAGGTATAGATCCATGTCTGCACTTTGATAAGTCATTCCGGGAAGTCTCATACCAAGTGTATTGTAAGGAGTTAATGCTCGGTTTGTCTTATTGATTTTTTTAATAGTTTTCTTTTAACTCTATAATCCCCTGTCTTAATAGCTTTAAGTGTTTTTTTTTTAATACTGAGTAATGTGCACTTCTTCCATGGCTGACAACAGATGGTGATACATGTGGCTTTGCTTTATTATTTACTGGAAAGTACTAATATTCTGAAAATTCCGCAGCTCTGAAAGATGCACGGTTCCAGCTGGTGAACTTCTCCAGTAACGAGCTGAGGGTGTCGCTCACGAACGTGTCTATCCACGATGAGGGGAGATATTTCTGCCAGCTCTACACTGACCCCCCACAGGAGGCCTACACCACCATTACAGTTCTTAGTAAGCAGTAACAACCCCCCAAGTCTTATCTGTATGTTACCTGTTTTCCTATCATCTCTTCATGATCACTCTTGTTCTGTATGTCCGTGCCCCGAATTTCACCTTCCTCTCTTCTATTTTCCCTATGCAAACATTTTCTGTTTAATTTTATCCCTTTATAATGTCTAAAAACAACTGATGCCGCTGCATTCTGCTGACCCTCTCAGTTAATGAATATGTCATCTACATCTGTTGTGTCGCAGGCAATCTGTCCTGGTCTTTGGTGATATTTGTGTTAACCTCTTTTAGTGTGTGGCCTTTTATCTCATTTGTCTAAAACCGTTGTTCGAAGTCATCTGTCCACAAAGGCCAAAACGTGCCGTGATCATTGAAGGTCTTTAATCCGGTCACACGTGCCGGGGCTTATTTATAGTAACCAGGCTGAAGGAAAACTGATCTGATAGGCCGCAAGAAGTAACATGATTGCAGCTGACATTCCTCCTCTGGAGGCTAGAAAATAGGATAATGGGTGATTGGTTGCCATGGGCAACAGTTTTTCTGGGTTTTATAAATAAGCCCCGGTGTAGTCTGCTGCATGTTGTTAGCAAAAGCTTTTAGTGCTGCAAATTCCAAATTCTGTAGCTTTTATCCTTGGTTCCCTTTGCTCCAGTAGACTGATCTTCATGATAATCACCCATTTCTTGCTATGTCCTTCCACCCCATCTTTGTTATTGTTTCAGTTCCACCAAACAACCTGGTCATTGATGTGCAGAAGGACACGTATGTGGAAGGGGAGGAAGTGGAGATGAATTGCACAGCCATGGCCAGCAAACCAGCTGCAGTAATACGCTGGTTCAAGGGAAATCAGGAGATCGAAGGTAAGATGAACTGACGTGCTATAAGCATGTGCCATAGTAAATAAATCTGATTGCTATACAAGTTATATAGGCCATACACACAGCAGTCAGCCCATTATCATACAGTTGAAAACAATAGTTTGATAGAACAAAAGTTAAAGAAAAATTAAACCCAAAAGCATACATTTATCATATTGCAGCTTACTAATTTTTAACCTGGTGATCCATCCAGTAAGTCTGTTATTTTTTAACAGAACAAACTGTCCTGCAGATGTAACATGTAAAGCGGTGGTAAACACTGCTTGGTGACTTGTAACTACAGGTAAGCTTCTAATAAAGATTACTTGTAAGTACAAAAAATATCACCTAAACGGCATGGTTTTTGAGATGTTCACTATTTCCACAGTCAGAGATGTCACCGGCTCATGTGCACTGCACTCTGAAGGGACGGGGCACTGAGTATCCTATCACTGGCTCATGTGCACTGCACTCTGAAGGAACGGAATACTGAGTATCCTGTCACCGGCTCATGTGCACTGCGCTCTGAAGGGACGGAATACTGAGTATCCTGTCACCGGCTCATGTACACTGCACTCTGAAGGGACGGAATACTGAGTATCCTGTCATTGGCTCATGTACACTGCACTCTGAAGAGACGGGACACTGAGTATCCTGTCACTGGCTCATGTGCACTGCACTCTGAAGGGACGGGACACTGAGTATCCTGTCATTGGCTCCTGTGAACTGCACTCTGAAGGAACGGGACACTGAGTATCCTGTCACCAGCTCATGTGCACTGCACTCTGAAGGAACGGGACACTGAGTATCCTGTCACCAGCTCATGTGCACTGCACTCTGAAGGAATGGGATACTGAGTATCTTGTCACCGGCTCATGTGCACTGCACTCTGAAGGAACGGGATACTAAGTATCCTATTACTGGCTCATGTGCACTGCACTCTGAAGGAACGGGATACTAAGTATCCTATCACTGGCTCATGTGCACTGCACTCTGAAGGGACAGGATACTGAGTATCCTATCACTGGCTCATGTGCACTGCACTCTGAAGGAACGGGATACTGAGTATCCTGTCATTGGCTCATGTGCATTGCACTCTGATGGAACGGGATACTGAGTATCCTGTCATTGGCTCCTGTGAACTGCACTTTGAAGGAACGGGATACTGAGTATCCTATCAATGACTCATGTGCGCTGCACTCTGACGGGATGGGATACTGAGTATCCTGTCACCGGCTCATGTGCATTGTGCACTCTGATGGAACGGGATACTGAGTATCCTGTCCCTTCAGAGTGCTGTGCCGTGATTGTGGCTCCAGTGTGCATGCGTGGGAGTAACGGCCAGAGCCCACGAACCTGGAAGACTGGGTGAAGATGGAAGCCCTGTCAGCGGTGAGAGCACACTTCTGGTGGGCTTTGAAAGGCTTTACACAGATGAATAAATGCAGTCCACTATAAGCACCCCTGTAAAAGGTAAATGGTTTGTCTCAACCCTCCAATTGCCACTTTGTCTATACATCTTAGACTGTTAGGGCACATATTCTCAATTGATTTGACTTTAACGCACATTAAAGCTCCTACCAAATGCTTTTTTGATGTGTGTTTGATGCTTGGGTGATGCTTTTTTGAAGCTTTAATGAAGCCTGGCTCAGTAATACTTCCAATCAGCTGATGCCCAGCTAATTTGCACCCCTGCTCAGCAAATTCCCAGCTTATTAGTACCGTTGTTCAGCAGATACCCTGCTCAGTAGTACCCCCAGCTTTGTTGATTCCCCGCTCACCTCCTTCTTTATTGCTTCCATGTTGCTCACCACATGTGACATCTGCTAATTTATCCTGCTCTGGTCTCCCAGCTCTGCTGATCCTCTGCCACCCAGTCCTCTTTCTCCTTTTCCCGCTTACCTTCTGCTATAGCGTTCCCATGTTGCACACCACATGTGCTGTCTGCTAGTTGCTCCACTCCAGTCCGGACCCGCACCTTCCTGCTGCTCCACGCTGCACACCAGATGTCACTTCTACACCAGACACTCCCAGAATATTTACACATGAACTGGAAGTGACTGCCAGTGACGTCTTTCCGGTTCACTTGTTGGTTTCCCAATCATCCTGGGATATCTCATACCTGCAACACTTCCAAAACAAAGCAAAGCTAACTGAATAAAAGCTCCTCAACAGCTTCAGGTGCTGTAAGCGAGCTATGTCATAGACTTTTGTGGAGGCTTTGGAGACACGTTGAAGCACCAAGAAAGCGACATGGGGTATAATTTTTGAAGCAAAGCAAACATGTGAACAGGACTATAAGGTAACCTTTTTATTTAATGACAGGTGCTTTGTTTTTCATTCAGAGTGCTTGTGATTAAAAAAAAAAACCATGTCCCGTGCCACATTTTGAACCATGTTTTTAAACGAGCCCTAAAGGAAGTTAAGAAAAAAAAAAAAAAGATTTACTGACCAGATCTCCAGGTGAAAAAAAATCCTAAAAAAATGGAAATATAATGCAGCCACTACACCTAGGAAACGGTGACCTTTAGGCCCCTATTACACTTGGAGTCCGTCGGCGGACTCCGTTTTTCTCAGCGGGGGATCGATCTGCCGATCCCCCGATGAGCAGGCGGGTGGCAGCTTTGTCTCCGGTCTGTGTGCGGAGACAGAGCTGTCAGGTCCCTGCTGTTCTCTATGGGGGAATCGGATGAGAACGGACCGCCTGTCTGTTTTCATCCAATCCACTGGACGGATGGAAAATAGGGTTTCTATCCGTCCAGATTTGACGGATCAGATCGGATGTCAGCTGACATTTCTCCGCTGACATCCGATGCCCCATAGAGATGCATGGGGCATCCGATCAGATCAGCCTGAAAAACTGGCAGGCGGATCTGAACCCTCCGCAAGTGTGAAAGGGGTCTTTATGTATTTTTTTGGAGGGGTTATTTGCACCTTAAGGGTACATCCACATTATGGTGTCCTTTTATGAACGGGTGAATTTTTTTCTCCGTTGGCTTCTCTACAGTTCTCCAGGGAAAATGATCACATCTGGCACCCCTTTTATGAATGGGAGAACTTCAGTTCGCCCAGGGTGATCAGAGGAGAACGGTTTTCTCGGAGATCTGTGTAGAAGTCAATGGGGCATCTGTAATCTCGTGAGACAAAGCGAGATTACAGTAGTATGAAAATCCCTGGCGCGCTTTAACAAGCAGAGATAAATTATCACTGCTGAGTACACGAGGTTATAAATAATAGTCCCCTTACATAAATATATATATATATATACACTGAATACACATACACATACATTGTATATATATCTACGTGTATGTGTGTATATATATACATGTATATATATACATAAATATGGCAGGGGGACATGATTACTGTGTTGGGGGGTCTGAACGAGGAAGAAGGAAGTCGATAATCTTCCTTTTTCCCCCTCAGTTCTCCCCCGATTCTGTCTTCACTCCCCGCTTCACAAGCTCCAGGCTGGTGAACCCGGGAGTGTGAATTCTGACCCAGATCGCCAGTGAAGTGCGGGGATCGCAGCTTCATAGTCTGGCCATTTCTGTGTCTGTCAATGACAGATTCCCGTGTGAAGAGATGATCAGCGGAGAACATGTTCTCCCCAGATCATTTCTGTTTCATAAACTGAGAATGATCAGAAATGAGCTGTGATCAGCAGGATCACTGCTCATCTCCGTTTCATAAAAGGACACCTATATAGTGCATTGCATCACATGGTTTTTTTGTACCTTGTGATGCATTCTGTTAATTAGCCCAATTATTTTAAGACTGTCACCTAAAAACTGACCCTGCACAATATTTTAGAGCAGTGCAAGAATATGCATCTGTGTGTTTCAGTGCTTTATAACTCAGGTGTTCAGCACTGTAGATGTGTGTTTGAATGCAATTAACTTTGAATGGCAATGCATAGCTACAGTATGTTACGGTAATGTAGGTTATAATGCATTCCATGGTGTGAGCAAGCTGTTGGACTGATTCCAGGGAACAGAATATAATGGCAGTTCTCCATTCACTACAAAGCATTTTCAGCTTAAAGCCTTCATTTGTGACCACTCAGAATCCAGTAGCCATACCAACCCCTGAACTCCAGGGATTTGCTTCTATTGGCCTTATAGCGTCTACTCTTCTTGGCTATCTTTATTGTACACTTCCCTCCTTTTTGACAGTTTTCACAGTTTTTTTAGAGCATTTTAGTGGTGATATAAAGGAAAGCATTTTCATCAGTATGTTCCAAAAGATTGAAGTAGAAAGCTCTTGCAATGGGAAGTTCAACTTATCAGAATACCATATGACTTCTTTAATATCAGTGCCCAGAGCTATGATATTCTGTATCTATGTCCACCAATCATATTTCATTTTTTGTCAGACTGCATTTATCTTTGGTTGGTTGATGTAATGCATAATGCATTATATTTGTTCAGCTGCAACATAGAGGAGAATAGGTAAAGTACTAGAAGTGTATACTATAACATGAATGTCTTCAGAAACTGCCAAAGCTGAATTCTAGGCACATAGAAAAATAATGAATTAATGCAACTCCGTATTCATTAACTCATTAATCAATGTATTTTTATTTTTTTTACAACTAGAGCAAATACCTGAATTGGATTTGGTGCTAGCCTCCTGCAGTTCTTGTACCACAGAGTTTAGCTTGTGTAAGGGAGAAGCAGCACAGAGAGCTGATCAGTGAGCATGCTGATAGGAGGAGAAAACAGAGCTTATAAATAGGTTTCCTTAAAGGGTTAGTTTACCTTTTCAGGTAAAATATCACCCCCACTGTATGTGCCCCCATGGGAGAGGAGCTTTCATTGTCCATGAAGCCTGTGCTACGGTCCATGGATTAGAAATCATTGCTCTTCTCCCCCTTTCTTTCTGCAGTGCTTCCAGGACGAATCAGCTTGCCTAAAGTAGAACTATAGGCAAAACTTTTTTTTTTCATTTTGAATAGAGCAGGGGAGGGTTTTTTTTTTTTTTTTTTTTTTTTTTTTGCCGTCTGCGTCCCATTTGAGGGATTTTCCTTCACATCCTGCCCCATAGCCAAACAAGAAATGAGAGGAAATCCTTGCAAATTAGGGAATCTCTTGGGGACCAGCAGGTCACCAACTAGTGTCCCCATTTCCCCTTGGGATTTTCTTTTGCTTTCACTTTTAATGATAAAGGTAAACAGGGTGAATTTTCCCAGTGGGGGCACAGGCAGCAATAAAAACTGACAAGTGTCACGATCCATCTCTACTCTATCCAAAACAAAAAAAAGTGTTGCCTTTAATTATACTTTATGTTCACCTTTTCAGAAAAAAATGAAAAGTTGAACTAACTACTTACACCCCATGGTCCCTGCTGTACTTACCTCTGTGGGTGACAAGTTGTCAGTGCCCACACACTGTAAAAGCCTTGCTCTTCTCCCCCTTCTTTCTACATTGCTTCCAGGACAGATCAGAGTTGTGCTCTGTGCTGACCCTGACCCTGACTCTGACTCTGACCCTGACCCTGACCCATCAGAATCTCTCTAATCTGTCCTGGAAGCACTGACAACTTGTCACCCACCAGAGGTAAGTGCAGCAGGGACCATTGGGGTGGGGGGGGGGGGTTAAGGTGTTAATCTTTCAATTTTTTCTAAAATGGTGAACCTAAGCTGGCTATACATGGATTATTGAAATTGGTCTGGATCAGCAGGGACCAGTCAAATTTCAATCCATGTGTGGCCACTGTGGTTGATCAGAAGTCGATCTACATACTAACTTCTGTTCAATCACCCTGTCTGTTTCTCCCTCGATCAGCAATGCAGGCAATAGAAAGCAGTGCTGATCTGGGTAATCTGATGGCTGGGAAGTCTCTCCGTTGTCAGAATACAAAGAGACCGCTGGGAGAATTCCCCCATCTACCTTTAATTATGTGGATGGGAGAATCGGGTCATTTTTTTTTGTTCAAACTGCTGGTTGCTGGCCAGCCTTAAGCCTCGTACACACGCAACGGATTTCCGCCGACCGGTCATCCGTCTTTTGTCCAGAGTGGTGTCCGTTGGAATGTGCTCTAGACTGCACATGAATTTTCCCACACGACAGAATTCTACTTCAGAAGTGATGTCATGTGTTGGATTGCTTTCTTTGTGTTCTTTCATCTCTGAGCATGCCTAGTCTTGCTCATAAGATTTTTTCCCCATCGAAATCTGTACTAATGAGACGAAAATCGGATGTTGTGTTGACGGTCGACAAAAATTATATAGCCTGCACACCAGGATTTTTTCGGCCGAAAAGTCGGAGTCGGTTGTCGGAAGCACCATACTAACAAGCCGAAAATCGGCCGATCGGTCGTTGGACGAAATTTCCCGGACCAATTTCTACTCGTGTGTACGGGGCTTAACACTTCAGTTATTACTGTAATGCCGGAGAGTTAAAAATTGGGTATCCTGTCCTGCTAGAAAGGGCTGTGCTGTGTCAGAGCTGCATAAATCTCAGATCTGCATGGACTGAATTACAAATTGTTTTCAGGTTAAACCGCTTGCTCATATGTATTGCATTTTTGTATTTATCTATTTGCCTGGAGTTCAGCTTTAAACGTCATTAAGTGATTGCATTATTATGATCAGTCCTTTGTAATATAGTCAGGTTTGGTTCTGACTGCTCTTACGTTAGCCATTTGTTTTTATTCATGATACACAAGGCTGGTGGAATTGAATATATATACTAGTATCTAATAGAATCTTACACCTTAATGTCTATTATGCTTGCTCCGAGATTTAACAGATTTTCCATATGCACCAAGCAGTGTGCTGCAGTCACATGGCAATAAAGAATTATGCATATATGTCAAAGGTTAAGTTTGACAGGATTTATTATAATGCTGCAAGCTCCATGTGATTCATCACTGAGCAGCATAAACGGCACAGACCTTAGAAGCGATTTAGCGTGTCGGTGTAGAACATGAAACAAAGAGACGGCTAGTTGCTTGTTAAGGGAAGAGAGTGAGTCATTGCTCAGCCGTGTGATATTTCTATGCAGAAAAGAAAAAGCAAATCAAAATTACCTATTAGTTGGAGAAACTGGCAACCGGGTCATTTTGACATTGCTTACAGTTGTGGAGGCAAACAAAAAAAAAAACTAGGACATACATTTGACAAGATGGGGAAAATGACTCTGCAAAGTGCACTTAGTACATATGGCAGCCGTAAGAGCAGCAGCGTTACTGCAGGAAATCAAAGTGATGAAAGATGAGCTTTGTAATGCGGCATTACTCTGACCTAATGACTTATATGGGATGTTCACAGGTAGTAAAACAGAAGTGGAGGCCGTGGACCACAAGATGTTTAGAGTACGCAGTCAGATATCCGTCACCGTCCTCCGCGAAGATGATGACGTTCCCTTTGTGTGTATGGTTGACCATCCAGCTGTGAAGGATTTGGAGACCCGGCAGTATATTGAAGTGCAATGTGAGTACCAGACGTGGAATATTTGGCTATGATGTATGCCTGGGATATCACATGATAGGTTCCTTTTCTTTATTGCATTCATTTTGTTTACCTGGCAGCCCTCCCAATTAATTTATTTTAGTTGCCTAAATGACAGCTTGTGAAAATACAGCAAAGTGTTTCTTTGTCTCAGATCTACCTGCTCTATGAGCCTGCTGCAGCCTCACCTAGACAGATATGAAGCGTGAGAAGGAGGTTGCATTTCACAAACTGCACATTCAGTGCCTTGCGAAAGTATTCACCACCCCCCCCCTGAACTTTTCAACCTTTTGCCACATTTCAGGCTTCAAACGTAAAGATATAAAACTGTAATTTTTTGTGAAGAATCAACAAGTGGGACACAATCATGAAGTGGAACGAAATTTATTGGATATTTCAAACTTTGTTAACAAATAAAAAAACTGAAAAATTGGGCGTGCAAAATTATTCAGCCCCCTTACTTTCAGTGCAGCAAACTCTCTCCAGAAGTTAAGTGAGGATCTCTGAATGATCCAATGTTGACCTAAATGACTAATGATGATAAATAGAATCCACCTGTGTGTAATCAAGTCTCCGTATAAATGCACCTGCACTGTGATAGTCTCAGAGGTCAGTTTAAAGCGCAGAGAGCATCATGAAGAACAAGGAACACACCAGGCAGGTCCGAGATACTGTTGTGGAGAAGTTTAAAGCCGGATTTGGATACAAAAAGATTTCCCAAGCTTTAAACATCCCAAGGAGCACTGTGCAAGCAATAATATTGAAATGGAAGGAGTATCAGACCACTGCAAATCTACGAAGACCTGGCCGTCCCTCTAAACTTTCAGCTCGTACAAGGAGAAGACTGATCAGAGATGCAGCCAAGAGGCCCATGATCACTCTGGATGAACTGCAGAGATCTACAGCTGAGGTGGGAGACTCTGTCCATAGGACAACAATCAGTCGTATACTGCACAAATCTGGCCTTTATGGAAGAGTGGCAAGAAGAAAGCCATTTCTTAAAGATATCCATAAAGTGTTGTTTAAAGTTTGCCACAAGCCACCTGGGAGACACACCAAACATGTGGAAGAAGGTGCTTTGGTCAGATGAAACCAAAATCAAACTTTTTGGCAACAATGCAAAACGTTATGTTTGGCGTAAAAGCAACACAGCTCATCACCCTGAACACACCATCCCCACTGTCAAACATAGTGGTGGCAGCATCATGATTTGGGCCTGCTTTTCTTCAGCAGGGACAGGGAAGATGGTTAAAATTGATGGGAAGATGGATGGAGCCAAATACAGGACCATTCTGGAAGAAAACCTGATGGAGTCTGCAAAAGACCTGAGACTGGGACTTAGATTTGTCTTCCAACAAAACAATGATCCAAAACATAAAGCAAAATCTACAATGGAATGGTTCACAAATAAACATATCCAGGTGTTAGAATGGCCAAGTCAAAGTCCAGACCTGAATCCAATCGAGAATCTGTGGAAAGAACTGAAAACTGCTGTTCACAAACGCTCTCCATTCAACCTCACTGAGCTCGAGCTGTTTTGCAAGGAGGAATGGGCAAAAAGTTCTGTCTCTCAATGTGCAAAACTGATAGAGACATACCCCAAGTGACTTACACCTGTAATCACAGCAAAAGGTGGCGCTACAAAGTATTAACTTAAGGGGGCTGAATAATTTTGCACGCCCAATTTTTAAGTTTTTTATTTGTTAAAAAAGTTTAAAATATCCAATAAATTTCGTTCCACTTCATGATTGTGTCCCACTTGTTGTTGATTCTTCACAAAAAATTACAGTTTTATATCTTTGTTTGAAGCCTGAAATTTGGCAAAAGGTTGAAAAGTTCAAGGGGGCCAAATACTTTCGCATGGCACTGTATTACACAAAGTGTTTTTGTCCCAGATCTACCTGCTCTATGAGCCTGCTGCAGCCTCACCTAGACCAATATGAAGCGTGAGAAGGAGGTTGCATTTCACAAACTGCACATATTACACAAAGTGTCTCGTATGTGTCTGCATTGATTATAAAAAAATTAGTTAAGCAGATAAAGAACATGTAAACCCAACATTAGTATTCCTGATATGTGCCTGCTGTACCATGTACTTGTATGGAAGATGATCCTGTTCTCTTTATATTGCTTCCTTTGTGTAAAATTCCCTGGTGATCTGGCCAGTTCAGTTCAAAAGTGACGACACTAAGCAGGAGAAGACACTGTAGTCAGTTCTCTAGCTGTGCTCTCCTCCAATGATCAGACTTGTCCCCCCGCACAGCCTTTTACTGGGAAGCTCAGTGTGCTGCTGTTTCTCCTACCCCAGTTCTTATGCAGCTGAAAACAGAGTGAATGTAATCACTTATAAAAATGGGAAAAAAGTATTTAGAATGTTTTTTTTTTTTGTTTGTTTTTTATATATCTATACACAAGTGCTTTGCCTTTCATTTCTGTTTTAAACTGAATGGGTTGTTTTACAAGGTGAGGGTTTGCAATCACTTTAACCTTTGCATAATGGTGAAGTAGAAGTGCATTGGGTAGCGTTGCCTATCACTGATTAATATTACCATGGGTTGTTGATTATAAGGCTGGATTCACACTAATACGTTTTTTCATGCTTTGTGCAGAAATGCATTTCATTGTTTTAGCATGGGAAAACTGGAAAGAAAGAAAAAGGAAGGCTCCAGCCTGCATTTAAGTGAAAATGAAAGTTGAGGAATAAAGGTGTTAGAGTTGTTTCCACATAGAGCTCTCTGGAATGCTTCTGATGAGCTTGATGAAAAGTATAGAGAGAGTTATTAAATGTATTATGTAAATGATTTATGGATCTATATCTTCCCTGCTGCTACAGTTATTCCTCTGTGTTTCATGTAAATCAATGCTCATTGGTGGTAAATCCGTCTCATCTGCCATGATTATTATTCTAATGCTCTGCAATAGATGAACAGTGTATGAAGTATGCAGAGGCTGCGGAAGGGAATAGAGATCGGGTTTAGGCCCCTTGGCAATGGAGACTGACTTCATTTCTGTTACAGGGGTGTATATATATATATATATACAGCTTCTATACGTTGTACAAGACAGTAGAAATTGTCCCAATCCAGACACATTCCTTGTTAGATGTAAACAAATGTGCAACGCTAATATGTGATGTATGATGAACACTTTCTATAAAAGCACAGTGCTATTCTAAGCAAATCTGCAATATATCAAAATAAATCCTGCAATTGTGCTGGTAAATGTGAACAACCACCAAAGTGATGAATACAATAATGGCACTTTTCCACTGCAAGTACCGGCTTGGCCCGGTTTGCTTTTCCACTGCTGGTACCGCATGGTACGGTGTTGGAACGGTTCGGTACGGTACGGTATGGTTTGCTTTTCCACTAAAGTAGTACTAAAGTTAAGTGGGATAACAACGGGGTGGGTGGGATTCTCTGACCGATCAGTGGCTAGTAGTGACTGCATGCAAAGGATTGTGGGATATGGTACCGGGTATGGTACCTGTTGGAACCACAATTGAGGTGGTACTGTTTTTGAGAGCCGTACCGTTCGATTCCATGCAGTGGAAAAGCGCAGCCGTACCGTACCGAACCTTTCCTACACCATACCATGCGGTACCAGCAGTGGAAAAGCACAAAAGCAAGCTGAACCGTTCGGTTCCATGCAGTGGAAAAGCGCCATAAAATCAATAGTCTATAGCAGTGTTTCTCAACCTTTTTTCAGTCAAGGCACCCTCTAAAGTTATGAACAGTCTTGAGGCACCCTTTAAATTTATGGACAATCTGGAGGCACCCTATTATAAAATGTAAAAGCTATTCTAATAGTTTTACATAATGCAGCAACATCTAAATACGTAGAACACCCAACGTTGGAGGTTATTTATTCTTCCAAAGAAAATACACTTTGCAAACTAATACTGACTAGTATTCCTATGTTTCTCTTCTCCCTCCGTTTTTCTCCATTACTCAGCTAATGTGACCCCAAAGCTCATTAGAGAGAGAGGCAAGGTAGGGTCAAACAATGATTCTATGCAGGCAACTAACATCCTCCTTATGAACTGATGATGTCCAGGTCGTCAGCAGCTAGAAGGTCATAATGGTGCACAATGAAAGCCTGTGGCTTTGTGTAACTATAAGGCAGGCTTCATCCACCCGCTGCCTTGTATACAATTTTTTGCAGTTTTAAGGCATTTTGCCAAGGCACCCCTGAAGAAACCTCAAGGCACCCCAGAGTGCCAGGGCACCCTGGTTGAAAAAGGCTGGTCTATAACAGCCTTTCTCAACCTTTTCAACACAGAGGAACCCCTGAAATAAATTTCTGGTCTCAGGGAACCCCTGCTAAAAATGACTATATCTACAACTCATTATACGTTAGTGTGATGGTCAGCGGGAACAATGCTCCTTACTCTTGTGGACATTGAAAAGAATTCCCCCTTAGGGTCCATTCACACTAGCGCGACTTGTCAGGCGACGTTCTAATAGGAGCGACACAACTCGCTCCGACTTAGAAAAAGGGTCCTGTACTACTTTGGGGCGACCTGGAGGCGACTTGCATTGACTTCAATTATATGAAGTCCGTGCATGTTGCGCCGAGGTCGCGGTGCACGCTGTGCACTGCGACTTCACAGGTCGCCCCAGCAAGTCGTGTCACCCCTGTCTAAATGGGCTCTTAGCGATAGCTTAAAATATCAATGGTGTCAGTGGGAACTTATTAAAGAGGCAGAAATTGCCCATTGCTCAAGGAACCCCTTTACAACTCATGACACATCTTGTCATCATCGGGAAGAATTACCCCCTTATAGATAGCTAAACGGAGCAGTGGTGTCATTGGACACATATCTGAGAGGCAGAAATTGCCCTTTGCTCAAGGAACCCCTAGCAACCTCAGGAGGAACCCTGATTGAGAAACCCTGGTCTTTAGTGTTTCTGTTGGAATTGCCTGATTACAATCCATTTATTACCGGTATTCTGTCAGAATAACGCTACCTATCAGATTCTGCTACCGAAAGTGACGTTCGGATTAGAACAACTTACTGCGCATCTGCCATGCGTTCCAACATGGCCGCTATGCACTCCAATAGGTTTCCTAATGTGACAGAACACTAAGCAGCAGACATCTTCTTGCACCCATGCAAGTCCTGAACTTTACATTTATTTTAGCAGTAAACTGACCTTCTATACCAGGGGTCTCCAAACTATGGCCCTCCAGTTGTTCAGGAACTACAGTTCCCATCATGCCTAGGCTGTCTATGTCAGAGTTTTACAATGCCTCATGGGACGTGTAGTTCTGCAACAGCTGGAGGGCCGTAGTTTGAGAATCCCTGTTATATACTGAAGCACAGTATTACATTTGTATTATTATTGTATTCTAGTAAGTATAGCGAGAAACCTGCAGGTAGAAGGTGGGGTCGGCCATCTTGGTACACCCCGCACTGCTCAGCGACAAACTGATTATATCATGAAATAGATTATTTTACTCGGTCGCTGTGAAATAGTCTATTTTAGTATATAAGGTGAGTTTACTGCTAAAATACATGTAAAAGTCAAGACTTGCGTGGGTGTAAGAAGATGTCCGCCTCTGCTTCGTGTTCTGTTACATTAGCAAACCTATTGGAAAGTATAGCGGCCATGTTTTAACGCATGACGCATGCGCAGTAAGTTGTTCTAGCCCGAACGTCACTTCCGATCAGATCAGAATCTGATAGGTAGTGGTATTCTGACAGAACCCTGGCTTAAAGTGGAGTTCCACCCTAAAATTGAAGTTCGGTCCATCCGGAAGTGAAGCCCCGGAAGTGACGGCGGGGCCGGGGGAGTGCTTCATGGGACCGAAGAGGACGCAGAAGAGGATCGCGCTGGCTTCAAGCTGCCCACACCTGAGATGGCAGCGCTGGACAATACATTTTCAAGGTAAGTATTTTTTCTTGCAGGTAAGTGCAACCCGGGACAGTTCAGAGGCTATCCATTGTGGAATGCACTAGCCCTGACTGTCCCGGGGGTATTTTTATGTATTTTGTTTTTGGTTTTAGGTGGAACTCCGCTTTAAGATGTGAATTTCGCTTCCTGTTACATCCCCTGGACCGGAGTTTTATCCATTCCCTAGTCTGTCCAAAACTAAAAGCGTTTTGGCTGTACATGTTTTATTACACTTGCCAGAGATCATATCTACAGCAGAGCAGAAAATATTCAGCATATATTAATATGTACATAGCCATGTGGGTGTTTTAGTACATCTAATGCCTATAAGCCACTGCAACAATGATAGTAAGGAGTATACAGTATTTGTTCCAGCTGCATTGTCTATACTACTATTTACCACCAGGTGGCAGCAGCAGCAGAACAAAATGCATGCAAGAATGCAGCGTACTTTACTAATGAGAAGCCTTTAATAAAAGACAACCCTAGAATGACTCTTTTCTATTAACCTGCGTTACGTCTGGATTTCAGTACACTGGGAAATGCTTACCTGGGAACAGCAAGCATTAAGATTCCTGACCTCAAACAGCTTACTGCTGCCATTCATTGCAGTCGTCTTGCGAGTTTTGCCAGGGGTTGCTTTGACCTCCATGCAGTTTGAATGTCAGTCCCCTTTTTCTTTATAGAAAAAGGAAAAGTTAAAGCTCAGTTGCAATCCTATTTATCTATAAATCTGTTTGAGAGAAAACGGTAACTTCTGACAAGTTGAACTCATTACTGCACTTATTTATGCTCCGGTGATCCTGATCATTTTTTTTGTTTGTTTTTTGGCTTATGTACACTGAAAAAAAATTATAAACGCAACACGTTTTTGTTTTTGCCCCCATTTTTTATGAGCTGATGAGCTGAACTCAAAGATCTAAGACTTTTTACTATGTACACAAAGGGTCGATTTCTTTCCAATATTGTTCACAAATCTGTCTAAATCTGTGTTATGGCCTGTACACACGATCCAAAAATCGGGCGAAAAATAACGCTTGTGAAAACATCGGACGATAATCTGATCGTTAGTACACAGTTTACGAGAGGCGATCACGACAGTTCGCCCGATATTATCCGGTCGTGCAAGCATAAAAATTTTGATCGTATTATAACACATCGTATGATAATCGTATTATCAGTATGTTGTTCGTCCGAAAAAAAAATGGTGAGCAGTAGACAGCGCATGAGCAGTAGACATCATTTCCCCTCAAACGCTACAACATGGTTACGCATACTGGAAGCTTTTGAATCATCGTTCGAGAAAATTCCTATCGTAAGTAACCTCTCCCGTTTGTGAATATAATTGAGAGTTCCTAGCAACCAAACAAAAACGGACGGAACGTCGTCTGATTTTCGGATCGTGTGTACTGGGCATTAGTGAGGACTTCTCCTTTGCAGAGATAATCCATTCATCTCACAGGTGTGACATATCAAGATGCTGATTAGATAACATGATTATTGCACTGGTGTGTCTTAATAAATGGCCACTCTAAAATATGCAGTTCTATCACACAGCACAATGCCACAGATGTCACAAAGTTTGAGGGAGTGTGCAATTGGCATGCTGACTGCAGGAATGTCCACCAGAGCTGTTGCTGGCGAATTGAATGTTCATTTCTCTACAATAAGCCGTCTCCAAAGGCATTTCAGAGAATTTGGCAGTACATCCAACCGGCCTCACAACCGCAGACCACGTGTTACCACACCAGCCTAGGACCTCCACATCCAGCATCTTCACCTCCGAGATTGTCTGAGACCAGACACTTGGACAGCTGCTGCAACAATCGGTTTGCATAACCAAAGAATTTCTGCACAAACTGTCAGAAATCGTCTCCGGGAAGCTCATCTACATGCTCGTCGCCCTCATCATGGTCTCGACCTGACTGCAGTTCGTCGTCGTAACAGACTTGAGTGTGAAAATGCACACATTTGAAGGCGTCTGGCACTTTGGAGAGGTTCTCTTCACGGATGAATCCCGGTTTTCTTAGATCTTTGAGTTCAGCTCCTGAAAAATGGGGGCAAAAACAAGTGTTGCCTTTATAATTTTGTTCAGTATATTAGCAGAATTGCCAGGATGACCATCCTGAAACAATACATTGAGAATGTTTTTTACCTGTCCAAGTTGAATTGATCTGTGTGTTCAATAAGTGTTCAAATTTGTTCTCAACAAAAACCCGTTATCAGCAGGGGTACTTGTACTCCTCGGGGGACATTTGACAGGTTCAGGGATTTCTTTTGCTCATTAAAGCAAACCAAAATAACAGTAAAGACCATACCGGACTAGAGATTCTATTGCTGTTTCCAGCAATACAATCCCTAAGGGTCTGTTTATAAAGCAAAGGTGTCACCTTATCGCAACCATACTGCTGCTAAAAAGGCTTGCAGTTAAAAAGCAGGGTTCTTTACAAATGTATTCAGCACTCTACTGGACTCTACTAGCTTTGAGACACTGAAGCCAGCGGAGCACTATTAAAATGAAGTTAAAAATGGAGTTTGAATAAAGAAATAAAAACAAGAAAGCCCAGGCGTGTGACCTGTAATATGACCAGCCTCTCTTTCAATCACGCAATGCTGTTTTAAGCAGAGAGAACTCTGTGACTTCCCGATTCTGCACAACCCCTCCTGCATTTTATAAATGGGCCACTATATTATGTAACCTTTCAGTTTCAATTCATAGTGAATAGCAAAATCCAAACTTTATTAAGAATGGGCCCCCAAAGCAAGTCATAGGTGGGTCACCTTTTTTTCTTTCTAGTCCTCCATCCACATAAGCGAGGTGGATAGAGACATCTCCCTATTAGGACATTGAATTCTGATCAGGGAGGACTGGCCCAGGGAGCAGGGGGGCAATTGCACCCTGGGCCTCTCTAATGCCCCGTAAAAAGGCTTCTGCCACAGACATGCCTATAGTATTCCTGGTGAAGAATAGTAAAAGGTCTCTGCCACTGACCTACTGAGTGCGGGTTGAGGAAAAGGACAGATCGCAGGCCTCTCCCCCAGCATGGATTGTGTAAACTCTGTCTGAGCAGAGGCCAGTTCCATGCCCCACTAGAGCTCCAACCGAGCTGTCCCAGCTCCTCCCACCCCCTGCTGGCCAGGTCAGGAACCCGGTTTTCGGCCCGTAAGTAGAGTACCTGGAGCAGACCTTTAGCCTGGAATGGGAGTCTGGAAAGAGGTAGAGTGGGAGGGGGTCCGATGGTTTGTTCTTGCCCGCTGGGCCAAAAGTTGCCAGTCAGCCCCTGATTCTGATAGTGGGACTCTCCGCTGTCACAATACACAGATCAGTGGCTTCAGACGCTGATGATAAAAGATTTCCAACATCCCTGTTCCTCACAATCTGATTCAACGATCAAATTCTGTTGAGCAGGGGCAGCCCCACATGGATCAAAATTTGACCCCCCCCACCCCTCGCTGAGCTGGCCAAATTTCCATCCATCTATGGCCAGCTTAAGGATCAAACACCACTGTGATTCCTAACTTACCCAATCAGGGAGATTGCTCTCCGTCTTTGGTTCCTTGCTAGCACTTCAATTATTTACCAGAGAGGGAGTGACTTACATTTCATATAATGACAGCTGTACCTTGCTGTGTCTTCCTCTGGGCAGTTATTTGCAGTAGAATCTCCAGCAGTAAATAGCATAATAAAAAATGACAAATTAATTAGTGCTGCGCTTCTGACTACAACAAATAACAAAAACCTAGCTATAAACACCCTGCAGGGTTGATCATTCCTGGGAAAAAACAACAATCCGTGAACACAATAAAGCTAAGGATAAGTAATCAGTGGCAAATGTAAACATAAAAATCAGTGCATATAATAATTATGTTAATATACAAAAAAGGTAAAACCATCCGGAGATGTAACCCCGGCAAAAAAACAGGCAGCAAAAAAAGAATAATCAAAAGTGCCTACAAATGTTTAGCAACAATAAACACCCTCCAGGGGTGTGATCTCCAAAAATTAAACTCAAAATAATAAAAAAAATTAAATCGCAAACAGTGCAAATTCAGTCTCATCAAACTATAAAATGCAGTTTGATAGTAATAAAGCAAGTATCTATTATAAAAAGTCCAAATGTTTAGATGGGGTTACTTGAGTCCAACCCTTGTGCGCCATACAACACAGAACGTGACTGTGATTCTCCACCGGCCAACATGCATGCACTTTATTAGTCAAACTCCAATGCTCCCCAATTCAGCTTTGCATTGGATGGGATAAAACCTGGTCAATTTATGATATTCCCAGGATATTCAGCTTAAAGGAATAAAAGAAAGCATATTAAAAAAAAAAAAAAAACACATAGGTGTGGAACATCAAACTCAATGAAACCTCACTGGGAGTACCAATATGGCTGACTCATGGCCTGGACCAGAAGGGATGTCACCCACTATCATTCTTACACATTGCGTTACATGACACGTGACTTCATCATGAATGTGACGCAACGCGTAGGAGTGGTAGCAGGTGACGTCCCTTCCGTTCCAGATCGGGAGTCGACCATGTTGGTAGGTTTCATTGAGTCTGATATTACATACACCTATGTGAGTGGTCTTTTATATGCTTTTAATCTAAAATAAAATATTAAGCAATGGTCAATAAAAGAATGTCTTCTGTGCTGTATTGAACTGTTCTGAACCTAAAACACTATTGCTTGTAAGACCCCCTAAAACGTGTTCAATAGGTGTATATAAAAAAGGCAATGTCCCATGAGACCAAAAAACATTTCAGTGGATAATCTAATATCTCAATTTTCACAGGAAGTCATTGGTGTTACGACTATATGGATTGGCCCATTGATACTAATAGGGGCATGACCTTATCAAAAAGCTGAGCTAGAGGGGGACAGATAGAACCAATACAGGAAACAATCGGTCTTCCCGGTGGTTTAGTGGGGTTTTTGTGTATTTTGGATAATAGATGAGAGGTGTAACAGATTGCCTAACCTGCCAAAAAATTTACCAACATCCTTGTCTACAATTTTACCTTCAATAAAAAAAAAAAAAATTCACCCTTTTGAGCTATTTTGTTTTTTGGATGGGAGGATAAAGGGTTAACCGATAATTTACAAAACACATTAGTATCAGATAATTGTGAAAGCATTACCTTCCGATGACAGTTTCCATAACCACCACCACACCCCTTATCTGCTGGCTTGATAATATTGTCTTTCCTAAGTGATAAATGTTTTAATGCCGAATGTTGGTCTGTTAAATTATTTGGAATATGATTTCAAAAAGTTTTATGAGACAAAATTGCAACGATATCTTTATTAACGTTTCTAATTTATATCTCCAAGGGGAGTGAGGTGGTGGGTGACATAATTTGAATTTTATTTAGCAAACCAAAAGGAAATAAACCCATGGGTTCTCTTGGGCAAACGCCTAAGCCTTGATTCAACACTGACAATTGTGCTGATGAGATAATATGCACTATGTTTTACGATTGGTTCTTTGTGACGGCCGATGCAACTCTGTCTTGCTGCAGTGCTGTCTGCCTCCTCCCCTCCTACGTATTTTGTATCCCCTCAATGGGGTAAAAAATGCAGAGACCGAGTCAAATAAAACGGAAGAACTGACACCGTAATGTGACTCAGTGGTGATGTGATTAGGGTCTAGACCATCCACGTGAGACCGATCCAATTATAAATTCCATTTTTAAAATAATCATCCTTGTCACGTTCTAGTTTGTCCCTTTTTTGGTGTTCGATTTCTGAGCAGAACTTAAATATATAACGGTCCGGGCCCTCTGATTCCTCCTGTATTAAATTGTATTGCAACATTACTGTCTGCCGTTTGATATTGTCGTTATGGCAGCAGCTAGCTGCCATAACCCCGGTATCATTTTTTACAATAGGCGGTTCGACATCCGATAAAAGTGGCCCCACCCCCGCCACTTCCCAGTCATTTCTGAGCCACATGTTAAGCCCGGAAGTGATCCGATGTGGCCGCTTGGTGGGCAAGAAAGGGAGTGAGGGCAAGATGGCCCCTACTCAGCTCTATGCCCTTGGAGGACCCAAGCCACCTCTGACATCACTTATGGTTCTCGGGCATGAACAAATTCGATTTTTTTTTTTTAAAGGAACATTAGGGATACAGGGGCCTTTATGACCCCAGATCTCTCTATAAAGAGGACCTGTCATGCTTATTTCTGTTACAAGGAATATTGACATTCCTTGTAATTTGAATAAAAGTGATAAAATAAATGGACAGTGTAAAAATAAACAGTAAAATAAACGAGAAAAAAAAAAATGCTCCATCCCTCTGTGCTTGTGTGCAGAAACACCCATATACATAATTTGGGCTCACATATGTAAATGGTATTCACGCAAGTGAGGTATCGATACGATTGTTAGAGCGGGAACAATAATTATAGCACAAGAACTTCTCTGAATCTCTAAACCGGTTACCTGTAAATAAATGTAAAGCATTGCTTATTGAAATGTTTATTGAAATGTTTAAGTACCGTAGTTTGTCACCATTCCATGTGTGCACATTTTTAAATCATGACATGTTGGGTATCTATTTACTCGGCGTAACATCATCTTTCACATTATACAAAAAAATTGGGGTAACTATTGTGTTTTGTTTTTAAAGTGTATTTTTTAAAAACAAATTGCACAAATACAGTGTGACATAAAATATTGCATCAATCGCTGTTTTATTCTCTAGGGTCTCTGCTAAAAAAAAAATATATATCTATATATATAATATATATAATGTTTGAGATCAAACGTTTTCAATATTAATTATGTATACCTATAAGATAATGATGTAGACATTGCAAACTGGCACAGCATATGTACGTTAACAAAACAAAATGTAAAGGTGGTTTATGCCACGCATGTAGGCTAGGATATGAATATAAATTAAGAATCAAATTGCAAAGGGCATTAATTATAACTTGCCCGGTGGGGAGAGGGAAAGGGGGATGGGAATGGAAGGGAGTGCTAAGGATTATATATATATATATATATATATATATATATATATATATATATATATATATATATATATATACACACACACATACACACCACAGTCCTTTTCCTGTAAACCTATACTGTAGGGATTCCCTTTAAATTATATAGTTATGGAAGGAATGACTGTACTACACAGATTTGTTCAGCTCATTATGAGGCTTTTTGAAAAAAAATGTTAATAAATATAATACAAAGATAAAATTCCAACACGTTTTGTGGTTTCGCAATCCCCCTTCATTAGGACGTGTGTGCTGATAATAAGAAGAAATATGTACAGGATCTGTGTCGCAGGGATGGATAGAATAGCAGTCAGGTGCTGGTGTGAGAGCCTAGAGCAGTGATGGTGAACCTTGGCACCCCAGATGTTTTAGAACTACATTTCCCATGATGCGCAACTACAATGCAGAGTGCATAAGCATCATGGAAAATGTAGTCCCAAAACATCTGGGGTGCCAAGGTTCACCATCACTGGCCTATAAGAATATATATTTTTGGCCAGGATTGGCACTTAATATACTGTATAACCAATTCTGTAAATTCTTTACATAACATGTAATCCACCTTGCTTTGCTATAATTACTATGTTATAGAAGTCTCTGTGGTAACACTGGTCTGGGATATTTAAAAACGGCAATCCTGACAATATCTTAAT